>NC_143423.1:7325227-7972954 GCF_059467195.1 Physcomitrium patens | reverse complement strand
CAACTCACTCTGTCATGAAGAAATCAGGTTTTGTGATTGTAGATGGGATTTAAAGGAAGAAAGGCAAAAACAAATTGAAAAGTGAAAAAAGGGTAAACGCGCAAATAAACTGTATTAGTATGATTGAGTGGAAGCTAAATACTGACTTGGGTCAGTCAGAGCTATTAGAAAATGAAAGCATGTGAAATAGAACTAGAGATTGAGGATGAATTTTTTAAAATGGCCTACCCATGGATGCTGTAAATTTATTTATTTTATTTATTTATTTATTTATTTTATTGTTATGTGAGATGGTCCATTTAGTCAGCTATTTGTGGAAGTGTTTTTCGAATATTGAATCTAGAAATTGCAATTCAATGAGTAGTTTATATTGACTTCGTGCACTATACAACTACAACCAAAAAATTAATGATTTTTAGTCTCTATTTTGAAAATACTTGATTCCAACATTGTTTCTTTAAGCCTAAACTAACATAGAAATTGATTGTAGTTCTATATGTGCAACTGACGAATGTGGAATTTATAATTTGAACTGTGATTTAAATGATAAGAAAATCATGCACACATTTTATATTTTATTGAAAGATTCACTATTACACATATTTAAAAGTGATTTTTTCAGCTTACAGTTTCAATACTAAGATTATGTCCTGTTCTTTTCATTTATTTACTTTGAAAATAGTACAACCCCGTAAATTTCTCATTTGCTACAGCTCTACCTTTCACCAAGAAAATCTTTAAAACACTTTAAAACAAACCAGATGTAAAATCAAACACGTACTACAACAGATAAAACAATGAAGAGAAGTTTCAAAGTTCTTGCATGCTTGTAAAGATACAATGTGTATTTAATTGCATTTAAGAGGGAAGAATAGACCCCATTTGGAGGGGTTTTTATCCACAAGGTCTCAACAGTAAAAATTTAAAGATATATATATATATATATAAATCATGATCATGTGATTAGCAACCGAATAAAAAAATTAAAAATGAAACCAAACCAAACCAAAATCTAACGCTGATCACAATGGTAACAAGATCTTCTCTGCTGCAATATTACCTGGCTGACATGAATTCACTTGACATTCACTTCCATGTCAGAAAAGTATTGATTTATATGTATATGCAATTTTTGTGATCTCCTCAAGTACCATCGACGACTTCCAGAAACCTGCCTATTGTGTTGGGTCTTAATACAACAAGCATATGTTATTCTTCAACCATTTAGGGTTTGAGATGATCAACTTTCTTAATTGAGAAAATCGGATATGTTGAAACTACTTATTAGCTAGAACAAAACAGTAAATAACGGTTTATAGGAGAACCTTATAATAATAATAGTAATAATAGTAAATAGTGCTTTAACCATTTTTTTAATATAATTTTAAGGAAATTGAAAGGATATTTTACATTAGAGTTTTTAAGCTAGATAATTTTTATGTAATTAATATTTCATGTAAAGGAAATTTATTGATTGTTTTGATAAATTGTCAAAGTTTTTTTTTTTTTTTTTTTTTTTTTTACATAAGATATACTCTTATAGTAGAATTTTTAACCTAAATTTTATACTCGATGTGACCTTAATATGATAGCGGATTACAATAATATTTATGAATTATTTTTGGATTATAAGATAGGTTTTAGTTTTGCTACAACACAAAAAAAATTTAAAAAAATAATTTAAGTCATTACTTATTACTAATTTTTCAATAAGTCAATAAAAGAAGCATAAAAAATAATTGCAAACAATCTTAGACAAACTCATTAATACAATAATAGTTTGCACAATAATATCTATGGTCTAAACACAAATTTATTTTTATATCTAATATAATATATAAGATAATACTATTTATTATTTATTATTTATTAAGTAGTGTTAATTCAATATCATAATAATATGTGGATGCTATCTGGTTCTGATATATTTTACCCAATTTTGAAACCTAGTCAGTTATTAAGGATATATTTTACATCTTCAAAAGATTTTTTTAAAATATATCTTAAAATATATATATATATATATATATATATGCAAATAGACATATATGCATCACTCCATCAAACACAGAATATTTCAACCACAAGGTATTAACATAGAGTGATGATGTAAATCTTTTACAAAAATGTATCACTCCATCAAACACAGAATCAACATAATACCTTGTGGTTGAAATAATAACATTTGACCATTTTCTGCCATGAAATCCATTAACAGCAACAAGACCAACGTATTTTTCAATTCAGCATTTGAGTCCATTCAGAATACTTTAGATCATTTTCAGAGAGTAACTTATAAAATCCATTGGTTATTATTTACAGACTAGCTAAACCTGTGTCGTTGTCATGGAAAAAGTGACCTAAAATAATTTATAATAATCATTTCAATAAATTATCATATTAATGAAATTATTTCAATAATTCATTTCAATAATTATTGGAATTAAAATAATTGGTCCACTAGAGCAGGTACTTATAACTAAAAGAATACAAATCGTAACAATTTACTTTGGATTTATGAATTTCAATTTTTTCTGTAATCATGACCATCTGCCTTGAGCATTTGATGTTGCAAAAATAAACAAACAAATAAAAGACCATGACAGTTTCTTGTTTGTAGGCATGGTTTTGTAGCCTATCTGATGCTATAATAAACATATTTTTTATGCGATGATTATGTGATCAAATACTATGAGATAGGATCCAATCATCTTCCCAACACAGTTACAAACAGAGTTGCAACTTTATGTCAAAATTTCTGAGCCTTGAGTTACTCCTTATCATGCAACTAAAACCCAACTCACCCAAATGTCTCTCATCCTGCATACCTTTCAGTGGTTTAACACTATAAATTCACTGTACTTTCATACAAAATCCTTTGCAATCTTTAACCTCCTCATTACACTCTGGTTGAGTTACATAAGAAAATGTTCTCTCAAAATGCAAATTGAATCCACAGTTTCTCTGCAAAATGATAATTAAATTGCAGAATTTAGAATTTAGTATATAAATTTAGAATATTTAGTTGAACAAATTGGGATTTGTACCATTGTCACAAATGCAAAATTTACTTCTATCTTGTGAATTCTTCATCTGAATTCCATGGTTTCTTTGCAACACAGGTTTATTACAGGTTCAGAGTAAACTACATCTACAATGGAATAAAGGAAAAGCCTACATGGTGATTGTTGGCAGGATCCTGTTGCAAAATGTGCAGATTTTTGGCAGGATCCTCTAAATCATATTCTTATGTGTCATCAAAGAAGTTAAGGTCATCAAAATATTGCTGAGTTACAGCCCAGATTTTCATCAACAATTGTTTACATTGATCATCAATATTGATATTAGGCATAAGACGTGAACCTTCCCCAATGAGAAGACTTGAGCTAAGCATCAAATTTCTAAATTTCTCCTCCTAGATAAAGCTCATCAAAATCCTACATCCACTTGCCCTCTCCATATAACCTTGTCATAACACATGCTAGCAATGTCTTCTGCTACACACAAAGCATCCAAAGCATATTGCAACCATTATTATATATTACATTAGCTAATAGCATTAGCTTGCAATGTGAAATTGCCAATTACACATCTCTACTTCTCTACATCTTTTGGCATGGATCATTGAGCATGATTCTCCTATATATTACACGCACTGATTGTTTGTTACTTAAAACGCGAATGAAAAGCAAAAAAACTCGCCTCAAAGGTCAGATCCAAGAGAGGATAAGGGGTAGGGGAACACAAGTTGATGTGCTGTCAGGAACATTCAAGCTTTGCAAGCTGATCTTTGAGCCTTACCATTTACAACTTGCACCCGCACTCTTGATTGATTATGCATTGTTTTTCTTTATCTCTTTGCAAGTGAACTTTTTCACAAATCACTTAAACACCTGAAACTTCACTGTAGTACCACAACATGTAGCTCATGCACAAACAAACTCCATTGAACTGACTTGTGAAGATCATGAAAAAACGGGGTTTGATTCCGTAGTAGAAACTTCACACATGAAAGATATCAAAAGAAATCAAAAGGAGTGAATCAACCTGCAAGTATTTTTTATAACATGCAGAAACTGCAGAGGACTTAATGAAAAATATGCAAGAAAAAATGAACTTAGCTACAATCTACATGAAACCCACACCAAAACCATGATATGATAGCATAATAGCATAATAGCACAATGGGTGGTAGAGTGGACTAATGCTTACACAGCAAGGGAGAGGCCCTCTTGCACAACCTAGCAGAAAAAAAACACAAAAATAAAAAAAATAAAAAAAAATAACAAACGGAGAAAACCATGATCAACAAGAGCTATACCTATTAAGAGCCAAACACATAGATATGTGTGAAAAGCTTGATACATGGACTGAGGCCTGCACCATGGGACAAAAAATAACACAAAAATGCAAAGGAGATGTTCCTACAACATCACAAACTGCTGTCGCAAACGAATCTAAAAATCCAACCTGATGTGGTCAAATATAAAGTGATCAAGTGATCAAATGCAAAGTCATTGAATTAATGAAAATTCACTGGGCAAAGACAGCAAGAACATCACCCTAACTAAACCCATGCAGTTACCATGGAGTTTGTAAGGCAAAATTTTAGAACTTACAAATCAGATGTTGACATGGAAATTTACTTGCTACAATGGTTATATCAATTTATAAGCCTAATACTTATGAACTCTGCCTTGACGCTTATGAACTCTAATCACCTAGTAATGAAGATCAATACATGAAGGTAACATATACAGACAGGATGCCTTGAAAACTACTTGATTTTTAATGAATATATCTAATTACAGAAATCAAGAAGAAGAAAGAACCAAGTATGGGTGCAGCTTACCATGAACAGTGTGGTCTAGATTTCTATACTAGGAGTAAAAATGAGCAGGATGGCATTCACAGGGTAATGCACAGTGGTTTCTCTTCTACACCTATGATTATCTTTTGGTGAAAAGCTACCTATTTACTTTAAAATCTCCCAACTAGAAAAAAAAAACAAAAACAAAAACAATGCATACCAACAATATTGATTGTCTGCACTAATCCAACAATGGAAATCCAACATTCTCTTACAAACTTTGCCATCAATGCATTAATAGAACTTTGACATCAACATCACTTTGCTTTGCTTCATTCACTGCAATTCAATCACTAAATCAAAGTCTTGATAAGTATGTAACAAAGCTAAGGAATGTGAGTAGTATTGCTCTGCCATCAATGCAAAGGATGGTAGGAAAATGCCCTGTGCAATGCCATGAAAAATGCCCTATAGAACTCCCCAATCAATTGTAAAACATAGTAATGAATTGTAAAAACAGGTTGTAAACTCCATAAAACATAAACATTGTCCTGTGCAATGTTTGATAAAAACAAAGGCCCATCCATGTGATGAACCAAAGCCACCACTTGTCTCTTTAAGCAATCTTAATATATAGATGGAATATTTAAATCAAATCTAATAAAATCAGTAAATATTATATTAAGACTCTAAAATATATACATGTATGACAATTGGTGTTGTCTTCTTTCTTGTTGGTGTAATCAAGATAGCAAAAATAGATTTCCAAAAAGACACGTCTAACAAGTATTTTATTGCATGTCTAGAATAAAAAGTTTGGTGGTGGTCTACTAAGTTCCAGTCAAATCCACCTAAAATGGTTCAATTTTATATACCCTAGAAGACATGATGAAGTAAACAAAACATTGTCTAACATAAACATGAATAATAATAATAATAATAATAATAAAATCCTTCTAAATGAGCATATCATATTTCCTTCTTTTCTTTTTGAATGCATCTTAGAAACCACTAAATCAAAATTTTGTAGCTAAAAGTTCTTCAAGCTTTAACATTGAATAAAAATGAACACAAATCACAGAAAAGATTCATACAACACAATATTCAGTATAATAAAATTTGTAAAGAAATTGCAATTCAATAGTTTCAACAAAATTAATTTTCAACATTGCGTCTAACAGAAGTGCAATTGAAATGACAAATAAGATTAAGAGGAACTAAGTATTATAAGTTGATAAGTCCTGCTAATTATGCAAAGACTACACACCTTTAATCAGTTTTTCTTTTTCTGTTCTTTTCTTTCCTTGTTTTACTTCTTGGTAAGTGATGGAGGCTTTCATTCCAATTGTACACTGTCAGGACTCACTGTTCCAATCCCTAAAATTATGCCAACAGATGTCCCACATCGCTTGATCAAAGACTTATCTCAGGGCCCTACTGTGTATTAGTTTTCAACTTCATGCAGACTTGACCCACAAGAGGCAAAGAATTTCATCCACAAGCATAAATTTCTTACTTTATTAACCATATTCCATCCCCCATTGGAGAATAACCAAGTTCCCTTCCATTGTCCCATCTTATTCTTACACATACCCAATCACATCCTACAGCTACATTACTATAGGAAGATTCCACAAATTAGGGTTAATTGTTCAAGCAAAGACATCAACCCATTCTAATAGCTTACCTTCCAATGGTATGTGGGACACATTGCAAGTAGTATATTGTCAAGGCTCTAGTCAAGGTGGGGCCCTGTAGGAGGGGACTTGGCAAGTGGGTCCTCACATGCAATGAGAGACCTACAACTGTACCATGTAATGACTTTGGCTTGTTCATAGGACATGGGATTCAACATTGGGGGAACCACACCCCCCTTGTTTCAAAAGCTTGGCTCCTCTTTCATACTTAGCCCATTATATCCCAACCCCAACAAGCCTCTCTGGACCACCTCCATGCTTTTTGACAACCCTTGTGAGATCTTGCTCTCTTCACATTCTGCATTACTTTTGAGTGTGGGTTTATACATGCTCTGAAATGTGGGGTGTTGCTCTCTATATATTTTTCACATAGTTAAATGTTACACAGTCAATCTCATTTGACAATGTCATATGGGTCCTCAAAATTCAATCAACATGGTTGGCCCCCAATGCTTCGTGAAAGAATTTGCAACAGATTCCATAATTGGAAACCACATACATCCTTCTGTCACCCAGAAACACAGCTGAACAAAGAACATGGATTTATGATATTGACTTCATGCCATCATCATTTCAAAAGAAATTCTGGATACCAAAACTTGCTGTGGTGGAGATGCGGCAATGTGCAAGAGATTTGAATTCAAAACCCAACTGGGCCAGCCTTGCACAGGCAATCAGGGTGCAGGCAGGCGAGGACCTGTAAACTGCTAGAGATCTATTTTTACGAAACAGGAAACCTGGTGAGCTCAGTGGCTCAGACACTGTATCTGTAGGTTGGTGCAGTGCAAGCCCTTCTCTTCACATGAGTGCACAATTCTCAAAATTTGAACACAAACAGCTATGACTTATAGACGTTGGGAAAAAAACAACTCTGGAGCCTGCAGGTTCAGATCCCTGACACAACATTGAAAAGACACGGATTCAGTTCAGGGAAAGATACAGTGCAACTGATTTTTTTTCTACAGTATTTTTTCTGCTGATAGTAAGTGAAACATGGTAAACACTGGATGGAGCAGGAGGTTTAAGCTTTTAGGGTTTCTTCAGATTCGTTGCTTTGTTTGTGGCATCCACTTTGTCAGTTGGTCCATTGTACAAAACCCACCCCACCACCACCCTGCTGTCTATAAACACATGGCACACTTGATTCTAGCACCCACTATTGTACATCATGGGTTGAACTTGTTCAAAGGGAATACAAGTCACCCACTTGCTCAAATGTAGCATAAGAAACCCATGTACCTTGTACATAACACAATGGCAAAACGTTAAACCCTAGTTTTTGATTCCCTGTTGTGGGGTGGATGAATGAATGAATGTGACTTCTATTGTTCAAATTTCAGAAACACTTGCAATCCAGCAATATCTACCACATGCTCTCCCAGGTGGTGATGTGAAGCCAGCTCTCATAGTTGCAGAATGATGCTTGGTACAAGTTTTGTCCTTTTGGGTGTGTATGAGCTTAAAGTGTTGGTGTTGAGTGGGGCTTTTTTCGATAACCCAGTGAAACACAAACACAAAGATCAATGCACCCAGTTTTCTCTACTTCCCCTCAAAGCAGCAGCAGCAGCACAAGTTAAAATTTTCTATTTGATGTTGTTCCATGTAAAAAAACAAAAAAACAAAAAATGTAATTACAAAGGCTGGTGAGGATAGACATTCATCTCCAACAAGACATGCCCTCCTCAATAATTAGAGGGTGGGGGGTCTCCTTGTCAAGCACTCTCGACAAGCATAGTGCCCATCCATGATGCAGTTCAGCTTTTCTACTTTATCTTTTTTTCCTCAATTTTAATGTTTATCCTCCTCATATGTTTGTTTCCCAATGTGGTGTCTCCATCTCTTCCAGGTTTGTGCCATGCTTGAGACAACTCCAGAAACAGAAAAGTCTGCACCTGTTGGGTGAAGCATCACACAAGCCTTGTCCCCACTGGTATTCAGTACTACTGAATGAATGCTGTGTTTTCTCTCCCCCCCCCCATTTCCAAAATTGCAGAGCTGAATGTCCAGACTGTAGCCTGCAATGTGGGCTAGTGGACACTTATTTGTCATGAATTTGTCTCCCTCCCTCCCTCCCTCCCTCCCTCCCATGCCACACACCCATACACAGTAAAATAAGTTTGTAAAGAGAGAGAAGTTTCATGGAGATTCTGCAGGTCCTTCAAAAACCCTGGGATCTATGTGAACTGAGGTGGGAAATCTCAAGAAAAATATTAAAAAAAAAATTGTAAAAATTAAACTTGTGGAGAAATTCCATGTGAAATGTGGCCCTCTGCATCCTTCTGATGATTGAGTTCTCTTGTTCCAAAGACGCTTTCTTATCCATCATGGATGTTTCAAATAGAACCAGTATGCATCAATTTTAAGTACTAAATGTCATGTGGGAAACTTGATAAGTGCATTGCTTTAAGTGGAGGATTCATGGTTTTCTCATATTCGGCAAGTCAATATTTACACATGTGCTAGGTTCATTGAGAGGTAATTAGGTTTTTTACTTTACTTTACTTTTCTTTCTATTGACATTTCTTTTTATTTTTTTCTTTTCTAGAGGAGTATATTCACATGGAAAGATAATGGATGGCATGAAGGTTTTAAAATTTCTCTGTTCCAGCAATTCTGTACAACATGTGAAGTTACAAAACAAAATGATGATGGTGACTTATGTTTATTTCTTGGGTTTAAATTAGGTTTGAAAATCTTATTGATTCATGATTAATGAAGATATGAAGACAATTCCTTCTAATAAAGATATATATATATATATATATATATAGAGAGAGAGAGAGAGAGAGAGAGAGAGAGATGCATAATATGCAAAGATTAATAAAATAATAAGGATATATATATATATATATATATAAATATATATTTATATATAGAGAGAGAGATGCATAATATACAAAGATTAATAGCAACCAAATAATCTCTATGTTGATAAATCATCCATGATAAATTTTTATAAACCCTGTCAAACCCAAATTTTATGTTGACAAATTTCTACAACTTGAATTATTTTAGAACACTCTTATTTGGAAGTGTTTTTTTATTAGTAGACCCTCTTATCCACTATTAAAATAAGTAAACAGAACATTATAAGCTTGCATTTTGGGTCATGACAATTGATGTTGCACAAAGGTTCCCAAAGGTTCCATGTCCTTTGACACATCATCCACCAACAACAACAACAGCCAACTCCCTTTTTGCAAGTTCCAAACCCCTTCATTAATGAAGCACGCACACCTTCCCTCTCCAAAACTCCTAAATCAAAGGATTCCAAAATGAGGCCATGTGACAGCTCCGTCGCTGGTGCTGGCAATACGAACGAACCTGCATGAAGTTGACCTTGATCTCATATATATGGTTCCGTGGATTTTTTAATAAAATTATGGGATATATCCAACAGGAAAGAAGGATGATGCCACTCAACCCATGAGCAGGCAATCCAATTCTGCAATGCGGATCCATTTCGTCTTCAAAATTCCTCTCTTGGATATTCAAATCAGTGCAATGTCTCATAAGCCCGAGGAATTTGTGCAACCCAACACAAATCAGTGGCGGGGGAATTTACTGGGGAGAGCAGGACATGAATGCGGAGCTGACTGAGCTCGAGTTTGCAAGCTTGAGGGAGGTGGAGGGAGATGGAGATGGAGAGGAAGAGTGGGACGAAGATGACGACGACGACTAGGGAGATGGCGTTTTGGCGTCGCTAGTGTGTGAGGGAGGGAGGGTCTGACAGGAATGGTAGGGCTGTCGCCTGGCACGTGATAGCAGAGCCGCACAGAAGCAGGAGGTGGGGAGTTGGGGGGGGGGGTGTGTGTGTCCTGACGCTGCATCTGCATGTGCTGCCGCATCCTCTCATCATCATCATGTTCAGCATTTTCATCGTCTGGAATCAACCCCGGTTCCCAACTTTCTGCCGGGCCCGTCCTTCAATCCCCGCTTGGTGCTGCTGTTGAACAGGCTACTTGCTGCCAGCACTCGGCCTGATAACCAATCTCTGTCTCATTTCGTCGACGACTGAGTTACTTCTATTGGTACATTGGCTTAGACTTCGGGTGCAGTTGATCTTGTCACTGTTCTCACACCTGATAGCAGTCTTAACAGTGGCAGGGGGGGTGGTGCAGTTCGTCACGGCCGGTTTAGTCAACATCGTCGCCCTGCAGGCCAGCTGACTGGAGAAAACGAAGAGTTGCGACAGAGAGCTAGAGAGAGAGCGAGAGATAGGAAGAGTGTGTATAGGGAGGAAGCGAGGTCCTGCGTTTGCGAGAGAAGGGAAAGGGTTGCAGAGAGGGGGAGGAAGAAAAGTCGGACTCACAGCCAGCCGAAGTGGCCCATGCTGTTGGCTTCTTGGTTGCCCTGGGCGGTTGCAGGGCTCTATAGTGTGTTTCCCGCATTGATAGGGCGTGGAAGTGGTGTGACAAGGGCGATTTGTGGAAGATTTTAATGTGCAGAAGAAAATAGTGGATCTTTCAAGTTCAGGACAGGGAGGGATAGTGACAGGCATCATCAAGAAGGGATATCTCGTTAGCGGCAAACTTTCAAAGGTTTCTGCATGGAGTGGACCGCGAGCGATATCACTCTGACTATTGTCTATTGTTGTGATCGTAATGCGATATTAACAGTCTATGGTTTTCCCGCGTATTCTCATACTCCCAGTCTATTCGGAGGTGAAGCACAAGATAGTGGAAGCTGGTCCGAGGAAATTCCGGTTGTGTAGTCTCACGCAAACTCTGCTTAGGGTGACGGGGCCCAGTGTCTTAAGAGCCGATGGCGAGTTATCCTTTTCGACATGGATATTCTTTCGCGGCAGGGTGTTAACATCGGCTCCATGTTGATACGGAACTTATCGATTAAGCTCATGGTCCATGACGTCATGATTCCGCCTATGCTGGCTCTGAGCTATCTCTTCTCCCGGCTACAGCGCTGCTCTTTAATTTATTCAGCAGCAACGATGACAGCAGCGCCCGTATGGTCTTTGCGTTAAGTAGTTTCTTTGTCAAACCAACAATCGACGCTCAAATAGCAAGCTTTGGATTAATATGTTCACTTGTTGTAGTCAATGTGAGATAAGCGAGATTCGATCGCGGCTTGACATCACCTGATTAGAACCACAGCGGAAACTGAGGAGCTTTCTTGCCCCTGACAGTTGTCGTTGCGACTTGAAGGTGCTTGTTCAGATTCAATTTATGACGCCATTACATCGTCTGGAGTTTGCGATGGTTTTCTATTCGATTTGTGCTTGTGTTTGACCGATTTACTAGGACTTTTCTCTAATCGCAGTAAAGGACGGTGTACATAGGCGTTCGTAAGCACAATTCCAAGCAGAAAGAAAGCAGAAACATGGGGTCCAAAAGAACAGAAGAAGTATTGTTGCATCAGATTTCGCTCCCAGCTCGGAGAGACTATCAACTCCGAAGCTGCTCCATGAAGGCAAACGCCTTAAATATTTCCTCTTCGCAGCTGGTGGCTCGCGCATTTCAAAATGCCAGGGCAATAAGCTTCAATGCTTCGCACGCTGAGGTTCCATTCGTCTTGAATCAGGCTCCCAATCAACGTGCTTTCTTCAGTGGTCCTCTATCCAGCCAGGCCACCGCCATGGACCTTCCTGTCCGTGCAGGTACCACTGCTTGCGGTCATGTCCGTGAGGGTAGTGAGAGCGAGGCGTCGTTTGCTACGGCTGGTAGTATGGGTCACAGCGATGATCTCTCAGAGGTTAGTCAAGAACAATCGAAAGATACTGTACGCCGTGCGTTGGACAGAACGGCCCTCATTAAGGAGCAACACACAAGCACGAGGAGCATTCAATCTTTGAACAAATTGGTAAGAGCAGACAATTTTTCGGGAGCTGTGAAACCTTCGAACATACTTACTACTAGACGAGCTGTAAGTGGAGACCTGGGAACGCCAAAGTTGAGCGTGGACACCCGAGCTCGTAGTACTGAGAGTAGGGGAGGAACAAGGTCGAGCTTTAACAACCGAGGTCGGAGCAGTGAGGTTACAAGGGCATCACGGTCGAACTTGGACAACCGAGCTGAGAGTAGTAAAATCATGAGGACGTCAAGGTCTACTTTGGACAGCCGAGGCCGTGACACTGACGTTTTGCTTGCTTCTCTGGTAGCTAATCCTTTAAAAATGAATTCACAAAGTGGTGCGAAAGTGAGCAACGCTGATATTGGATCAAAATCAAGAGAGAAAGGATCAGGAGAGAGCAGACGAAGACCTACAGCATCCATAGCTTGGGACAGCTTAAACAAGTCTCAAGAAAACAGCCCTCAGCATGAACTTGCGGCTATTCCATTCAAGTGGGAGGAGGCCCCAGGTAAGCCCATCACCATTGCCGCTGCCGCTGAGAGAGCAATGGCAAGGCAGTTTCTGAAGCAGGGCGGTGAGTCAAGAAGCCCTCATGTGCAGAAAGAGACAGCGAGGAAAGTGCGTACAGTAGCAATATCGCCTTGTGAAGGAGCGGAAATGTCAGGGCGTGAGATGGTCTCATCTCCTAACGGGATGCTTACATCCCCTAACAGCAGTTTCAGGAGCAGCCATCGATTTTACGCGCGCAACGCTCTCGGAGAAAAAAGTTTTGGCCCTCGAAATAGCGTGGACAGCGCGCATGTCATATCAGAGGTGGAGACCGAAGCCCACATTGATCTCGTGGCCCCAGCTGCTGCCAAATTTCTCGTGGAGAATTGGGTTTCGCCCAACGTCACACCTGAGCCCAACCTGACCACTACGATCCCTTTCCAATGGGAAGAAGTACCTGGTGTTCCAAAGGTCGATGAGGAGGCAATTAGCAGCAAGCCCGTTCAGCTCCAATTACCACCTCGGCTCATCGCTCCCCCACCCATGCCAGTAGATTCCATGTCCAAGGAGGAGATGAGAGGCAGACAACGAACACGCTCCATGAGCGGTCCCCTCGCAGGTTACTACCCCCACACCTCCCCAGCACGGAGACGACAACAACAGCAATCCCCTCCCGTCATGCGCTCCTGCTCGCCTTCCAAGAGGTCTATCTCTCCTTCCAAGATTCAAGCCTTGGCTAAACACTTCACTCGCAAAGCTTCTCCCACGAGACGTACCGATAATTCGTGGGAGGCCCAAAATTGGACCGGCGCTGGGAACAGAAATCATCGCCATCGCTACACACATGATTCCAGCTCGGGTCCGTCAGAGGACTTACGAGATAGGGAAGTTAGCCCTTACGATGCACTCGGAAGGAGCGTTTCAGGGGCGAGAGCGATATCCGAGTTCGCAACTTCTCAGCAAGATGAGCCCAGAATGCGCGCTGCCCGCAGCTTCGCTTCTGGTCCTCTCGATTCATTTGCTAAACCATCTAATGCCCGATACAGTTCTCCCTCAAAGAGATCAATATCTCCATCCAGGATACACGCCCTTGCAAAACAACTGAATTGCAAGGCATCGCCCGAGGTGACCACCTTACAAGAATCACACTGGCCTTTGTCCATGAAACATGAGGTCAGGCGTCCGAACTCCTTCACGCTAGCGCAAGTCTCTGTTTCCCTTGACCGAGGGAACGTCAATGCTGGAGCGGCCACGGAGAGCTTTAAGCGCCAAGGAACAACACCCCGCGAAGCAATCTCCTCTAATCCTCATGATTGGGTTGAGAAGCCCCAAGAATTACGACGTGATCCATGGTCGCCCACGAGTATTCTTCAAGGCCCAAATGACGACAGCGAAGCCCACGCTTCCGGCCCCTCATCAGCCTCCGACATGGACACGCAGACTCAATCCTCGACTCAGGCAACCACTCCTGTCTCCGTTACCCTTTCAAAATCCCTCTACAAATCGTTATCCCGTGTATCATATGAATCGTTTGAGCACTCGTTCACAGAGCCTACAAGTCCTGGCCACGGATGTCCACCAACTGCCGAGGATGCAGAATCGAATTCTCCGCTTGGTTCTCCCTATCTCGGCCCAACTTCTGCAGATTATAGAGGAAAAGTATCTGTAGGAGGAGCTGCCGAAGGAGTGAAAGCCATCATCAAAATGTGTAGGTCAGGGTCCACATGGAGGAAGAGCAAGACGCACAGCCCTGAGATGTGGGCTCCCACGCTCGCATCCTATTTCCAGTGTTTGGAGGCTACAATGAGCAATCCTGGTAATTCTCGAATCGGCGTGATAACACATGTGGATAAGCAAGAAGGGGATAGTAGGGGACATGGATCAGCTCAGTGTCTGTCCGAGTTGAATGAATCGCAAACAAGACTGCCTTACACAATGCCCTCTAACGTCGAGCAGAAATTGGCTCACAAGGACTCTTTTGATTCTTCTCAAGCCGAGTTCACAATGTGCCTTGGGGTGAAGCTCTCACCCGCAAGATTTGTGTCAAGAGGGGAAAGTTACTCGAGCATGGAGCGAGTAATGGCATGGAGCGAACGGCATTCGGGTCGCCCGACAAATCACATAGAGGATGGATATCGCTCCCCAGCTTATGCCGCGACATTGGAGCTTTTGTCTCCGTCTACAGAGCTGACGAGTAAGAAGAAGAGGGTTATAGGATCATCGAGGAGAGTCAATTTGGTTAAGCCAATTTCAAACACAAGAAGGAGATCACACTTCGTGGTGAGTACCTCATTTGTCCCCATCTTTGCTAAGTTATTACATTCCAGTCGCTCGTGTTTCTCTGTCATGACTGATCATGTAATCAATGTAGGTAAATGTGAAGAAAACACCAGGTTGACTCAGCTTTAGCAGACTTTTGGTGCATGCTGATTGTGTCGTTTCTTATTGATTATTTTTCTCTTACAGGATGCTATGTGCAAATCATTGAAGAGTGCATTGTATAAGTGTGCCAAACGATGCTGCCGTGAGACAGTGAAGCTGCAGTATAACGAAGAACCTGTCCTTCCTAAAACGGAATTCAGTTTCTATAAGGTAGTTCCTTCTCTGAGACAGGTTAGGCGTCAAGCTCATTGTTTTGTGTGTTCCTGCTATGACCATGTTGTGCCCACCTAAAAAACTTTATTTCAAATCTAATACTCATTTCAACGCTGCCGTTGTTTCCTGCAGCCAAATTGATTGTTCGAGCTGACGGAACGAGTACAAATAGGTGCTGAAAAATTCCCAATAATTTACTTGAAGTCATTCAACTACTGTTATACTAGACAAGCCCAACCAACTCTAAAGAGTATGAGCTGTGGAAGTTGGTAGGTATTGATGTTTTCTAAAACTGGGGCAGTCTACATGTACAAATTATTGGTGTCTTTGGACTCTTTTAGACAGACTGTACTGGAGCCAGCCTATTTTCGTCATTGAGGTCCTGTGTTTCGTCCAACTTTGCATCGTGCACTCGCCACTCTGGCACATTAGGGTTGTGGGATATTTGCACATTTTTTGCTTGTCTTTTCATTATTTTCGGACAGATTGTTTTACGACACCAACCAGGGAGGTTCCTTCCAGATATGTAGAAATCACTTCATATCTCGCTTCACAATTAAGTGGCATTTGCACATGCACATACATATCCAACATTGATGTGGAAAGACTAGATAAAGAAATTTATAACGAGGCCCTTGGATTCATTGTATTTCGTAGATTATATCAATGCATGGGAATAAATCGTTTTTGGTATTTGAAGGTTTCGATGATATGAACAAAGCGGATGTTCATTCTTATCTTGAGAATTTTGAACATTGAGTTCTATTTCTTCTTTTTTCTGCTTTGAATTCAAGTCGTGTTTGTTATGTGACCATGTTGTTTTAATTCTTGAATCATGTGCAAAATTTAAAATAATTGTATTTTTTTCTCTCAAGGCTCAACAAAAAAATCACCATTTCTTTTTAAACCAAAATATTTCCTTACTTCTATAGAATTTACTATAAATATTTTGGTTTTATTGTACTTTAGTGTCATAATTGTAGTAGTAAATCAAGTGACTTTAGTTATTTAATTACTTATTATGTTAAGATTATTGGAAATATAACCATGCATAGTCTTTAAAAACTATCTATTTTTGTTGTATTTATCTAAATAAAAATAAAAAAATATATTTTCAAAAATTAGATAAATCAAAATAAATAGGCTATAAACAACTAAATTACACTAATATATATATATATATATATATATATATATATATAGTAACAATTTTATGTTGATTAATTATTCTATCTAATTTTATTGAAATATTTTGACAACAAGTTGATTAATGTTTTATAACAGTAAATAAATAATAATAAAAAAAAATACCTGTTATTCCAAATTAAAAATACTCCAATTTTTAAAAACCAAAATTTTATTGGCATGTAACTTTGCAAACCTATTATATGAGCTTCAAATCCATGATTTAATTTTTTTTAAATAAAATAAAAAATACCAAAGAATAATTACATATTTTATTTGATATTAGTTAAAAATTAAAACTTATATTTGATTCAAAGATTAAATAATTTTGTTAATAAAATACATTACAAATTTATTATTAATATATTTAATTAAAATTAAAATTTATTTATAATTTTAAATTAAATTATTTATATATATATATACATATATAATGATAAAGTAGTACTAATTAAAGTAGAAAAATATTTAATTTTGGAAACCGCTAAGTGGATGATTATTTTTATTGCATAGACACATGTTATGCTATACACCCCTGTATATGCACCTCACAAAAAATAATTAGTTTTGATTTTAATTCATAATTCTTGTTATGTTTATTATTTTAATACCAAAATTTGATACATCTTTATCCATTTGTACTCTTTGGCCCTATACTATCTCAATCTTTGATTTCTTTGTCTTTGCAAACCTTTGTCAAATTAATTCTTTGAATAATAAAAACATAAAAGATTGTATATTATTAGTATTATTATTTATCAATGACAAGTAAATAAAATTAAAAAATTTATTTAAAAAAGAACTAGTTATTTTTTGTAGAGTTTTATATATGGGGGTATTGGGCATGGAAGGTGTTTATGCAATAAAAGGGAGGTGTCCACACATTAAAAGAAGGGTGTTTACCTAGTATTTCCTTCAATTTATGATATCAATGATTGTATATAAAATCTCAAATACAATCTAATTAACTTGACCAAAAATATTTAGGGATTTTATCAAAATCAAGCAACAACTATTATTAATATATATCTTAAAGCCAAAAGTTTCAATCAAAGAAGTTGTATAAATCTCTAAATTTAATTTTTACAAAAACACTTAAGTAATTTTTTTTACTTTTTCAAATTATTATTATTTAAAATTAATACTACCCAAAACATTGGCTTGTTATACTAGTTAAGTTATCTTAAACTATTATAAATATAATTTGAAATTTATAAGCTCTTTAAACTTCATGAATTTTTTATTTTAGTTTTTCTTTTAGTATGTGTTAATAAGAAGCATCAAAGCAAAAAGGTGCTTTGGAAAAAAACCTCACATTGAATTGAAAAGCCAATAAAAAAGAACCAATATACAAATTATCAAAGAATGTAACTTATTAGTAGAATAAAAAGAAGATGATATATAATTTTAAGAAGTTATTTATTAAAGGCTTGTATAGTAGATTATGGACTCCACCTAAAGTTGCTATCTTCTTCATCTTCTTCTACTTATAGTAGAAAAACATTAAATAAAAGATAAGACAAGTAAAAATTGGTGTATGTATTAGAAGAGCAGAATATTTATGTATGTAGGTAAGTTGGCTGAGGTGTCTTGTGCAACATTGTTCTTTTTCTTTTGATTTTGAATTTCTTACAATTGTATGATTTTTATTATTTTTAGAAATTATTTCTATAATTTTTTATGTAAATATATATATATATATATAATTTAAATTATCTAAGTAAATACATATAAATTACTATTAAATATCATAATAATTTTTTAATATCAAACTTTAAATAAACTCTTATTTTTATTTACAATACTCTTCTTTGTGGCATACTATATTTTATATACTATCATCTATATTGCATTCATTAACTATAGTAGAAAAAAAAACTAATTTCTATTATTTTAATATTTATTATAATAATCATGTAAAAATATATTACATAAAATACAACATACCTTCACCAAATATACATGCATATTATTATTTATAATATAATTGAATATTTTAAATTTAAAAACTTTAAATTTTTTATCTTCAATATACCAAATGCATGAATAAAGTTGAAAGAAGTATTTTCTACTCTTAAAGATTGTAGACATTTATATGATTTAATAAACATTGATAATAAATAAAATAAAAAACAAAATACTATTTACAAGCAAAAGTTTATTACTAGAGAATAATTTTAAATTATTTGACTATAATTTATAACTTAAAAATGACTATTTATTATGTTTAGAATCTAAAAAACCAATTCAGATATATAATATCTTATTAACATGATCTCATATAATATTGTATAAAATTATAGTTTATAATAACAATTATTTCTAAAATTTATAGGTCTATTTGCCAAAATATTACAAATATCCATTTAGACCCATTGATGGTATTTTAAGATACCTACAATCTAAAAAAACTACTTCTATTATTAAAAAAACAAATAAAATCAAATTATAATGCAATATTCGGTTATATATTAATTTCTTATTAATAGCCAAAACTAAAATCATAATACAAATTATAAGCAATATAAAATTTTGTATTCTAATATCAAACCATTAAAAAATTGATTGTTAGACAATATCATTTATATAATATTTTTGAATTTGAATATTAAATTAATCAACTAAAATTTAGCTAGTGGTTAATTAATATAGCCACAATTATTTAAGTATATAGGGACGTTTTTAATATTGCACAAGGTAAATAAAAACAATTTGGAGAGATTTGCAAGCATACTTATTTTTTTTTGCAAACTAAGAATCTATTATAGATAATAAAATATATGATTTTATAGTTACTAGATACAACATATATTGCATATATATTAAAAAATTATAAATATTTGAAGTCTTATGAATTATTTTTATTATATGTAGTATCTACATCTAGTAAAAATTCATCTATATTCCATGGTATATCAATATTTTTATTTACTTTTATACCAATAATACTTATATTTAATGGCATATCTTTAATATGGATGGTCTTGTTAATCAAAATATAATAAAAATAAAAATAAAAAATTGATAATTAAAAAATATTTTGTTAATAATCTTAAAGATTAATTGATTAGGATTGTTTAATTTTATTTAGTTTTTTAGATTCATACTATTTTAAGTATCAATAGAATAATTTAATTATCAAAAAAAATCTTATGAGTCATATTCATACATATTTACTAACAAATTTATTAATAATTAATATTTTAGTACTTTAAAATAATAATTTATTATTTATTAAAGTTATATAAATATTTTAAGTATCTTTGAGGATTAGAACTTCTTTAAAACTTATTAATGATTGTAAGTATGTAGAAAACATATTAAAATGAATGCCATGGTCTTTTAATGATTTATTAAATTGATATTATTTTTAATTGAGTTTTTTTTTTTTTTTTTTTTTTTTTTTTTTTTTTTTTTTTTGACTATAAGAATTGAAAAGTCTAATAAGATAAGCTAACCTTGATTTTAGTATCTTACAAACATTACAAGCCTATTTAAAATAAAATTTAATTTTTCTAGCACTTTCTTTTATATATTTCTAGAATTTCTAGAATTTCTTTTAACATGATTTTATCAAATTTTGTAGAATTGAAGAATTGAAGGTATTACTAAGTTTCTAGATCAATAGGATATTATTATATACTACAATAAAGTCAAGCTCATAAAAATATAAAATTTATTAGAAGAAAATATTATAATAACAATTAGTAGAGATTTGGATGCATTAATCCCATTTGGATTGTAGCACCTTAAAAATGGATAAGGAGATGAGACCAAAGCCATGAAGCCTCTCTAGGACATTCTTCTTTACTACTTATAAACCTTTGTGAAACTCAAATCCTTGACTTTTTCGACAAGATTATAGTTTTAGTAAATTGAAATTTTTATATTACTCTTGCATATTTTTACCTTCTAATTTTAAAATTATCCTAATTATTTTATTTATTATAAATATAATTTATGCTATTCTAGTATCATTTAAAAGATAAAAATATATACTATACAAATATATATATATATATATATATATATATATATATTTTTATGATTTTTATCATTTACTATTCAAAATCCAATAAAAAATTTATGTCTTCTTTCTTGTCTATTATCTATTGTTCTTAATTTTTCTTACTTCTACTTCTTAAATCTCTTTTTATCTACTATTTGTAATCTTGCCACAAGCTTAAAATCTCTCTTAAATAAGACAAGCAAGCAAATTTAGATTAAGAAGTAGATTTATCTCACACATTCAATAACAAATAAATTATCAATATATTATTGCAATATTTTAGTAGAAGTGCTTATTTATACACATAAAGCACAATGATAAGTTGTTTATGAAAATACTTGCATATATCAAAATAATTTTTATATTTAAAATTTATAAAAATAAATAAATAAATAAACACACATACGTATACACACACACACATACACACATATATATATATATATATATATATATATATATACATATATATATTTCATTATTTTGTATTAAAATTCTAATATTACTTTTATTTTATATAAGTTCAAAATAAATTATATATATATATATATTAAAAAATAATCATAAAAGATTTTATATTATTTTAAAAATATTCTACATATATTAAAAAATTATATATAATGTCAAAATAGAGTACATATATTATTAATGAATTAAAAAATATGAATGATAAAAAAATATTTTTTAATTTTTTTTTTATCTTATTTTAAAAGTGAGTAGATTATCTCATTTCTTTTGTTATATTTTGAAGATTGTGGACTACCCACCTTTAAACAAAGAATATAGTTTTCTAAAAGTGATTTTTTCTTTAAAGAGAGTGGATTACTCTTCTTTGTAAAACTTTTTATTTTGTATTGAAGATTGTAGATTATTCTCCTCTAATTTAATTTTTTGAATTTTTTTAGTTGTTTATAGAAGGAAAGATTATAGATGCTAGTCTTAGCAAAAGTGAGAATAAATTTGCAACTATTGCAAATCTTCATGAGCTTGTCAACACTCTAAGAATAAAAATTTCATGTATTTCTAATGTAAATCATGAAGGTACTATTCTTATACATATGGAGTTCAAAGTCTATGCCAAAAAGTTGTATAGTTGAAGGAACCAAGTAGGTCAACCTTACAACCAAATTCAATAAGTCTTACTTTTACAAGTACAAGAAAGGCAAGGATTATTATGCCTGAGAAGTTTGATGGAATAAGATCAAAATTTCAAGGATTTTTGCAACAAATTAACTTCTATTTAAGATTACATTCTTTCTAATACCTTGATGAATTTATTCAAATAGGATTTATAGGTGCACTTCTATCAGGGAGTATTATTTCTTAATTTGCACCTTTAATGAAAAAAAATTCACAACTATTCTATGATTTGAATTCATTCTTGGAAGTATTTATGGCAACATTTGGAAAAAGTGATCAAAAAAATATAGTAGAAATCAAGCTTATATTACTACAATTAGAATCACGTTCAACCATCACATATAATGTTGAATTCTAAAATCATGCTTGCATCATAGATTGAAATGAATACGCCCTTATTAATTAGTTTTGATATGGATTAAAATATAATATCAAAGATTTATTATTGGCAATGCCAAGAGTAGATTCATTAAAGTAATTTATTACTTAAGCCATTGCATATGACAATCAATTCTTTAGAAGACGTCAAGAATAAAGATTTGATTGAATAGATACAAGTTAAGCTATAGCAACACCTTCTAAGTTTTCGAAAGCTTACTTATTAAAGCCAAAGCCTATTCAAATTGATACAATATGTTTTAAACTTCTTACTGAGCAAAAAAGGACTTGTCATGATTAAGAAGATTTGTACTTATATTGTAGAGAATCCAAGCACACTATTGAATATAGTCCAAAGAAACAATGCAATCACAAAATGAGAAGTATGGTTGCTAAAGAAGACAATGTATTAAAAAACAAGTTTTTCTAACTATGATATGAACTGTGTTATTGAAATCTTACATAACACCTAGTAAAGATTATATTTTCTTTTTAAATCCTTGACCTTGTTTCACAAAAGAACTTTATTTAGGACCAAAAAATTCCAAAGTCTTAATCTTATT
Source organism: Physcomitrium patens (assembly GCF_059467195.1). Classification (NCBI taxonomy): domain Eukaryota; kingdom Viridiplantae; phylum Streptophyta; class Bryopsida; order Funariales; family Funariaceae; genus Physcomitrium; species Physcomitrium patens. The sequence goes on along the minus strand of NC_143423.1, from coordinate 7,950,280 downwards.
TGATTCAAGAGCCTTAGCATGTTTTATAATCAAAGACTTTGTCAAAAAATAAGAAATAATATTAATTAAGAAAACTAAATCCATACATGTAGAAGTCACAGATAGTCATTTGTTATCTTTTGGAAATATTATCCATAGGACTGTTCTTTTAATGTAGCAATTAAAGATCATAATAATATAATAATACTTAATATGATAAGACAACAAGCTTGATTTAAACATCCTTTCTAGGCATTTTTATCTTACATCAAATAATAATAATAATAATAATAATAATAATAATTTTTTATCAATAAAAAATAATTCTCTTGAAGTTGGAGCATTTTCATCTTCACGAAATAAAATCAACATTGATTATTGATTCAACTTTTATTAAGCAAATTCAATCAAGTATGTCTTTTGATCCATTTGTTCATGATATTAAGAATAATTCTTCTAAGTCTCATGATACTTTCAAGTTCAAATTCAAAAATAATCTATTCTATTTTAAAAGACAATTATATATTTTACAAAGTGAAGTAAAATTATGAGTTTTTTAAGCTTATCATGACTTTCCAACAATTGAATATTTTAGATACAACAAGACTTTGGAACTAATATCAAGGGATTTTATATGGCTTTAAATGTGGAAGGTAGTTAAAGACTTTGTAAAATTATGTGATATTTGTTCAAGATCAAAAACTCCTTGTCATTGATCTTATGGACTTCTTCAGCCATTACCTATTGCGGAACAATCATAGTCTTTTGTTTCTAAGGATTTTATCATGTATCTTTCAATATTAGATTCATATGATTTTATATTTGTGATAATAGATTATTTACTAAGATGGCATATTTTGTACCATGTACAAAATCTATCACATGTGAAGAAACAACTAAACCTTTTCTTAACAATATCTATTGTCATCATACATTGCCTAAAAATATTATATTAGATAGAAGGACTCAATTTGTATCAAGTTTTTGGAGAATCCTTTTCAAGTTTCTAAAAGTGGATATAAAGCTCTTTTTTAATTTTCATCTTCAAACTAATAGATAAATAAAACAAATAAATTAAGTTTTGAAGCAATATTTGATGTATATTAATAACCATTATTAAGACCATTAGACAATTTTTTTGTCATTGGCAGAGTTTACGTACAATAATTTGGTACATTCTTCTATTCAATAAATAACTTTTTTTTTGCCAATTATGGTTATCATCCATGACTTAATATTTTTGACTTTTTTAAAATTGATAATCTTACAGTAAAAGATTTGGCAAATCGTTTGTCAAAGCTACATACAACAATGAAGGCATAATTAAAGGAAGCTCAAGAATGACAAAATATCAATGAAAATGCTTATTGCAAAAAATAAGTACAATTCAATAAGGGTGACAAGATATGATTACTTTGTTGCAATATTAGGACTACTTATGCTTATGACAAGTTGGACTATTGTACACTTGGACCTTATTCTATTTGTAAATAAGTCAATCCCATTGCTTATCAATTACATCTATTGGAATCTATGAAGATCCATCCTATATTACACATGTCTCTTCTTGAGCCATATAAGACAATGAATATCTTGAGAAGAAGATAAATGCTACCTCCTCTTATAGAAGTAGATAATAATCAAGACTTCAAGGTAGAAGAAGTCTTAGATTCAAAGCAACACCAAAATAGTTTAGAATATCTTGTTGATTGGTACAAATATGATATTAATAAATGCATATAGGAGCCAATAAAGAATCTTGCAAATATAGTAAAGAGGATTGATTCTTTTTATTGACAACATCCATATAAACTAAGATGAAAAATTATAAGATCCATGAAAGATGATGATTATTCTTTGTGGAATTTGTTTTTAAAAGGGGGGAGTAATGTCACAAACATACCCATTTACTCCAATAGTTACTTATATGATTAGATAGAAGTAGGTAAATATAGATTAATTCTATAATATCTTCTAAAAAAGCTTCTTAAAAGCTTTATAGATAGTATTTTGACTTTACACATATTTGTAGTTAATTGATAGGTTAGAAACTTGATAAAGAAGTTAACCATGTATCACACATATTGATAGCTTGTGAAATAAGCCAACTATATGGCTCACATATAAATAACATGCCTTGCAAATTAAGACGTATCTAGCAAAGTCAATACATATTGAAGGGCTTATACAAAATTGTCATGTAACTACTAGTTAGAGAGCATATATGGAAGTAAGAGTGAAGCCTTTTTCACTCTTGTTAATGCTTTTTTAGTCCTTAGTCTTGTTTGAAGACTTTTTAATCTTCTTATCTTTAGCAATAGCTATTCTAGTTTAATATATTACCATCTTTGAGTGATTTTTTAGTCTTTTAGAATGAAACAAGAGTGTATTGAGGATTTCTTTTTTTGAAATTCATATCCTTGATAAGAATTCTTTCCAAATTTAAGTAATGTAGAAAAATTCAAATCAATATAATTTAAATTTAACAAGAAAATATCCTATATATAATTTAAAATATATTTATTTGATAAGAAAGCATAATGTTAGAAAATAGTTACATCATTTGCTTCTTTGTGGAAAATTTTATTATCTATGATGTTTTAACAAATGACAAAAGATTTTACACAGTTGTTTTCAATATATACATGCAACAAATTATGTGTTAAGGTTTGATGTTTTTAATGTGATTTAAGGATTAGTTGTTATATATTAATAATCATCAATAACATTTGTAATGCTACTCACAACATCATTGTCTGTGAGTATAGTATTCCATGGAATCTACAAACTTATTATAGAAAACACTTTCAAAATAACATATGTGCACAATAAGTTTATTAGTCATAAGCAAGATCAATTTTAATCCTAAATTTTTTTCTATAGTTCATTTTGTCAACTCCACAAGCTCAATAGAAAGAAACAATGTACACCAACATATACATGCAATATTACCCTCTATCAGCATAATAAATCCATTTGCTACAACACATTTAGCAGAGTGCAAAATCAAATAAACAAGGAAAGGCAAGAACAACACTTACATGTGGTTTACATGAAATGCATTGATTAATGTCTACAAAGTTATTAAGAATGTTTTCCAAGGTACTTGAAACTGGATACTGTAGCAAACCTCTATGATCCTTTGTAATTCTAATTCAAAGCTTTATTTGCATTTGTCACTAGATTCAAGAGATGAATTATAATATCCCAAACAGCCAACCTGGTAGATTTAGACCTGTAATGCCACACATAGTGATTGCAATGGACTTAGGAGACTTTCAAGATGGCTTGTGATGTGCTTGATATAGCCACACAACATGGAATGCCCAAAGCCATGCTTGTAGTGGAATACAGCCAAGCATTGCAAAAGGATGTGCTTCTAGTGGAGTAGGACGAAGCAAGAAAAATTCAAAGACTTGTTGGAAGCCAAGACATAGAATAGATGTCATTGCTTTCAAATTCAGCCACCAATAAATATATCACAATCTCGAAATGTGCTGGATGTCAACCTGCAAAAGCCAAGTCTTTGATTTTGATAGCAACCACAAATGAGAATAGTTTACTCAGTGACTAGAATTTTGATCGTGAGGCTCCAAGAGCCCCATGGCTGCATACTCGGAGATAATATCCACAATCTATCTAATTCCGCTCACGTATCACTGCTTCCTCATAGGTGAGGCTTAAGCCAATTCATTTATAGCTGACGACACAATGGCTATGAGAAGTAGAGTGGAGAAATACCACTCCATAAAGTAAAACCTAAGTAGCTTCAGTAACGCCACCAACAACCAGGGTTAATCCGTACGGAGGAGACAGCCTTGATGTGATGAGACACAAGTCCATAAAACATCTCCCCTAATAAAAACAAATTGACACATTATCTTCTAGAATAATTACCACCTGAACCCCAACCATAGCCACCATCGTCATTGCCATTAGTTTGCAGCAGCTCCAGCACTGCCGTTACTACTGGTTTGCCTTCTCTGTGAATGTCAAACTGTGGATTTTTCACCTTCCGGTCAAGAAGCATATCAAGTTGACTCCGCAATTCCTGTTTTTCAGATGACATTAATAAATAATGAAATAACGCGAAGAAAAAATAAAAAGGGAAGGATAAATCACACACTTGACAAAAGGAGTTGAAATTATCTATAAACCAATCCTCGATACGCAGTCATGAGAGTGAATCCATGGTAATTTAGTAAGAAACGAATGAACTCACTCGAACCAACTGGAGTGTCTTTTTAGAAGCTTGAAATTGAAGGTATCCTCCTAGCATCTCAACGCTTTGCTCATTCTTGCTGACAGTTAGGTTCCCCCCAAACATGAGTAAGGCATAGTCGGAAACGTTGGTGGAATCTCGCACATAAATTGCAGAAGTCTTCACTTTCTCCCCGTAAACAAGCCATGGGCGTGGGAATGAATTAACCCGAGAATTCACAGAGGCTGGATGGGGTTCCACTTTGCCATCCTCCTTTGTAAAGAAGGCGGTTCGCTTGCCACGTGCCTTGCACTGGACGACGCTGGGAAACAGACCAGCACAAAGGACTGCTCTCACCATCTCCAGATCTTGACTGTACTGATTGTAAATCTGCAACAAATGTGATTCAATTTGGAACTCTTGAGAGAGGATATAAAAATATCCTCAGTGAATAAACTTCTTTTTTGAAATGTTAACGAATTCTTCACAACATGGTAAACTACAGTCAACAAATAATCCATTTTCAAGGTATGCCTTCAAAACTCTGAAAAGGAGCACCAATGATGGATGAATGGAAGGGATGCGGCGTACCTGGGTGCCTTTGGACTTATCGAAGAATCCAATGTCAGAGAGCAAGTCCTGGAATTGTCGGCGCATGTCGTCCATCATTTGCAGTGTATTTGAGGACAAGAAGTTCTCCCAACAAAAATTACGCTCTCTTCCTGCACGCTTTGCCTCCTGCCATCCTTCAAAAGCTTTCAGCAGTGCTACATGGTCACTGCGAAGCAACATAGTGATGGTTTTGTCAGAATTTCAAAAGGTCACTGTTCATCTTATCCTTCATCTCCATATTTTCAGGGTCATTCCGAACACACAATGATTACTGAGAAACACAGTTCTTGAAAGAACAATTATTAGGTTCAACTCAGGAGCATTAAGGATCTAACTCTGAACTCAATAATTAGATCAGGGTATGATTCGTCAATAACATGTTTCAATGACTAGACTATTACCTTCGAGAATCACCCGCAAAGTACCGTCGGGCCTCATCAGCTTCTTCCTTGTGTTCAAGGGGAAGGACAAAGGGATCCCGGTGAGCAAGACCTGCTGCAATGGTTAGAGCAGGTCCAAGACATTGGAAGACTGCACCCATAAGAAGCATCTTACCCACCTTGGGATCCACTGGAAGTTTTGCCAAATGACAACCTGTAAAAGCCAGATTCATCAATCTCAAAGACATATTGCGGATCAACCTTACTTTATCCACAAAACTTAGTGGCTCGATAAGCACCATTCAAATATGCCATAGCAAGCACAAAAAATATATAAATAAATAGATTTAAAAAAATCCTCCGAGCTTTAGGTACATATAACGAATAAAAAATGAACTAGGCAATTAGTATTTAGCATGCAACCAATATTTCTTCCTAGACTGTATATTCATGTCATAAACAACAAGGACACATTTGGAAAAACAATACTACGTCTCAAATCAAGAAACTTACCCAAGGGAGTCAAATCTTCCGCGTTACTCAGAGCACCAATTGTCTTCAGTAGGTCTATAGCGTTCTGTACCGCAAGAACTTCAGGTGGCTCCAAGGCCTTTGACAAGAAACTCGCAATATTGCCCAGCTGTAAGCTCTTTATCTGGAGACACAACTCTTGTAAGGGCGTCCGCAGTATCTCGGGAAGTTGATAACGGAGCATAGAATCATAGACCAACTTGGGGTACAAATGATAGCAAACACCAGGTTGGACTCGTCCAGCTCTTCCTCGTCTCTGTATCAGACGCAAACCTTTATAAGTAGGATGAAAGAACTAACAACCTTCCAAAAGATATATAAATCTTACATGTAGAATTGAGAAAACAAATTGAAAATATTGGCATTCACCCCGATCAGGAAGAAATCAATCTACACTGCAAACTTGCACACCTGATGTGCAGAGGCTTTTGAAATCCACGTTGGTGTTAAACACGCCAGTTTGTTAAGTGCGTCATAGCTTGTCTCCTTTGCCTTCCCACAATCAATCACGTAGACTACATCATCGATCGTAATACTAGTCTCGGCTATGTTGGTGGCCAGCACAATTTTCCTACAACCAGGAAGGTCAACAGCACTAGCATTAGACTCTGCTGATATCCCTGTATACTAGCATAGAAACTGTCCGTTTTATTAGTGTTCAACTAGAGAAATAAAGATGCTCTCTTGTGCCTGGAAAAGATTGTCGATATGGCATCATAAGATAGGGTGTTAGCATGAACGCATATCACGATAACAAGACCCATATTTGACTACCGCCCTCAAGCGAATTAATAGAATTGCCATGAGAAACTCAACACGGATTTAATAATGGACATAGAGTTCCAACCATTGCTTATTATGATCAATAGTTTCCTACGAGTTAAATAAAATAACAAATTAATTTAATTGATGAACCATTGAAGTAAGATCCACTTAAATTGCGGCCAAAGAAGGGCGCATACCGGACACCAACTGAGGGCCTCTGAAAAATCTCTCGTTGATTGATGGTGGGCATGGACCCATGCAGAGGCAGTATGAGAAACCGTCTAGAATCATTAAATAAGGAATTTCCCTTGAGACGCTCCACCAGCTTCGAAATCTCATCCCACCCTGTCAAGAACACAAGGATTGCACCGTCCTCCTCTTTCACGCAGATATGTTGCAGTGCTGCCTCTACCTGCAATCACCAAGGAAGAACTTGTGGTTAACGAATATGCCCATCAAACTAACATTTAGCAGGTATACAAGGCAAGCTTCTCTAATAGAAACCACAAAGTGAGCAACAAGATTCCAAACATCACTCACAACTTCAAAAGCTATTAAAGAGAACAAGGATGTGCATGGTTTTTTATGCTGAAAAGCGAATACGCACCAATCCAATATCAATTTGTTCTCCATTCCAGGCTTGTAGTGATTGCTGTGTGCCACGACTGTAGTTGCGATACGCCGACTCTATGTTGACTCCCTGTGTAGTAAAAAGATTTAAGGCAAGAAGACCAGCCCACACTTGATATCCATGATGATTTAAAAACAAACAAACATAACACAACATAATAAAAACGGAAAAATGTGCACTTTGGTGACAGATTTACCTCAAAAGCTTCAAGCACAGGATCTTGCACCTTCTCCTGGGTCTTTCGTCGTCTACCTCCTCCACCACCATTGTAACCTCCTTGATCAGAACCTACAGGAAAGCGAGTAAGCTCTAGCACATCCTCCAAGAATAGCTCTTTCACTGGATACGTGAACCCCTGCATATATTTAGAACCCTTCAGTAAACAACCTCAATTCAAGATAAAAGTTCTATAGAAGATAAGATTAGTAAGTCTTCAATGCAAACAGTGTAGAGTTTTTCACTGAGATTTGTCTTAGCTAAAGACAAACGCCTGAAACAAATCAACGCACGCTCAAGAAAGATATACAAGCTAAAAATCCAGTCCAGGAAATGCCAGAAAACCATGCTGCTGAATACCTAGATAAGAGATTTGTTTTCCAAAAAGAGGAGGCTTACAGGAATGTGCTTCATCGGTGCACCTCCGAAATATCTAGAAAATAGTTCTGCGTTAATGGTCGCACTCATCAAAACCAATCGCAGGTCAGGGCGACGAGGTAGCAGATCTCGTAAAATGATCAATAAGAAATCTTCATTCATGCCGCGTTCATGAATTTCGTCAACCATGACATGACTCACACCATTCAAGTCAGGCTCTTGGACCTATGCAACCCCACATGCCAACAAGTTAGTACTGGCAAATGACGAAGTGGTTCCTACCTACCATTGATCTTCTGCACTGCAAATTTCTGCCAAGTACTAGACAATCATACAATGAAAAAGAATCTCCAAGTTCGTAATATAAGGCACAGAACGTACAAGCCGTCGAAGCAGCACACCAGTGGTGCAAAACAAAAGACGAGTCTCTGCAGATCGTTTAGCTTCCAGACGGATCTGGTAACCAACGCTTTGGCCCAAAGCATCCCCCCTCTCCGCTGCAACACGGGCAGCCACCGACATAGCAGAAATACGACGAGGTTGGGTACAAATAATATTGCATTCAGAACCTCGGCAATTCTCTATCTCCTCCTCTAGCACGAATTGTGGTAATTGGGTGGTCTTTCCACAACCTGTCTCTCCAGAGACTACAACTACCTGTCCATAGCCAGTCATAAGAGACATAAATTAGCAGCCCTCAATACGGCAATAATTGTATGGTGTCAATGTCTTCTGAAAGAAGATCAGCGGGACATGGCGGCAGCGCGTGAAACCTGATTATTTTTCACAGCTTCTAAGAGTTCCGTCTTCATCTGAAATGCAGGTAATTTCTTTCGAAACACTTCCAACGCCTTCACTGGTCCACTTGCCTGTTGACATCGAAAACGAGTAATTAAGGTTAATAACTCAAACCAGGAGGAGCGGGGTAGCTGGATTAGGAGAACACGTGCCCTAGTACATGGCATACAGCCTCCAAGACAATAATGATAAATAAATAAATAAATAAATAAAACTTGTAACAACTAAATAAAACAACCCTACTAGGCCAAACTGCAAATTTGAACAGGAATGCTGAGTGAAGGCTGTGCCAAAATTTTAAACCACAACCTTCAGTTGTCGCTGATTCTCTCTCAGCTCCATATTCAACTTGTCCTTATCTACTCCCAATGTCTGACCTTGAGGAGTTGCTTGTCCCCAGCTGGATCGGGGCAGAGTAGCCTTATCCGCTGCATTTCCTTTCGAGATTTGGGGTGAAGACGATGATGATGGCTCAGCACCACGAATGTTAGCCAGCATGTTTTCCACCCGAGTCTCAGTCGTAGCAGACATTGAAATCTGTAGATTACGGCACCAGAAAAAATGTAAATTATTGCACAAAATAGTAATTTATTTAATCACATCACAAGTAGAGATCACTACTTACAAGAACTGGTCAGTAGAAATGCAATGACTTTGATTCACTTCTAAAAATCTATGAATCTGGGCTTCATAAAACGAAGCAAAATATTTCGTATTTTGAGGGCCATTAAAATGTGAGCTCCGTAAAACAATTATCAAATAGTTCAGCTGTTTTCGTACCACAAAATTATTGGTTGCACCCCAGACAATTAATCTAATGCGTAAACAGAGATATGAAGTAAGTGAGACAGAAAAGTAAAGTAAGACAAACCTGACGCTGAGAGGAACCATGACGATCGTCCAAATCGGCCCGATAATTCGGCAAAGGCACTCGGCTCACAACCAACACTGTGTTTCTCCCTTTATTGTAAGCGTGACTTCCTTACCAACAATTCCCACCAAGCTCACCTTCAAGACAATGCACAAAATTGCCCTCAACAGGAGGTAGAAACTAAACATCTTAGGTTCAAAAAACCGCAACTTCCCTCGCATCAACGTAAAGGCTCCCTTCAATGTCATATGCCCCTCTAACGAAACCATCACAGTTTAAGTCGATAATTTCGGAGCTTTGAACTCTTTTTCTATACCGCTAATTTTAATTTAAAGAAATGAAAAAAGAGATTAAAAACTAGAGTAAAAAAAAAAAAAAAAAAAAAAAAAAAAATCTTCTTGAGACAAGTTCCACTAGTGGATCCTATGTGCACATAATCTTCTTACAAATTGTGGAATTTGTCTTAATTCAAGTGATGGAACTACCCGTGTCCGCTCATACTAATTTCAAGGAGCGTTGCGTTGCCCACGCAGGCTATTTTGAAAAAGACACCTCCTTATTTCGAGACTACGATCGACTACCGTAGACCACCTCGGAGCAATTAAGAATCTTCAAACCCAAATTTGAAACCAAAAAGGTTATCAAAAATAGTCCATTTGTCCATCCATAAACTTCCGAGTGATTTTATGGCATAAACCCGTAGCCGTAGATATCTAAGACATCTCATACACAAACACTTGATTTGGATATAACTTCGTTCTGTGAGGTTTACAAAACTTACAAGTGAAGACCAAGCCTGAGAGCAAAATCTTCCAGAATTTCGGCACCACTGCGACCAAAATTCCGCTTGACCACTACCTCTTGCTGGTCCGGAGAAACTTTTAATTTTTCCAGCCTATCCCACCACTCATTCTCATCCAAAACCTCCTCCTTTGGACCCTGTACACATGAGACGGCCAAATGAGAACATGATGGAAAGGTGCATACACAATAAAGACCTTCTCTTAAACAAATTTACAATGTGATCAAAATAGAAAAAACTATTATAAAAAATAAAAAAATAAAAAATAAAAAAAACTATTAAAAACTATTAAAAAAAACTAAACATCACACAATTTCCAGGAACTAAAACCCTAAAAACTCAACTCATTGGATACTCTGATCACGTTGTTACGTACGAATCCTACGAGAAATTAAGAATTAGTGTGTCTACCTCCCCTTGCATCTGCTTCAGCTTCTCAGCTCTCCACGCAGGATCCCACCATCGCTGTCCACCACCTCCACCTCCCCGACCACCTCCTCCTCCTCCTCCGCGACCACCTCCGCCTCCGCGACCACCACCTCTACCTCCCCTACCCCGCCCTTGCGAGTTGGGACCGCCCGGCATTGCTACCACTACTCCTCTTCTACGCGAACTCCAAGTCGATGCGTGCCACACACCTCTGCACCAAATCCAGCACCCCTCTCTCTTTCGCTTAATACACCAACCATTACACCACAGTCTACAACTCGGAATCTCACACAACCTCCACAAAATCACAGCATAAAAACAAAAAAACTCCATGACTCCAACATCAATCGCTCTACTACAAAAACCCCAATCCCGAAAAAAGACTCACATGAACACATGTGGACATAGAAACAGCAAAACCCTAAACCACACCAAATACCCACCTACTCGTGCAGACCAGCAGCTGATGAGAGAGATCAGGCGCAGCACGAAGAGAGATTGAAGGGCAGAGAAGGTGGCGAGCGAGAACTTGAGCGAAGAGCTGCAACAACTTCGCAACTCTCAAGTCACAAGTGCAAACGGCGACGACATGGAGGAGTTGGCCTTTGGCTCTGCAGCTCACAAAGCTCTTGCGCCACAACATAAACTTCTCCGTCCCTCTGTTTGTGAGCCTATGTGTCCATATGAATGCGGATATATGTAACTCGGTTAGAATTTGGCTATGCCTATGTCAATGTGAATGAGGACTTCTGAATGTCAGTGTGAATGCGGATACATGTAACTCGGTTAGAATTTGGCTATGCCTATGTCAATGTGAATGAGGACTTCTGAATGTCAGTGTGAATGCGGATACATGTAACTCGGTTAGAATTTGGCTACCCCTATTTCAGTGTGAACGAGGAGATCTGAATGTCCGTGTGAATGTCGCTGTCGATGCTTTCGCTTACGTGGCAATGGCCTAGCCCTTACGCCTTTGTAGTCAGGGGAGGCATAAACTACATAATCAGGCAATTAAATCTATTTTAATAAATTATTTTTTACATTTTACATTAAAAAAAATGTCAAGCCACCACAATATATATAGTTATATATACACACAAAACTGCTTGTATCAATTTATTTATTTATTGTTGAGACTTTAATTATCAGTTTTGAAGGCTATTGTATTTTATCTCTCAGCTACTCTAATTTTAATTCCAATAACTTGTATTCTTTCAATAAAATATTTAGTAAATGTACAAATAATGAGGTCCAAGTCTACAGAAGTCAGAGATTGGTTCTTAAAATACATATATTGATGATAAAATGAGCATTATATACATGTAAGGAAATTTAAAGTTCTAATAGTGTTTATAGCAACATATTGGATACATGGGTGCATCAAAATAATAATAATGATAATAATAATAATAAGAAGAAGAAGAAGAAGAAGAAGAAGACGAAGGAGGAACATGTTATTATAGAAGAGCTTTAAATCTAACATCAACTTAAAAATAATGTAGAGAATCATTCAAAACAAAACATGACAAGGATTAATAATTTTGTTCAAAATTTGTATCAAAATAAAGCAACTGAAGGTCAATGTGAAGCTGTTTCTAGATGTGTGACCACATTTCTTATTTTATTTAAGTTAATATCATATTTGCCTTTGAGTATTTAGAAAAATTGTTTGATTGATTTGGTTTTTTTTATTGGTTTTTGTTTATATGCATTTTTAAAATCCACCACCAAGCCCTTCTAATGTAGGATATTGTTCTATTTGTTCTACATTAAGTAATATAAGACACAAAACTAATACTTAAAAAGGACATGTAAAGCATTAGTAGACATCATTGTTCAGTCAAAATAGAGTAAAGTAAAGATTATTTTCTTGTAAAGTAAAGTAAATGATATTGTTGGTGTGTAACACTCTCTCCAATAAGAAATCTTTTAGACCACATTTAATGCTGGCCATTTCATAACTTCTGTCTTTACATAGAACATTTTTTTTATTTTTTTTTATTTCATATTTAATGCCCTACATTAGAAGGAACTATTCATTGTTTATTACATATACAAAGTTATCTCAAATTCTTGATAATGTATGCATAAAAATATCATAAAGTAGTATGTGTGTGTGTATATATATATTCTTTTGAAATAAGACATGTATTTTTTAAATGTGTTGCAAGGTTGTTTCAATTGATGTTAATTGGGCTCTGAAGATTTCATGAAAGTTGTTAATCAGGACCCAAACAGATCTTCATGTCATTTATTTTGAAGCTTGTTTTTTAGAAAAAAAAAAAGGGAAAAGGAATATATATATATATATATATATATATATATACACACACACACATATATACATACAATTGTTTTAAAGCTTTCAAACAGACCAAGAATTATCAAATACTACCACTACTGTAGGAATTTAAGTTAGGAAATATCATATAGGTACAAAATAAATGTAACTGAATTTATGTTAAAATTTTATTTGTGTATAAAAAATAAAAATAAAATATCAAATCAATATACCAAAAAACGGATCTTGCTTATATAAAAGAATACTTTTATGTTAAATATTATTTTAAGAAATTGCAATATTGCTTAAGCATACACAATATCAAAATCTGCACGTATTGAACATTTTTTAAGTGTTTTATTTGGGTAGATTCAATAACAAGTGTGAAATTATTAAAGTTTCATTAGACACTAATCCTCATAAATGTAAACTTGTCCACAAACTAGGGCTACACAACATTTTTTTCAATGTGGTTGAGGTAGCAAGAGGAATGTCAAGTATTGGGTATAAGAAAGTCTAATAACTAATGTGAAAGTTGAGAGAGATCTGAAGGAAAAATGATTAAATAGTTTACAAAGAATTTGGAGGCATAGGATTTGTTTGTTCAAATGAAATAAAAAATAATTATAAATAAATAAATAAACCAAGCTTATATATCCAATAATAAGTTGTGACCATCTCAAGAATGGCATGATGCATTATGTGTTGGACATATGGGAGAGAAGACAACTTTGGTATTTGTTTTAAGAATGTGCTATTTGTTGAGTAAAAAAATCAGTGCACTCCACCTTTCAAAGATTTGTTTTGAAATAATTGATTTGATACAATCTTATATAATTCAATAAAACCATGGTATAATTTTTTTTAATTGATTATTATTTTTTGTTTTTCTAAAATTCGTGATTGAGAGACAAGGTTTAATAACAATTGATTACTTGAAAAAGTTGGCACATATGGTAAGACTTTGAGTAAATATTTTTGAATTAAAAAGAAAAAAAGAAAAAAAGAAAATCAATACATGATAGAATTTCAATTTCTTCAATATATGTTAGATATTGTATTTAGTTGGAATTCTAACATATTAATATAAAATATAATTAACATATATTTATAAATTGAATGAGTGGAAATTAAAAGAGAAATTGATGCAAAAAACATTCTTAAAACAAGAGAATACACAAAGAAAATATTGAATTTTAATTTTTAGATTTATTCACGTGTGCATTATCAAAGTAATTGTTTTTCATATTCTATATACCAAAAACTTTTATGTATATATATATATATATATTTATATATCAGTGACACATAAAAAAATGAAAAAAAAAATCATGAAACTACTCACTGTGTTTTTAAAGATATGTGTAACCTACACATTATCCTAAACTACTTTTAAGCCTATGTTAGGGATTGTGAGACAATTCACAAAACAAGGGTAAATAAGAAAGGAAATTCCTTGTAAGGAAGAACTTTAAGTTTTTCTGAAAATTATCAATAAAAAATAAACATGTGACTACTAATAGGATCTGTCGGATAAATACCCTTAATATATTTGGTAAAAGTATTATTATCATATTCTTAAAATTTAATTTCATTTAGTAACAAATAGTTTTTTTTATTCATAAGACTACTATTTACTATGTTTACATTTAATATTATTATAATTATAAAACATCTATTGTAGCATTTCTTTTATAAATTTTTAATTGATGAAATGGACTTTTTTTTTCTCTCTCTCTTATTTTTATTTTTATTTTTAAATCTGCTTTGAAAATTGACGTATGAATATATATTAAAAGAAACAATTTTCACAAGAATGAAATACTTAAACTAGCTGTTTTAAAACATTGACATACTAAATATTTAATAATAACTTTAAGTTTTATTTTTAAAACATATCTTTAATGAATTGATAATTAATATAATAAAATTTGCTAAATAATTTCACTTATATACACATTACACGGATCCAAAGTTAATATGTACCTGATGCTATAATTTTAGAATGTACCTTACCTTATCTTATTTTGAATTATGTATGTATATATATTATGTATATATATATATATATATATATATGTATACACACACACACGCACAAAATATACGTGCATCAGATTCTATATTCAGTAGAGTTTTATAAACATTGAAATGAAAATATTTATTTTGCAGAGTAAAAATTCAACGTTTTTTTTCGTGTGATCATGATAAATTAATCTTATATTTCATTCACGTGTAAAAAATCTGTGAATAATTGAATGCATCTGCAGTACAGATGTACAGCCCAAAAAAAGTAAAAAAACAAAACAAAACGAAACAAACAAACAAAATAAAACAAAACAAAATATCACGAGGTTCCATACATTTTAATGAATCAAGCAGCACTCTTTGTATAAATGGAATTGTTTATAATTTCAGAAAAAGAAAAAGAGAGAGTTTAGAAATAAATAATAAAAGAAAGTAAACACATAATTAATCACCAACATCTAAAAATGACTTATAAAATTAACCACCAAAATTAAATAGAACTACAAATAACCCCGTGAAACTGAAACTCAGGGGTGAGGCGGAGTGCTGCGTGAAAGGGAACCGACACGAAGAGGTGGAAAGAAACGCATCGAGAAGGGAAGAAAGTACCGAGGAGAAAGAAAAGCGTCGAGAAGTGTGGGGAAGAATCAAGGAGGACGGAAAGGGAATCTTGAGTGGACGCGGTCTCCGGTGCCCGCGTGGGACAGGGTCTGCCAGATCATGTTTGCCAGTCAACTAAGCTTCTCCAAGTGGCTAACTCGCCGCAGCTATGGCGAGCGACTGAGCGAGGCGCTTCTTCTTCTTCTTCTTCTTCATCTTCATCTTCGTCATCGTCTCAAAGTCGTGTTCGCATTGCCTTCCGCAGTTTCAGATCCCTCTTCAAAGTAGTACACTCAAGCTATGAGGCAGACCGGAGGATCTCTACTCTGTCTTCGCCGCGCACATTTGTTTCCCGGATAGGAGAACAGGTGAATGTTGATCTGGTTACTGGAGTTTGTGTCTCTCTTGTGCTTGTGGGAGGGTTGAGTGTGTTTGCAATCTGTCCAATCTTAGGTTGAGTTTTGGATTTTAGATCTGCTTGGAGTATCCTTAGTTCTTTTTTGAAAGTTTAAAAAGAATCTCTTCTTCTATTTTTTGTTTTTTTATGACGAGGTTGTTGCAAATTTGAGGTTAGCAGCTGTGCTTCGCGTGAATTTTGGTTTCTTGTTTTTGCACGGTACTTAAATTTTAGATCGCTCTAGGTTGTTCTGGTGTCACTATTTGATTTGAAGAGTACCGGAGTAACAATTTATGGTTTGATCAGCTTTTGTATTGGTATGCTTTCTTGTTGCGCGTTGGTTTAACGAGTATAGCTGCCTTAAGGTTTGAACTGCGCAGCCCTCTGTTTTCTGGTATAGTTTCTGTGGTAGCAGGGTATATAATCTTCTGTAATTAAAGTGGAGTAAGCTTGCCATTGAGTATTTTATTAGTATGTTTTCCTCTTCTCTAGCTCGTAGAAGATCTTGATTCCAGCATTGTAACGTAATGGCACGCATGTAGCTAGTTTATTAGTTGTTCGTCTTAATTTTCCCAGAGAATTCATTCCGGGGAAAAAGTTCGATAATGTTGTAGTAAGTCTTTTGTTGGAGCTCACCTGGGAATGTGTCTGTTCTTTAAAAAAATGTAGCAAAGTGGTAGAATCTAAGAATGTATCCAACTACCTTTAGAAGAAATAAGTCAATAATTCTCGCTAGTTGATGAATGACTAGTAATTGCTACCCGATTTCTAGTTGGAAGATCGTACGGCAGTCTTTATTTGTACGATAGTGGTTGACTACTAGAGAGCCCCCACATGACAGGGCCTCTCCACTTGATGACTATTACATCTGTACTTGCATGACCTAATCAATGCTTCGAGGCGGATGTCAGATGGTTTTTTAGGGGGGCGATCATATGATGTCTTTGCTTTCTAACAAGAGAAGATTCTGTTTTGTGATATGCATTTATCATCAACAATTTGGGCAAGGGCCGATCGATAAGCGAAAATTAATGCATTAAAAATATTGCAGGGGGCTTGGTTTTCCCCATACCGCTCAATGTCGTGTAGTTTTTAAATCTCGGGTTCAACGGCAAGAATTGTAGCATCACTCATGTTGCTGGTATGTGTGGCATGACGTTGTGTGGCTAGTTTAAGCATTGCCTGCTTCTAATTTTTGCTACCATCTCTTCATTCTGAAAAGAGAAATTTCAATATTTTAGTTCATTTGCTTTGGATGATTTCATGGTAAATATAGGTGTAGTAATCGTTTTTGAATACTGCATGTGTTTGGTAATCTAATTTTGCCTCTTGACCTGTGTTTATTTCCGATGACTCGTACCCTACTCAATCTTCAAGAATGTATTTCGGGACGACAGTTTAACCCTGGACTCGACAACTACTTATTTGATTATTTGTTTAATTCCACAAGTTTTAGGACCTTAGGCCGAAATAGGCTCCAATAAGAGCACGTTCTGATGCCCACAGACAGGCTGGAGGCAGCGTCGCACACTTATTTCTCGAAGACTGAGATGTATACATGTTTCAATTATTAAGAAGAGTTACTGTCCAAATTTTATGTATGGTTTGTTAGTACAGTTTAATTCTTATGCCCTAGCCTTTGGTTGCGTTTAAGCTATCCAAGCATTTCTACGTGTGAAAATTTTACATACAATTTTGAAAGCAGCTTCTCCTTAGCTACGATTTATGTCAACATGTGTGGTTGCTCATTTGAACATCTAAATGGTAGAAACTACTGACTTCAGTGTCCTTATTCTATCTAAACATAGGTGTGTCAATTTTATGATGACAGTTTGATAACTTTGTGATGCCTTTTGTCATTCCTCTGCATCGAACTTCATAAATCGCCATCACTTGCGCGATGTAAGTCGCGCCGGGACTAGGAAGAGGGGGAGGAGGTCCGGGACTCGCGACGGGACTAGGAAGTGGGGGAGGAGGTCCGGGACTCGCGACGGGACTAGGAAGTGGGGGAGGAGGTCCGGGACTCGAGCCGGGACTAGGAAGAGGGGGAGGAGGTCCGGGACTCGCGACGGGACTAGGAAGTGGGGGAGGAGGTCCGGGACTCGCGCCGGGACTAGGAAGAGGGGGAGGAGGTCAGTAAGTTGGTGCTGAAATCTGTACTGAACACAATTGTTATGACATTAGGCGGCAGCTGGCGATGCCGGATGGAACAGCGTGGTGAGAAAAGGATTAAAGAAGGCGGACGGTGAGCATATATACCTACCTGGGCTAGCTTATTGTGGCAAATCCATGTGGGATGTGTATTGACCATTCGACCATTGCAAGGGAGAGTTCAAACATCTCTTACAGGGGCGTAATTGTTTAATTAACGCTTCTACATATTAGAGTGCATATATCAAAATGCTTGGGAACAGACTTCTGTGGGCTGTGGCCAGATCCTGCTTGCAAAGACCTACGTATTCTCTTCATAAAATTACTACCCCCCACACATGCAAGGATGTGCTATTCAAGAGAAGGTGTTTCAGCTCGGGTGCTGGAGCAGAATCTTCGTCCCCGTTGCAGAAAGAAGGTCAAAGTGGAGCCCTTTACAGATTTTTGATTTATGGGAAAGAAAAGGTTCACGGAAAGTCTTACCTTCTGGCAATAGCTGCTACTGGTTGTTTGGGAGCTGGTCTTCTTGTCGCGCTTGCTGATGCAGGCCGTGATAGCACCCGTTCGGATTCCGATGAAGCTGTGTCTCCAGAAGGTTCGGGGAAAAAGAAAGTTGTGATTCTCGGCACAGGATGGGGGGGCATCAGTTTTCTTAAAAGCCTAGACGCATCCAAGTATGATGTGCGAGTTGTTTCTCCTCGCAATTATTTTGTATTTACCCCTTTGCTGCCAAGTGTCACATCTGGTACTGTGGAGGCTCGGAGTATCACAGAACCGATTCGAAGGATTATACGGAAAAAAGATGTGAAATTCCATGAAGCTGAGTGCACGAAAATTGACGAGGCGAACAAGAAGGTCATGTGTAGAGATATCTCCGATGTAAAGTGTAAAGGAAAGGAGGATTTCGAGCTCGAATACGACTATTTAGTTGTGGCTGTTGGAGCTACTTCTAATACATTTGGTACAAAGGGTGTTGAGGAATACTGTCATTTTTTGAAAGAGATTGAAGATGCTGAGAAGATACGTGGACGAATTGTTGATTGCTTTGAGACGGCAAGTCTACCACACCTCTCAGACGAGGACAGGTCAGCTTCTTTCCATCTATTACTAGGTTATGTTCTCTTGTTTCTTCCTTGAGCCAAACAACTCTTTCCCTCTTGTCCTCATGGTACTTGAAGGGAGCAGGCTTTTGATCTTAGTTTTTATTTAACTGAAAACCGTCTCTGGTTTCTGTTGAACGGTGAAATGTGCCAACAAAATGCAGTGTTCCAAGAAGCAAACATTGTTTAGCTGCTTTACTCTGGCATCCTTGACGTTGTTGCT
The DNA here is from genome assembly GCF_059467195.1 of Physcomitrium patens. NCBI lineage: Eukaryota > Viridiplantae > Streptophyta > Bryopsida > Funariales > Funariaceae > Physcomitrium > Physcomitrium patens. Next base: position 7,930,907 of record NC_143423.1, on the reverse strand, counting down.
TTGTCAACATCGAGGTTGTTCAAATATCCCTTGCTCTTCTTGAACGTTTCCTTTGAAGCTGACCCATTTGAAATGTATTATCAGGCGAAAGCTTCTCAGCTTTGTGATAGTGGGTGGAGGCCCTACAGGAGTAGAATACGCTGCCGAGCTTCACGACCTCATTTATGAAGATCTAACTAGTTTATACCCAGAATTGCAGAAGATCGTCAACATAACCCTTGTTCAATCGGGTGACCATATACTCAACACGTTCGACGGGCGTATAAGTGAATATGCAGAAAAGAAGTTCTCTAGAGAAGGGATTGATGTGAAAATTGGGAGCCGAGTTTTGGGTGTTACTGAAGAAACCATTTCCTTTAAGTCGAAAGCAACCGGCAAGCTTATGGAGATCCCTTATGGCATGATTGTTTGGTCAACAGGTACTACTAGTGTTTGAGATTGGTTTCGAGTTAATAATCTAATTAACCTGGGTTAATATCATTCTGGAAAAAGACATACTAGACAAGCTAGAATGCTGTTATACATTCTGCCTCTTTTCATCATGGGTGAGAATTGTTGGGGTCCAGTGGAGAATAGCTCTTGTAAACACTGTCTTGGATAATCCTGGAGGCAAGTGTTAGAAATTGTTGTGTTTGAATGAAATGTTTCCATGCAAGGTTAATGGGCTTATTTCAGAAGTCTTCCTAAAACTATTGTAATTGGTGCTACTTGCATTTGTGCCTTGTTTTTTTTCCTGCAAGGATGTCTAACTCTAGGTCATTATTTTGACATCCAAATTTTCCCGTTGTTGAAATTGAAGGAGCGTGGGATGTGTGAGTGACTTATCCTTTTTATTTGTATTGCAGGAATTGGCACTCGTCCGGTGATCGCTGACTATATGAAGCAGATTGGGCAAACCGATCGTAGGGTATTAGCTACAGATGAATGGCTTCGAGTAAAAAATACCGACGGAGTCTATGCTCTTGGCGATTGTGCCACAGTTGAACAACGTAAAATTGCTGAGGATATTGCGGACCTATTTAAGTTGGCGGACAAGGATGGTGACGGTTACTTGTCTGTTTCGGAATTTGTTGATACGATGGACAATGTCAGAATGCGCTATCCCCAAATTGATCTTTATATGGAGCGGCAGCATATGGAAGGGGTAGTTGGACTCCTGAATGATGCCTTGAAGAAAGAGAAAAATGTTAAGCTCGATCTTGAACATTTTAGCGAGGCGATCTGTAAGGTTAGTACTTCTCAATCTTGAAATATACATCTTGCTCAGCAGATGGGCACAACTCGAATGTTGAGAGATTTTTTTACTTTGTAAATTTAATTATTTAATAATTTACTTTGATTCCTGGCTTCATCTCTAATGTCGATTTTAATGGTATCTGTAATCTTCAGGTCGACTCTCAGATGAAATCTGGACCAGCCACAGCTCAGGTTGCTGCTCAACAAGGCGAATATCTTGCTCTCTCTTTCAATCATATGGCTATGGGAAGTCCTGATGAGGGCCCCATCCGCGTTAGGGGAGGTGGTCGTCATCGTTACCATCCTTTTCGTTATCGGCATTTAGGCCAATTTGCTCCTTTGGGAGGTGAAACAACTGCAGCTGAACTACCTGGAGATTGGGTTTCCATCGGTCGAAGCACGCAGTGGTTATGGTACTCTGTATATGCCAGCAAACAGGTGAGCTGGCGTACTCGTGCGCTTGTGATATTTGATTGGACCAAGCGATTTGTATTTGGGCGAGATTCTTCTCGGATGTGATACTTCTTCTGTACTTTGGGAAAGGAAATGTAATATGATGGAGTAGAGAATCGGTTAGAGCTATGAAAAAAATTAGCTCAGCTTATCATGGTCTTTACTTTGGATTGAATCGCTCTTGTACTCTCATGAAATCAACTTGCAGTTCGTCTATCACCCAGAGTATCATTTGCAATGACCTGCTTCTATCTAGGATTACTGTTTCTTCATCATGTCATTTGTATTTGCTTGTGTCTGCTATCAGCATTAGTATGGACGCCAAATCGTTTCGTTAGGTTTATAGTTCAATCACCCATATTTTTGAAGACGTAGATGAGTCCATCCTGCAACAGAGAATACGTAACGATGAAGACCTCACACAAGGGTTGCAGAGAACTAAAACCAGTTGTACATACCAAGATTTCAAGCATTACTTCTGCAAACAGCAAGGCAGGGTTTAAGTCGTGATGATCTGAGCAAATTATTATTAATAATATTAGAACGATATTATTAATAATAAGCTTACTCTACATGTCTTTTCTTCTGCCTGCTTGTTCATGGCCTGCAGTAGCTCCCATGCTATTATCCCATACCTTGCAAATGCCTCTGCAAGTAACTGGCATGCAGCATGAGAATGTTGTCTGAAGAATTTTTTCACTTTCAATGTCTTCATGACCTTGTGTTTCAACAATTGACTGCAGGCTTTGTTTCCTGGTGTGTCAAAGTTTGATGATGAGATTTCTGGTTTTTTGTTTTTTGTTTGTGCTGTTACATGTGACTTGGGGAACTGGAAGAGCACAATGGGGGTCATAGCTTCAAAGTGCTAAATCTAGTTGTGTAAAGCCTCAAGAAAATCTAGTTAGTTGTCTGAAACCCAGTAATGCTACCAACAAGAAACAAGGTTTAGACTTTGACCCCATTCTTGCATGCAATTGTTGTACTGTGCAATTCTCTGGTCTCCCATGCCTTTTTCTATTCAGGTCAAATTAGCTTCTCTGACACATTTAACTGATGCATAGCATCTTCTCAGAAGGCCCAAAATGACTGAAGGTTTAGCCAACTACAAGCAATTCGCTATGGAGGCTCTGTGCCTCAAACTCAGCTGAGCCGTGTGGGTACTCTACCTCAGATTTCCTTTTCTGTTTTCTTTAGACCTTTTGGGTCATTAGCATTGATGATAAACCTACAAGTTACTTAGCATGCTGGATGCAGGACTGGGAGCATGTAGGGAGTGACCCAAGCTGTGAAGGAGAGGCAGCCTCCTTTTTCTTTTCTTTTCTTTTTTCTTCTATCTTGACAAAAAAAGATGATAATAATAATAATAATAATAATAATAATCTACACAAGCCCCAGCACCTAATCATTTCAAGTGTAAAGGGAGTGGTGTGAGATTCTGCTAGTAGGTATGCCCCTGCTTCCATCACAATAGTGTGTGAGGGCACGCTCCAAGCTCACACAATAAACATAGGGCAGCCACTCTTATAGCAAAACAAAATAAGTGTGAGAGACTCTGCTAATCATCCCAATCTTTGTCACACCAAAACTCAATGGGTGTAATGTTCTTTTCCTTGAACCCTTTGAAAACCCTAATCTGTGTTGAGGGTGTCTCAAAGAGCTTTTTCAGGAACAGAAATGGGTTGGTCTCCCATGTTCTGCAAGTCAGAGTTTCCAAGCTCCTGGATGCAAAGCAAGTCTGACCTATCTGTATTGACAACCCTCTGCTTGAGGAAATCTCTTCTTTGGGCATCAGTTCATGATTCAAGGAGCTTCAAGGAGGGGGAGTTGTGAGTATGTCAGTTGTGAATTGATTTGATACCTTTGGTCCAATGTATTGCGTGGGTCACCCAAAACAGACATGAAAAAATAAATCCCCTGCAAATATTGGTTCTCTATATACAGTACAGATAAAGAATGTTCCAAAGACACAAAGGTACTTCTTTGGTTGTTTTTATTTTTATTCCTTACTAAGAAAAAAAACAGGGATATTGGAATATTTTTATAGCACCCAGTGTTAATCAAAAGTGGTTGTAGTGAGACTGAATTTATGGCAGAAGAGGTGAGGTTTCATTTCAAGCCATCTGTTCTTTATACCAACATGGGCAGCTGAGAGTGAAGAATGTGGATGTATGGCTCATATTCAGGTGGTGAATGAAAGTGGAGCTTCATTGTGTGGTGGCTGCCCAGTCCCCAAGGTCAACAGCAGGATGCAAGGTGGGAAGAAAAGAAACAAGTAGGCACGGGAATCAAGCCACAAAGCAAGAGATTCTAATGGACAAAGAGGAACAAACATGACCAGAGTCACTTCAATAATTGTTGAGCACTCTTCAATATATCTGCTGTATTTTTATTTTTATTTTCTTGCATATGTTTCATGGGAACAGGCAACCATTCACAACCTCCTTTCGCTGAGGGCCCTATGTTGTGAGAGGGTTCATTCATTTGTTGAAAATGGCTTACTTGAAGGCATGACCAAAAAAAAGAAATTCAACTCTCTGAGACCACAGGTGGGTATACATATGTATACAATTGAGTGAGGAGAAATGCAAAGTTCTCACTGCCAAAAAATCTCACACATATTTGTCAGTTTCTGGGTTACAGCCAAAAGAAAGCAGAATGACCACATGTTACTAGTAATAATTTGCATGTGGAGAGTAGTTAGATCTAAGAGGAGCACTAGGTCCAATATATACAACAAAATTGGCTTTGAACAAAAGAAACATTCCTTCACAAGAGGATGGTTTCAGTGACATACATTTCACAAATCTAGAATGAAAGAAGAGTAAGTCCCAAACAAAACTTCTCATTCACATACATATTTATTACATGGACTGAGGTCTTTCATTCATGCAAATGTGTGCTTCACAAAGCAAACCAACAAGATGAAGAAACATGCCAAATTGATTTACCATCCATTTTCTGCTGTGCATTGATCTGATTACAAGCAAATGTGGGTGGTTGTTTTTTTTATAAAAAAATTTAGCCTGATACAGCTTCATATATTTAATAGTGGAAAACCCTCCTTTGATGTTGGGTGGATTCATTACAAAATCCTCTCTCTTTGCCTCTCTCCAAACCTCCAATAATGGCACCCAATAGGTCTCTCCCCAATAAAAGGCAAAGGCAAAAGGACATCAGTGAATAATGAAAGGAACAATCTATATATACACACATGCTTCCTTCAGTAAGATTTAGAGAGAGAGAAAAGAGAGCCAGAGACAGAGAGAGCAAGCATCCTCTCTTTCTTCGATTAAAGGCCCACCAATATACATGAGGCACATCATTAGCACTCGTGAATGGATCCAAACCAACTATTGTTGGCAATGGGAAGATGCTTTAAAGGGTCAAGAGGGGAAGAAGGCCCATCCCTCCCCTTCATTCATCCATTCTGTTGTTCATCCATTCAAACTTCAGAAAGAAAGGCTTTGTTGTTGTTGTTGTTGATGTTGTTTTGCTTGTGGAGAAGATTCACTCCCCTTCACAATAATTGTACCCCTGAATCATTGCAGGCACCCAAGTGCATCAACAGTCAATCAGAATGTGGGCTTTGTCCTTTAAACCATAAAAAACGTTTTTCAACTGTTTCCATTTTCATTGCCTTTTCCCCAGATGTCTAGATGCTGGAAAATGTTACCTTCTGCGACTATCAATGAAAATGTATTTGAAAAGGTGAGAAAAAGAACAGGATGGAGTTTGGAGTTTGAGTGTGATGCTGGTAGAACTGCTTGAGTTTTTGAAAAAAGAAATGAAAAAAAGGAAAAGAAAGGGATTGGTAGAGGATATGGTACATTTTTGTATGGGTATTAGTTTGTGCATACTTTTTTGTTGGTAACAAACAAACAAAATGGGTCAGTTGTTCATAGAGATGGTTTTATAGAACTGGATTGAGAAATTTATATGGTTTCCTTTTTGTGTTGGCACACATTTTGTTGTACTTTCTACTCTGAGGTGTTTGAACTTTTCATTAAAAATAAAACTGTTGATTACAAATGAATGTTTGGTTTCATATATAATATGGTGATGTAAAAAAGCCTGTTGGCTATGACTGATGCTTGCATTTGAGTTTTTTTTTTTTTTTTTTGGTGATTAACTTGACAAATGTTTTTGAGCATTGCTTGAAAACCATTTATTATGTTTCTTCTTGACATTAATCCAAATAAGTCATTTTGCAATAATTTGTACATTGTACCATTTTCTAACATATAAGAAAAGGCACTTTGTTTGATGAAAGCACACACACACACACATACATAAAACTGTTCTTTAAACTAATGATTCTTATTAACCAACTCATCAAACATTCTATTTCATTCAACTTATGTCCAAACTTGGACTCTAACATTATTAGAAAGAAAAAAGAGAAAGAAAAAGAAAAGCATCAAGATTAGTGTCTCAAGAATCCAATGATAGACATGATAATATTATACAGATTGCAATCAAAATCATTAATTTCTGGAACAAAACAATATATTAATTCAAGCTTAATGGAACAATACATCACAATATTTATATGGGTAACGAACATTCATACCCTGAGGTAATATTGCAAAGCAGTTCAAACCAAAGTATGTAGCAATTCTCTATTCCACACAACCATGCCACAATTCTGCAAAAATCCAAAACTTATTAAAATAGTCATGTTCTAGTTTCTAAGTTTTTAAGACCAATACTAAGTTCGAGGTCATAATTCCGTTGCGAATAAGAAAGAAAACCCTAAGTTCGGTAGCTAAAGCAAACCGTGTGAGCTATGCTACCATTCCTAACAATACCCTAGTTTAGGGTTAGCCATCGCCAATCTAGAGGGTTCCTCTTTTAGGCAAGCTATGGTTAGGACCTAAATTCAGACCCACGAATTGGCTCGTGGGACAGTGGAGGACCAAAGTGGTGACAAAATAATTGAGAAAGTCAGTTCCTTATTAAAGCTGAGCCGAGCAAGATCACATTGTTTCTATTCTTACGAGTACCCATTTCTTTATTTTTGCGAAATCTGTTCTGTGAGCTGGCTTCATCTCTTTTTTTTTTTTTTTATTGAAAATCTAACGGTCGCTACGGCCACTCTACAATTAGGATTTGTGCATGAACACACTCTAGGATTGAACAGTTGAGAGAGGGCTCGTGCAGTAAGAGCACGCACACTTGCAAATTTTTATTGATTGGCACTTTGAGCCAATGGATTCTTTTCCACCTGGCGCGCTTACTTTGAAAATTGCGAGTTACATAATATTTGTAGGGCTATGTTTAACAGTACGTTTATTCTTGAACTATTGTCCAATTCTGGTGCCGGGAAAGATAATCTAGACGATTCATTGGAGGATGTGACTTTTCTTAAGCAGCTGTGGTTGATTGATTACATCTACATCTTATCTTATCCCCTACAAGGTGCTTCAAATTCACTCCAAAAATGGCTCCTCTTTGCTTGGTAGTTTTGGAATCTTCTTTGAGACGATTTAATTTTTTTTTTCACCAATTCGCACCAGATTAGGAAATGACTTTATGAACTACTATATCTTGATATTAGTGTCCCATAATCTCAAACAGTCAGTCTCATATACTGCGCAACTAGTCATCTATATCCTTTTTGTGCTAGTTTGTGATTTTCAATTCACCAAATCTTAATGCGTGCTTGACTTGAATTTGCTAAAAACATATTTATTGGTTTTGATATTCTGAACTAGATGCTAAATATTTGGTGTTATGTCTACAGCCACAATTTTCGGGTGTCGATAATAATAACCATGTATTTATTGAAAAGTAAGAGAGATGGATACAAAGGACACAATGCTCTCAATGTTCAAATTCATTGGGTGATGGGGTTTTGGGCAGGCCTGGAAAAAGGCATTTGCTACCATTGAAGCTCTCATTTTCTCTTAAATGCCCTGGTGGTAGATGGTGTTGTGTAAACTTTGTTTGGGCATGAGTGTCTGGAAATGACTTGAATCTGTGTGGATGCTTGGTCCCCCAAAGTTTGAATGGTTTATGTATTTCAGCCTCCTGAGCAACAAATCATGAAACCTTATTTTTTTTATATATATATATATATATATATTCCTGACTCAGCACCATTCAACACTGCTCTTTTAATACCAGTCCATACTCTGGCTGATACAAAATCTCTCTCTCTCTCCTTTGTGCCAGCCATTTCTTGAGCCGACCATTGTTTTTGGTGCTTGTTTTCCAAGAGACATGACAAAAGGAAAGAGAAGAGGAAAAGGAGCATTCAGATTAGGGTTAGGGTTTGGCCAGGTAGTCTTTGTCTGCTTCCTCTTTGTAGGGTCATCCTTTCAACAGAGTTCCCATCCCATTTTTTATTCATTACATATATATTTTCTATTTCTTTCTTCTTCTTCTTCCTATTTGTCTCATTCTAATCAGTAATCAGTGTGGTTTACTGGTCAATGCCATGACTTTGTTGGTCCAAAGAGACAGAGTATCCAACATCTTGGTATACCCTTAAGGAGTTTTATAATCAATACATATAAACTAACAAACAAACAGAGTGGTGTAACTCAGATATATATTTGATAGAGAAACAATGAATGAACAACTTTTAAATGTAATGCATGTCAATGCCTAGTTAATTCATGTGGTAGCATAGCCAATTACTTTTCAGTGTTGTAGCATAAATGGAATAGTATAAATTGGTTGTCAATAACTGAGGCAAACGTTCATGTATTTGAACTGTCCAATATCTGTCATTAAATCATGTACCTTTTACTTACAAAGCTAAAAACATATATTTAATAAGACATGTAGAAACTGATGTCGATAGGGATCAGACAGTATATATGTGTGTACATATATATATATATATATATCTATATATATATTCCTTGTTCCATTATTATAATTACAATGTTAAATGAATGTTAGCAAACACAAATGTGAGTTTGATTTACATGCCACAGTTCCTGGAAACCATGTAATGTTTCTAATACCAAAAACAAAACAAAACAAAACTAATATAAAACCACCAATTTTTTCAAGAAAAGTTAAAATATACAACTTAAAACAAATTTATAATATAGATTTTTCACTTACCTTACTAATTATGCAGACAATTACACGAGGGGTATTAATAGTGTGTATTAATTCTGCAAAACGCAATCCAAGTCATGGAAATCAGAGGCATAAATTGATAAACTGATTCGATTCTAAGGGGCCATTGACCGGGCCGTGAAGTCCAACTCAGATCCTGAAAGGGGACGTCAGGTCCAGTCAGATCGGCCGACGTGGCAATTGTCCCCGGCCTCCACGTCACAGAGTGACAAGCAGATTCGCTTTCCTGGTCTACAAGGGTCCAGTGTGAACGCCTACCACGAACCCAGTTGCCTTTCAATTCGTGATCCTTCGTCGAAAGGGCCCCGCTTGGCTGACAACATCAGGTGCGAGACCACAAAACCGTTCGCAACCCAGCTGTGAAACCGTCCAACAATTTATCCACGTGACGATTCTTCGCCCGCCCCTGATGGCGGGAATCCGCCTGTCCGTCCAGCTCAGCCTTTTTCCCATGTCTGCCTATTTAAACAAAGCCTCCAAAAACCTTGGGCTTTAAACAGTGAGTCACCTCGTGGAAATCGATTGCAACCGTATTTGTGAATGGCTCGTATTGTGGTTTGTCTGCACGAGATTTTTGATTTATCGTTTTCCATTCAATGAATGAAAGGAAGTCCACATTCGTTACCACAGAGAATAACTCTTGTCATTACCATTCAGGGTACCTTTGTACTTTATTCGAAAGATGAACCAGCGCCTCTATTTTGTGGGCTTTGGTGGGTCACTTTCCCGTTGCTCTTGTCCCATTTGACCTAACACAAAAATAAGGACACTAAAAGGCTAGTATCCAAATTTGTCAGAGCTCTAAAAACTTTCATCCACGGAGAACATGTTTCAACCCTCCTTGGGAATAACGACGTTCATCCAAATCCACCTCAAACAATGCCACCACATGCTCATTCAAAAAGGACTTGGTTCCCCATCCACATGTTCCTCATCCCTCCCCGTCATGTTCCCACACACACATGGCCACCCATGCTCTGTACAGCAACTAAATTATTCCATACAAACAATTATTCCACTAAACAACAATTTCCAAACACTGAATAGTAATTGAAGATGTGGATGTAATTACACAAGGAACTAAGTTTGGGGTTGGGGCAGAATCTGGTTGCAGGCAGGCATGGGTATGTAGGAGCTGATTACAAGTGGAACATGTGGGGGTGGGTGGATGGGTGGGCATGTGTGTGAGACCTGATGCATGCAATCCCTGCGGAACATACAGCCTTGGCTTGGGAACAGGCTTTGGAGGACATTTGGAACTGTCCAGGGCCTCATTGGAAAGTGTCTACATGCTCTCTCTTGCTCTCTCTCTGACTATCCATCCATTTGCAGTAGATGATTTTGTGCCTGAGCTAATACTTCATCCAAACAAATCCCAATCAGTTATATCTGGGAATATAGAAGCTGGCATTCTTACTAAAGTGGAAAGAGAAAGAGACCAAGTCTATTGTGATGGATCCAAGGGCAATAAAGGCATTTGAATTAGAATGAGGATAATTTGTTGGGGTTTGTCACCCTATTTTGGAGTGTTGTCCCATGTTTCTTTTGTATTCTTTAAAACTTGCACAGCTTTGCACAACTCAATGTCAAAAGAACATTTTATAACTTGAAGTGAAAAACAAAACGAAACACAACATATATATATATATATATATATATATATATTCTTTTTCTTTTCCTTCTTTCTTATTTTGTCATGCTGGCTTTATGACACGGTGTCCAGAGACATTAAATGTGATGATGTCAAGTATTGTCTTTGATTTTAGAGAGGAGCTTTTGATTTGTAGAATTGGCACAGATGGAATAATGGCATGAAACATCTGTGGTTCTGTTCTGGGCAAAACAGTGGGTTGAAAAGTTGAGGGGTATTTGAATTTTGTTTTAATCCTGTTGAAAGAGTGTCCACTCTCAAGACTTCAATTCATACAGCTGGCAAATGGGTCAACCGTGATGGGCAGGAGGAAAATAATGATTTATCATTTATGAGAATTTTACTAAAAAAATGAAGGCTTTAATTTGGTAATTAGGCTTCTTTATTTAAGCGCTCTTCCCATAATCAAAAGTGTATACCAAAAAAAAAAAAAAAAAAAAAAAAAAACACAATTCAACTTCAATTCTAGTGTGTATTGAATGTTATTTTTCAAAAATGTAGTAAAACATGCTTGCCAACTTCCTTGGATGTAAAACAAACTTACAAAGTACATAAAAATTGCACATGATATACTTGGATGTCCACCATTGAATAGCCATAATAAAAGACACAGTGCCACAAGTTAATAAGAGCTAATAGTTTGGCAAAGAATAAGGAAAACAGTGAGTATTGAATTTGTATTCCTACTTAATACCACAAAAATTTTGCACTCCTTAATGCTCTGTGTATGTGTAAATATATAATACTGCAAATGTGCAAAGAACTGATGATCAGATCAATTAAGTATTAACGAAGCCCTTTTTCAACTATTAATTCTGAATTACATTTTTTTTTTTTTACAATCAAAATACATGTTTTAAATTTACACATATGTATAAAAATATGTATATATATATATATATATATATATACACACACACACACTCCAGTGGCATCAGCACAATGTAATAATTGTACACATAAATAAATAAATAAAAAGACAATAACCAAAACAAACAAACAATAAAATTTCATTGTGTTTAGTTAACTGTGTTCAAAAGTAGAGAAAATTGTTGAGAGATAATATGGAGTGGACCTTTTATTTATTTATTTATTTATACTTTTATCTTATCTTTTCACATATTGAAATATTTCTTTAGTTGATTTATGGTAGTGAATTGCACACCTTTGTAATGATGTACAGATGATGCTTTTAACAAGACAAATATATTCTATTTACTTGTGCCTACTTTCTAATCTTTGGAAATGTCCAAACTCCAAATCATGCATCGTGATTGTTTCAAAAAATAAAAAATGATTAAAATATATGTTTACATGTAAAACTATGTCAAAAGTTATTTTGCGTTGAACAAAAAGAAATAATATTCAATGATCTAAGAAGACATAGAGAAATTATAACCTTGTTTTTGAAAAGCTTCCAAATCAATTTAATAACTTTGTGCAAATGGAACAAGTTAAAATCATGCAATAGAATGTTTTCATTAGTGAGTTGCTATGCACATGCTTTGCATATGCTGGTTGGTACTCTTGAGAGGCACAAAGGATTTTTATTTTTTTATTTTTATTTTTATATTTCTTTTCATTCTTTCTTTAAATGTCTACTTCCTTGTAAGTCAACATGCACTGCTTTTCATAAAGAGGAAATTGAATCTTCCAGTTGTTTTCTGAGGCTTTAAGTGGACGGAAACCATTGTGTTCCCACTGTTTTATGCTGAGCTTGGTCAAGGGCTTGTAATTCCATGCATGAAGTCCACTAATTGTTGTCTTTAGACTTAAAGACCTTGAAGTCGGTCATCTCCAACACAAAGTCTAGACTTTCTATTTATTTATGTGGATGTGTATATACATATACACACACACACACACACATATATATATATATATATATATAATAATAATAATAGTAATACGCAGTGTATTCCTTCAGAGGAGGCAAAGGACAAAGAGGACAAAAAGAATAAATATTCAAAAATCATGGTATTAACAGGTGAGAGAATAAAGTTAGTATACAAAAAGAAGTCAATGATGTATTATTTATTCTTGTTCATTTTTTCAGATATTTCTACGCACATATCTATATATATATATATATACATATATGCGTCTGTGTGTTAAGATATTTTTTTTCTCAAGCAAGTTTTTATTTTATTTTATTTTTTTCATTAAAGATTGAAATGATGGGTTACATAAATTCCAACATATTGGTCTGATATTTGTTACTACATGGTAATACATTATTGTAGGTATTTATTTTATTGTATTTTTCATTTTATGTGTGTTTTTTTCAATAAAAATTAATATCTTGATCAAAGTTATGCATTCTTTGAGTGGAAGAATTTTATGTCAGATCTAAGTTTTCGAATTGGGTTCATGATTGGAATGATACAGTGATTAATGTGATATTCATTCTTTCACACACTGTATATGCATTATTTTCAATTATTTTTGAAATTCATGCATTACAGTTAGTAAATAAAAATAAAAAAAAACTTTTAAATTTTTTAACTAATTGTACATGTAACTAAATCTACACGTTTTTTTTTAATCAATGAAATATGCTCTAATGAGTCATGTCTGTATTAAATTAATAAAAATACTACATGTGTTATTGGTTCATTTTGGTCTAGCTATTACCACCATCATCACCATCCTTATTCTTCTTGTTTCAAACTTTCATATACTTGAAATGCTCGTATATTGTTCCACAATTTTGTTTGTTTGTTTGTTTGTTTGTTTGTTGTTTTCCTTGTGAATTTCATGGCATGGTTCAGAGAGCAATAATTCAGAATAAAATGATTACCTCAAGTAAAGTACCATACCTATTTAGTCTTTCTGAACTCTATTACGACTATATGAAAGAAAAATACACAAATAAAAACACACATACTTTTTTATTATTTTTTATTATTTTTTTTGCACTCTCATATTCATACGTTCCTCCTCACACATTAAAGTAAGGATCAGCTCAAACCCCTAGTATCCAAACAATAACCTACAAGATTCCACACACATTGAGAATACCAAGAAACACCAAAACAAAACCTGGGGATGTAAAGAATTTGAACACACATGAGAGACCAGAACAAGTCCTGGAATGAGGTGGGTCCAAGAGGCAGTATCAGAACGGAAGGGCACTATCAGAACAGAAGCGAGCAAGCAAGCAAGCAAGCAAGCAAGCAAACTAGCGAAGAGGCCATGGAAAGCAGAAGAAGACATTGAAATGCTAGTTTTGTTGTTGTTGTTGTTGTTGTTGTTGCATCTGGTCCGATGGCAATGGGCTGAAGCTGTGGATGCCCATCACGTGTGAGGTCTGCGATTAGGAGGGTGGGAATTACACCACCATGCTGCGAGACGATGGCAGGCAAGGGAGCAGAATGAGGCTGGAATGGGGCTTTCACTGGCACCACTGCAGAACTGGACTGTGCAACGCCGTGACAAGTCGCTCGAATGGCCTTTGCAGAAGGGGCGTCGAAGACCGGGATCCTGAAGGCGCAGACCAGGTTTGCATTCGGGAGGAATCGCATCGCATCTCAACTCCTCACATCGCATTCCAACACACCCCCCCGCGGGAGGTGCGCATAGGGGCTCGTGGTGGGGGCCAGGATATAATGGGTCCCACCTTCGTCGGCGGTCGGTTGCGCAGGGGTTGATTGCCGCAGAGGCGGTGTGCAAATAGGGAAGGGAGTAAGGAGCAAAGTTACGAGGTGTTGAAAGAGCTGAGCAACGGGAATGATTGGATCATAATCCTGGGCAGTTACCACGCAGTGGGGGCGGTTTTGGCCGCCGCACCCATGCAATTCCTCTGATCACCTGCTTTGGGTTCCGCTGCCCCTGGGAAATCGGACGCAAATCCAAATAATGCAGCCCCCGCAGCGCCAGGTCAGGCAAGGCCAGGCCAGGCTAGACCTCGCCAGGCAAGCCGCATTATGAGTGGGGCCGGGTAGCGCCTGTCGTCTCTCCGTCCGTCGATCATCCCTCGTCACCCCCCCTCCCCCCCCTCGCTTTGCTAGCCTTGCATGAATGATTCACGCGTATAATTATATGAGCTCCAGCCTCACCGCTCATTCACCGTGGGCCGCTGCTTATTACCTCCTCTACGATCTTTGCTTTGGGGTGCTGCCTCTGCTGGTTGATCGTATGTGGAAGACTGGCACTGGAGAAGTCGCTGTTGCGAGCTCTAGATTGACCATTTTCTCTGCACAGGGTACAATCAGATTCGGCTTGTGGAGTCTCGCAGTTGTCAGTGGCCTGTGTGAGGGTGAAGTTCCAGCTGCTGGGTTGTGCAGGTGCTAGCATTGGGTACACGCGCCTCCCAATCGGATTGCTGCAAACAGCAAGAGGGAAGGATCTACACATTGCGAAGGTGTGTATGTGAAACGCAGGAGATATGAGTGGGTTCAGGACTTTTGCTACGACTTTGAGTGCTTCAGGGTGACTGGAAGATATGCGTTGTTACCAGCATTGCAGATGGTGATCATACCCAGTTGAGTGTGGGCGAATAAAGAGGGCTGAGATCATCAGCTTGTAGAGGCTTTGTGTGTGCGGCGATTCTTAATCTGTTCCAACGAAATGGCGGATAGCTTCAGTGAAGGGACGTTTCCGGTCCTGGTTGACCAACTGATCAACCTTTGGTTGAGCGTGAGGGGTCCCATCGTGGCCCCTATTCTCCAATTCGCCATCAATGTTTGCCTAGTGATGGTGACAATGCTTTTCATCGAAAGGATTTTCATGTGCGGAGTGATGATTTTCGTGAAGCTGCTCGGGCGCACACCCGAGACCCAATTCAAATTCGAGCCCATTGGAGATGATTTGGAGCTTGCTAATACGGCGTTTCCTATGGTGCTGGTGCAGATTCCTATGTTTAACGAGCGTGAGGTGGAATTTTTCACCGAAAATCAGTTCACCTGTTCGTCGTTTGAATTGCATGGAATTGTTTCTGGTAGCACAAGATGATCTGGTTGTGTTGTTGATGAACCGTAAGTTGACCGGTTGTATCATTGTTCTCTTCAGGTGTACCAACTGTCCATACAGGCGGCGTGTGGATTGTCATGGCCTGGAGACCGGATGATCATTCAAGTTCTGGATGATTCTACGGATCAGACCATCAGGGTACACGACGCTCTTCTTTCCCCTCGACATGTCGTGACATCGCCACACAGTGTTTGACTATACTTGTAGTGTTGCGATTAGGAACCTTCTTGTAACTAGCATCTGTGAGTGCCAGAGCTCCGCTAAACAGATGATTGACTGCAGCGATTGAGCCATGTCTTAGCATCTCTACCAGGTCTCCATTTGAAACCCTTCAGCGTAATGGCTGCTGTGACTAAATCAAACGAGAAACTTGGCTTTTTCGTTCACAGGAACTCGTGCAGATGGAATGCCAGCGATGGGCCAGTAAAGGCATCAATATTAAGTATGAGACTCGCCCCAACCGAAAAGGGTACAAAGCCGGAGCGCTGCGACAGGGCATGAAGCATCCGTATGTGAGCATGTGCGACTACGTGGCTATTTTCGATGCCGACTTCCAGCCCGAGCCGGAGTTCCTGCACCGCACTGTGCCGTTCCTTGTCCACAACTCGAATCTCGCGCTTGTCCAAGCTCGCTGGAAGTTTGGTACGTAGCACATTACCACCATTGGACCTAATCATAAGTCGGACAGTGATAACTTTCTTGCATGTGACGTCTGTAGAAAAGTGGGGAGGCATGCTTCGCGACGCTGACTGCCAAACCTCTTGGGACACTTTCTGGATGTCCAGTTGGTTCACAGTGTGTTGTGCATCCTTGTGCGAAACTTGACCACTTCGTCTCGAATACTTGTAAAATATACAGTGTTTGAACCACGAGCGACTTCATACAACTATGAATGGGCCCCACAATCCTGTGGAAAGTCAATGTTGTAGAGTTGTATGATCATTGTGAATGAATTCAGTGATTCCTCACAGTATAGATTCATTGAATTAACACCACAACGTGTGTGCACAGTGAATGCCAATGAATGTCTGATGACAAAGATGCAAGAGGTTTCTTTGAACTATCACTTCTCCGTGGAGCAGAGGGTTGGGTCGGCCACTTATGGATTCTTCGGATTCAATGGCACTGCGGGAGTATGGAGAATCCGTGCCATGGAAGAAGCAGGTGGCTGGAACGATCGCACCACTGTTGAAGACATGGACTTGGCAGTGCGTGCCAGTATGTGTGGCTGGAAGTTCGTGTACATCCACGACCTTGAGGTGAAAAATGAACTGCCAAGTACATTCAAGGCGTTCAGGTTCCAACAGCACAGGTGGTCGTGCGGTCCAGCCAATCTTTTCCGCAAGGTGCTCCCATCCATCTTGAAGAACCAGAAGTTGAAATTGTGGAAGAGGTTGCACATGATCTACGCCTTTTTCTTTGTGCGGAAGATTGTGGCTCATATCGTGACCTTCACCTTTTATTGTTTGGTGATCCCTGCCTCGGTGTTGGTCCCCGAGGTCGACCTTCCATTCTGGGGGGCTGTGTACGTTCCGTCGATCATCACTCTGCTCAATGCCATCACCACCCCCAAGTAAGTTACTATTCCTGATGTCACCGATCGATTGCGCGTACCTGATCTCATATGCTGTATTTTAAATTCTACAAAGATTTCGAGGATGCTAACATGCCGTACTTGCATCACACCATGTTCCACTGTGTCACAGGTCACTGCACTTATTGGTTTTCTGGATTCTGTTCGAGAATGTGATGTCGCTGCACCGGACGAAGGCGACGATAATTGGTTTGTTTGACATCGGTAACGTGAATGAGTGGGTGGTGACTGAGAAGCTCGGAAACTTGATGAAGTACAGGTCCGCCAAGTACGGCAAGAAATACACTCTGCAACGCATGGCAAGCAATGTGCTGGCCAGGGGGTGGAGGATGTCTGAGAGGTGCTTATTATTCATGTTTATAACAATTTGTCTAAATTCTTGAGTTTGCTCTCGTAGATTTGACTCCGTTCTCTAGCTAATATCTGATGCATTTAGGTTTGGCGACGTTTATCTCTTCTACATTCGCGAACACTTCTGACGATATGCGGCATTGCAGGATGCACATTTTGGAGTTGTGGACAGGAGGCTTCCTGATGTTCTGCGCAGCATACGATTTTTACTTCCAGGGCAAGAACCATTTCTACGTGTATCTGTTTTTGCAATCTTTCGCATTTATTATCATGGGTCTTGGCTACGTGGGTACTTTCGTCCCACAATATTCATAGATAGATCCAAAACGAGATCGTCGAAACCATATCCAATTTTCCAAGCATCAATCGGGTGTGTGAGGTGTGCTGCACCATGCAGGTGACTAGCTTAGTAGATATAAATTTGTGGGTGGCCCTGCCACGGCAACCCTGTAAGATAAATAGAGCCTTCAATAAAACCACTACCAGAAGTTCAAATGCAAGTCAACTTCTCTGCGTTGAACTCGAATTTAGTTGCCTGCGTTGTGCAGCTGTAAGAGCATTCTTGTAAAGGTTAGTGGATTGAGTTAAGGATGATTCAATCATCTTACTGATACACGTATTGGCAGAGTGGTTAAGGTACTGCTTACACTTGAATCTTCTACAGATATTGGAGGGTAGGTTTCGGACCAGTATTATAGGGTTTTGCAGCTTGTGGAGGAAGCCGCATGTGAAAATGTCAGGGCAACCCCCAAAAAAAAAATTCAAGAAAAAAGAGCGGAACTCACTTGAGAGACCGACCAAATTTGACCAGCTATTCGAGTGCAATACGTCTGACTACAGCACAGAGTGCGTAAGCACTTAAAAATCTCTTATCACCGAAGTGGACTAACCTGGAAGACATCAGCTACAGATCATTGGATACAGCTCATTGGTGGAATTTCTCTGCCAGCCATGGTTTTCATGCTGCACTCACTTCTACAACCTTGTGTACAATTGTTGCAACTTTTGAAAATCCAAGACCATCCCATCAGTGGCACATTGCTACTGCTGCCTCCTTGCAATTGGCAAAAGTGGCAGATGAAGGATAATTATTATGAGAGTGTTGCCAATGTTGAAATGCAGCAGCCCCAATTGCTATGCTACATGTTTGCCTGGTATAAAATCCAATTGAGGCTGTTGGTGTAGATCATGCTAGTCGTTGTCCATATAATGAGAAATTGCACAAATCTTTTCAGAGCTTTTGTTTCTTTATAGATGATTCTGTGCCCGAACTGCAGTGCTTTCCTTGAAAATAGCTTCGATATAATTTTTCAAATGCATTACAGTATACTGTAATGCATTTGAGTGGACCATAAGTTGGGGATCTAACAAGAAGGCCAATTGCGATACTTGAAATGACGTGATGAATTCCTTAGTGTAACATGTAGAATATATGAGCTATTCAACACTAATATCATAAGATTTTGGAATATGGTAGAAAATTTGAACCATGTGAAGGGAGGAGTGATTTTGTTCAAGATTTTTACACTTAGTAATCTTATGTTGTCATTTCTAGACCAAACTTTATAAACATATTAAAAATTTCTTGGTTTTTGTAGAGACAATTTTCAATCATTTTATGTGCCTAATCTTAATATGTTTTATCATATTTTATATACTATAATTCAAATAGTGAGTTTTATTGTTTTAATGGTAAGACTTTTAAGTTTAAAGATTTTTTCATTTAATTTTTCTCCAAACAATCTCAATACAAGTTTCTACAATTAGTAGTTGCAAAACTTTAAATTTTATGATGTTTTTAATTAATTCGTTAAAATTTTAAATAATTTACAAATAGGAGAATAAATCTAAAAGTATTTATAAATAGGAGAATAAAATCAAAATAATCTCAAATAGAGAAACAATATGTTTTTCTTGGATTTAACTGAAATATGGGTCTGATTGTATTTGATAAAGTTATGGTCAAAGTCATGGTCATTATAGAAAAAATTTTCTTCATAGTAATTCATTTGTAAAAAATGAAATTATACATTTTTTTTGAAATTTTATGTATAATAGTTACTATTTCAAGTTTGAAATTGGTAGCTCTTCAAAATGATTCCTTTGTAGATGTGATGTTTCAAAGTCAATTACACAACAATCAACTCTTGAATTTAAATAGTGGTGCATTTTTATTATTCTTCAACAAATATTTTTGTATCAAAGACATGAATTTCAAAGAAAGAGAATTTCAATATACTCTTGTGTTACTCAAAAAGACTAAGAAATCACTCAAAGATGGTAATATATTGAACTACAATAGCTATTACCAAAGATAAGAAGATTAAAAAGTCTTGAAATAAGACTAAAGACTAAAAAAGCATTGATGAGAAGGAAAAAGATTTACTCTTGCCTCTACATATACTATCCAATTGGGAACTATGTATTTGTGACATTATCCTCCCTTTTAGGGACAAATTCAATAAAGAGCAGTCATCATCTTTTATAGCTCTTGCTATTCTTCATCTTGGTTTTGATGGATTTCGTCCATGAAAAGCCTCAACCTTCTTTGTTGCATTTCTAAGTTTATTTATTGGCTCCTATGTGCATTCTTTAATATCATATTTATGCCAATAAATAAGATATTTTAACCTAGTTTGACGTTGCTTTGAATCTAAGACTTCTTCCATTTCAAATTCTTGATTATTATCCACTTCTATAGGAAGAAGTGAGATTTGTCTTCTTTTCAAGATATTCACTGTCTTATGTAGGTCAAATAGAGACATGTGGAATACAAGATGGATCTTTATAGACTCATGTAGATATAATAAATAAGCAAAAAGATTGACTACTTTACAAATAGGAAATGGCCAAGCCTACAATAATCCAATTTATCATAAAAGTGGCTAGTCTTGATATCATGACAAAATAACTATATCTTATTACCAATGTGGAATTAAAATTTCTCCTTGTAATAGGCATCTATATTGGTCTTTTGTCATTTTTGAGCTTTTTATAAAAAATTAATAAAAGGCTTAATTTTTTTTGAATTAGTCTTGAATCTTGTTGCTTGAAAAAATCTAGCAGTTTTTTCCCACTTAGTTTTATTAAAGCAAAAAGAAAAAAAATCAACTTGATGCTAAAATGCCTATCTTAATTTTTTTCAAATACTTACCTTAAATCACAATAGAACCAATTATTTATCTTTAAAGACAATACTTTTAAATTTTGAATAATTTATTTAAGGTAATAATTTTATATTTTAAATTCCATTTAAATTTATAAATATATTAATATTATATTTTTTTTACAAATAAAATTAATTACCATCTAAATATATTTAATATATTTAAATTAAGTATATCATGATATTGATAATTTTTTATTTTAAGAAAATTTTAAGAACCAAGTTTAATTATAAGATCTATGACAAAGACCTTACAATTGTAGATTCATTTTAAAAATGAAATCATTATCTAAAAAGCACCTTGAGTTTAATCATCATATATATGGATCATAAGAACCTTAAGAAATTCATGTCAACACATGTTTTGAATTATTGCCAAGTTCAATTGGGTATATCCTTCAATCTTCTTGGTCACGATATTAAGAATAATTCTTCCAAGTCTCATGATATTTTAAAGTTCAAGTTTAAGTTTAAGAATAATCTATTCTATTTTGAGGGGCAATTATATATTTTAGAAGACATAGGACAATTACATATTCTTTAAGCTTATCATGATTTTCTAACAATTGAACATTTTAGAAACAACAAGACTTTGAAGCTAATATCTAAAGATTTTTGATGGCCTAAAATGTGAAAGGCGGTCAAAGACTTTGTCCAATCATGTGATATTTGTTCAAGATCTAAAATTCCTTATCATCGATCTTATGGATTTTTTCAGCTACTAATAATTTTAAAACAATCTAGGTCATTTGTTTCTATGGATTTTATCATGGATCTTTTAGTCTTATATGTCTTGTTTATTGGCATGGATATGATATTAGTCAATGCACATGGAAGCCAATA
The DNA here is from genome assembly GCF_059467195.1 of Physcomitrium patens. Lineage (NCBI taxonomy): Eukaryota > Viridiplantae > Streptophyta > Bryopsida > Funariales > Funariaceae > Physcomitrium > Physcomitrium patens. Next base: position 7,909,547 of record NC_143423.1, on the reverse strand, counting down.
AAGAATCTTACAAATGCACCAAAGAGGATTGAAGCTTTTCATCATTGACTTCCATCAAAATAAAGATGAAGAATAGCAAATCTTTGCTATAGATGAAATAAGATTCAAGGAAGAAAGCATTTTACCTTCTATCATTTTTTGTAGCTTGTGTATATTTTTAGTGCTAAAAAAATGGATAATTAATAACTAACAAGTTCAACTCAAGTACTATTATTTGTTGATTTATCAGATGAGACATTGTAACTATTACAACTTTTAAGAGGACGTAATTAAGATAAAAATCCTCAAAAATAACATATCCTTCTTTGAATACATGGCAAGATATAACATATTTGGTATCAGGACCTTAGATAAAATTCTTGATATTTGATGATTTTATTAAAAATAGAAACAAAAGATGATTTTATTTGAAAGGAGTTATGAAGGCTTCAACAACAATCAAATAACAAGGTGATCTTTTTGTCTTGGTATAAGGCACTATTGATGGCTAAGATGACCTATCAACTATCTTCAAAGAAAACAAAGATTAAAATATGTGTCAAATACAATTCTTTGCATCTTAGATTTTTTCAACATATGATGACCACTTCTCATGGAACTTATTTTTAGAAGAGAGAAGAATGTCGCAAACCTACATATTTATTCTAATAATTATCTATATGATTAAATAGAAATAAATAAAAATAGATTAATTTCATAATATCTTTTAAAAAAGATTCTTAGAAGCTTCATTGATATTACTTTGATTTTATATATGTTTATAATTAATTGATAGGTTAAAAACTTGGTCAACAAGTTAGCCATATATTACACATATTAGTAGCTTGTAAAACAAGATAATTATGTGGTGCACATATAAAAAATTTTCCTTACAAATTAAGACATGTATTTAGTAAAGTTAATATATGTTGGAGGTCTTATAAAATATCACCACATAGCTTCTAATTAGATAGTATATATGGAAGTAAGATTGAAACCTCCTTCACTTTTGTTAATGCCTTTCTAATCCTTAGTCTTATTTCAAGATTTTTTAGTCTTTTTTTCTTTGGTAATAGCTATTTTAGTTCAATATATTACCATCTTTGAATGATTTTTAAGTCTTTTTTAGTGACTTAAGAATTTATTAAAGTTTTTTATCTTTAAGATTCATTTTTTTGAGACAAAGCTAAGACTTTGTGATTTTTTTGGTTATAACCAAAGTTTTATTGTGAAACAAGGTTAAAGATTTGAAGAGAGAATATGACTTTTATTAGGTATTATATAAGATTTCAATCTTACAATTCTTATTATAGCTGAAGAAACTTGTTTTTTGACACATTTTCTTCTTTGGTAATTATGCTCCTTATTTTGTGATTGAATTACTTCTTAGGACAATGTTAAGTAGTAGACTTGGATTCTCTACAATATATGCATAAACGTTTTTAACAATGATAAGTTTTTTTTGTTCAAAAAGAAGTTTAAAATATATCATATCAATTTGGGTAGGCTTTGTCTTAAATAAATAAGTCTCTAAAAATATTAAAGGTATTGCCATGGCTTGACTTATAGTTCTCCAACCAAATTTTTGTTTTTGATATCTTTCAAAGAATCAATTATTGTATGCAATGGCTTAAGTAATAAATTACTTCAATAAATCTATTCTTGATATTATCAATAATAAATCTTTGATATTATCTTTCAATTCATATCAAAATTAATTAATAAGAGCTTTATCATTTCAATCCACGTCACAAGGAAGATTTAGAATTTAGTACCATATATAATAGCTAAATGTGATTCTTGTTGTAGTGATATTAATTTAGTCTTTGCTATCCTTTTTTGATTACTTTTTTTAAATGTAGTTATAATTACTTTTAAGAATGAATTCAAATCATAGAGTAGTTATGAATATTTTTCCATCAAAAGTACAAAATAAAAAAAATACTCTTAGAAAGAAAAGTTTTTATGAATCCGACTTAAATAAATCCATCAAAATATTGGAAAAGATGCATTCTTGGATAGAGCTTTACTTATTATTAAAACCTACAAAGTTTTAATCTTATTCTATAATATATTTTTGGCATATTTATCTTAATTTTTCTTATATTTGTAGGAATAAGACTCTTTAGATTTGGTTATAAATTTTATTTATTTGCTTCTCTTAATTACATAATTTTCAAGGACATGAACTAGAAGAAGATACATAAACCTCAAAAACCTGTGTTAAAAGAAAAAAGACAAAATAACAATAAAGTAGTATATATATTAAAAAGAAATTAGAATGGCTATTGCCAAAAGACAAAGAAACTAGAGACTCTTAAATCTAGACTAAAAGCAAGAAAGGAGTTGACAAGAGTGAAGAGGGCTTTACTCTTGCCTCTATATATACTATCTAATTAGGAGCTATATGGAGATGTTTTATAGGACCTCTAATATGTGCTGACTTTGCAAGACACATGCCTTGGCTTATAAGACAAGTTTTGTACGTGTGGGCCATATAGTTAGCTTGTTCTCCAAGCTACCAACATGTGTGGCACATGGCCAACTTGTTGACTATGTTTTTAATCTAAAAAATCAATTAAAGATACATATAAAGTCAAAACAGCGTCTATGAAGCTTCTAGGAAGCTTATATAGAAGATATTATGGAATTGACCTACTTTTACTTACTATCATCTAAATTATATAGATAATTATTGATTTACATGTATATATCCGTGACATTACCTCCTTCTTCTAGGAATGATTTCTACAAGGAGTAATCTTCATATATTGAGAAAATCTAAGATGCGGCAAATTGTATTTATTACATACTTCGATCTTTGTTCTCTTTAAAGATAGTTCATAGGCCCTCTGAGCCAACAATAGCATCCCATATCAGGACAAAAAGACCACCTTGTTATTTGGTCGTTGTTGAGGCCTTTGTAACTTCTTTCAAATAAAATATTTGAAACACCGTCAGGAGTTGTTTCTTCTTCTAATAAAATCACCAATCATCGAGAGTCTCTTCTAAGGTTGTGATACTATGTACATTGTATCTCGTTGACTATTGAAGGAAGGACATGTTGTTCTTGAGGATCTTCATTTCAAATTCATCATCTTGAAGATTGTGACAATTGCAATGTCTCACTTGATAAGTTTACAAATGAAAGCTTTTGAGTTGAATCTACTAGTTATTGGTTCTTCATCTCTTTAGCATCACAAATACATAGAAGCAACAAAAAAAGATAGAAGGTAGAATACAATCTTCCCTTGACCTTGTTTCTTTTATAGCAAAGACTTACTATTCTTCATTGTGATTTAGATAGATGTTGTCAATGAAAAGCCTCCACAACCTTTGCTGTATTTGTAAGATTCTTTATGGACTCCCATGTGGGTTCACTAATATCATATCCATGCCAATGAATGAGATATTTCAATTTATTTTGGCGCCGCCTTGAGTCTAGAATTTCTTCCACTTCAAATTTTTCATTATTGCCTACTTCTAAGGATGAGATAGAATTTGTTTTCTTCTTGGTATGTACATAGCCTTGCATGGTTCAAAAAGAGACACATGGAAGACATGATGGATCTTCATTGCCTCTAGTAAATATAATCAATAAGCAATTGGATTGATTTATCCACAAATAGAAAAAGTTTCAAACCTGTGGTAATCCAACTTATCACAAGAACGAGTAGTCTTGATATTATGATGAAGCAACCATACCTTGTCACCTACATTGAATTGTGGTTGTTCCTTTTGATAGGCATTTGCGTTGATCCTTTGTCATTCTTGAGCTTCCTTTAATTGCGCCTTCATAGTTACATGTAACTTTGACAAATGATTTGCCAAACCTTCTGCCATAGGATTATCAACTTTTGAAAAGTCAAAAGTATCAAGTTGTAGATGATAACTATAATTGACAAAAAAAGGTATTTTTTATATAAAAGAATATATGTTATTATTATAAGCAAACTCTACCAATGGCAAGAGGGCTCTCCAATCGTCTTGTTGATAATTGTTAGTAATCTTAAGTATTGCTCTAAAACTTAGTTTATACTATCATGTTGTAATACAATTATACGGTGAAAGATGAAAATATGGATCTTATTACAAAAGAGCCAAGTTAAAAGGTAAAATAGAAAAATATGGATAAAAGATAGAAAGGTAATAAAACTTTTAGTAGTATTATTGCCTTTTTAAAAAAAGTAATTTCTACTTACTTTGTAGGGCCATAAATAAGACAAAATAAAGTAGATTGGAAAAATAAATAATATAGACATCTTTAAGAAGAAGTTAAGAATAAATTATAGCAAAATTTATCTAAAAAAACTAGATATTGATATCCAGAGAAGGCTAGTTATGAACTAGGATCGAAATCAGACCTTGAGACACAAATCCGAACCTTGACAATAATTTTGGGGTTTTTTGGTAGATTGAAGTATGAAGTTAGAAAGAAGACTTAATAAGATTTTGATGAACATTAGATTTGGATGATTTGGATTTGTATTGACTTTGTAAGAAATTTGCAAAGTTAGAGTTTGTTTTGGATGATTTGGATTTGTATTGACTTTGTAAGAAATTTGCAAAGTTAGAGTTTGTTTTGGATGATTGTGGATTTGTGAAATAAAAAGGGAGATACTTTTTGGAGAATTTTTTAAGTTTGGTAGTAGATCCATAAGCGAAATTTTGAATGTTTGTGGGTTTATATGTGTTCACTATATGCTATGATTTTGAGCTTGATCGAAGGATTGGATCAAGAGTTATTGAGGTATAAGTGGATCACGGTCTCAGAAAATAGAGTTTTAGGTCTAATGAGAGTTTCTAAGATTTCTTGCAATTTTTTGGTTGGATTGGAGTGAAAATTATATGTATGGATAGTAGACTTATTTTCCTATATATATGAAAAATTTAAAATCAATTGAATAATTCAATAAGGAGATATTGGCATTACAAATTCAACATTTAGATTGGAGAAGGAGGGCCAACATCCAAGCAAATATTAGGGTTGATCTTCTTTTTGGTGAATTCGATCTTCTTCAAATTTTTTGTACTTGTTTTCAACTTAATTTTTAAGAGGTGTACAAAATTTGAGTTAAAATCAATGAATCGTTCATTAGTTATTGAGATTTAAATCTGCTATAGGAATTACTTGGAATTATTTAGGATTTGATTAGGATTTGGTTAAGGTTTGTTTAGGTTTGTTTAGGATTTGGTTGGAATTTAATTAGTATTTTTTTAAGATTTGATAAGAATTTATTTAGGATTTGGTTAGGATTTGTTTAAGATTTGTTTAAAATTTGATTAAAATTTGTTAGGATTTGACTAGGGTTTACTTAGGATTTGGTTAAAATTTGACTAAGATTTGACTAGAATTTTATTAGGTTTTGATTAGGATTTAATTAAGATTTATATTTTAATATTTTATTAAGATTTCTATTTTAGTATATTTTTGAATTTCTATATTATTTCTTTATAATTTCTTTAAAGGATCTTGAAGAGTATTTTTTGTTTCTTATATAATTCATTTGAAATTTTGATTGAATTTGATTGATGTTTGATTATATTTGCTAATCTTTAATTATAATTTATTTAAGAATCTATTAAAATTTTTATGACTTTTTTTTGCAATTTTTTTTTTAAAATTTTCTACAGCCAGGTACCCTGTGCATTCTCAAATCAAACTTCATGTAATACGACAACGTACTTTCTCTGTCCATGAGTTTGAAGATGAAAGGCCGAAGAAAGCTTTATGTCCACCTTTAAAATCTTAAAAAGAGTTTTCCAAAATCTTGATACAAATTGAGTCTTCCTATCTAATATAATATCTTTTCCTAATTCATGTTATCGATAGATATTGTCAAGAAAAAGCTTGGTAGTTTCTTTACTTGTGATAGATTTTGTGCATAGTAAAAAATGTGCCATTTTGGTAAAACAATCTATTATCAAAAATATAGAATCACATGATCCTAAGACTAGAAGATCTATAATAAAATCCATAGAAATAGAAGACCATGATTATTTTGGAATAGGTAATAGTTGAAGAAGTATATAAGATCAATGCTGAGGAGTTTTTGACCTTAAACAAATGTCACACTATTGAACAAAGTCTTTTATATCTTTCTACATTTTTCGCCACCAAAAATCTCTAAATATTAGCTCGAGAGTCTTGTTGTATCCAAAATATCATGCTATTGGAAAGTCGTGACATGCTTCTCTTTCTGGCACATGTAGGCATCCTTCAAAATAAAGTAGGTTGTTCTTGAATTCAAACTTAGAAGTATTATGAGACTTAAAAAAAGTATTTTTGATATTATAAACAAGAGGATCAAAGGGCATACTTGATTGAATTTGTTTGAGTAAAATTGAATCAACAGTCAATATTGATTTTAGTGCTTGAAGATGAAATTATTCTGGCTTCAATAAGATTGTCCTTTGTTGATCAAAAGTTACATCACCTTCTTTAAGTGCAAGATAAGAACATCTAGAAAGGGCATCAAACAAACCTTATTGTTTTCCTAGTCATTAAGTAATATTGAAGTCAAATTTTGATAAAGACATGCTCCAACGAGCCTAGCAACAATTCAAAATACAAATTGACATGAAATACTTGAGGTTCTTGTGATCTATATAAATGGTGACTTGACAAGAAGTACCTTCTAGATAATGATGCCATTCTTGGAAAGAATCCACAATTGCAAGAAGCTCTTTGTCATGGATGTCATAGTTAATCTCGACTGTTAAAAATTTCTTGGAATGAAATGCTACTAGATGAAATTTATCATCTATTCCCATTTTTGATAATACAACACCCAAATTAAAGTTTGATGCACATGTTTCTATAAAGAATGCCTTAGAAAAGTCAACATGATAGAAGATTGGTGCAGAAACAAAGGTTGTCTTTAAAACTTCAAATGTTGCTTCTGCTTCTTAATTCCATTGAAGTTTGACTTTACAAATCAAATATGTAAGTGGAGTTGCAGTTCAAGAGAAGTCCTTAATGAAGATGCAATAGTAATTAGTAAATCTCAAAAAATATTCGACAGCTTGAACCATTTTTGAGATCTTCCAATACATAATAGTTTGAACTTTCTTAGTATCTATTATAAGTCTATTGTTTGAAATAATGTAATATAAGAAGTCAACTTGAATAGTATAGAATACACACTTTTTTATCTTGGCATAAAGTCCTATATCTCTTAGTTTTTATATCATTTGACGAACATGAAGTTCATATTTTTTTATATTCTTAAAATAGATCAAGATATTTTTTAGATAATAGATAATAAAATCATCCAAAAACTCTAAAAAAAAAATCATTTATAAGATATTAAAAAGTTGTTGGTGTATTTGTAAGTCTAAAAGACATGATATTATATTCAAAATGTGTGTACCTCGTTCAAAATGCAGTCTTTCATTCATCTTGTTTTTTGATCTGTACCAAATTATATGCTCCTTATAGATCTATTTTTGTATAGATCTTAACTTGATTCAACTAATCAAGAAGTCAAAATATTAAAGGTAGTATATACTTATTCTTGATGGTGATCTTATTGAGTCCTTGATAATCAACTCTTATTTGCAATGATCCATATTTTTTCTTCACAAATAGAATTGAGGCTCTTGCTGGAGATTTGGAATGATGTATGAAGTTCTTGGCTAGATTTTCTTCAATATATTCTTTGAATTTGGCCAACTCATTTTGTGATAAATTGTAGATTGGTCCAAATAACGGTTGTAGTCCTTCTTAAAAGTCAATTGAATAGTCATAGGGATGATATTTTAGAAGAGTATCTGCATTTTTTTTCTCAAATATATCTTGAAATTCCTAATATTGGCTTAGAATACTACTTGAAGTCTTTGCACCATTAGAAATGGATGTGAAATAATTGACTTAAGGTGATCTTTTTTTTGTAGCATATAAGAAAGCTCTTGTACCTATAAATATAGACTTAATTGTATTAGACTTGTGATTTTTTATTTAATTAACTATATTCTTAGTTATACTCTTAGAAAAATCAAGAATACAAGAAATTCAATCTATTCAAGGATTATATTTTTCTAATTACAATAAACCTAAAATTATTGGATAAGAGGGAGATCTAATGATGTTAAATACCACAAAGCTATTATGACCATTAGTTACTACTTCTATAGGAAGGATTTCATGAGTAATATCTCCAAAAGACAATGGGCAACCATCTATGATTTCTACGTGAATATGTTTCATTTTCTTTACTAAAGATATATTAAGTCTTTTGGTAAATTCTTCATCTAAAAAATATACTGAGGCTCTTGAATTTAACTAGGTAGAGGCTTTGTAATGTATAGATCTTAAAATAATGTTTAATATAAAATAAAGAGAGGACTCTAAGGAGAGAATAGGACATTCATTAGGTATTGGTGATGAGTCTTTTCTTGCTCAATAAGAGGTTTGAAATGTATTGCATCAATTTGCATATCCTCTACTTTTGAATATATGTATTGATGAGGCATTGGTATTGCCATTGAATTATAGTAACCTTGAGGCCTACTTGTCCTACTCTTAGATCAAAATTTGAAAAGTGGATCATCATATTTTATAGCAAAATCAATTGCTTGAGACAATGTTTGAGGATCAAGTAAGTTGAGCATCAATTTCTTTACCTCATATTGTAATCCATAGAAAAATTGGCTAATAAATGCAATATCATCCTACTTAATATCAGTTGCAAGTTGTCAAAATTGTGAAGCATATAATATTACGAATTAATTTCTTTGTTGTAAAATATAGATCTTATTGGTTGCAATATGAGTTGTATCATGTTTTCCATACATGGATCAAAACTCTGCTAAAAAAACTTCAAAATTATCTAATATTGGATCTTGTTGTTTAAGAAAAGACAAAAATCATGATAATATTGAACTTGAAAGAAGTATATCAATGAATCTAACTTGTGATCATGGAGTTGGCTAGCTTTGGGATTGAAGTTCAATTACAACTTGTACTTGATTAATAAATCCTCAAAACTTGGATCTTGTGCCATCAAACATTTCAGGCAAGGAAATTCTTGGTTTTCTAGTATTAGAAAGATGTTCGATTATAAGAGAAGAGACATGATTGGGTGCAGATGTTGAAGCAGCTCCAATCATATTTATATCATTACTTCTTGCTATTTTTGTTGCTCCTTGTGGTAGTAAACTGAGTTGATGCATCGCAAGCATTAATTCCCTGAATTGCTATTGCATTTGTGTCATTGTACTCTTCATTTCAACAAGCTTTGCCATGATAATACTTAAAAAATAAATATCTGATATTGCTCAAGACAAGCAGAAGAGGAGACTTGTGAACAAAGAAGATATTAAGAATAATATTAGTTTAGAAGAGGGTAATTCACAATTTCTAATTGTCACGGATACAAAATACAGACAAGAAAACTAGACAAGAAGTTCAAGAAGAACTGGATTAATCAGATGAGTACAAGAACAACACCAGAAAGGTGAGCTAGAACTCTAAGAGATGTGTTGTCAAGACTGAAGAACCCTTCAGCCTCGACTCCTATATATACTACTGAATAGGAAGCTTCTCGAGCTACTTCCGCTAACTAGGACGCTTCTCCAACAACTTCTACTAATTAAGAAACTTCTCGAGCAACTTCCTAGAATCTATCAGAATATTCTAGAACCTTCTAAGAGAATCTTTAGGGAATATTCTAAGAATCTTCTAGAACCTTCTAAAGGAATCTTTAGAGAATCTTTAGAGAATATTCTAGAAGAATATTCGAAGAATCTTCCAATGTATGTCCATGACATCACCTCCTCTTCTAACTTCGAGGTCTCCGAGAAGCAATGTTGTTATCAGTCAATACCAACGCAAGAAAATGAAAATCTGTCGCATCACATCCGCTATGAATTCCAATTGTTGTTCGCGAGGCAAATGATTCATCGGCCCTTGGAGCCAACGGTAGTGACCAACACCTTCAACCTCTGACCAAGCGTGGACTTCTGTGTCTTCATTGTGGAACTGTCCTCCAAACACACCTTCTGGCTGACCGTCGTAGGCAGGCTCGACCTCAAATACAATTACTAGCGATCTGTTGCTCGGTATCCTCCGACGTCGTCGTGGTGCAGGCGGTTCTTTATCTCGCGGTCGTCTTCGTGAGCTAGTCGCTTGAGATGACATAACAAGTGTAGTATCTTGACTATCCATGTCTAAAGGCTAAAATGATGAGAGCAAACTATAGTTGCTAACAAAGTTCTACACTATCGAACTATGGGTTTTGGAGGTGCCCTCCTCCCTTTTTATGCTACTTGATGAGCAAGTTTCAGCAAGAAGCTATCGTTGAATCGGCTTAGGTTTATGAGGATATCGTTGATGAAATTCTTGTACCTTTTTTGGCGCATTGGCAAGATTTTCAGCACGCTCCCACGTTCGTTCATTGATGTCGTATCCACTCCAATGCACTAAATACTCCAATTTTCTTCTATTACGCCGTGAATCTAGTACCTTTTCCACCTCGTATTCCTCATGGTTTTCAATTTCGATACTTGGTGGCGGACTTTGTACTCTTTGGGGAAAAGCTGACTCTCGATAAGGTTCCAACAAAGACACGTGAAAGACTGGATGTACCTTCATAGTAGCTGGTAACTCCAGACGATATGCCACCGGATTGATCTGCTTCCCGATAACAAATGGCCCTAATCTCCGATAGTCCAATTTGTCACATGGCCGCTTGGTCTTGATATTCCGTCGAAGAAGTCATACTTTACTTCCAACTTTAAAAGTAGGCGCCTCATTTCGATATTTATCTGCAGATGCCTTGTAACTCTCTTGGGCAGATTGCAATTGAAGCTTCAACGTCGCTTGAAGCTCCGATAGTTGCTTCACAAATCCTTCAGCTGCTGGGTTGTTATTTGCTGAAGAACTCAATAAATCGAGCTTGGGGTGGTATCTGTAGTTGGAGAAGAATGGTGTTTGTTGAGTTGACGCATGAAGAGTGTTGTTGTATGCGAACTCAGCAAGCGGTAGATATGCAGTCCAATCATCTTGTTGATAGTTGATGGTGCATCGTAAATATTGCTCCAAAACTTGATTCACCCGCTCCGTTTGACCGTCAGTTTGAGGATGAAAAGCCGAAGAGAGCTTAATATCCACCTTCAATATCTCAAAGAGGGACCTCCAAAACTTGGATACAAACTGAGTACCTCGATCCGACACGATATCATCTGGTAGGCCATGATAACGATATATGTTATCAAGAAAGAGTCTTGCGGTGTCTTCACTTGACGATGTTTTCTTGCAAGGCACGAAATGCGCCATCTTTGTAAATCGATCCACCACAACAAAGATGCTGTCAAATGAATTCGATGGCGGTAGGTCCGTAATGAAGTCCATAGAAACTGAAGACCATGGTCGGTGCGGAATAGGCAATGGCTGGAGAAGTCCATATGGACGATGTCCAGGGATCTTGGATCTTGAACAAACATCACAAGAAAGGACAAATTCCTTCACATCCTTCCACATTTGGGGCCACCAAAAATCTCGTGAAATGAGCTCCAAAGTCTTGTTGAATCCAAAATGTCCCGCAGCTGGAAAGTCGTGGCGAGATTGAAGTACTCGGAGTCGAGTTGGTCCTTTCGGGATATACAACCGCTCCTCAAAATACAGAAGATCTCCCTCCACCTTAAACTTGTCATTATCGACACGTTGTTTGATGTCAAGAGCTATAGAATCCTCAATGGTCGCAGTACGTACCTCGTTGAGGAAGTCGTCATCGATAGTTGCAACAGTAGCAAAAATCCTGAATTTTTCTGGTTTCAACAATGTTGTACATTGTTGATTAAACGCTGCTTCTCCAGCCTTTGGCGCAAGATACGATCTCCTCGATAATGCGTCAGATAATCCTTGCTGTTTTCCAGGGCGGTAGGTGATAATAAAGTCAAATCGTGATAGAGACATATTCCATCGAGCTTGACGATGATTCAAAATTCGAGCTGTCATGAAGTACTCCAAATTCTTGTGGTCCGTATAAACAGTCACTGGATGTGCAGCTCCTTCGAGGAAGTGACGCCACTCTTGGAAGGCATCCACTATAGCAAGCAACTCTTTGTCGTGGATCTCGTAGTTGATCTCAGCAGCAGAGAACTTTCGTGAATAGAACGCAACTGGGTGAAGCTTCTTGTCTATGCCCATCTGTGAAAGCACAGCTCTCAAAGCAAAATCTGAAGCATCGGTCTCTAAATAGAAAGCCTTTGTAATGTCAGGGTGTACCAAGATTGGAGCCGTAGTGAATGCCGTCTTGAGATCTTGAAATGCTTTTGCTGCTTGTGATCCCCATTCGAGCTTGTCTTTGCTTGTTAGACGCGTGAGTGGTGCAGCAACTTGAGAATAATTCTTGATGAAGATCCGATAGAAGTTAGCAAATCCAAGAAAACACTGAACATCTCTAACCGTCTTCGGAACTTCCCAAGATATAATTGCTTCTACCTTTTTTGGATCCATCTTCAAGCCCTCTGTATTCGCAATGAAGCCCAAAAATTCCATCTCATTCTGGTGAAATTGACACTTCTCCAACTTGGCGTAGAGTCCTCGTTCGCGTAGTTTTTCAAGAACCAAACAAACGTGCTTCTCATGTTCTTCTTCATTCTTGGAAAATATCAAAATATCATCCAGATAGATGACCACAAAGTCATCGAGGTACTCCCGAAAGATGTCGTTCATCATATGCTGAAAGACCGCTGGAGCATTGGTAAGACCAAAAGGCATGACATTGTACTCAAAATGGCCATCCCTTGTACGAAAGGCTGTCTTCCATTCATCTCCTTCTTTGATTCGCACAAGGTTGTAGGCTCCTCTTAAATCAATCTTTGTAAAAATTCTTGCACGTCCAAGTTGATCTAAGAGGCCGGAGATCAAAGGTAAGGGATAGCGATTTTTCTTGGTCACCTTGTTGAGTCCTCGGTAGTCCACGCACATCCGCAGTGAGCCATCTTTTTTCTTCACGAATAGGATTGGTGCTCCAGCTGGCGACTTTGAATGTCGAATAAAATTCTTGGCTAGATTCTCATCGATGTACTTTCGCAATTCTGCCAACTCCGTCTGCGATAGGTTGTATATTGGACCAAAAGGTGGTTGCGCTCCTTCCTCTAAGTCTATGGCGCAATCATATGGTCGATGTTCCGGCAGTATATCGGCGTTCTTCTTCTGAAACACATCTTCAAAATCCCTATATTGCTCTGGTATATGCGATGTTGAGATATTCTCGCCGCTAGTTGGAGCTGCATAAATGACAAATGGTGCGCCTTCCTTGGACGATCTTAGGAACGCTCTCGCTCCAATAAACATGGATTTCTTCATGTAGGTTCTACCAACAGGTTTATTATTATTTTTTTCAGGAAATGTTATCCTTCGTAGCTTCCAATCAATGGACGGATTATGATCTTCTAACCAAGAAAGACCAAGGATAACAGGGCTTGATGGGGTTCTAATAATATTAAAAATAACGTGACTACTATGGTCCTTAAACACCACTTCTATAGGTTCTGATTCGTGGGTAACGTTGCCTGACAATAAGGGTCGTCCATCTATCACCTCTACGTGAACAGGTTTGGACTTCTGTACTAAACGGATCTTGTGGCGTTTAGCAAACTCTTCATCTAAAAAACAAGTAGATGCCCCCGAATCCAATAAAGCTAAAGTTTTTTGTTTTTGAGGGCCTAAAAACAAAGGAATTGTAAAACAACGGGCAGGTTGGACAGAGAAGGAGGAACCTGATTGTTGTCGTGATATTAGATTGTCCAGCCGCACGGTTCCTACTGTAGCTGGGCGTCGTCGTTTTCCAGAATCATCGCACTTCTAGTCTTGACAGGGTGCCAATTTTGCTTCTTTGGGCAATTTCCAACCTTGTGACCTTCTTCTCCACAGTACAAACATAACCCTTCCTCCATACGCCGTTTCTTCTCTGTTGGAGTAAGAGATCGGACATGCGCCGTGTCGATTTGCATGTCTGTTGCCTCCGAATGTGAGTTTAAGCTATTTGCAGACATAGTCACGTCGTAACGAGTCATTTGGTGTCTTGGACGTTGGTCTTGGCGATGCTGGAATAGGCGGTTGTCACACTTTACAGCTTGGCTAATAGCTTCGTTGAGCGTTTGAGGATCATGAAGAGATAACAGCAAGTCCTTCACATCATCCTTCAAGCCCCAATAAAACTGACTCACCAACTCCTCTTCACCCCAATTAATGTCACTTGCCAATTGTCTGAAATCCGAGGCATAGACTGATGCAGAGCGTGTTCTTTGTCGTAGCGATCGGATCTTTGTTGTAGCCCATCGAACTTTATCATGCTCGCCAAATGCTTCTGCAAACGCCTCCAAGAACGTTTCAAAGTTGCTCAGGATTGGCGATCGCTTCTCAAACAAGGGAGTAAACCAAGACAGAGCTTGTGCTGTAAGCAAGGTTCCAACAAGCCCAACACGCGCTTCCTCTGTCGGATAACGTTCGGGCTGTAAAATTGTTATCAACCTGATTTGGTTGACAAAACCTCGAAACTTGGAACGAGTTCCATCAAACTTATCCGGAAGACTAACTCGAGGCTCCTTTCGTTGTAGGACTACTCGATCTTGTTGAAATGGAGGTAGAACTGCTTCTTCTGGCGCAGAAGTTTGAGGCTGATATGCTTTAGATGGCGCTATCCCAGATGCTCCATTATTATGGAGTCCTACCATGACTCCTTCGATCTCTGTTGTCCTATGTGACAACGAGGCAAGAGCATTTATGATGGCGTCTAGTTTGGATTCCAGACTTTCAGCCATTTTAACGTCTTAACCTTCGGCTAACCTTCAGAAAGAAGAAAAAAGAGTTTTGACAAGAGGACAATATTGGTTCAGAGGAGAGTACTCCGCAACCTCTAAAACGCCTTAAGACTCCAAGATGAGGGGTAATCCACTCTCTCCAAGAAGAATAAGGCTCCAATATTGAGAAAGAAGAGATATCAGTTTAGAGGAGGGTAATCCGCAACCTCTAAAACACTAGCACACCTTCAAGAAGAGGGGTAATCCACTCTCTAACAAGAAGGAACTAGCTCTGATACCAGTGAAAATGTAGTCTCGACAAACTGTCACGGATACAAAATACAGACAAGAAAACTAGACAAGAAGTTCAAAAAGAACTGGATTAATCAGATGAGTACAAGAACAACACCAGAAAGGTGAGCTAGAACTCCAAGAGATGTGTTGTCGAGACTGAAGAACCCTTCAGCCTCGACTCCTATATATACTACTGAATAGGAAGCTTCTCGAGCTACTTCCGCTAACTAGGACGCTTCTCCAACAACTTCTACTAATTAAGAAACTTCTCGAGCAACTTCTTAGAATCTATCAGAATATTCTAGAACCTTCTAAGAATATTCTAGAACCTTCTAAGAGAATCTTTAGGGAATATTCTAAGAATCTTCTAGAACCTTCTAAAGGAATCTTTAGAGAATATTCTAGAAGAATATTCGAAGAATCTTCCAATGTATGTCCATGACACTAATATGCTTACGTCTTATCAAGAAAAAGAGGTAATCCACTCTTAATGAAGAAAAGACAAAGCTGTAATATTATAAGTGGACTCTTGTTAATCTATCAAAGACATGAATTGGAAGAAGATGCATAAACTTTAAAAACCTGTGTTAAAAAAAAAGTGACAAAATAGTAATAAAATAATATGTATTTTAAAAAGAAACTAGAATGGCTATTGCCAAAAGACAAAGAAACTAGAGACTCTTAAATCTAGACTAAAAGCAAGAAAGGAGTTGACAAGAGTGAAGAGGGCTTCACTCTTGCCTATATATATACTATCTAATTAGGAGCTATATGGAGATGTTTTATACGACCTCTAATATGTGCTGACTTTGCAAGACACATGCCTTGGCTTATAAGGCAAGTTTTGTACGTGTGGGCCATATAGTTAGCTTGTTCTCTAAGCTACCAACATGTGTGGCACATGGCCAACTTGTTGACTATGTTTTTAACCTAAAAAATCAATTAAAGACACCTATAAAGTCAAAGCAGTGTCTATGAAGCTTCTAAGAAGCTTATATAGAAGATATTATGGAATTGACCTATTTTTATTGACTATCATCTAAATCATATAGGTAATTATTGGTTTACATGTGTATGTCCATGATAATAATTTCTTGGCACAAATTTTGAACTTTGTTTTTGACTTCTTTGATAGGTATAAGAATAATATTTTGATAATTTACATTAAAAATACATGAAATTTTTATCGTAAGAATATTGATAAGCTTTTAAAAATTTGTAATAATTGTAAATTTATTCTTATTTTTGCCAAGAGTAGCATCCATAATTTTTTTTTTTGTAGACAACTCAAATTTAAAAAATTAAATTAAAGGAAAATAATTTGCAATCTCAAATACAAATGAAAATTTCTACAAAGAGGAATAATCTACTCTCTTTAAGGAAAAAATCAGAGTTAAAAAATTAAATTATTTATTTAAAGGTGGATAATCTACAACCTCAAAAATATAATAATAGTAGTGGAATAATTCACTCATTTTTAAAAAAAGACAAGTATAATAAATTAGTATTTTTATCAAACTGTCAAGGACATAAATTTTAAAATAAGAGAATCTCAATACATTTTTGTATCATTCAAAAAGACTAAAAAATGACTCAAAGGTGGTAATATATTGAATTAGAATAGCTATTGCCAAAGACAAGAAGATTAGAAAGTCTTGAAACAAGAATAAGGACTTGAAAGGTATTGACAAGAGTGTAAAAGGTTTCACTCTTGCCTCTATATATACTATCTAATTAAGAACTATGTGGCGATATTTTGTAGGACCTCCAACATGTGTTGACTTTGCAAGACATATTTTAACTTGCAAGATAAGTTTTCTATATGTGTGCCATATAGTTAGCTTGTTCCTTAAGCTATCAACATGTATGACATAAGATTAACTTGTTGATCAAATTTTCAATCTACCAATCAACTATAAACATGTGTAAAGTCAAAGTAGCATCTATGCAGCTTCTAAGAAGGCTTTCTAGAAGATATTATGAAATTAATCTATTTTAATTTACTTCTAGTTAATCATAATTATTAGAGTAAATATGTATATCTATAAAATTTTGCTAGAATATTGTACTTATTTTCAACAAATAAAATAAATAATAAAAATTATTTTTATATTTTTAATTATTCTTATTTTATTCTCTTATTTATAAATTTTAATAAATTTTATTTATTTCAATTTTGAAATTAATTATATATATCATGAAGTCTAAATATTTTTAAAAAAATAAAGTAAGCTTATATTCTAAAAATTCATTACTTATTATCATATTTTATATATTAAATACCATTCATTATTTCTTTTTATGAATTAATTTCTATTCTTTAATGCTAAGATAATCACATTAATATAGATTCTTTATTTTTTCTAATTTATTATTATAAAAAATTCTATTTTTTTTAAAATTACAAACTTAAGCAATCATAAAATTTTAATATAAATTTTATTGAATAATTTAATTTTAAATTTTTTAATCTAATAATTTTTTATTTTTAAAAAATAACATTAGATATTTATAATATACTGAGTGATTTAATGAAAACATGTCTTAAATTTGGATTAAAAATAATAATATTTATTTTTATTTTTTTATTTTATCTTTTGTATTTTTGTATATATTTATATATATATAATTTCTTTTTATACATTCTTAACCTAAATGAAGTTATTTATAAAATATCTTTATAATTAATCTAATATCTAAGGATATACTTTAGTAAATATTCATTAAGTAAAAATTAGAAAATAATAATTTGTATTATAATACTCACAACAATGGTTGATCATAACAAAAATGGTAATTATTGCCTATTTACTTATGCTTACACTTGCAAATCTAAAATTGCTTTAGATAAGCAAACTTAACATTAAAGAGCTGTTAGTTTTTAATGTAGTTTTTACAAAGTCTTAAATAATTCAAATTGCTTAAAAATGGTGCAAGTAAGAATCATTTAAAGTTTTTTTTCTACTTTTTATTCTTCGATTAAACAAAAAAATTCACAAATTTTGCAAATATACTATTTTAATTTTTAAGGTCTCATTTCAACTTTGGTTTACAATTGATCTTCTTAGGTAGCAATCTAATAATTTTTTTATAATTTCTTGCTAAAATCTATACTTGATTTTTTTCTTAAGACATCTAAAGTATTATTTTTATTAATCTATTTCCCCTTGCTTTGTTTGTGGTCTTACAAAGTTAGTACAAGCCTTTTAAAAAAAAACAATATAAATTAATTTTTTTTTGTTTCTTCTTATTTTTTATTTATAATTTTTGAAGTTTTTTTATAATATATATATATATATATATATATATATATTTCTTCCAATAAATTAATTATAATATAATAATATTCAAAATTTACTTGAAAAGATTTATATGTTTATTTCTTGACAATTTCAACATTTACAACTTTATGGATATACTTCCAAAAATTAGAACTTTATTTTAGTAATATAATTTTTTTGAGTTAAGCCTCAATTCAAATAAACTTATGTTTTTGTTCTATTTCAAATTAATCTTCATGTATATTCTTTTAAAAGACAAAATATTCCAAATCCACAAAAAAATTAATTCCTAACAAATATGCATTCTCAACAAAATATTGAAGATATTCAAGTCTTTAAAAAATTTACGAAAATTAACTAAGCCTACATCTAAGACTGTATTTGAGTCATCGCATTGTTTATTTATCATACATAAAAAATATTTCTTTCAAATAGATAAAAGAGTGTCAAATGACTTTTGATATTATCAAATAATGATACAATAATAATCCAATAATTATCTATGTTCATTAGGACTTTGTGGCAATCATATATATTTGTCTAAATTAAAGGAGCTACATTGAAGTAAGTAAATTTAAAAACATCTTATCAA
Organism: Physcomitrium patens; assembly: GCF_059467195.1. Lineage (NCBI taxonomy): Eukaryota > Viridiplantae > Streptophyta > Bryopsida > Funariales > Funariaceae > Physcomitrium > Physcomitrium patens. Next base: position 7,890,650 of record NC_143423.1, on the reverse strand, counting down.
ATAGCTTCTTAGAAGCTTCATAGATGCAGATTTGACTTAATACTTATTTGTAGGTGATTGTTGGATTGAAAACTAAATCAACAAGTTGGCCATGTGTTGCACACATTGGTGAATTATTATAGAAGTTGGTTATATGTTGTATGTATAAGAAATTTGTCTTATAAGTTGGACATATGTTAGAGGTCTTATAGAATGTCGCCATATAGCTCTTAGTTACATAGAATATATAGAGATAAGAGTGAGGCCTTTTATGATTTTTGTCAATGCCTTTTTTGTTCTTAATCTTGTTTTAAGAATTTCTAATATTCTTTTCTTTTTGTTTTATTTTAGAAGTAAATAGATTATTTTAATTTTTTTGTTTTATTTTAAAAATTTTAGATTATCTACCTTTAAATTAATATTTTTTGATTTTAACATTATTTATTTTAAAGATAATAAATTATTTATATTTATAGAAAATTTTATTTGATATTAGAGGTTATAGATTATTCTCCTCTAATTGAAATTATAAATTTATTAAAGCTCTTTGTTATAAAGATGGAAGAAAAAATTATCAATACTACAATTAATATAAATAAGAATAGATTTATAACTATTGTAAATCTTTATGAATTTGTTAATATTTGTACAATAGAAATTTCACATATTACCAACATCAACCATAGTAGTAGTATTTCTACACCTATGGAAGAAGTCAAATGTAAAATCTAATATCTATGCTAAGAAGTTGTGCTGTTAAGAGAAGCAAATAGATCAACCTCACAGTAAAAGCTAAAAAGTCTTGCTACTATATGTATGAAAGATGCAAGGATTAGTATGGAGAAGAAGTTTGATGGAACAAGATCCAAATTTAGAAGATTTCTACAATAAGTCAAACTCTATCTTAGGCTGTATTCTTTCCAATATTCTAATGAATTTATTTAAGTTGAATTCATAGTTATATTTTTATTTAAAAATACTTTTTTTATTTATATTTTTGATAAAAAATACTTTAAAATTTTTATATAGTCTAAATTCATTCTTAGAAGTGTTTATAGCCATATTTTAAAAAAATGATTAAAAATATAATAAAAATTAAACTTCTATTTTTGTAATAATTTTTTTTATTAGAAAAATATATTGCTTAAGCAATGGCATGCATCAATCAGTTTTTTAAAAAATTCCAAGAAAAAAAAGATTTGATTGGAAAAAAATAAGTCACATCAAGTCATAATAATAATTCCTAAGTTTTTAGAAACTTATTTATTAAGGCCAAAATATTTATAAGTTGATGTAGTACATTTTAAATCTCTTATTAAGCAAGAGAAAATTTGACATTATATTTATATTGTACAAAACCTAAGTACACTACTCAATATTATTCAAAAGAATAATATAATTAAAAAATAAAGAATATGGTTATTAAAGAGAACAATGTATAGAAAAACAAGTTTGTCTAGCTATATTAGAGTTGATGCATTTGAAATCTTATACAACAACTAATAAAGGCCCTATTCTCTCTTCAAATCTTTTATCTTGATTTACAACAGATGTTTTTTTAAGACCAAAAAATTATAAAGTCTTTACTTTAGTTTATTTTTATAGATAAATATTTTATTAAAAAATAAATATATTTTAAAAATATAATTAATTATATATATATAAGATTATTAAATATATTTATATTTATTTTAATAATTATTTATATAATATGAGTAAGTAGAAATAGATAAAAGTAGATAAATTTAACTTCTTATAAAATAGCTTTACAAACATGGCTTTGCTTTTATATATATTTTTAGGTAATTGATAGGTTGAAAATTTAATTAAAAACTTGACCACATATCTTACATATTAGCCACTTATCATATAAGTTAAACATGTAGCACATGTATAAGAATCATATCTTATAAGTTACACATGTATTAGAAATTGTATAGAATATTGCTACATATCTCCTAATTAGATAGTATATATAGATGTAAAAATTAGGCCTTCTTTACTTTTGTTAATTCTTTTATTGCTTCTAGTTTAGTTTCAAGAGTTTTTAATTTCTTAGTCTTTGGCAACAGCCATTTTAGTTTTTTTTTAATATACATATTTACTTATTTTATTTTTTATCATCTTTCTTTGAAAAAGATGTTACTTATTTACTTATATTTTTTGAGTTTTTGTCTTTGAAAAAAAATCATAGATGGTTGTTTGTTTTTTTTTTTGAAATACTATCCTTCAAATTATTTCCATGGAGGTAGAAATTAATGATCATAACAATTTAGTATTATAAAATATTATTAGATCTTCTATCAACTAAATCATATTAAGTTTATTATAACTAAAATAGTATAATCATCAAATAGATTGGATTCTTTAAAATGTTGATTTTTTTATAGAGTAAACCAAATTTATATTATTTAAATAAAAAGTTATAAGTCTAGTACATGCAAATCCTTATTGGTAGGTGCAAAAGTTTTTAAGCATGCCGCAAAAGAAGGATCATCTTTTATTATTTATACCACATTTATTTTTAATGGTAGAAAGACTACCAATAATATTCCAATCTAATAAAAAAATTATCAAGACATTTTTGAAAATAAGAATGTAAATATTCTCTTGAAGCATTATCTTTATGATTGCTTGATTGATCTTTAAGAAAGAGTTCAATCACCATTTGGATCAATTTACAATTTATCACAAAATAAGTTGATTGTGATCAAAGAGTATATTGATAAGAACCTTGGCAAGAATTTCATATGCCATTCAAAATTCTTACATGAATTCTTATCTTATTTTTTAAAAAAGAAGATAAATTACTAAAAATATGTATAGACTATGAAATACTCAATAAGATCTCCATCAAGAATATGTATCTTTGATCTTTGATATCAAGATTTTTTAATCAATTGAATCATGTAAAGATCTATAAAAAAATATATCTACAAAGAACATACAACTTGTTAGGCATAAAAAAAGAAGATAAACATAAATGCACCAATTTTATATTATGTTGAATTTTTTAAGGTATTTTTTGTAAAATAAATGTATTAAAATTTATTTAAGATGTAAAATTAGTAATACTAGGAACAGATGACAAACTTCATTCTATAGTTTTTTTTATTTAAGAAACTTTTTAGTAGCCAAGATTAACTATAAGATTTATAACAAAGAACTTCTTACAATAGTAGATTGATTTTAAGACTTGTTCCATTATCTAGAAGTTCGTTTTGTTTTAATGATTGTTTATATATATTACAAGAATTTTAATTATTCTATATCAATACATATTTTACATGGTTGCTAAGTCCATTAGATCAATTTTTTGTTAAGCTTTGAATTTGAAATAACTTATTATTCAGGAAAATAATAAGATTTGTTTGATAACTTTTTTTTAAATTCTTATCTTGCACCAATAAAACAATATATAACTTCTGATTAACAATAAATATTTTTTTTTGAAGCCATAGAATTTTCATCTTTGGAAATTAAAATTTATATTAATTTTTGATTCAACCTTTCTTAATCAAGTTCAATCAAGTATATTCTTAGATCTTCTTGTTCATAATATTAAAAATAAAATATTTAAATCTTATGATATTTATTTAAATTTGAATTTAAAAATAAATCAACTCTATTTTAAGAAATTCTTATATATTTGAGAAGGTGAAGTATAATTATGTATTCTTCATGTTTATTACTATTTTCAAACTATAGAATATTTTGGATACAAGAAGATTATGGAATTAATATCTAAAAGTTTTTGGTGGCTTCAAATATAAAAGGTAGTTAAAGACTTTGTACAATCATGTGATATTTATTTGAGATTGAAAGTTCTTTATTATTGTATTTATGGACTTTTTTAGCTATTACCTATATCAAAACTACTATAGTCTTTTTTTCAATAAATATTATGATAGATCTTTCAATCTCAAGTTCTTTTGAATTTGTATTTGTAATAGTAGATTTTTTCACTAATTTTTTGCATCTTAAACTTTCTTAACATGTGATCTTTGATCTTTGTGAAACACATTATAATATTATAATACAACTATATAGTAAAATAAATAAATATGGATTTTATTATAAAAGAGACTAATTAAAAAATATAATAGAAAAACATAAGTAAAAGATAGGAAGATATTAAAAACATTTAATTTTAATAATATCTTTTTATAAAAAAATTACTTCTATGTACTTTGTATAATCAAAAATAAAATAAAATAAAGTGTATTAAAAAAATAATATAGGCATCTTTAGAAAGAAATTAAGAGTAATTTGTAGCAAAAATTATCTTAAAAAATCAAAAAATAATACCTAGAGAAGATCAATTGTGAAATAGAATTAAAATTAGATTTCAATGCACAAAATTGCACTCCTATGGCAGTTCTAATATTTGTTTGCAAATAGAAAGTACAATTTGAGAGCAAAATAGAGCAAAGATCCTTGGGCACTGATTTTTAGTGATTTAAGTTTGTAATGACTTTGTTAAGGCTTTACAAGATTAATGTTGTTTTAAAGTGACTTTGAGTTTTGAAAAACATAAAATTTTTATATTTCATAGAATTTTGTGAAGATAATAGATGATTTGCAAGTAAAGTTTTGTGATTGTTTGATCATAGTTGTGCTTAATGTGTGTTGGAATTTTGAGCTTGATCAAATGGTTTATTTAAAGGTTATTAAAATTCAAAAGTATTAGAAACTTAAAAATTAGAATTTAAAGCACTAGCAAGAATTTCTAAGATTTGTAATTTTTTTTGGATTAAGTTAAGATAAACTTTTTTTCATTAGTATTAGACTTAATTTCCAACAATTGAGCAAAGTTTAAAAGAAGCTAGACAATGAAAACAAGAGATATTGATGCTAAGAGATTGGCTTCAAGGTTGGAAAAAAAAAGCCAATTAATACTATAGCAGATTATAAGATTTATCTTCTATTTAATAAATTTAATCTTTTTCAAATATTTTTTCTTATTAAATAATTGAAAGATCTACAAATTTTGAGTAAAAATCTATAATTAGATTATTAATTTTAGATATTTTAATTTGTTGTAGAATTTTACTTAGAATTTAGTATTTCATTAGGATTTGGTTTAGGATTTAGGATTTAAGCTTTTATTAAGATTTTATTGGATTTTATTTGCAATTTATTTGAAATTTATTTTAAATTTGGTTAGGATTTATGTAAAGTTTTTTAGAAATTAATTAAAATTTATTTAGGATTTATTTAAGATTTTATTTTTACTATTTTTTTAATATATTTATTTTTAATTTATTTAAGTTTTTTTTATAATTTCTTTAATTCTTCTTTTGGATTTTATTAATATTTTATTATAATTATTAAAATTTAATAAAAATTTATTTAAGATTTTACTAGAATTTTTAAGATCTTATTGTTGCAATTTCCAATTTGGATTCTACAATTAAATGATTGGTGCATTCTTAAGCAAAATTTCATGTAATACAAGAATATCTCCAAAAAAAGGATAATATTGTGGATATATATATATATTTGGTGAATTGGTTATCAAAGCTACATGCAACAATGAAGGCACAATTAAAAGAACCTCAAGAACAAAAAAAAATCAATATGGATGCTTATCGCAAAGAACAACCATAATTCAACATGAATGACTAGATATGGCTACTTTGTCGCAATATCAAGACTACTTCTCTTTGTGACAAGTTAGACTATTGTAGGCTAAGCTCTTTTCTTATTAGTGAATAAATCAACCATATTGCTTATTGATTATATCTAATAGAGTCCATAAAGATCCATCCTATATTTTACATATCTCTTTTTGAGCCATAAATGACAATAAATATATTAGAAAGAAGTTAAATACCACGTCTTCCTATAAAAGTGGATAATAATCAAGAATTTGAGGTAGAAGAAGTCTTAGATTTAAGGTGGTACCAAAATAGATTGGATTATCTTATTTATTGGCATGAATATGATATAAATAAACATACATGAGAACTAATGAAGAATCTTATAAATCTAAGAAAGAAGGTTGAGGTTTTTCATTGATGACATCTATAAAAATCAAGATGAAGAATAGTAAATTTTTGCTATAAAAAAAAAAAGATGTAGGAAAGATAGCATTCTACTTTTTATTTTCATTTGTAACTTTTGTATATAAGTGACATAAAAGATATAGAGAACCAACAACTAGTAAATTCAACTCAAAAACTATTACTTGCTGCCTTATTGGATGAGACATTATAATTATTATAACCTTCAAGTTGATGTAATCAAAATAAAGATCCTCAAAAATTATATGTTTATTTTAAATAGATGGTAAGATACAACATATTTGGTATCACAATCTTAGAAGAGACTTTCAATGTTTGATGATTTTATTAGAGGTAGAAACGACTTTTTTAAGATGTAATAAATTAAATTTATAACATACTCTGATTTTTGTTTCATTTGAAGGTAGTTAATAGGTCTTCTCAGCCATCAATAGTGTTTTATACTAGGGCAAGAAGACCACCTTATTATTTAATCATTACTTAGCTCTTTGTAACTTCTTTTAAATAAAACATTTGAAACATCATCAAAGATGGTTCTTACTTCTAATAATATCACCAAGCATCGAGAATCTCTTTCAAGGTCATGATATCAAACATGTTGTATTTTACTATCTATTCAAAGAATAACATATCATTCTTGAGGAACTTCATTTTTATTGTGTCATCTTGAGGGTTGTAATAGACATAATGTCTAGTCTAATAACTTAACAAATAATAGCTCTTAAGTTAAATCTGTTGATCATTGGTTTTGCAACTCTTCAATACTATAAATATACAAAAATTACAAATAAAGATAGAAGGTAGAATGTAATCTTTCCTAGATCTTATTTCTTTTATAGCAAATATTTGTTAACCTTCATTTTAATTTAGATGGATGTTATTAATGAAAAGTATCAATCTTCTTTATTTTATTAGCTAGATTCTTGATTAGCTCCCATATACATTCACTAATATCATATTTGTGCTAATGAATAAGATATTTTAATCTATTTTGGTGCTGCCTTTAGTCTAAGACTTCTTCAACCTTAAACTGTTGATTAATATCCATTTTTATAAAAAAAAGTCGCATTTGTCTTTTTTTTTATATATCCATTATTTTGTATGACTTAAGAAGAGACATATAAAATATAGAATGAATCTTCATAGACTCCAATAGATATAATCAATAAGTAATTAGATGAACCTACTCATATATAAAAAATGATCTAAATCTATGGTAATTCAATTTGTTATAAGGGCAAATTATCTTGATATTATAATAAAATAATCATACTTTGTTGCTAACATAAAATTGATGTTGTTCTTTGCAATAAGCATTTACATTGATCTTTTATCATTCTTGAGCTTCTTTTAGTTATACCTTCATTATTGCATGTAGCTCTAACAAATGATTTGTTAAATCTTTTGACACAAGATTATTAACTTTTGAAAAGTCAAAAATATCAAGTCATGGATGATAACCATAATTAATAAAGAAATATGTTTTTTGAATAGAAGAATGTATCATATTATTATAATCAAATGTGACCAATGATAAAAGAATTGTCCAATCATCTTATTTATAGTTGATGGTATACTTCAAATACTATTTCAAAACTTGATTTACTTGTTCTATTTATCCATCAATTTAAGAATAAAAAGCCAAAGATAGTTTTATATTGATTTTTTAAATGTTAAAAATTATTTTTTAAAATCTTAATATAAATTAAGTCCTTTTATCCAATATAATATTTCTTGGCAATCCATGATAGGAATAGATATTGCTAAAGAAAAGCTTAGTTGTTTCTTTATTTGTAATAGATTTTGTACAAGGTGTCAAGGACAAAGACTCGATGAGGGAAAATATACACAAAAAGGCAATCTCGATATAATAAGTCAAAATATAAACAAGTAGGTATATTAAAAGGAAACTGGAATGGCTATTGTCACAAGACAAGAAACTAAAGACTCTTGAACCTGGACTAGAAGCAAGAAAGGAGTTGACAAGAGTGAAGAAGCCTTCACTCTTGTCTCTATATATACTATCTAACTAGGGGCTACATGGCGACGTTCTATAGGACCTCCAATATGTGTTGACTTTGTAGGACACATGCCTTGACTTACAAGGCAAGTTTTTCTACGTGTGGGCCACATAGTTAGCTTGATCTTCAAGCTAACAATATGTGTGGCACATGGCCAAGTTGTTGACCACGTTTCTAATCCAAAAAGTCAATTAAAGACACCTATGAAGTCAAAGTAGCGTCTAGGAAGTTTCTAGGAAGCTTCTATATTAAATATTATAGAATTAGCTTACTTTTATCTACTTTTACTTACTTCTACCTATTTCTATATGTAATTATTAGCTTACATGATTATGGCCATGACATTACCCCCCCTTCTAGAGACGAGTTCCACGAAGAGCGGTCATCATATGTTGAGGAAATCTATGATGCGACGAATTGTATTCGCCACATACTCTGATCTCTGTTCTCTTCGAAGATGATTGATAGGGCCTCTCAACCATCGGTAGTGTCCCATACCAGGGCGGGAAGACCACCCAGTTATTTGATCATTGTTGAGGCCTTCGTAACTTCCTTCGAATAGAATATTCGGAACACCATCAGGAGTTGTTCCTACCTCTAACAAAATCACCAAACATCGAGAGTCCCTTCCCAAATCGTGATACCAAATGCGTTGTATCTCACCATCTATTCGAGGAAGAACATGTCGTTCTTGAAGATCTTCATCTCGATTGCGTCGTCTTGAAGGTTGTGACAATCGTAATGTCTCGTCCGGCAGGTCAGTAAACGAAGGTTCTTGAGTTGAATCCGCTGGTTGTTGGCTCTCCATCTAATTAGCGTCACAAATGCAAAGAAGTTACAAACAAGGATAGGAAATTGAATGTTATCTTGCCTCAATCTTGTCTCTTTTATAAGAGAGATTTTCATCTTGGTTTTGATGGATGTCATTGATGAAAAACTTTGACTTTAGCTGATGCATTTGTTAGATTCCTGGATGGCTCCCATGTGCGTTCACTAATATCATATCCGCGCCAATGAACAAGATATTCCAGCTTATTTCGGCGCCACCTTGAGTCTAATATCTCTTCCACCTAAAATTCTTCATTATTATCTACTTCTATAGGAGGCGGTGGCATTTGTCTTCTTCCTTGTATATCCACTGTCTTATATGGTTCAAGAAGAGACACGTGGAATACAGGATGGATCTTCATTGACTCCGGTAGATGTAACCGATATGCAACTGGGTTGATCTGTTCAGAAACAGAAAAGGGGCCAAGCCTACGATAGTCCAACTTGTCACAAGATCGAGTAGTCTTGATATTGCGACGAAGTAGCCATACCTTATCACCCACATTGAGTTGTGGTTGCTCCTTACGATATAGATCTGCGTTTATCTTTTGTCGTTCTTGAGCTTTCTTCAATTGCGTCTTCATTATTGCATGTAACTCTGACAACCGATTTGCCATATCTTCTGCTGCAGGATTATCAACTTTTGAAAAATCAAAAGTATCAAGTCGTGGATGATAGCCATAATTGGCAAAGAAAGGTGTTTGTTGCGTGGAAGAATGTACCGTATTATTATAAGCAAACTCTGCCAATGGCAGAAGGGTTGTCCAATCATCTTGTTGGTAGTTGATAGTACACCTTAAATATTGCTCCAAGACTTGGTTTATGCGCTCTGTTTGTCCATCAGTTTGAGGATGGAAACCCGAAGATAGCTTTATGTCCACTTTCAAAATCTTGAAAAGGGTCCTCCAAAATCTTGACACAAATTGAGTTCCCCTATCCGATATGATATCTTTAGGTAATCCATGATAGCGATAGATATTATCAATGAAAAGCTTAGCTGTTTCTTCACCTGTGATAGATTTTGTACATGGCATAAAATGTGCCATCTTGGTGAAACGATCTACTATCACAAATATAGAATCATAAGATCTTGAGCTTGGAAGATCTGTGATGAAATCCATAGAAACAGAAGACCATGGTTGTTCTGGTATAGGTAATGGCTGAAGAAGTCCGTAAGGTCGATGACGAGGAATTTTTGATCTTGAACAAATATCACATGATTGTACAAAGTCTTTGACTGACTTCCACATTTGTGGCCACCAAAAATCTCTTGATATGAGTTCCAAAGTCTTATTATATCTAAAGTGCACTGCTGCTGAAAAGTCATGACGTGCTTGAAGAACACGTAAACGTGCTTCTCCTTCTGGAACATATAGGCGTCCTTCAAAATATAATAGATTATTCTTAAACTCGAACTTAGAAGAATCATGAGACTTGGAAGAATTATTCTCGATATCATGAACAAGAAGGTCTGAGGACATACTGGATTGGATTTGCTTGAGAAAAGTTGAATCAACAGTCAATGTTGATTTCATTGCTCGGAGATGAAATTTCTCCGATTTCAAGAGGACCGTTCTTTGTTGCTCAAAAGCTGCATCTCCTTCTTTTGGTGCAAAATAAGAATGTCTAGATAGGGCATCGGACAAACCTTGTTGTTTTTCTGGCCGATAAGTGATAATGAACTCGAATCTTGACAAAGACATACTCCAACGAGCTTGACGACGATTCAACACGCGTGCTGATATGAAATACTCGAGGTTCTTGTGATCTGTATACACAGTGACTGGACTAGAAGCGCCTTCTAGATAATGACGCCATTCTTGAAAGGAATCCACGATCGCAAGAAGTTCTTTATCGTAGATCTCATAATTGATCTCGGCTGCTGAGAATTTTCTTGAATGAAAAGCTATCGGATGAAGTTTGTCATCTGTTCCCATTTGTGATAAAACTGCATCCAAGGCAAAATCTGATGCATCTGTTTCCATAAAAAATGCCTTGGAAAAGTCAACACGATATAAGACTGGTGCAGAGACAAACGATGTCTTCAAGGCTTCAAATGCTGCTTCCGCTTCTTGATTCCATTGGAATTTATCTTTACTAGTCAAGCGTGTAAGTGGAGCTGCAACTCGTGAGAAATCTTTTATGAAGATCCGATAGTAATTGGCAAATCCCAAGAAACATTGAACATCTCTTACTGTCCTTGGAATCTTCCAATCCACGATTGTTTGGACTTTCTTAGAATCCATCATGAGACAATCATTTGAAATGATGTATCCTAAAAAGTCAACTTGAGTAGTGTGAAATACACACTTTTCCATCTTGGCGTACAATCCTGCATCTCTAAGTTTTTGTAATACTTGACGAACATGTATTTCATGTTCTTCGACGTTCTTGGAATAGATCAGGATATCGTCTAGATAGCAGACGACAAAATTGTCTAAGAATTCACGAAATACATCATTCATGAGATGTTGAAAAGCAGCTGGTGCATTCGTGAGTCCAAAGGGCATGACATTATATTCGAAATGTCCATACCTGGTTCGAAACGCAGTCTTCCATTCATCTCCTTCTTTGATCCGTACTAGATTATATGCTCCTCTTAGATCTATTTTTGTATAGATCTTAGCTTGATTCAACTGGTCAAGGAGTCCTGATATCAAAGGTAATGGATACCTGTTCTTGATTGTGATCTTGTTGAGTCCTCGATAATCAACACACATTCGTAAAGATCCATCTTTTTTCTTTACGAATAGAATTGGAGCTCCTGCTGGAGATTTTGAATGGCGTATGAAATTCTTCGCTAAATTCTCGTCAATATATGTCTTGAGTTCAGCCATCTCATCTTGCGATAAACTGTAAATTGGTCCAAATGGTGGCTGAGTTCCTTCCTTGAGGTCGATTGAACAATCATATGGACGATGCTCAGGAAGAATATCTGCATTCTTTTTCTCAAAAACGTCTTGATACTCCTGATATTGACTTGGAATGCCACTTGAAGTCTTTACGTTTTCAGAAATAGGTGCAGCATAAATAGCAAAAGTTGATCCTTCTTTTGCTGCGTGTATAAATGCTTTTGCACCTATCAGTACGGGTTTTATTGTACTAGACTTATAATTTTTTACTTGGTTAGTAGAACTATTAATAACGCTCTGAGAAAAGTCAAGTTTACGCGAATTCCAATCTATTCGAGGGTTATATTTTTCTAGCCAGGATAAACCTAAAATAACTAGATTGGACGGGGATTTAATTATGTTAAAAGCTATGTAGCTATCATGACCGTCTATTGTTACTTTTATAGGATGAGTTTCATGAGTGACATCTCCAGAAGACAAGGGACGACCATCTATGACTTCTACATGTACTAGTTTAGGTTTCTGTACAAAGGGTATTTTACGACTTTTAACAAATTGTTCATCTAAAAAACATGTTGAGGCTCCCGAATCTAATAAAGCAGAGGCTTTGTAATTCTTAGGTCTTAAATATAAGTCTATTATAAAACAAGGAGAGGGTTTTGAGGAGAAGATAGGACCTTCATTAGGAATTGTACAAGGTTCCAGCTGCATAGTCCCTATTGTAGCTGGACGAATCCGTTTTCCGACATGTTGTCTTCTTTGACCGTCGTACCCCTCATTTTATAGTTGCGTCATTTCTTTGGACAATGTTGAGCAGTGTGCTTAGGTTCTCCGCAATATAAACATAATCCTTCTTGACGACGACAAATCTTTTCTTGCTCAGTTAGGGGTTTAAAACGTACCGCGTCAATTTGCATGTCTTCTACTTCTGAATGTACGTTTGGCAAAGATGTTGATGTTGCCATTGAGTAATAACATTGAGGTTCCCATGAATGATTCTCGGATCGAAATTCGAAAAGTCGATTATCACATTTTATCGCAAAATCGATTGCTTGACTCAAAGTTTGAGGATCAGGTAAGTTGAGCATCAATTTCTTTACTTCGTATTGCAATCCATAAAGAAATTGATTGATGAGTGCAGCATCATCCCACTTGATGTCAATTGCAAGTTGTCAAAATTGTGAAGCATATACTGTTATTGATCGATTTTCTTGTCGCAGAATTCGGATCTTATTTGTTGCAACACGAGTTGCATCGTGTTCACCATACATAGATCGAAATTCCGCCAAAAAAGCTTTCAAATTGTCCAATATTGGATTTCGTTGTTCAAGAAAAGACAAAAACCACGATAATGCAGAACCAGAAAGTAGAGTGCCAATAAACCTGACTTGTGATCCTGGAGTTGGATAGCTTTGCGGTTGAAGTTCAATTGCCAATTGTACTTGATTGATGAACCTTCGAAACTTAGATCTCGTACCATCAAATTTCTCGGGTAAGGCAATTCTTGGTTCTCTAGTGCTTACAGGGTGTTGTACAATTGGAGAAGGAACGTGATTTGTTGTAGATGTTGAAGCAGCTCCGATCATCTCTATATCCCCACTTTCTGCTATTCTTGTTCTTTCATGTGTTGGTGAATTGAGTTGATGCATCGCAAGCATTAACTCCCTCATTTGCTCTTGCATTTGTGCCATTGCACTCTTCATTTCAACAAGCTCTGCCATAATGACACTAAGAAGAAAAATTTGTTTGATACTGCTCAAGACAAAAGAAAAGAAAGACTTGATAACAAAGAAGATACTAAGAACAATATCAGTTTAGAAGTGGGTAATCCGCAAACTTCTAATATGCTTATGTCTTGTCAAGAGAAAGGGGTAATCACTCTCATTCAAGAAAAACAAAGCTTTGATATTGTAAGTGTACTCTTGACAATCTGTCAAGGACAAAGACTCGATGAGGGAAAATATATACAAAAAGGCTATCTCGATATAATAAGTCAAAATATAAACAAGTAGGTATATTAAAAGGAAACTGGAATGGCTATTGTCACAAGACAAGAAACTAAAGATTCTTGAACCTGGACTAGAAGCAAGAAAAGAGTTGACAAGAGTGAAGAAGCCTTCACTCTTGTCTCTATATATACTATCTAACTAGGGGCTACGTGGCGACGTTCTATAGGACCTCCTATATGTGTTGACTTTGTAGGACACATGCCTTGACTTACAAGGCAAGTTTTTCTACGTGTGGGCCACATAATTAGCTTGATCTTCAAGCTAACAACATGTGTGGCACATGGCCAACTTGTTGACCACGTTTCTAATCCAAAAAGTCAATTAAAGACACCTATGAAGTCAAAGCAGCGTCTAGGAAGTTTCTAGGAAGCTTCTACATTAAATATTATAGAATTAGCTTACTTTTATCTACTTTTACTTACTTCTACCTATTTCTATATGTAATTATTAGCTTACATGATTATGGCCGTGACACAAGGTAAAAAACATGTCATCTTAATGAATCAATCTAATATCATTAATATAGACTTATAAGGACCTAATATTGGAATATTTTTAATAAAAACTATAGAAAAAAAATACCATTGTTGTTTTAAAATAGGTAATAGTTAAAGAAGTCTATAAGCCTAATAATGAAGAATTTTTGATCTTGAATAAATATCACACATCTATACAAAGTCTTTGACTACCTTTCATATTTGAGGCCATTAAAAATCTCTAGATATTAACTCCAAAGTCTTGTTGTATCTAAAACATCTTGATATTAGAAAGTTGTGACAAGCTTGAATAATATGTAATCATGCTTCATCTTTTAAAATATATAAGTAATTCTTGAAATAGAATAGATTATTCTTGAATTCAAACTTGAAAGTATCATAAGACTTAAAATATATATATTCAATATATATATATATATTGAATAAGAAGATGAAAGGATATACTTACTTGAACTTCCTTGAAGAAGGTTGAATCAATAATCAATATTGATTTTGTTGCTTGAAAAAGAAGATGCTTTGGCTTCAATAAAATTATTCTTTGTTAATCAAAAGCTATATTTTTTCTTTTGGTACAAGCTAAAAACATCCAAAAAGAATATCTGACAAAGTTTGTTGCTTTCTTGGTTGATATGTGATCTTAAAATCAAATCTTGATAAAAACATATTCTAGCATGAAATATTTGATATTCTTGTGATCCGTATATATAATAATTAGATATAATGTGCCTTTAAATAATGATGCCATGCTTAAAATGAATCTGCAATTATATATATATTTTTCTACCATCAAAAATGGATGTAGTATATATAACAAAAGATGACCATTCTTTTGTAGCATGCATAAAAGTTCTTACATCTATCAATAAGGATTTAGTTGTATTGGACTTATGTATAATTAAATCATGTATAATTAAATCTACTAATCTAATGCACCTATAATAATTACACTTTAGATAATGTTTTGTTAATATGCTTCTATAGATTCCATTCATTGGCAATATACTTTTAAGAAGATTGCATAAAGCATCTTTGAAACTTTGCTTCAACAACCTCATGTCAATCTCTCAAATTTCACCAAGCACCTTCACTTTTTTTAGCTTTAGAATAGTGCCTTAAATTTGACAATATCCAATAATACTTCAAACCTCAAAAGACACCTTAAATTTTGATAATAACTTCAAAATATTGCTCCAAACTTCAATTATTCATCTTTAGTTTTGGCAACATTGCACCTTTAATATCTTATAATATTATACCAAGTCTTAATGAATACCCTCACTTTTGGCAATATTCTAATAGTGCTTCAAATCTCATTAATTACTTTAAATGTTGAAGACATCATAAGAATGCTTTAAACCTTAAAACACATCCTATGCTTTGATAACATTCCAACAATGCCTTAAGATTTAAAAAGACTTAAGATAATAAATTTGACTTTGTTCTTTAAAAAGTTTAGTTTTGAAATTAGATAAATTGTAGTAATTGGTCATCTATGTAGAAATTTTAGAAGAAGTCATATTCTAAGAGAATTCATACTTTTACAAAGATAAAGACTCACTAAAGTATTATTGAGGTAAAACAAATACTTAGAAGATTTTAATTCTCATTAAATTTGGATTTGTTTTAATATTCAAGTATTTATTCAATTCTTTGGAAAACAAAATGTCGAATTTAGTTTAAAATAAGAGCATAAATTGACTGTTGAAGATTTAAAAGATTTTTTTTTTTTTTTTTTTTTTTTTTTTTCTTTAGTAATAAAATGAGTTGATTATTTATATAGAAGATTGATAATCATTATAGTTGATACTACTCTAATGGCTAGTAAAATGGTTATTGGCTAAGAAAATAGTAAATATAAGTATTTTTTTTATTTCATTTGTGATTACTATTAGTACAAATTATAAAAGAATTTTTTGTATGTTAAAAAATAACATTAGAACATATTTTTAAGTTTAAATGTTGAAAGAAACTTATTAAAATTACTAATATATATTAAGAGTTGATTATATAATTTTCTTTAATGATTTTTAATTTTTTTAATATTAAATATTAATATATTATAGTAAAATGTATAAATCCAATTACTAAATATTTTTAGTATATATTAAATATATATATATATATATATATATATATTCTTATAAAGATAAAAATATCTTCATTTAAAGAATATAAAGATTATAAAATGATGATCCAAAGCTATGTATTTGTTCATCAAATAGTGGTGAAGAAAAAAAAAACTAATAAAAATAAATAAATAAATAAATAAAACACATACACATACACACAAGTCAATTTAGAAGCACATATTGAATCAAAATTATGTAATGTGTAGATGAAACAATAAAAAAATATTTGGAAGAACAAAAAACTAGAATGACATGGTATAATGACCAAATTCTTGAAAATGTGGATAACAAGAACCTTGTTGAAGACACAAAAGTTTGCACATCTGCCTGACATCATCAAAAATTGTAAACTAAGCTCGGTGTTTCATCAGAATGGTGATTCTGAAAGGTTGTTGACTCCGCAGTAGCCCACGTCTTGCAAGGTCTTGCAGTCAGTCCTGAATTCAGGAGTTAAAATGTAGGATCAATGTACATGTCTTAGGGTCTTTCTTCTCACTCATCACCAAAGACATGAAGACGTGCAAGAGGTATGAATAAAGAGATAGCAAGAGACTGTACTGCAGCAGACAAGTGCCATGGCTAGGAATTGAACATGATTCATCAACATCATCCAACAAAAGAACAGATTACACCCCACATTAAAAACACACTCTTCTTACGTGAGCGGACTAATATAGGACATTATAATTTTGGGGTTTTCTTCCAGGATCTAAAACCTTGCACCTTACACAACAGAAGAACAAATGATCTGCCTCATAGCATCCACTGGGACCTTGAAAAGTGCGTGTCTACCATCAATCCTAAGCGCGGAGCCTCAAGTAGGAAAGCGTATGTGCTACTGCATCAAGTAATCTTCTGGGACTTAGTATTTCTAAACTTACGATGGAGGCATTGAATTTGATACTGTGAACCAAGTCACACCAACTCCCTTTCTGATAATTAGCTTGCAGCAACTGCACATCACTTCGAATGTTTTTCGATGGCTGAAAACAGAATCCAAGTTTTCAAATCTATCGAATAACCTGTGTCAACCCTAACCCTCACACAACATGACTGCTAATGAGCTGCGCAGTTCGTCGTCTGTACTATGCTATGATATGCTGTTTTGCACAAGAAGGTTCTAATGACGTCGAGACTGCATCAGAGTTTTCAAGTTCGGCTACTATTGAATCTCACTGTGGCGGAGACAAACAAAAAGAAAAACGTATGGATGCATCAGAATAGTCTGAAACCTACAACTGCTTCTGTATTCCCACAGGGCGTGAATTTCTCACTGGAATGACAATTCACGTCGCTCTGCTTCGAACACAGAATCGTATCCGAGAAAAATTTAGTTGCGAAACTGGAAACCAAAACCGCGGCATCGACGAGAAAGTTGGAAAACGCCAATTACCACCAATCCCCACCGGTTCCTACCAAACCTGACTACGTGACCAGTTGTCCAACCTCTCTTAAATCCAGCAGCTCAGAATTTTATCCATTTAGTGGACTCCCCGGTAATCAAACTCAACGAAGAAAATCTGAAAGACCCAACTACCCTTTGAAATTAGTTCTCCTTGCGATGTGGGTACGCTCAGAAAAGCCAAATAAACTGTCTGGGCTCCACTCCCATTCTTCCCCAAAACCACCCTTCTTGGGATGCGCAACCCATCATCCTCATCTTAATTGATATAGATTCCAAGTTCATCCATTAAAATAGAACTCCTGCTAAAATTTCCATTTACATAATTTCATCCAGGAACGTGGATATGGCTACCGAACCTCGTGGAGGATTCCTTCGATAAGGGCTAGAGATCGAGGGTTGAGGGAATGTTTCGGAAGCGCCACAGCTGGTGGCTTCCAGGATTTACATGAAGTGGTTGTGTTTGTGTGGGAGCGAGGGTTTATGAGACCAGGGTTGTCAGACCCAGCAATGGAGTGGAAGAGGTTTTGGTAGGGTGGTATTTTGGATTTTAATCAAAGCGGTACCCGTTTCGGTGGTTTCATAACTTTCGTGTTTTCCACAGCCATGAGAAGATTGCAGTGTTCAATTTGTAGGAAGGTTTTGGATGTGCTAGCTACAGGGTTGCTTCTCGAGGGTTAGCGTGATCTCTGCGAGAATCTGAAAATGTCATGCGTGGAATTGAGTTCTTTCGGAGCTTAAGAAGTTTCAGTAGGACTGGCTCACATTCATTAACGAGAAGCTAGTAATTCTGAAGCTTAAGAAATTTCAACAAGACTGACTCACGCTCATCCACGAGAATTTTGTTCTTTGGGTCGCAGGAGGTAGGGCTTTTTCCAATGGCGATAGGAATATCGAAAACGATAGGTACTGCAAGTCACTCCCCCGCCTTGCCTCTCGCGCAGTTCTCGTTGAATGAGAATGCTACAAATTCAGCTTCAGCTACAGTTTTGTCCAAAATCTCTTCGCCAAGAGAGGTTTGCAGTAAAGCTGTAAGAGCAACATGTAAGGGATTAGGGTTTATGAAGTGGAGAGATGAAATCGAGGGCAATTTTGAAGGTATGGGTAGTTCATGGTCGAACAGGCTTGGGTTTTGCAATTCGCCGGTCCTCGTAGCGGAAGCTTCATTACGACCAGGTCAGTTTGCTGAACCGAGTGTCACAGCGGAAGAAATGGAGATTTATGAGAAGCAGCTGACAGAGGAGGAAGGTGTTATAGTATATCTCAATTCCATAGGAGTAGACACGGCCAGCCTCGACGAACTTGAAGTCGACCTTCCTACTTCCCTGGCAATTGTGCGTGAGCGGGTGGAATTTTTGCTGAAGATTGGTCTTACTGTGGAAGACATTAACGATTACCCTCTTATCCTGGGGTATAGTGTAAGGAGAAATCTCATACCTGTGCTGACATTTCTGGAAGAACTTGGTGTTACGTCGCAGTCGCTTCCAATTCTTGTGCGCAAGTATCCGCAAGTCCTGCACTCTAGTGTCGTAGTTGACTTGCTCCCGCACGTTGAGTACCTTGAGGGGTTGGGCATTCGACGAGCTGATATGGGGAGTGTTCTCACTCGGTATCCTAATTTACTTGGTTTCAAGATTGAAGGAACCATCAGCACTTCAACTGCGTATCTCGTAATGCTCGGTGTAAACCCTCGCAGACTAGGTTTTGTTTTTACGCAAATGCCTGAGATTTTAGGTATGCGTGTAGGGAACAATATCAAGAGAAAAGTAGACTTTCTCAAAAGTTTTGGGCTGACACAATCCAGCATAGCAAAGATAATTGAAACTCGACCGCATTTCTTAGGGTTGGATTTGACAAATCAAATGCGACCCGTAGTAGACAGCCTCATAGAAGTAGGAGTGGCACAGGATGCAATTAGTCGAGTCATTACGCAGTTTCCAGACATATTGAGTCTTGACGTTAAAGGGAAACTGGCCGAAAGGCTAACATGGCTAACCGAGGACGTCGGAGTAAGTGCGGACGCCATTGGAGGGATCATCGCCAGGCTTCCTCAAATTCTTGCCATCAACACTACGAAAGCCAGTGCAAGGGTCGAGTTTTTGAGACAGGCGGAATTTTCAGCTGCAGACATAGCGTCGATGGTGACTAATTGTCCGCAACTCCTGGCAGCCAGCATTGAAAAGAGTCTCAAGCCCAATTTGGATTATTTAGTGGAGAAGATGGAAAGGGAACTTACAGAAGTAATCGAGTTTCCAGCTTATTTGCTGTACAACTTAGAGGAAGTCGTGCAACCACGTCATGAGGAGATTACGAAGAGCGGTGTAGAATGCAGCTTGGCCTGGATGTTGAACTGTGCCGATGATATCTTCCGACAACGGTTGAGCCTAGAATATGCAGAACAAAGCAACCATAACGAAGAGCCAGATCTCCCGTATATTGTTACACGTCGAGCGCGGCTCATTGATGAATCGGAGGCCCTAAGTCCTCTTGACAGAGAAGACGAAGATGAGAGCAAATCTTTCGTAGAACCAGAAGGCCTGGAAGACTCATCAGATGTTCCCTATGTTGTCACTCGGAGATTGCGTCCAGTGGAGGAACCCCTGGATGATGATGATGATGCACAGAGCAGATTTTTCGAATAGTGTTTTGGTTGCCCAATTCACTCCTCTTGCATCCATCACTACGTAGTATCCCCAATTTTGTGTTTCAACAAGTCTGGTATGACATTCATTGCTTACTAACTCATCTCTCGATTCAGTCATGGTATGTGTGCGTCTAGTCAACACCCTCTTTCCCCTTGCCCCCAAACAAGCATATATTCAGCATGCCTCCGTTTCCTAACAGATCACGACCTTTTTCAGTCGTGACGAGTTTTTCAGAAGATAAATTCTTCTATCAACTGTTAGCAAATGGACTCTGCTCACAAGCAGATATCACTATCTTCAAGTTGCCCACTGTGACATGGACAAGGCGTATATCTCGTGCGAGTGCTACACCCTGGTCGTCCTCGTGATCCCCTGCCTAAGCTACGTTACATCATAATGGAGGGCCTACACAAACCAGAATGTGAGTTTTTTTTTCGTGAAGTAAAACGCGTGGTGAACAGTGAAAAGAGCCACTATTCCGACGTTTACGTTGCAAGCAGTTCAGACACTTTCAATGCCCGGTATCCAGCAGATTCCTCAATTCCTCTTTACCTTCACACTGGTAACCAGCACCTTCAGCAGATATGGGCACTGATTCCAGTTACCACTGGATCGGAGGTCCATGTTCTAGCAAGAATTTAAGATTGGTCACCAATTTCATGGAAGACTCCAACACCTCATCTGTTAATTAGGGGTGGTGAAGAGCTGGGGAATGTCTTCTGGATGATATCTTCTTAGAAAAATGCAAGTCTAGTGGGAACTTAGAATGAGGTAATCTATCAAAAGAACAAAACTATGTGGATGAGGAGAAAGATATTTTTAATAAAACAAATGTTTTAGGAGGGGATGCAAATCTGGTTTAAGTTGGTTCACTAAATGCACATATGTAGAAGGTTTTTCCTATGTTGATTGTTAGAGATATATATATATACATATATATCCACTCATGGTGGTTGAAGTGTTAAGGATATTATAATAATTATAGTTTCATTTGTCTACATCAATTATTTGATTTTCATTTTTTTTTTTTTTTTTTTTTGCAATGTTGTCATATTTTGTTTAATACATGTTTTGATTGAAGTAATGTGTAATTCAAATCAAAAAATTCTGTAAAGTTTTATCATTCAATGGTTTAGTCACCACAATTATTTGTCTAAGTTTTGTTACAAATCTTAACATTAATGTAATATTTGTATTTATGGAAGTTAATATTATGTCTTTGAGCAATGAAACAAGTGTTATACCATGCCAAAAATAGTTGTCTATAATTGTTTTAGTCATATTACTATATATATCTCTATCTATTTAAAAATAATATAATATTAAATAGTTTATTATACTTTGTTGTTTTTCAATTTTATAATCTACAAAAAGAATTTAGTGAAAATTTTGACTAAAGATAAATATCCCTCAAAATTGCATGTAAGTAGTATGAATTATCAATAAACATATGTAGTGAAATTTTAATTAGTTTAAGAATTCATGTAAGTACAAAAATCCTTCAACATGTATAATTGCCTCATCAATTTAAGAAATTATAAATTTTGAAGTGATGAATCTATGTGGATATTTTATTGTTTGAAGGAAGAAGAAGAAGAAAAAAAAAAAAAAAAAAAAAAAATGATTTGCCCCTGAGGTATTTACTTATTACATGTACTATAGTCTCTATGTCATATTCTTTTTACCAAAATTTAAGTGAGGTAATATCAGGTGCCATATCATGTCAAGCAAGGTATAGCTTATGCAACATTATTTTATTTTGGGGTTTTATTCTTCCCTTTGATTAACTTTGACTTCTAGTTCAGTTAGAGTTTGGGGGTATATAAGTGAAGACTCCATAGACATGGCATATTTGCCATTGCCAAATTAAGCCTTGTGAATGTTTTAAGAGAAAAAGAGCTTGTTTTGAAGGTTTCAGCTATGGTGGTTTGCTGCTTTACGTAAAACATCTTGCTTTCTACTTACTACTTATAAACTTGCATTCTTAGATTCTCCCATTGTGGAGTGAGAGTTAGACAATTGAGACAAGTGAGATGGCGAAATTGTCTAAACCGACTGGATTATCGAGAATTGACATCATGGAAAAGCTTCGAATTGGACCGTTTGATGTGGCCGTGAATATGAAATTCTGGAAGACTCTTCTTATTATTCTCCTAGATGCGTGTGATTTCAACGATATAAAATTGCGTCCGGAGCTGTGTGGTCCTTTCCCTAGTGTACGGTCCTTTGCATATATAGAAATCTAGTGCAACAGTTTCATAACAGCCTACGTGTGACCGGCGTTGTTCAGTGGATCCTGGATCCAGCCCTAAGACTCGCAGCAATTATAGGGGATAACACAGCGCACGATACTTTATTAGGCGCCATACCGACAAAGGTGGAAGAGGCTCAACATTTTGTACCGATTAGTTTCGGATGACCTTCACCTTCTACTGTGTCCTTGCTATCCATTGGAGTCAACCTCAGCAGAACCCACTTCGTTGATGTCGCTGATTTGCGTCGTCTACACTGCAGTGACAGGATCGGATGGTAGTGCTTTCGTAGGTCGCCACGAACGTCTCGGTGGAGCTTCTTCGGATGCTGCTGGTTCCGTCGAGGTTTCTCCCTGGCATTGTCGGTAGCCGTGAGTTGCGAGGAGTGGCATTAGGGTGTAGGAGGAGAGTTGTGAGGGTTTCGACACGGTGTGGACAGTTGACTCGCGGCGTCGAGGTGTTGTGGAGCCAGCGGAGAAGGGTTGTATGAGTGTTGCGGATTTTTGACCTCCATTTTTGATGGTCAGTGGGGTTTTTCTTGGAGCTGCATCGGAGATCTTGGTTTGGGGCTTAATAGGTACGTACGCTAAGGTTTTCAGTCATTGTCCTGGGCGTCGGTATTTTTCCGACGAAAACTGTGGTGCTTTTATTTGGAAGCTTAGCACGCATGTAGGTGCTGTAGAAGAAAATGTATCTTTTGAGTTGGCATATTCCACTATGAGCATTTTTTCAATGCGATAGTATTGTGGCAACGCTGTGATTTTCGCCCCATCTTTGCTGTAAAGAATGCTATCACCTGGAAAAATGTACTAGAGTTCATATTGCTCCAGTCTATAGAACCAGATCTGCACATAAGAAATACTTGTAGCTATGTTTCGGACCTCTCCACCACTTGTGGTAGAAGACTCGTACGCATAGAGAGTTGAATGATTTGAAAGCATGAATCCTTTTCTTCTTCATCAATATAGTTTCTTGAGCAGGTGATTAAAGTCTGTTCGCGAACCCTTAACTGTGAAGAATTTTTACAGAGGAACGTCTATATTCGTGGTTCATGTTCAATTTTCAACCCTACCGACGGGTTGCCAAGTTAAGCAACAGTTATTCCATAATTTTGTTAACTTGAACTGGTGAGAGATTCTCAGTTCTTACCGGATATTTGCACTAAGAGGATATAACTCACGTCACGAATGTCGTTTTTGCAGATGCCTGTCGAAGTGAAGGGTCTGAGCCAGAAACGTTCGCGGCATAGGTATCTAAAAAGTCTGTCTATTAAACCAGATCCCGTCACGCACTCTTCACATCTTGAGCTTTCGGTGTCTGAAGCATCGGGGTATGAGCGGAGAACAGATTGGTTGGCCTCTTCGAAGGAATCCTCCACAGTATGCTTCGGGAGTGAATAGTAGTATCGACTCGATGCCCCCAGAGATGACCAATGCAGGAGCTCAGAGACGTCCGGAGACTGCTAGGGCGATGCTCTGTCCAGAACAAATTGTCCAACGATCTTCTCGGGGCGCATACATCGACGATGGGACAGCACCATCACCCGCCATTCTTACAACCACCCAGTCTGCAGCACGGGAAGCGCTTAATCAGTTCTGTAAAGATTTTTTGGCACCATTTAAGACAGCTAATGTTGAAGTGCAAACGGCCATGAAAGTGCAGATGATGCAACGCTTGAGCGTGCCGATTGATGCACCAATAGTCGACCTAAGACACTTGGTTCAGGCTTGCCTTTGCCAACTGTTGTTTGCTGACTTCGAAAATTCCTCTTTTGGCATCAGACGTGCAGGACAGTCCTCGTGGCAGCAAGAACATTCGAGAGATTGCTTTCAACAGTTTCTGAAGTACAAAGTCAAGGGTGAAACAGTAGCCAAATTGTTGAGAAACGAGTTAAATGAAACGCATATCTCAGACTTCTGTACGAAGAAGTTCGAGATGCTCCTAACTCTGGACGCGGGGGGTGGATTCTTTGAAGGAGCTTTGTCTACCAATGAAATAAGTAAAAAGCACCTCAATCACCCCTTCTACAGGAGTTTTTTAGGCGCAGCAGTGTCTTTCTGGCTGCTCCAGAGGTTGGCGTCTTCGTTTGAGGACAGAGTCATGCCGATCTACCCCGAGCGAGAGCATAGATTTGACAGGAATTACATGATATCTTCCGTGCCTGGAATGGGTGACGACGAGGAGGACAACGACTACAACCTTGCGGTTCTATTAACTGTCTTTCCTGGTTTTCGAGTGAACATGAGCGTTGTGAAAACCTGGGTGTACCTTGTTGAAAGTCCCTATCTTCCATACATCTCTCGTCCTCCCGACAATGAGAAACCACTATACGTGAAGCGTGCTGATAGGTACAGGAATTCACAATTAGTAACGTCGACAACGAACTCTGCCCAGCCTAGTCATCAAGGCTCAGGACAACCACCGACGAGGTCGCCTCCGTCTGCTCATTCAGGCTCATGGCAACAACCGACAACCTCGCCTCCGTGTGCCACTTTTTCGGGCTCAGGGCAACTACCGACGAGGTCGCCTCCGTCTGCTAGTTCATGCTCAGGGCAACAACCGACAACCTCGCCTCCGTGTGCTACTTTTTCGGGCTCAGGGCAACTACCGATGAGCTCGCCTCGGTCTGCTCGTTCAGGCTCAGGGTATTCACAGGGGACGCCGAACCGACCTCCAAATCAGCGATCTGCCTGGAAAAATTAGACTGTAAACATGTACATTTCCTCTCTCTCTTCACTCTGCATGTTGTTGCAACATGCCTGCTTATCGCTAAAGTTAGTGTTATCGATATCTGTCTCGCTCAGTTTTTAGTAGAAAGTTAAGCCATGAATACTCTGCATGTGGGAGCAAGTGGCAGGATGCTTTGTTGATTGTACGTTGGTTGAAAATGTCGGATTCAGTGTTGCTCAACTTTCAGCTCCTCGCTCTCTCTCCCCTCAGTCGTAGTCTTCAAGCCAAGTCCCGGTCTCCGGGTCCAAGCTATGTTGCTTGATTCACAATGGTCCTCACACACTCCTATAAATCACCCTCAGCCAGGAGACACCTTCGCCCAAAGATCCAGATCCCTAACAAATTAGCAGTCCACCAAGTTTCACTCTGCAGCTTCATTATTACCATGTGGGTTCTCCTCCCAACTGTGATCGTCTTATCCTACAAGAGCGCACATTATTTATCTATAATTCCTCAGAATTAACCAGTCATTTCTTACCGGTAATTATCACCCTAATTAATGAGGTTATAATATCAACTCAAATGTGTAAACTTATCCTTCTCTCCACATCATTAACCTATAGTAATTTCAGTAGTTTATTTATTTCTTTAGATTCACTTTTTGCAACCTATCATCTCGGATTGTGTGATGGAATTCCAGTGACAAGATTGGATGGCAAAACTTTTGGTGTTCACAAGTGTCCGATGGAAAGTATCATATCGTGAAAGAATCATACAGCCTATTTAACTTGCTGGCATGGATTTTCAAACGTGGCTAGAATATAGTCAAATTACTAAATTACAAATTGTTGGTATGCAGTAAATTTATTGTTAGTTTCAACTCAAAAACCACCTCAAGCTCAGAGAATGATTCATTCCAAGTTGTGTGAAATATTCATGGTACAATTGGAATGGAGACATAAAAAATCTAACAGGATTTGATGACTTCTGTATCTCAATTTTTTTCTTATCCTAAGTAATGATCTAATACAACGTAAAAAGGAAAAATAATGTTTCAAATTTTCTATATGTTTACTTGATATCAGTTTTACACTATAACCTAAAAAAGTCTTATACATATGTATATATATATATATATATATTCCACTATGGACATGATCTGTTGATAGATTATAGTCCTACTTCAAGATCAACAACAAAAGATTTCATTAAGTTTTGTAATATTTAGTATATAACTCAATAATAGCCATAAATTTTAGATTTTATTTTTATTTTTTATGATAAACTAATTTTTCTTTATTAGATCATTGATAAAGATAAATCTAAATAATACCTTAGTTGAAAAGAAAATTATATATTAAAATGGATTGAACAAAGATATTGTCAAAAGTATGAATCTACATGAATTTATTAAAAAATAAAGATTATATGTACAATTAAGAAAAATTATTATTATATATTAAATTATTAGAATTTATATTGCCATGTATGAAGAAACCAAATAGACTTAAACTAAAATAAGAATACAAGACATTAATGTAGTCTTAGTCTTACTTCTATATATAACAGCTATATAAGGCAATGAAGAAGCTCCTAAAGATTGTAAGACTTATAGGACACTTTTTTTGGTTTCAAAAGAAAAACTTTTCTACAAGAAGTTTATATAGCCACATGGTGCATTCAATGACACTTATAAGTCCAACCCTCAAATAAAAAACTTCTTGAATATTCTTTTAGGAATTCATGTCAACTTAGTCAATTTCTACTTATTACATGATTTTTTTTTTTTTTTTTTTTTTTTTTTATCTTTATTAAGTTATAATTTATCTAATAGGTATAGGTATTTGCAACAAGTATTTTTTAATTCCATATATATTTATTTTGGTAGCCAAAATATCTAATAATTAAATCTACAAAATAATAATCTTAAATTTAATAATAAGCCTAATTTTTTTAAATATGCATATATATATATATATATATATATATACATATTTTATAATATACAAGTAATATCATATTATTATTTATAAATTTATTGCTTATATATTATTATATATACATACATATATAAACACATATACACACATATATATATTAAAATAAAAATTTAAAATATAATCATAAAATGATTAGATATAATTTTAAAAAATATTATAATATCAATAAATAACAATTAAGAACTACAAAAATTAAACATAAGAAAATATATCTATATATTTGTCTCTTCTATAAAAGAACTTAGTAGAAAGATAAATACATGGGACAAAGAAGGAAGACAAAACAACTTATTGATTGTATCAAAAGACTACATTGACATGCATGATAACAATGCAAGATCGAAGCACAATCCTACATTGCATTAATGATTTCTAGAGCACTATTAGAACATTGTTCATTTAAATCTCTAGCTATGTTTTTGACTTTTAGAGCATTATCAAGATCCACCTATTTCTTTGTTTTCTCCAAGAATGTTGCAATATAGATATCAAATGATTTTTAGTTGGAAAATTGGAGAGTTGATTGGAATAGAGAGCACCTAAGAAGTACAACTTAGCTTGTGAGAGGGTCATAAATTTGGATTTGGTTTTAATTTGCAAATCATATCTAACACTTTGTTCTTATTTTGGTTAAGCCAATTGGTTACAAATTATATTTACTACTCTATTATCTTAATTTGAGGAGACTTGAGATCTCATTAATTTGAGGAGACTTGAGATCTCATTAATTTGAGGAGACTTGAGATCTCATTAATTTGAGGAGACTTGAGATCTCATTAATATATATATATATATATATATATATATATAAAGAATCTTGTTGCATAGACTAAAAATTGATACTAGTAAGCTTGAATAATCATATAATTCAATTAAAGAAGATTAATGAAGATTATTTATTGGCAAGAGCTATAATTTTATTGGGATTGTTGTTGAATTTTATATAAAAACTAAGAATTCAAAGAATGCTAGGTAATTGCTAAAAATGTTGCATTAATGGGATGAGTGAAACAACATACATCATTGACATATGGTAGTTAAACATAACTTTATAAATAGAAGTTTCACATAGATTTCCAAATTGATGAGATATTGGTGCAGAGAACCAATTGAGTGGAATACAATTTAAAAATAAATAAACAAGTATGATCCACCAATGATCTTTCTTTCCTTAGATCTTAAGGTTACAAATCACTAGAATGTAAATGATGCAAGAAGAATACTATTTGATGTTATAGCCATCTTTTCGAGCATTTATTAATTAATAGCATGTATTTTTTCTTGCTCTATATTGGAATTGTTAAGGATGACAAATTTACAAGCATTACATTCAAAATTTGAGTTTGAAATTGTGAGAGCAAATTAGTATAGATAGGTTGACTAGTGAAAGTTAATTGGCTTTAATATATAAGTCTAACTTTCAAGTTGATTTTGTTAATTTTGATTGAGAGTTTAGATATACAAATGTTTGGTGGATAAGTTGTTCGAAGATACAACATCACATCTTAAATCAATTCAAAGTTGAAATGGGCATATAGTTTTTCTTTTGTTACTAATCTTCAGCTATTAAATAGAAAATTTATGACGTTTATGTACAAACAAAAGTAATTCAATATTTTCTTTTTTATTCTATTATTGATAATTATTTTAGGATAGAATATTTTTTTGAATTTTTAATTCTTTTGAAGATATATCTATTATTTTATTTTAGTATATTATCAAAAATAGTAATATAAGTATTCTTTTTATACAAAGATAATATTAACTGTGTATTTTTAATCTTTGCATGTAGCCTAAAACTTTGAAGGCTTTGTACACGTGTTTTAATTTTTGTCTTACTCATACATCAAATTTGATTATTATTACTATATAAATTATTCAAATACATAGCTTTTTAAATATTATAGTCATGTGACTATAGTATTAAAACTTTGATGTATTAGTAGATGCAGTGGAATGTGGATTAGAGGTTTGCAGATCGAAAAGACAATAGAGATTGATAAGAATAATAGGATTCTAAAAGACTTGAAGAAACTAAGGACAAATCTGCTAAAGACAATACTTATTGTAAATAGAGAGATTTATGGTCATGTACATGGTAAAAATAAAAGCAAGTCTTTTGTGAGAGTTTATACTCATATAAGCTTGCTTAAACTAGAAATTGATGATCTCTTAACTTTAGTATTTTGAATACTAAGATTTACTAATTGTAAAGCTTTAAAAAACTTGCCAAAACAGTTTGTTCTCAATATTGTTGAATATATGTATTCTTGGTGTATCTATGGTAATCTACTGGAAGGACGTGCCCTCTAATTATTTTTATCTCTAATTGAATTAATTCCGTGAAAATAACAAGGATTCAACTTAAATATATATATATATATATATATTTCAAATAAGTTTTTGATATTTTGAATTAAAAAAGATTAAATAAGATTAATAATAAATCTCAAAGTAATTTTAAATACCACCATTAATTATATATATATATATATATAGACCATAAGATTTCAATAAGGACAATAAAACACCAAAGATAAGAATTGTCTCTACTTAGATTTGTTGTATAGTATATTAATTTTAATTAATCATGGCAACAAGTTATTTTGTTTAAGTCACTACATTACTACTATATTTTAATATAATTTGTTCTACCTCAAGTATTTAGTTTTTAATTGGGTTTGACATATCCAATCCACTATAGGTTCTTATTTAGACCATCTTGATTTAGATTTGTCTACTATTTATATCCTACTACTTTGGATTTATCTATTATCTAAATCCTATTGATTTAAGTCTAATTACTAATTAATCAAGAAAATTAATACTATTCTAAAATTTATATCCTTAATAAGGTATTATAATTTTTTCAAATTATAATTTTATAGAATAATTATTCCATTAAATCTTTTTATTGTTTATTTTTTGAATGATTTATCTTTAAATATTTTTAAAATAATAATATTAATAATTTGAATATAAATAAGATCTTATTTTTTAAAAAAATTTAAAAGCTATTGATGTTAGAGCATTATACTAGAAAATAAATTCATAAAAATTAAACTATAGATGTAAGGTCAATAGCTCGTCTATGGATCTAATAACATTATTTCCTTGTCAAATCAAATTTCTTTGTAGTTGTAATACAAAATTTCAAAGAATGTTATCATCTGTAGAAATATTTTAAAAAAATGCTTAAAAGAAGCTTCATACACTATATTCAATCATTTTCTTCTTCTTAATATTTTCCTCTTTTTTTTATATATACAAGAAGAATAAGAAGAAAAACTAATCAATATAGGCAATATTAATTGGTGGTGCCAAAAACTAATAATTGGATAATTTTTATATCAACTTTGGCATATTATTCTTTATCAAGGTATATGGTTAATACTTTTTTATTATAATTAATCATTATATTCTTATGAAGTCTGATCTTTTCACTCTTTAAAACCTTTTTTAATCAGTTCAAGTTATATCTATTGGTAGTAAGTATTAAATATATGAATCTAGTGAAACTTGTTATAAAATAAGATTCTTAAATAAAATAAGAAAGAAGAAAAAATTACTAAAAATTTGTAATTGTGTTAATTCGATTATATAACTTTCAACAATATTTGTAGTTTTTTGCTTTAAATATTATTAATTACACTTTAAACAATAATTGCATATATAATTATTATAAATGGTAATCTTATATGAATAATTGATAGAAAGTATTACTATAATAATATATTAATATTGTTATACAAGACCTTTCAATTTATAAGTTAATTTTTACTTTAAATTTGTAGGCATGTGAAAGACTTGAGGCAATAATAGCTTACAAAATTTTATACCAATCTAATAATTCAATTAGAGAATTTTATTTATTCAAGTTCATTGATCATGATTAGAATTATAATTAGGATATTTTAATAGGTCTTAAAATAAATTATTATATAATAAAAATAAACAATTGATATTTATATATAAATGAGGTGGTTGAAAATTGTTTTATTTTTTATTTTTTATTATAGTCTTATATATTAAAATTATAATTTCCTATTATCCATGGATGTTAAAATTAAAATATGTATATTAGAAAATTGTGGCTACATAGGATATTTTCCATCTACAACCACATATCTATGCATTTTCAAATAAGACTTTATTTAATATGACATCCTAAATATTAAATATTAAAAAACAATAATAGAAATAGTTATTGAAAGTTTTATACTTCTTCAATACAAATACCTTTATTTAAATATTTTATTATAGCTAATTATTAAGCTATAGTAGCTTGACTTGTATACATCAACAATAGATGTTGATTTGTTATTTGTTTTGGCTTCTTATCTTATTACTCGTGACACAATGACATCAAATGATACTTTATAAATGCATCTCTAATTTCTTTATTAAACCACCAAATCATATTCGTATAATTATTTAAATTATTTTAAAACTCTTTTCTATTACAAATATATAACAGATTTTATCTTCTAGATGTCACCAAATTTGACTTCTAAATGATTAAAAGAATAATCTGAATATATAAAAGATTTAAAGTTTACCAATTAAATCTATGACGGTGGTAGATCCTTGTGATATTTAAAAAATGGATGTAGCCACTCTATCAATAATTTCAACTTAACCATGTATATAATAATATATTTTTTTTCTTTTTTCATTTTTATTACTGCTATGATGATTAATAATACTTATCAGAAAATTGAAAGATTATCTAACTAAAGAATTGTAAAATTTTGACCTTTTGTCTTATTTCCTAAATAAAAAGTTATATTTACTATGATATAATATTGTATCTAACATTTATACTTTATTTAAAATCTTATAATCAATAGTACAATTTACTTGGCTAATAAGGTAACCTCTCACCTTATGATTTCTTACCTTATTTAGTATATTTTTTATTTGAAAAAAATAAAAAAAATAAACAAAATTAAGGTTATGCAACAAAGTATTCTTATGATATTTACAATTTAAAAGCCTGTTTTATAATATTTATAAGTCAATAGCAATAATATTTATAGAACGTATAGTGGTTTTTTTTTAACTCTAATAGATATAATATAACATAAAAATTATATTATTAAATTTAATTATGACTCTTTAATCTCTAATAAAATAAAATTTCTAATTTTCTAATATTATATATTAGTAAATTTATCTCTCATTTGATCAATCTACAACCTTAATATTTTTTTTTATCATCATTATCAATTTTTTCTCCTCAATATTTTATATGATAGATTCTTAATTATTTTAGTTCAATTAAATATACATATTTAGTAACTATTTAAAACAAAATTGTAGTAAATTATTATAATTATGAAGTCAAACAAAAAATTTAAGGTTATAGGTATTTTACAATTTTATATCTATATATATATATATATATATATACATGTTTGTGTGTGTGTGTGTTATCTGCCCAAGATAACTATACTTGCATGCAATGGTGTTACCTTTTTGAAGAACCTATGGTCGCCTATGGATGATATCTTCCAAAGTACCCCAACGGCACAATGTCCAAGGAGCAGTAAGGAAGGAGATAAGGTGCTATTACACGGCTGCCAAAATTAATAAGTATACTGTAAGTTAAAAGGATATTTAAAGGTTGGAAAAAGCACAATGGGGTAGTTGAAAATTAATACAATACTAAGTGAGTCCCAAGCACCAGCACCACAAATTAGATAGTGTTGGGCTAGAGGCAATGTGATTCCAACTAAGTAATAAATTATGTCTTTCTTCTTTTCCAATCATTGTGTGTATTGTATTTGGTCTTGCAAGGTCTTGTCCCATGCTTGCCAATAACCCCAAAAGCTTGAATAACAATATATCAATTTAAACCATTTATATTTTAGTCTTGAATTTTTTTCAAATTTTATCTTAATCAATTAAAATGTAGCAACAAAGCTCTTTTGATAAAATATCCAACCAACTTTAGGTGAATTGTTTTATGTTTTATATTTCTAAAGCTTCAACTTGCTAACAATAATAGATTAGATATTTTGTTATTATATTTTATTTTCAAATAAGGATAAGTTTTAAAACAACATAAATTTTTTAAAAAAGTATTTTTACTTCAAGAGATTAATTTTTTAAAAATCCAATAAATTTATGATATAAAAAAATATTCTAAAAAAATAATTTTATTTCTTTGTTAATATTTTTATTTGATTATTTTAAAAATAGTAACACTTTTTTACTTGAAAAAAGTGTTAATATGTTTTACTTGATTATTTTTACATGATCATTTATTTGTAGATTTTAGTAAAAAATTAATACCTTTTTTCTTACATTGATGCTACAATCTCTTTCTAAGTTAAGTGAATTATTCAAATTTTAATTATGTTGATAAGAGGTATTTTTATTAAGATAATCTATTTTAGTATTATCCTACTTAAAAATACATTCTAAGATATATTAAAAAATAAAAAATGAAATTATAAAAAAATTAATTGAATTAAATTTTATAGGATAGTTTTATTATTATCTATCATATAGAATATTTTCTACTAGTATTAAACAAAATTCAAATAAACGAATTTATATTTAAAAAATAAGTAAATGATGTGAAAAGCTTATTAATTTAAACTTAATAGTAATTGGGAGATATAAATTTCCAATTAGCTTAATTTAGTTTGATTCAATTAGTCATGCATGAAAATAATTTATATGTGTATTTTAAATATATAAATAAATATATAAATGCATTTATTTATATTTATATTCATATGTACATTTATTTAAAGATATCTTTTAAGATAAAGTATTTTTGCTGCACTCACAACATAACGTATTTTTTTTAAAGAAAAGAACCAGTTTTTCTCAAACACCAAAATATTTAATTCAAGATTGTTTGAGTTTGACAACACATTTTTAAACTAGTCCAAAACTTTGAGTTTCTAATTATTCATTCATTTTAATCTTATAAATGTATGATAAGAGTTTTACTAAATTTTTAGGTGGTTTAAAAAAAAAAAAAAAAAATCTAATTAGGGTTTACAAAAAACATACAATAAATGTAGAAGTGTATTTGTATGTGTAATCAATAATTGTGGTTAAAGTTGATATATATAATTAACTTTGTAAAAACGTCAAAAATTACTTTTATATATGAATATATGTATAATCGCTTGTTGATTATTGTGTGAGATACTTTTGGTCAAAACGTCAATTGATACATATACATTTGCATGAAAGACCGAAGATTCCAGGTACGGAAGCTTTCATCTGCCTGTGCATTGTTCAGATCGTGTGTTGCACTTTCAGTAAGAGCTTGCAATTCGTTTTAGTACAAGATTAAGTGCATTTATAGCACAATTATCATGTATTCGTCAGTCAATACTCTAGAATATTTTCCGCAGGCTCAATACTTTGAAAGATAGACCGAGATCATAATGATAAATAAAACAAGTATAATGGTTGTATTTAACAAAAAGGGAAGACTTGACAAGATCAGTTACAAAGTCATTTCACAAAAGAAAATGACATGGAAATGGGATCAGCTAAATGATGATGTACACGTTCATTGCACTACTCAGGCATAAATTTACAGACACGTTACTTAGATCAGTGATACGGAATACATGCTACCGACGAGACCTGAGCCTTGAAAATCTAGAAGGATCAAAAGCCTTGAGACTGCAGGTTTTGGGAACACCGTCCACAATGAGCTCAGCCAATGCAGCCCCAGTCGCTGGAGCGTTGAGAATACCCCAACAGCTGTGCCCAGTAGCCACATATGCGTTTTCCAAGCAGGGCAGTTTCCCAATCACAGGCACATTGTCTTCGGAGCAAGGCAAGAAACACGCCTGCGCAACTGACAGCTCCGCATCGACTAAATGGCTGGATACTGTGGCTGCCACTCTTCGCAGCATCGCCGTAGACTCGGTTCTAGGTAAGATCTCCCGGGCGTCTTCAGGCACCTCCACTTCCTCTGACATCCCACACACGTAGACTTCTCCTGTGCCTCGCGGGTAAATCTCAGGGTCTATTGATTTCCCCTCCCTCGTCTTATACCTGAATGGTAACACAAACTTCTTCAGTCTCTGATAATAGGACTGGTCCTAACATCAATTAATAGAATCGAGAAATGTTTTAATGTTTCAATGACTTACTTGAGAAACAGGGTATGAGGCGAGATTGCATTGGGGTCCTTCGGCAGGAGCACAATACTGTGAGCTTTCAAGCCACTGACGGTGGTGAGGGAGGAGATCAGCGGGTTGCGGCTTGACCATGGTCCCATGGCCAACACAACGGCATCTCCAGTGATAAGCTTCCCGTCAACAACCACTCCCGTCACTCTCTTGCCTTCTACTTTCACTTCCTGCACTCCACCTATCAGCAAAGAAGCCCCATATTTCTCTTGAGCTTCCGAGAAGACTGCCCTGGTGAAGAGCTGAGGATGCACCTGAGCGTTGGTTAAGGTAGTGCCAATGGTGGAAGGAGACCCTGCAGAAATTAATCTTCGTGTGAATCGATGAGCTAACAGAATTAAATCCCAGAATCTGAGCGTGTTGGACAGCACAAGGTTGCGTGATTTGGAGCACCTTTGATGGAGCCATCGATCCAGCCAGGCGTGCCGAGCTTCGGAGCTGGCTCAGATACTTGCTTTGGGTTACGTGGCTCCTCCACGCTCACACTGAGAGCCCCAACCCGCCGGTAGCCATAGCTCTCGCCATCGAGCTCTTTTGCCAACTGTTCATGCAGTGCAAAACTCGCGCGCGCAAGATCTTGAACTGCACTACCATCACACCAATCCAAAGCCAAGAATCCGCCGGCCTTGCCCGAAGCTGCACAAGCAATTTCTGTTTTTTCTACCACGGTCACCTTAGCCCCTAGCTTTCCCAGGAAGTACGCCGTGCAGCATCCGATCACACCACCTCCAACAACAATGACATGTTGCGGGTTCCAGCCATAGCTTGATGCCGTGGCTTGAGGAACTGTGGTTCCTGAAGCACCCGAACCCGACATTGAACCCTAGAGAAAACGCAGATTCTGAGTAAGAGGGCGGAGTAAAGCAAACAAGCACCAAAAAAAACATCCAGTTTATCAGGCATACAAGTTTGGGGGTGCGAATTTAATCTTCCCAAGATCAGATTGAATTAATCGTGGGTGATTCCGGCTGAAACAGCTGTAACCTAGAATTCTGCTGTGAGATCAAAGTTCACATGCCGCTTCCAAAACCACTTCAAACACGCTTGACAGTGCAAAACTCTCTTGTGACGTGCGAGTCTAATTCGATTGAAACGAAGAACTATCCTTCAGTGTGTGTTCATGAAAACACATTCAGAGTGAATAAAACAATTACTGATTGTGCATTTGTAGGCACAAGGCGGTTGGAGGGAACAGAGAGTGACTTTCACATTCTACAGACTCATGCCTCGTCTAAAACCAATCTATTCACATTAATATCATGTTCACCAACTTATTCCTTTACACCCCCAATTACAACCACGAAAAATCCCACCACAGCAGCCATTGAAAAACAAAATTTTAATTTTTTTCAAAAGTAGAGAAATGGCTCGAGTACCTCTCTCCGCGCTCGCCCAAATCCGAACCCTACACTCCTCTCCAACCCTGAGCTCCCCCCTGAGGATGCTCCAACATCACCCGCACACCCAAGCGCCGAAAATCGACCCGAAATTCCGAACCTAGATGAAGAAAAGGTCAAAGAAATCCCAACCCTGTTGCCACTTGTGTAAAACCCGCCAGCACCACGGTGTACGTCCAAAAGAGAGACTTCCAGTCCGGAGTAGCTGGAGCGGCAATGTGCGAAGGGGGCAATGTAACTACTGAGGGAGCAGCGAGGACGAAGAAGAGGAAGAAGCGGGCGGTGCTGCTGCAGCAACAACACTGGCATGGAATCCATTGTTGGCCTCGCAACAGCAGCAATGTCCTCTCTCACTGTAGCCTTGCCCACTTCTGTATGTATCGGCCACGTCAGCCCCGCCGACGTAGCGGCTCTGCCTCGCCCTCTATCCTACGTGGCCCCTCTCATGCGCCATGTGTCACTGGTCCTCCAATCGGCTCCCGCTGCTCCCTCAGTAGCTTCAATGAATTGTCTAAGAGTCACACTCACCTGGGGAATCAAAACAAATGATTATGGTTGAATTCATTCATTTATATTTACCAATAGTTTAACTATGCCTTGCTAGAAGATGAAGGCAATAAATTAAAGACTGCATCCAATCTACCACAATTGCAAAAGCAACGCTGCTTTTTGTTGACAATGTTTAGAAAGACACAAGAGTAATAGTAAGTCATACACACACACAAGAGTAGTAGTAAGTCATACACACAAGTTTATATTATGTAAATATTATGATGAGTGAGGAGGAGTGTTGAGATCATTAAATGTAGCCGGCGCTCTCCATAATATGTACTGTAGACTATTGCTTTTCTGTGATCTTGCAAGATCAACAATTGTTGCCTCATTAAAACCTTATCTAGGAAAACCTTATTTTATTTAAGGACAAAACTATAGATGAAGGAAAAAGAGTACAACATCATTTTCTTTAATTATTTAAAGAACTCATTAACTTTCTTATTAAAGAGAAGCAAGTCGCCGCATACCAATGCCATAAGTAAGTCGACGATGGTTGCTTGATGGGAGAGCTTTGGTGAAGAGATCAACAATGTTATTTGTAGATTCAATTTTCTTAATTATAAGTGCTTTATCAGTAAATAAGTCATGGATATAACTAAAATATTTTTGATCAGTAATCAAGTCATGAGTATAACTAAAATACTTTGGATCAATATGCTTTGTCTTGTCGCCTTTAATGAAACCAATTTGCATTTGTGCAATACAAGCACTATTATCTTCATGCAAGATAGTTGGAGAATCATCATATGAAAATCCACACGTTGTTTGAATGAATTTTTCAATTGATCGCAACCAAATACATTCTCGAGATACTTCATGTAAGGCAATAATTTCTGCATGGTTGGATGAAGTTGCAGTTATTGTTTGTTTCACTGATTTCCATGATATTGCAGCTCCATGTCTTAAGAATACATATCATGTTTGAGATTTAGCTGTTGCAATATCAGATTTATATCCTGCATCACAATATCCAACCAATTTTGGATCTGCAGATTGTGTGTAGTATAATCCCAAGTCTTCAATACCTTTTAAATAACATAATAAGTATTTGATGCCATTCCAATGTCGTAGTGTTGTACGT
Source organism: Physcomitrium patens (assembly GCF_059467195.1). Classification (NCBI taxonomy): domain Eukaryota; kingdom Viridiplantae; phylum Streptophyta; class Bryopsida; order Funariales; family Funariaceae; genus Physcomitrium; species Physcomitrium patens. The sequence continues at coordinate 7,852,136 of NC_143423.1, read as the reverse complement.
GCACTATGTCTTGCAAGAATACTAACTGCAAATGCAATATCTGGTCTTGTAGATGTAGCTAAATACAAAAGTATTCCAACCGCTGCAAGGTATGGATATTGGTCTCCCAATATTTCCTCCTCCTCCTCCTCGCATGGACGGTATGCATTATGACCATCACGACCATGTCCAACCATTGGTGTAGACAATGGATAAGCATCAATCATATTAAATCTTCACAAAATTCGTCTAATATACGTTAGTTGGTAGAGAAAAATGCTACCATCTGTTAGATGCATAATCTGAAGACCAATGCAGAAAGTTATTTTTCTTAGCATTTTCATCTCAAATTCACGTATAAGTAGGTTTGTAGCTGTAACACATGTAGATGTAGTGCCCACTAGGTTAAGATCATCAACATATACAACAATGATCACAAAACCAATTTTATCTCGTTTGATAAACAAACAAGGGATTAGTGGACTACTTATAAAATTATTTGTAATTAAATAATCTCAAAAACATTGATACCACATTCGTTCTGATTGTTTTAAACCATACAAGGCCTTACATAATTTAATACCATGATATTTTCCTGGAGCGGGTTGATTTGGAGTTCTTGTTTTTAAGCCAAGTAGAACTTTCATTTAAATATTTGCATCAAGAGAACCATATAAATATGCAGTTATTACATCCATCAAATGTATCTTAAGGGTGGCATGAATTGTCATTCCAATAATATATCGAAATGTAATTGAATCCATGACTGGAGAATATGTGGATTCATAATCAATGCCAAATCGTTGAGTAAATCCTTGAGCAACAAGACAAGCTTTATAGCGGGTTATTTAGCCTTGAGCATCTCGCTTGCATATTAATATCATTTTATATCCCACAGGGTGAGATGTAAGAGTGTCTACAATTAGACCAAAGACTTTCTTCTTACGCAAAGAGGCATACTCCTCTTCAATAGCAGTTTTTTATTTTGACCAATCTGAGCGACACATCGCCTCTTCGATGATTTGAGGTTCAAGATCATCTTCCTCACAAGAAAGAGCTTCTATAATCATATATGCAAATGATTCATCTATTGTAATAGATGGTCTATCTCAAATATCATTTGTAGCATAATACAGAATAAATAATTCTTTACTCAACTTGTTCTTATTCTTTCCAATTCCAAGGTTGTTTTTCATAGGAATTGAAGGTACATTATGCATGGATATATCATCATGAATTGATAGTCTTGCAAGATGAGTGGCAATTTCTTGAGAAATAATAACAGGATTAATTAATTTTATAGCTTTCTTCTTACGTAGTTGCTTATTTGGTCCACGAGTTCTTTTAGTTGTTGTTGTTATAACTTGAGGTATTGTAGTGAATGGCACTGCAATCTCAGCAGGTGCATTCTGAGCCTCATTAATAGAAACTCTTCTAATTCTAGGTGCATCATTGAAGCCATCAGGTGTTTCATCCGCGATCCGTTATAAATGCAAAATCTTACCTTCAGTTTCTGCCAAAGATGTCCTAGGATTGGGATTCATTGTAAACGTTTCTAGTGCTTCAAATATGAGTACTTTATTTCTTTGTTGATTGGATATTCCTCCTTGAAAAGATGGAAATACAGTTTCTTCAAAACGACAATTTTGTAAATGTGCACGTAATAATGTGCCAATTGATGGATCAACAATACAAATAATGCTTGGTGAATCAAAACCAACATATATGCCTTCTTGTCGATGAGCTCCAATGGTACACCGTTGTGGTTCTGGTACTTAAAATATAAAGTCAAATAAAATGATAAACTTGAACTTGAAAAAACATTATATATATATATATATATATATATGTTAAGGAGAGAGTTGTAGATTAAGGCAACAGAACAACAATAAGATGGCGGCAGTAGGCAGTGGTAGGGTGGCAGGGCGATAGGGTAGCAGCGGCGGTAGTGGTGGATTCGGTGGGTGTTCGGCGGCAGGCGCGAGGTGCACTAGGAAGCAAGCTGGGATGGAGTTGGACTGGATCAAGTATTCTAAGCAAGCAAGGCAGAGAGTGGAACAAGTGCTTTAAGCAAGCAGCTAATGTCTGAGAGGCTAGTAAGAAGAACAAGATCATGAGGTAGACACTGAGTAAGGGTAGCTACAGGTTTGAAGAGTCAAAGACATGAGCAAAAAAAATTGTGATAGTATGTAGAAGAGAGTCGTGCTAATAACATGTTGAGAATGTTTAGAAAGACACAAGAGTAATAGTAAGTCATACTGTCAAGGACAAGAACTCGATGAAAGCTAAAGAGTAAGTGAGACTTTTCTCAAAGAAATAGGACAAAATAGAAATATGTATATTAAGAAAGAAATTAGAATGGCTATTGCCAAAATACAAGAAAACTAGAGACCCTTGAAACTAGACTAGAAGCAAGAAAGGAGTTGACAAGAGTGAAGAGGGCTTCACTCTTGCCTCTATATATACTATCTAACTAGAAGCCACGTGGCGATGTTCTATAAGACCTCCAATATATGTTGACTTTCTAGGCCACATGCCTTTGCTTGCAAGGCAAGTTTTCTATGGATGGACCACGTAGTTAGCTTGTTCTTTAAGCTTCCAACATGTGTGGTACTTGGCTAACTTGTTGACCAAGTTTCTAACCTAAAAGTCAACTATAGACTCCTATAAAGTCAAAGCAGCGTCTATGAAGCTTCTAAGAAGCTTCTCTAGAAGATATTACACAATTAACCTACTTTTATCTACTTTTACATACTTTTATCTATTCATGTAGGTAATTATATGTATGTCCGTGACATTACCCCCCCTTCTAGGGACGAGTTCCACGAGGAGCGGTGATTATATATTGAGAAAATCTAATATGCGGCGAATTGTATTTGCTACATACTCTGATCTTTGTTCTCTTCGAAGATAGTTGATGGGTCCTCTTAGCCATCGATAGTGTCCCATTCCAGGGCGAGAAGACCACCCTGTTATTTGATCACTGTTGAGGCCTTCATAACTTCCTTCAAATAATACATTTGAAACACCATCAGGAGTCGTTCCTATCTCCAATAATATCACCAAACATCGAGAATCTCTTCCAAGGTCGTGATACCAAATGCGTTGTATCTCACCATCTATTCGAGGAAGAACATGTCGTTCTTGAGGATCTTCATCTCGATTGCGTCGTCTTGAAGGTTGTGACAATCGCAATGTCTCATCCGGTAAGTCAGCAAACGAAGGTTCTTGAGTTGAATCCGTTGGTTGTTGGCTCTCCATCTAATTAGCGTCACAAATGTAAAGAAGTTACAAATAAGGATAGGAAATTGAATGTTATCTTGCCTCAATCTTGTCTCTTTTATAAGAGAGGTTTTCATCTTGGTTTTGATGGATGTCGTTGATGAAAAACTTTGACTTTAGCTGATGCATTTCCTAGATTCCTGGATGGCTCCCATGTGCGCTCACTAATATCATATCCGCGCCAATGAACAAGATATTCCAGCTTATTTCGGCGCCGCCTTGAGTCTAATATCTCTTCCACCTAAAATTCTTCATTATTATCTACTTCTATAGGAGGCGGTGGCATTTGTCTTCTTCCTTGTATATCCACTGTCTTATATGGTTCAAGAAGAGACACGTGGAATACAGGATGGATCTTCATTGACTCCGGTAGATGTAACCGATATGCAACTGGGTTGATCTGTTCAGAAACAGAAAAGGGGCCAAGCCTACGATAGTCCAATTTGTCACAAGGTCGAGTGGTCTTGATATTGCGACGAAGTAGCCATACCTTATCACCCACGTTGAGTTGTGGTTGCTCTTTACGATATACATCTGCATTTATCTTTTGTCGTTCTTGAGCTTTCTTCAACTGCGCCTTCATTATTGCATGTAACTCTGACAACCGATTTGCCATATCTTCTGCTGCAGGATTATCAACTTTTGAAAAATCAAAAGTATCAAGTCGTGGATGATAGCCATAATTGGCAAAGAAAGGTGTTTGTTGCGTGGAAGAATGTATTGTATTATTATAAGCAAACTCTGCCAATGGCAGAAGGATTGTCCAATCATCTTGTTGGTAGTTGATGGTACACCTTAAATACTGTTCCAAGACTTGGTTTACGCGCTCTGTTTGTCCATCAGTTTGAGGATGGAAAGCTGAAGATAGCTTTATGTCCACTTTTAAAATCTTGAAAAGAGTCCTCCAGAATCTCGACACAAATTGAGTTCCCCTATCCGATATGATATCTTTAGGTAATCCATGATAGCGATAGATATTATCAATGAAAAGCTTAGCTGTTTCTTCACCTGTGATAGATTTTGTACATGGCATAAAATGTGCCATCTTGGTGAAACGATCTACTATCACAAATATAGAATCATAAGATCTTGAGTTTGGAAGATCTGTGATGAAATCCATAGAAACAGAAGACCATGGTTGTTCTGGTATAGGTAATGGCTGAAGAAGTCCGTAAGGTCGATGTCGAGGAATTTTTGATCTTGAACAAATATCACATGATTGTACAAAGTCTTTGACTGACTTCCACATTTGTGGCCACCAAAAATCTCTTGATATGAGTTCCAGAGTCTTATTATATCCAAAGTGACCTGCTGCTGGAAAGTCATGACGTGCTTGAAGAACACGCAAACGTGTTTTTTCTTCTGGAACATATAGGCGTCCTTCAAAATATAATAGATTATTCTTGAACTCGAACTTAGAAGAATCATGAGACTTGGAAGAATTATTCTCGATATCATGAACAAGAGGGTCTGAGGACATACTGGACTGGATTTGCTTGAGAAAAGTTGAATCAACAGTCAGTGTTGATTTCACTGCTCTTAGATGAAATTGCTCCGGTTTCAAGAGGACCGTTTTTTGTTGCTCAAAAGCTGCATCTCCTTCTTTTGGTGCAAAATAAGAACGTCTAGACAGGGCATCAGACAAACCTTGTTGTTTTCCTGGCCGATAAGTGATAATGAAGTCGAATCTTGACAAAGACATACTCCAACGAGCTTGACGACGATTCAACACGCGTGCTGACATGAAATACTCGAGGTTCTTGTGATCTGTATACACAGTGACTGGACTAGAAGCACCTTCTAGATAATGACGCCATTCTTGAAAAGAATCCACGATTGCAAGAAGTTCTTTATCGTGGATCTCATAATTGATCTCGGCTGCTCAGAATTTTCTTGAATGAAAAGCTATCGGATGAAGTTTGTCATCTGTTCCCATTTGTGATAAAACTGCACCCAAGGCAAAATCCGATGCGTCTGTTTCCATAAAAAATACCTTGGAAAAGTCAACACGATATAAGACTGGTGCAGAGACAAACGATGTCTTCAAGGCTTCAAATGCTACTTCCGCTTCTTGATTCCATTGGAATTTATCTTTACTAGTCAAGCGTGTAAGTGGAGCTGCAACTCGTGAGAAGTCTTTGATGAAGATCCGATAGTAATTGGCAAATCCCAAGAAACATTGGACATCTCTTACAGTTTTTGGAATCTTCCAATCCATGATTGTTTGGACTTTCTTAGAATCCATCATAAGACCATCATTTGAAATGATGTATCCTAAAAAGTCAACTTGAGTAGTGTGAAATACACACTTTTCTATCTTGGCATACAATCCTGCATCTCTAAGTTTTTGTAATACTTGACGAACATGTATTTCATGTTCTTCAACATTCTTAGAATAAATCAGGATATCGTCTAGGTAGCAGACGACAAAATTGTCTAAGAATTCACGAAATACATCATTCATGAGATGTTGAAAAGCAGCTGGTGCATTCGTGAGTCCAAAAGGCATGACATTGTATTCAAAGTGTCCGTACCTGGTTCGAAACGCAGTCTTCCATTCATCTCCTTCTTTGATCCGTACTAGATTATATGCTCCTCTTAGATCTATTTTTGTATAGATCTTAGCTTGATTTAACTGGTCAAGGAGTCCTGATATCAAAGGTAATGGATACCTGTTCTTGATTGTGATCTTGTTGAGTCCTCGATAGTCAACACACATTCGTAAAGATCCATCTTTTTTCTTTACGAATAAAATTGGAGCTCCTGCTGGAGATTTTGAATGGCGTATGAAATTCTTCGCTAAATTCTCGTCAATATATGTCTTGAGTTCAGCCAACTCATCTTGCGATAAACTGTAAATTGGTCCAAATGGTGGCTGAGTTCCTTCCTTGAGATCGATTGAACAATCGTATGGGCGATGCTTAGGAAGAATATCTGCATTCTTTTTCTCAAAAACGTCTTGATAATCCTGATATTGACTTGGAATGCCACTTGAAGTCTTTACGCTTTCAGAAATAGGTGCAGCATAAATAGCAAAAGTTGATCCTTCTTTTGCTGCGTGTATAAATGCTTTTGCACCTATAAGTGCGGGTTTTACTATACTAGACTCATGGTTTTTTACTTGATTAATAGAACTGTTACTAATGCTCCGAGGAAAATCAAGTTTACGAGAAATCCAATCTATTCGAGGATTATACTTTTCTAACCATGATAAGCCTAAAATTACTGGATTAGAGGGAGATCTAATTATATTAAAAATTACACAACTACTATGACCATTTATTACTACATCTATAGGAAGTGTTTCGTGAGTTACATCTCCAGAAGACAACGGACGACCATCTATGACTTCTACATGTACAGGTTTAGTTTTTTGTATTAATGATATTCTATGACATCTAGCAAATTCTTCATCTAAAAAACAAGCTGAGGCTCCTGAATCTATCAAGGCAGAGGCTTTGTAATTATTAGGTCCTAAACACACATCTATTATAAAACAAGGAGATGGTTCTGAGAAGAGGATAGGACCTTCATTAGAAGTTGTACAAGATTCCAGCCGCACGGTCCCTATTGTAGCTGGACGTACTCGTTTTCCGACATACTGTCTTCTTTGACAGCCGTACTCCTCATTTTGTAGTTACGTCGCTTCTTTGGACAATGTTGAGCAGTGTGCTTAGGTTCTCCACAATATAAGCACAATCCTTCTTGTCGACGACGAGACTTTTCTTGCTCAGTAAGAGGTTTGAAACGTACCGCATCAATTTGCATATCCTCTACTTCTGAAGGTATGTGTTGAGGAGACGTCGGTGTTGCCATTGAATTGTAGTAACGTTGAGGCCTACTTGTGCGACTCTCGGATCGAAATTCAAAAAGTCGATTATCGCACTTCACAGCAAAGTCAATTGCTTGACTCAATGTTTGAGGATCAGGTAAATTAAGCATCAATTTCTTTACCTCATATTGTAATCCGTAGAGAAATTGACTCACAAGTGCGGCATCATCCCACTTGATATCAGTTGCAAGTTGTCGAAATTGCGAAGCATATAATGTTACTGATCGATTGCCTTGTCGCAAAATACGGATCTTGTTGGTTGCAACACGAATTGCATCATGTTCTCCAAACATGGATCGAAACTCCGCCAAAAAAGCCTCCATATTATCCAATATTGGATCTCGTCGTTCAAGAAAAGATGAAAACCATGACAATGCTGAACCTGAAAGAAGTGTACCAATGAATCTAACTTGTGACCCTGGAGTTGGATAGCTCTGGGGTTGAAGTTCAATCACTAATTGGACCTGATTGATGAATCCTCGAAACTTGGATCTGGTACCATCAAACTTCTCGGGCAAGGCCACTCTCGGTTCTCTAACACTCGAAGGGTGTTCCATTTTGGGAGAAGGGACATGGTTTGGTGCAGATGTTGAAGCAGCCCCAATCATCTCTATATCTTCACTTCCTACCATTCTTGTTGCTCCTTGTGGTGGTAAATTGAGTTGATGCATCGCAAGCATTAACTCCCTCAATTGTTCTTGCATCTGTGCCATTGCACTCTTCATTTCAACAAGCTCTGCCATAGTAGCACTTAGAAAAGAGAAGATGTCTAATAACGCTCAAAACAAATAGAAGAGAGGAATTGATAACAAAGAAAATACTAAGAACAATATCAGTTTAAAAGAGGGTAATCCGCAACTTCTAATGCGCTTATGTCTTATCAAGAAAAAGGGGTAATCCACTCTTAATCAAGAAAAGACAAAGCTCTCATATTGTAAGTGTACTCTTGTCAATCTGTCAAGGACAAGAACTCGATGAAAGCTAAAGAATAAGTGAGACTTTTCTCAAAGAAATAGGACAAAATAGAAATATGTATATTAAGAAAGAAATTAGAATGGCTATTGCCAAAATACAAGAAAACTAGAGACCCTTGAAACTAGACTAGAAGCAAGAAAGGAGTTGACAAGAGTGAAGAGGGCTTCACTCTTGCCTCTATATATACTATCTAACTAGAAGCCACGTGGCGATGTTCTATAAGACCTCCAATATATGTTGACTTTCTAGGCCACATGCCTTTGCTTGCAAGGCAAGTTTTCTATGGATGGACCACGTAGTTAGCTTGTTCTTTAAGCTTCCAACATGTGTGGTACTTGGCTAACTTGTTGACCAAGTTTCTAACCTAAAAGTCAACTATAGACTCCTATAAAGTCAAAGCAGCGTCTATGAAGCTTCTAAGAAGCTTCTCTAGAAGATATTATACAATTAACCTACTTTTATCTACTTTTACATACTTTTATCTATTCATATAGGTAATTATATGTATGTCCGTGACACATACACACATACAAGAGTAGTAGTAAGTCATACACACAAGAGGGTTTCTAAGGAGAGAGACCTTTACACACACAAAAATCTATTCATCTGGTTCTGTCTCGTATACAAGAAGAGAAAAGAAGAGAAGATCAACAGTACTTCTCTACTAGACTCTAAATACTGTAGCTATTGTAATTACTATAGTCTACAGTACATATTATGGAGAGCGCCGGCTACATTTAATGATCTCAACACTTTTCACAGCTTCAACTGGGAGCTTTTGAGCTCTACGCCTAGTGAACTTGCAATGCTACTCTTGGCAATCTACAACAATAGCATGAAGATTTTGATCTATGATTGATCAAAAGTTGAGCTATTGCTTCACTTTTATATAGCGAATCAAAGATGGTTTTTGTCTCTTTTAGTTTATCTTGTTGATTTTTCCCATGAGCTGTTTTATATAAGAGATATGTGAAATAATTATGGAATGTAAAGCTTATTTTAATAAAGGAGGAGGTTGGTTTTCTATGAGGATACTTGAAATTTTATTTGGATGTACTATTGTTAAATCCATACATAGGTTGATTTTGTAGAAGAGGATTTAGATTAAGTTTATTATGTATTTCTTTTCATTTTCTATTTTTGATTTAGTGGAAGAAGATTGGATTCTTTCTTTATCATGTCATGTAAGGAAGAAAAGCACAAGGATGTTTATCTTTTCATGGCAATGTTGTGTTTTGTAGTGAATAATTGTATTTCTTTTTTCTTTATTTAGATAGATTTTTTCTAAAACAATATTTTTGTAATACAACTCTAAAAGTATTTTTAATTTTGGTTTTGAAGTATTTTTTGTAATCTTCTTTAATACCTCATGATTGAAATGTTTTAGATTTAAATGTATTGATGATGGATTTACCACTACAAAAGTTTAGAAATGAGTGTTCAATTAATAATTGTATTAAAATTGAAAATGCATAAAATAAGAATTTTTGACAATGTTTAAAAATCATTGAAAGCATTCAAAAAAAAGTAGATGTAAAATTGCATAAGTAATATATATATATATATATATATATATATATATATATATATATATATATATATATATATATATGATTTTCATCTCTATTTATTTTCATATAGCTAGTTATTCATTTACCATATATGTAATGATGATTTTTTAAAGATAATTAAAGAATATTTTTAAAATAAATTATATATATATATATATATATATATATATATAATATTTGATTTTTTATTTTATAAGTTTATAACCACTAAAAGATATCACATAGTTCCTTAGTTAGTATCTATGGAGGCAAGAGTGAGGTCTTCTTCACTCTTGTCAATGTTTTTCTTGCTTCTAGTCTAGTTTTAAGAATCTTTGGTCTTCTTATCTTTTGCAACAATCATTCTAGTTCTTTCTTGAATATACATCTTTTTCATTTCTATTTTGTCATCTTTCTTTGATATACATCTTATTCTATTTATTTACATTCCTTAAATTTTTGTTCTTGATAAAGATATATCATGTTTGTAAATGATTTCTTGAACTAGTTTTATATATAATATTATATTTGGAGACATTAATAAAATTATAATGACATTAAAAATTACAAAAAATAGAGTTTACCTAAATAATCAAGATGAATGTTTTTAATGTATATTGAAAAATAAAAATAAAAATAAAAATTTAAAAATTGAATTATTTTTCTAAAGATAATATTATATGATCTTTCATAAGTTTTATTTAAGCAAGATATTAGGTTGATTTCTATTCTTATATTTATATGTGTGTGTATATATATAGAATTGCTAAATGGACACTTTCTTTTTACTCCATGGATACCCTCATATTATACATTCTTACATATGAGCAATAAAACTTTTATTTAGACTAAAAAGTTTTCGAGTAGATTTACAATAAATGATTTTCTACATGAAATGAATAAGATTTTCAAAATGAATGAAAAATTTACATAAAATGCAACATGAATTTCTAAAAAAAATAATTGAAAAAAAATAAAACAAAACAAAAACAGAAAACAGAAAATGCCATAATCCATTGCACACAAATCTTTTAGTATAAATTTATCTGGAGACTTTTTAATGTAAAGAAGAGTTTTACTGAGATGTCCACCTAGTGGTTATATATATATATATATATATATTCTCACACACTGTTATCATCAAATTTTAAAGAAATGTTATTATAATAATATGATTAAAGCAAATAATCCATTCACCAAGTAAAATTCAATACAAGGTTGCTACAATCGACCAGCAAATCAATTTTAGTTTGTAGATTGTTTTTTTAGCTATGTAAGACTAAATCTTGGATTAAATTGTAAATGTTCACTTTCTGACATCATGTTGTACATCTCAGAACACTCGTCAAAACGGATTCATGTAGATAACGGATTCATGTAGATATGCAATGTCCATAAACTACTAGAGAATGGCATGTTATTCTTGGATATACTAAAACTGTATATAAAAAGTTGATGATTCAAAGTGCAGTTGTAAAATCACACCTGCCCTTGACAAAAATTGTCAAGTATTTATCCTTGCAATGTCGAAAGAAAGTAAAAAGTAAAAACTACATGCGTGTGGATTTGCATCGGTCTTACTTAAGTAATGCAGACAGTGACAGATTTTCAGATCACAAGTCCTTTAATGGATTTGAATACTTCAACGGCTGAAATTAGTAAAATCGGAAGCAGGACTGTATTCAGGTAGGAACATTTCCACCCTCAGCAGGAAGCCAGTGGGTAGTCCAGGAGGTAGTGGAGAAACTTCTGAATTGAAACCATGTTGAACAAGTATTTTGAACCACCTATTATTTCTGCCGCATGGCTCTTATGCATAAATGACCAAGATGGCACGTACATCAGATAAAACAATAAAATTTGGAATACACACAAGAGCACTACCGCGATAACTTCAGCCGAGAGTTGACTACACTGGTCTCAGAAATTGCAGAACCCCATTCACTTCACTAATTATTCCATGGATCTTGGAAACATATGCTCGAGTAGCAGACTGGGCAGCATTGAAATAGCATCTAGTCGCTTCAAATAGCATCACTTTAGTGCCTGTAAAGCTAATAATATAAAAAATCGGGTCAAATACAGCCGACCAATATGGCTGAAGGACATATCTTCAACCTACGTTGCTCCACACATTTCCTCCACCTGTTGCACCTTCAGAATTACACATATTTACAGAAAACAAGTGGATTTTTACACCTGTGTAAGACAGAAATATATTTGTAAAATACTTCAGGGTCCGATATTTTCTTAGGCACTAAAACCTGTTGTTGGGATTTGCAAAGTCCCAGATCCAAAGGCACTAACAGCACAGGCTTCAGCTGCCACGCCGCTCATTTTGGAGGGCTCGACTCCGGCATTACAAATGTTTGCGAAGGCGCGCATGTGCTTCATCCCGTACTCAGACAACTCGCCGCAGCTCAACTCAAATGCACTTACCTGAATATAGATAATCAAATCATTTCTATTGTAAAATACATATTATTAGAAAACAGGCTATACAAAGTTAGATCATATACAAAATTGTACTCAATAATCATAGCTCATTGTCTCTCAAAATTTGTGATGTCACTTACCATGCTCTTAAGACACGCCCAGTCATCAGTAAGAGGAAGCCCGTCTGGACGCACAGCTGATAACGTAGTAGGACCAGCTTCTACTCCAAAGAGCAGTCTTCCCACAAGATCCACGCTCTTGTCGATATACATGCGATGGCTCAAGATCCTCATCAAATCCAGTTCGGCTTCGGCCTTAGCTGTGGATCCTACTTTTGACTTGTGATACTATAAAAATGCAAGAAGTCGATTGTAAATAGTCAGAGTTCACATCATCACCCCAAGACCCAGAACACTGCGAACTTACCTCACAAGGTCCATATTATAATCCAATGAAAAGTTTTACACTCTTTTGCATTGCTGTTGAATGTTGAGCAAGATCATAAGGGAGTACCCTGTGCCAGTAGTGAACCAGGTCAGCATCCCGCTGGTTAATATGGCGTTCTTCAACTCCTCCCAATCTGATGGCAAGATATTCCCGAAGAAATATTGGTCCCGTCACATTTTCATTTGCAGGATCGTATCCTAGATACTGATCTAGTTCCTCAGGCTTCATTTTGAGATCGCCAAACTCCAGCACATGTGACCCAGATTTATATGTGTTGTGATTTGAGGTCCTAGATTTAACCTGCAAAAATCATATAATTTTCTCATCAATAAAATTTCAAAATGGGAAGGGAACTAATCGTTTAAACATAAATGTTCCATATGAAAGCAAGATGAAAACTAAGTATAAAACGTTAAACCAAATTCAGTTTACAAAGATTTCAAAAAACAAATTACTAAAAGTTAATAAAATACATGAACAATCAACTTATTTGTATACAGAATTAGAGAAAGACAAAAGAGGGATTTAGGACTCACTATCATATATTGGTCACGCAAAGTTTCTTTCTTCAGATTTTCAACCTCACTGCCACAAACCAAAGACTTAGTGATCTGCATAAAGTCGAATGTTTGCATAAAATTCGAATTAAACGGAAATAATAGTTGAGTCAATTCAACCAAAACGAAGTGTTTCTCATACAACTCGCGATTCCAAGCATAACAAGACAATGCTATCGATGCGATATCATGACATCAAACAAGGCATCCAACTTGCAACAAATGAGATTGGTGATTCATTGACAATGTCGTCAAAAAAACAAAAAACAAAAAAACACACGAGATCATGCTCTGCTAAGATGTGTCGCAATTAGAAAATGGTGACTTAACGGACAAAAAAGAGAACAGAACTTACGTGTCCTCCATCCAGGCAACACTGTAAAGATCGCCGAGACAAGTGTCGAACTCTTCGAGTGGAGCTGGAAACATACCCGGGCAATATGTTCCCCAGCTACTCTCCTCAGCATTAGCTGCAGTGGTGGCATAAATATTCAAGTCCTTCGGCAGAAGCCCTTGGAAAATACTGCCGCTTTCACAAGCTTCAATATATACCACCTACATCACGAGAGAGTAAATACACTGTTGACTTGAGGACGTACTCTAACATCTTACGCATGATTTCAAATCTATCTTTCAATTTCTTCCCGCAAAAAGAAAGTTGAAAAATTATCTCGAAGTCCATTAATAAAACGATAACTATCCACTTGATTTAAATGGAACATAAAGATTCAGACAAATACCATTTCTTTATAAGTCTTCGCTTCATGCATCTTCTTAAATGTCTTCAGGAGGTCGTCAGCGTATAAATTTGGATTTGTAGGCATACCTGTCATGCATCGATTCAATTCTTCAAGAGAAGTCTACGATGGGTACATAAGAAGATACACAGGATCCAGCTTATTCTTGGTAAGCTTAAGAAATGACTGGTTAACAATTAATGATTGGAACAATCAAATTTGCAAACACCGAGAGCATCAACAAAAGGAACAACATAGAATAAATAGAAGAGAGAATGCACTCCTGAGTCCCTGAGATAGAGGGAACTTGTCTAAAACACTCACTTTAAAGAGAACGAAAGTAAGGAAAGTTGGACAAAGTAGCCCACCTAAAACACCCGGACCTCCATGGTCACTGTAATAGATGAAAATATGGTCATTTGGACCACTGTTAACCACTTTTCCACTACCGCCCTTGAGAGTCTTCTTATCCCCCAAGAGCACCGCTAATAAATTGTTCACGGTCACATTCTTACCAGTGTAATCCTGAAATTATGCAGCCAATTGCTCCCATAAGATACGCATATCAAGAATCTGCGGTTCCATGAATTCCTACCACCAGAGCACAACAAATCTAAAAGGACTAACAAGGCCAACATGGGAAGCTACATCTCCCGCCATCAACTAGCGAAGATGGTTGAAAAGCAAGGCATGCAAAGAATAGAAAAAAAGGGGAAAATGGCAGGCAAATTTATCAATAACAGAAAAAGACCTTGGGAACTCCGTGGTAAACATCTTCACCGTTTGGATGGTTAAGGATGACGCCTGGTCTGGGATTATGGCGGTTGTGTGCAATGTCATCAAACATAAAAACAACAATATTCTCGTCTTTCATACCTCCTTTCTTGAGAATTTGATACGCATGACAAACATCAGCCTGCACATCAGTCGATTAAGAACAATTCATTATATTGAGCGATTGTAACCAGGACATGTTATAGTTGGTTACGACGCTTCTACATTCATGGATTTAACTTGCAGTACATAAATTACATTCTACCTGTTCGGTCATTACCAGGTTGATAAAACAACTCGAGAGCAAAATTGACCTCGCATGCCGACACCCATACCTAGTTGTAACACTGCCGAACTAAACCTAACATAGCAACATGATTTCGTGCGACAGCAGCAAAAAAATTCAACTATTCATGACACTCTTCACAGGAATATAAATTGCTGCATTTTCCTACTTCATGGACATCAAAAAGCAATGGTACTAGAGATGCACATGCATTCCAGAATGAAGATTCAAGCGTTGCGTTGCAACGAAGAACTACGAGAGCAGGCAGACATGCAAGCACGATGCGTAACTCTCCTCTTACATACATCAAAATCCCGCAGGTTACATGACATATCAAATTAAGATTGAGTTCACAAACCTGATGACGATAATTGCCGTAGCCAGATGATCCAGCAACGAGGACCGCCCACCTCTGCCCATCCTCGGTCGGCTGCGGGTCCTTCGACCCCTCTTCCGTCGGCATTACGATCTTCCCATCCCATTCCCTCGCAGCCACAGCCATGGCCCCCAAAGAGCACAACAGTATCAAGAAAATCCCTTCCACCGACAGCGCCATCTCGATAGCCCCAAACCTCTAGATCCTGTCCCTCACTTACAAACCCTAAACCTCATACATTCACCTCAACCCCATTCCACATGCTAAGCTCACCAAATTCACTTCGTCCACTTCAAACTCAAACGCCAAGGCAACTGTTTTTTCATTGCACAACCTTGTGTACGCCTCTGGTAGTCCCCAGTATGCAAAATTCACGCAAATTCACTGCAACGCCACCCTCACTTCACAACTACACACAACCCCCGGAATCACTCCGACTATTCCAATACAAACCTGGCTCTCAATTAAGACAACGAGCTGGGATGAAAGCACGAGTGTAGTAAGAAAGGGAGCAGTGTCTGGAGATGGTGTGGAAACCTCGGTACCACACTGATGATTGATCAACATCAGGGTTCAATTGCAACGGCCACTTCTGTGATTGAACGGATGCCTCCGAATCGCCGCAGTGCGGTGATTGAATTTAAAGTAACGCGTTCAATGCGATGGAGCTGGTGTGAGAAACGAAGAGTGTTAAGAACGTCACGGCTTCAAATCCAGTGGCGTAATAAGAAAGGATTTTATATTTTAAAAAGTAAAATCACTTCTGCTTGTGTTATATTTGGATTCTCAGGAGAGTATTTTTTTTATTTATGGCGGATTGGCCATCGTGACGCCAATTTACTACCGCGTGGTCGGAGAAGGAGCGTGCGTGTTTTCCACAAGCATCGATCGATGCCCTGCTCTCTCGCCATCTCCTTCTCCCGTTGGGTCCTCCGAAACCCTGCTCCAGAGTGCTCCCTCTGGATACATCTTATCCTCTTTCAGACCGCCTTCATCTGGATTCATCTCGTCCCCTTTCATAAGGCCTTCATCTAGATTCGTTTTATCCCCTTTCATACTGCCTTCATCTGGATTCATCTCGTCCCCTTTCATACTGCCTTCATCTAGATTCGTCTTATCCCCTTTCATACCTCCTTCAACTGGATTCATCTCGTCCTCTTTCATAAGGCCTTCATCTAGATTTCGTCTTATCCCCTTTCATACCTCCTTCATCTGGCCTCCTCCCTTCTTCGTAATGACACGCCTATGTCACACACCCCATGTAAATATTAATATTATTGTCATTTCATTATTATATATATTTTAATATGGGTATATTTACAAATTTTTATATATATATATATATAACCATACTTTCTAATTTTGACCTCTAAATTCAAAAGAATTACAAAACCAAACTAGCAAGCACTCATATAAGGAGAAATAAATAATGAAAGATAAAATAAAAACATGGCAATGATTTTTTTTGTATGTATGTGAAGGGGCATGGCACAGGGTGTGTCCACCTAGCAGTTCCTCTATCATATTGCAATTGCAGAATTAGAAGATAAGAAACATTTAATTTTCAAACTTTGTAGATGACTTTGGTTTTCTACTAGTTAAATTTTATAATTCATTGATTTGTGAAATGTGTAATAGTACTTTTGTTTATGTTGAGAATGTTTACAAAGACACAAGAGTAGTAGTAAGTAATACACACAGACACACATATAAGAGAGTTTTTAAGGAAAAAGAGAGCTTCACACAAAAGTCTATTGATCTGGTTGTGTCTCATATGCAAGAAGAGAAGGGGAGAGGATAAACAATTCCTCTCCATTACATTCCAAATATTGTAGCTATAGTATTTACTATAGACTACAATAAATAATATAGAGAGTGCCAACTACATTTAATGCTATCAATACTCTTCCTCGTTCATCATAATATTTATATAATATAAAATTTGTATAGAATTATGATCTATACTTTGTTGTAATTTTGCAAGATCAACAATTGTTGCCTCATTAAAACCTTATCTAGAAAAACCTTATTGTATTTAAGGACAAAACCGTAGATGAAAGAAAAAGAGTACAACATCATTTTTCTTAATTATTTAAAGAACTCATTAACTTTCTTATTCAAGAAAAGCAAGTTGTCATATATCAATGCCATAAGTAAGTCGACTATGGTTGCACAATAGGAGAGCTTTGGTGAAGAGATCAACAAGGTTATTTATAGATTCAATTTTCTTAATTATAAGTGCTTTATCAGTAATGAAGTCATGGATATAATTAAAATACTTTGGATCAATATGCTTTGTCTTATCATCTTTAATGAAACTAACTTGCATCTGTGTAATACAAACACTATTGTCTTTATGCAGGATAGTTAGAAAATCATCATATGAAAATCCATAAGTTGTTTGAATGAATTTATCAATTGATCACAACCAAATACATTCTTGAGATGCATCATATAAGGCAATAATTTCTACATGGTTGGATGCAGTTGCAATTATTATTTATTTCACTGATTTCCATGATATTGCAGCTCCATATCTTAAAAATACATATCTTGTTTGAGATTTAGCTGTTGCAGTATCACATTTATATCCTGTATTATAATATCCAACCAATTTTGGATTTACAAATTGTGTGTAGTATAATCCTAAGTCTTCAATACCTTTTAAATAATGTAATAAATATTTGATGCCATTCCAATATCATAATGTTGGATGTGCACTATATCTAGCAAGAACATTAATTACAAATGCAATATCTAGTCTTGTAGATATAGCCAAATATAAAAGTGTTCCAATCGCTACGAGGTATGGATATTGATCTTCCAATATTTCCTCCTCCTCCTCCTTGCATCGGCGGTATGGATCATGACCATCATGATCACATCCAACTATTGGTATAGAGAATAGATAAGCATCAATCATATTGAATCTCCACAAGATTTGCCTAATATACATTAATTGGCATAAAAAAATGCTACCATCTATAAGATGCATAATCTAAAGACCAATACAAAAAGTTATTTTTCTAAGCATTTTCATCTCAAATTCATGTATAAATAGGTTATTAGCTGCAATACATGCAGATTTTGTGCCTACTAAGTTAAGATCATTTACATATGTAACAATGATCACAAAACTAGTTTTATCTTGTTTGATAAACAAACAAGGGATTAGTGGATCACTTACAAACTTATGTGTAATTAAATGATTTCAAAGACATTGATATCACATGCATCCAAATTATTTTAAACCATATAAGGCCTTACATAATTTAATACCACAATATTATCCTAGAGTAGGTACATTTGGAGTTCCTGTTTCTAAGCTAAGTGGAACTTTCATATAAATATTTGCATCAAGAAAACCATATAGATATGCAGTTATCACATCCATCAAATGCATCTCAAGGGTGGCATGAACTGCCATTCTAATAACATATCAAAATGTAATTGAATCCATGACTGGAGAATATGTAGATTCATAATCAATGCAGAATAGTTGAGTAAATCCTTAAGCAATAAGAGGAGCTTTATAGCTGGTTATTTGACCCTGAGTATCTTGATTGTATATTAATACCATCTTATATCCCACAGGGCAAGATGTAAGAGTATCTATAATTGGACCAAAGACTTTCCTCTTACGCAAAGAGGCATACTCATCCTCAAAAGTAATTTTCTATTTTGACCAATCAGAGCGATGCATCACTTCCTCGATGGTTTGAGGTTCAAGTTTATCTTCCTCGCAAGAAACAACTTCTATAATCATACATGCAAATGATTCATCTACCATAAAAGATGGTCTATCCCAAATATCATTTATAGCACAATATAGAATAGATAATTCTTTATTCAACTTGTTCTTATTCCTTCCAATTCGAAGATTATTTTTCACAAGAATTGAAGGTACATTATGCATGGATATATCATCATGAATTGGTGGTTTCAAAGGAAGAGTGAAAATTTCTTGAGAAATAATACCAAGATTAGTTAATATTATAGCTTTCTTTTTACATGGTTGCTTATCTGGTCCATGAGTTCTTTTAGTTGTTGTTGTTATAACTTGAGGTATTGTAATCAGTAGGAATGCAATCTGAGTAGGTGCATTCTGAGTAGGTGCATTCTGAGCCTCATTAATAGGAATTTTTATAATTCTAGGTGCATCATTGAAGCCATCAGGTATTTCATCTCCAATCCGTTTTAGATGCAAAAACTTAGCAACTCCAGTTTTAGCAAAAGATGTCCTAAAATTGGGATTCATTGTCAACGTTTTTGGTACTTCAAATACAAGTACTTTATTTCTTTGTTGATTGGATACTCCTCTTTAAAGAGATGGGAATACATTTTCTTCAAAACAACAATTTTGCAAATATGCCCGTAATAATGTGCTAGTTGATGGATTAACAATACAAATAATGCTTGGTGAATCAAAACCAATATATGTGCCTTCTTGTCGATGAGCTCCAATGGTACGCCATTGAAGTTTTGATACTGGAATCCAAGTACAGCAATCAAATACTT
Source organism: Physcomitrium patens (assembly GCF_059467195.1). Classification (NCBI taxonomy): domain Eukaryota; kingdom Viridiplantae; phylum Streptophyta; class Bryopsida; order Funariales; family Funariaceae; genus Physcomitrium; species Physcomitrium patens. The sequence continues at coordinate 7,832,387 of NC_143423.1, read as the reverse complement.
ATAAGTGAGATACATTTGGAACACAACCCGAAATGAGCTCATGTAGTAAACAATTTCAAGAGAAGAAGGACAAAGACATATTAATGCTACAGCATGTAAAATTGCATAATCCTACATAGATGCAGGTAAATTTACATGAAGGAGGAGTGGCCAAGTAATGAGTTGTATATGCTTTATAAATGACTCTACAAGTCCATTTTGAGTATGTTCATTTAGAACACAATATGTCAACTCAATTCTTCTCGCAGTAAAATAGTTTTCAAAAGACTTTGATGCAAATTCTTTTACATTATCTATATACAATTTTTTTATAGGATAATCAAGAAAAATATGTCCAAAAAAGAATAAGCATAGATATAAGATTGGCAAACACCATGTTTTGGATTGATAATAATAAAATACGTGATTATTTACCTGATGCATCAACAAGGATCAAAAAATAATGAAATGGTCCAAATATTGGATTAATAGGACCACAAATATTACTATACAACCTTTCAAGTATTAGTGGTAATTCTTGTAGGAGTTTCCAAATTGAAGGCAGAGTAATCATCTTGCCTTACATCCATGCATGACATAATTCCATAGAGTCTACATTCGTAGGCTTTAAATTATGTTTAGTTATATATGGAATGATCATTTAAATAATGTAGATCCTAGATGTTCTAATCGTCCATGCCAGAGAGAAGCATGACTCTCTGTGATAGACAATGCAAAATTAAATATAATGGGAGGTCGAATTATAACTTGATATAAACCATTTTTTATAGCAAAAGCTTTTTTAACAACTTTATGGTTCTTCACAAGAATCAAAACATCTTTTCTATTTAAAATGGCATTTGAAAAGTAATAACCATTGATATACACATCTCAGTAGCTGATCAGACTCCAAAGTACTGAGGGTGCAAATATTGCATGTTTATATTTTATGATCGAACCTGCACGTAATTTTACCATTGCTGTGCCATCTTTTTGAAACAAAATGCATTTACTCTAGCTATTGTCATCATATTATTAGTTTGCCAAGTTGAAGATTTTTTAATAAAAAATCATCTATCCCATTGAATAGTATGTGTTGTTGCAGAATCAATGAGCACATCATTTGATTCATCATTAGAGGTTTTGTCATTCATATAAGCCTCTAAATCATCAAGACCAATTGAATCCATGGACGCATCTATGGTATGAACTTCATGAGCCTCAGGTCCTATCTACTTCAGGTCTTATCTACAAGTAGATAGGACATGTTGTGCAAATAAATTTGCTTTTGCTATTTTTGCCTATAATAGATAATTATTTCCATCTATAGTCAATGGTAGAAATAAAAGAGCCTAAAAATGCTGGGATGCATTGATAATAGTTGGAACCATAGTAAAAGCTATTGAAGCCGTTGAAGCACTCATTATAAATAAATCTATAAAGGAAATATAATATCAAGTAAAAAAGTTGAGTAAAATATACCTTAAAATATAAAATCAAATAAAATGATAAAAATATATTTGAAATCAAAAATATTAATTATTATTATTATTATTATTATTATTATTTAACAAGGTTGTAGATTGTGGCAACATAGCAACATTAGTAGGGCGACGACAGTAGTTAGCAATTGTAGCAGGGCGGCAGTCAACGGTGGGGTCGGCGGCTATCAATGGTGGCAATAAGGCGGGAGGGCAGTAGTAATAGTTAGCGACGAGGTTAGCGGCTGTTTGACAACAATTGGCAATCAATAGCTGTGGCAATTAGCAACGGGATCAATGGCTGTTTGGTGGCAGTTGGCGGTCATCAACGACACCACAGAGGTATCTGCAATAAGATTGGCGACAAGCAGCGGTGGCTGTTTAGTAGTAGTTTGGCGACTATTTGATAGCAGGCGTGGGGCACAGCAGGGAGGCTAGGCTGAAGCAAGTGTTTTAAGCAAGCAGCTAATGTGTTGGACATATATTTATTATAATTGTTACCTAAGTGATATGAATAGATAAAAGTAGATAAAAATAGATTAATTTTATAATATCTTCTAAAGAATCTTTCTAGAAGCTTCATAGATGCTATTTTGACTTTACATGTGTTCATACTTGATTAATAGATTAGAAATTTGATCAACAAGTTAACCACATGCCACACATGTTAGTGGCCCCCACATAAAAAACTTACCTTGCAAGTTAAGATACGTGTTGTGTAAAGTCAACACGTTTTTGGAGGTCCTATAGAATGTCGCCACATAGCTCCTAGATAGATAGTATATATAGAAGCAAGAGTGAAGCCTTGTTCACTCTTGTCAATTCTTTTTTTGCTTCTAGTCTAGTTTCAAGGGTCTCTAGTTTTTTTTGTCTTTTGGCAATAGCTATTCCAGTTTCTTTTTTAATATACATACTTAATTATTTCTATTTTTTTATTTTTTTTTGAAAAAAGTCTCACTTGTTTATTTATTTTTTATCAAGTTCTTATCCTTGATAGATTGACAAGAGTGTACTTATAATATCAAAGCTTTGTCTAATCTTGATTAAGAATAGATTACTTCTTTCTCTTGATAAGACATAAGCATATTAGAAGTTGCAGATTATCCTCTTGTAAACTGATATTGTTCTTAGTATTTTCTTTGTTTTCAAGTCCTCTCTTCTATTTATCTTTAGCGATATTAGACATCTTCTCTTTTGTAAGTGTTATCATAGTAGAACTTCCTGAAATGAAGAGTGCAATGGCACAAATGCAAGAGCAATTGAGTGAGTTAATGCTTACGATGCATCAACTCAATTTACGACTACAAGGAACAACAAGATTGGCAGGAAGTGAAGACATAGAAATGATTGGAGCTGCTTCAATATCTACACCAAATAATGTCCCTTTTCCTATGGTGGAACATCCTTCCAATGTTAGAGAACAAAGAATTATCCTATACAAGAAGTTTGATGGCACTAGATCAAAGTTTAGATGATTTATCAATCAAGTACAACTTGTAATTGAACTCCAATCCCAAAGCTATCCAACTCTAGGATTGCAAGTTAGATTCATTGATACGCTTCTTTTAGGTTTAATATTATGATGATTTTCATCTTTTTTTGAATGACGAGATCCAATATTGGATAATCTGAAGGTTTTTTTTGGCAAAGTTTCATTCCATGTATGGATAATATGATGTAATTTGTATTGCAACCAAGAAGATCCATATTTTGTGACAAGGTAATCAATTAATAACGCTGTATGCTTCATAATTTTGACAACTTCTAACTGATATCAAGTGGGATGATGCTGCGCTTGTTAGCCAATTTCTCTATAGATTACAATATGAGGTAAAAAAATTAATGCTCAACTTACCCAATCCTCAAATATTGAGTCAAGTAATTGACTTTGTTGTGAAGTGCGACAATCATCTTTTTGAATTTTGATCTAAGAACCCTACAAGTGGACCTCAACGCTACTATAATTCAATGGCAATACCAACATCTCTTTAATATATACATTCAAAAGTAGAGGATATGAAAATTCATGTAATACAATTTAAACCTCTTATTGAGCAAGAAAAGATTTGTTATCGTCAAGAAGGATTATATTTATATTGTGGAGAACTTAAGCACATTATTCAACATTGCCCAAAGAAATGTCGCAACTATAAAATGAGGAGTATGGCTATCAAAAAAGATAGTATGTCAAAAAATAAGTTTGTCCAGCTACAATAGAGACAATGCGGTGTCGTATTACGTGCTTTCCTGCTTGAGAACGTGTCGGGCGTCTGGTTGTAAAAGGTAGTATGGAGATTCACTAATATTCAAGCAGTTTATCGATTATTGACAGTTAGAATATAAACAATTACAAGAATATACCGTAAATCTATACGGATGTCTTTTGACTGCTCGCCAAAATCCTTTTTGCCTCAATCGATAGGTCTCTAGATGTTACAGAGAACCCCAAACAACCCAAACTATTAATCTTCGATACCGCTTTATACTCACGATCTTGTATCCACTGACTGTCTCGTTAGATTAACTCAATAAACTTCATTCACTCTGCATACTCAATCCTATAAATACCTTTTTAATTCTTCATCACAAACGTAACACGATTTTAGAAAACAGTCAAGAGTAATCACACCTACTTCATTAAAACCCCGATTCACCAATACAACACTGACTTCAGCAACGATTGGCTCAGTCTTTCCAAAATCCTATGAAAAAAAAAAATCCCAATTCTCTGTCTTTTTTTCCCGCCCCGAAGCATGAAGCTTACTCTCCGACCTTTCTTCCAAAAATCTTATTTTCTCTCTCCATTTCTTAACCTATCCTCCCCTTTAACCCTAATTCTCCCCTCTTTCAAACCCTAGCCTCTGAATTTCTTCAATCTTTCGTCTTGGATTTGGAATTGGCTCCGTCATCAGAGCTTTCTCTTCCATTTTTACCTTTAAGAGATCTTTTTACCGAAAGGACGTTCTAGGAACGGTTCAAAGGATAGAACAGCTTGAAACGGAATCGGAGCCCCATAATCGGGACCACATTGAGTCGTCCGACCAATTCAGGTCTCATATTGGCTTAGAGGCCCATAGTAAGACCTGGATGTTCTCGTAATTGGACCGCATTGGGTTGCCCGACCAAGTCAGGTCTCATATTGGGTAAGAGGCCCATAATAGGATCTGGATTAGATGTCTTGAAATTGGATCCAATTGGCTCTTCGAACCAAGCTCACCCGTCGTTGAATTGGTCCTTTCTCTTTCTACTGACTCCCATTATTAGAATCGAATGGAGCATTTCAGTATGCCTTGGCTGACTGTAACGGGGTGACTGAACCTGGCCTCTCAATATTTGCACTCGAATTGGTCGTTGCTCCTAATATTCGAGGTAATTGAACATTAATAAAAGTCCCCTTTCTTTATATTTTCACGGTATACTTGTGTTACAACACGAAATCCACCCCTTCTGAACCTGTGCATCCTCCGGTATGCACCAATTTACCCAATTGCTGTTTGATTTAGAATATATTCTCTACGTCTTTGTCATGTTCGTCTTCGTCACCTTCATTATCTAAATCACTTTCATCTTCTTGCTGCGGAATCTCTATACCTTCATTAAGACCTTCCATATTCATCTCCGTGTGTCTTTGTTTAAATATTTTTACTTGCTTCTCTGTAATTGGTATTTTCAATTTTGTACCATTTAACTCCCGTAATGAGTAAGTCATACTATCATGAACAGTTGTTACTACATATGGTCCAAACCAACGTTTTGAAAATTTCCGCAAAGTACTATGTTGATTATCCAGACTATTGTCATAAACAAGTACCCAATCACCTTCCTCGATTGCTTTAGGTCTCAATCGATGTTGCTTATTGAATCGTGCTTTGTTTTGTAACCTTGCTCTTTTTAACCTTTTCAATGCTATTTGCACATCTTTCGATCTTTGCTCCAATTGTCGAATCCTAATAGCCAGAAGTTCTTCTCTTGTCAATCCATCTTCCCATGGTAGCCACCTCGAAGTAAGTACCTTTTCTTCAATCGACATAATTGGTTTTTGACATGTCATAAGTTCTACTGGCATATATCCTGTCACCAAACTATGTGTTGTTCGATCAGCCCATAATGCAAATGACAAAAGCCGTGGCCACTCTTTAACTTTCCCATTACAAGCTTTAACTAATGCTTTCACAATCGGTGGGTGACTACGTTCACTTTTTGCATTCCCTTCTGGATTATAAGTAGTAGTCAGTGATAGTTTAACTCCACATCTTTCAAAGAACTTAAGAGCTTCTTATGCATTTAATTCTCCATGATCTGCAGTGATTTTTCCTACGCATCCGTAGCGGCAAATGACATCTTCAAGCAAAAACCTACAAATTCCCTCTGTAGATTTTGTCCTCAATGTTCTTCCTTCTACTTGATTTGATAAATTTTCACGAGCTAAAACCAAATATCTCATCTGCCATAACTCAACTGGCATAATAACCAAATCAACAATCCATTTAAAATGAATAGACAGAGGATACGTAGGATGAAGACTATCTCGATGTTGGATATTAGAATACGATTGACAGATTTCACATGACTCTACAAATGAGAGCACATCTCGATACATATTTTTCCACCAATATCGTTCCTTGAGTTTAGCAAAAGTAGCCCAGATTCTTCTATGCCCTGCCCATAAACTATCATGAAACTCCTTCAATAATTTTAGTTTTTCTTCTTTTTTGTCTATCACTCGTCGTGGCATCCCAATTCCTTTCTTCGGTCTCTTTCATAAGAATCCATCTCGAAGTAAAAATCCATATGTTTTTTTTCTTATTTGTTTGAATTTTTCTGTAGACCAATTTCCCTGCTTAGTTAATGTATTCAAGTAATGACCAATATCCAATAATTCTCCTTCATAAGATTCTTCAAGAAATAGCTTGTCTTCTCTGTTGAGATTTGATATTGAATAGAATTTCAATCCGACGTCATCAATGTCTTCAACCATTTCGTCCTCCCTCTCGTATCTTACTCGAGATAGCATGTCTGCTACTAAATTGTCCTTCCTAGTAACATGCTTAAATTCTAGATTTAGTGACTTAATATAAACAATCCATCTCAACATTGCAATATCTGGCATTGAACAGTTAGTAATCATTCCAAGCAATGGCAAGCAATCTGTTTCAATTACTACTACTGCCACAATCAAATAGTCCTTTTCAACTTTCATAGCCGAAACAACTCCCCAAAGTTCTCTTTTGACTTGCGAATATGCACGCTAACGAATACTTAAAACTTTAGCTCCAAATCGAACTGCAAATCTATTCCCACTTGAATCATCTTGACCCACAGCCCATCCAATGGCAATTGGACTAGCATCCACAGTAAGAATCATTAGTCTATTGCACTTATAATCAACCTTCCTCAATATTGGAGGTAACATCAATAATTTCTTCAATCTTTGCATTGCCTGAATATGCCTTTCTTCCCATTTAAATCGGTAGCCCTTGCGTAACAGTTCATATAATGGATCCGCTATGTGAGCAAAATGAAGGACCCAGATTTGATAAAATACACATGCACCCAAAAACCTGCAAATCTCTGTTAAAGAATCACAATCCTCTTTCATCCTTCCAATTGCATCAACTTTAGTCGGATCTGGTTTTCTTCCGTAAGATCTACATAAATGTCCAATAATCACAACCTCTCATACCCCAAATACAGACTTCATACCCAATAATGTAAGATGAACTTCTCCAAGCCGAGTTAAAATCTTTTCACAATCTTGTATATGATCAACAACATATTTGCGATACCTCCTCTTATTTAAAGTTTCATCCTTGTCTCCTTCTCTGCACCCTTTTATAGGAACATTATCTAGAAAAGGCATAGTCTTTTCCAGAATAAAATCTCTCAATACCTTATTGATCCCATTCATCATATGCGTAATTGAGTTGGTCGCGCCTTGAGGAAGAGTGCACATTCTAACCAATCCAAGTGGTGTCCTCATTGTTGTCATATCTCTACTTCCTTCGGCAAGTTGAAATTGATCATAACCTGAATACAAGTCACCCATTGAATAGATCGCCCTTCCAGCAAACGCCTCAGCAAATTCATCCACAATAGGTTCAATTCCTGCATTCCTGACTGTTACTGCATTCACTAGTTGCATATCTTGAATAAACCGTAGTGATCCATTCTTCTCAGGTACCGTAAACCATCGACTAGAATACGGCGCAAATGAGGGTTCCAATATTTTTATCTTTATCTTTTCTTTTAATAGTTCCACCAATTTAGATAAATGTACCCTCGGTACAGGAATCAGTCTTAGATTCTAAGGTACATGCGGTACAGTGAAGATAACCATAGGTGTTATAATATTCGGATCCACACACCCAATTTCATGAGATTTGAAGGCAAACGATCTACCTTGTTTAGCCAACATCTTTTTGAAGCAAGTAATTTCTTCCGGCAATAAAGAACCATCAGAACTAATCTTCAATTCTTCAAAAGTCTCTTTAGTAAACTGGTGTCCAATACTCATTGGATCTCTTAAACTTGCTTCTTTTGATGCTTCTCCCATTTGTTCTTTAGAATCTTCTGGTAATGGTCCGACAATAGGCTTTACCTTCTTATCTGCTGTTTTATATCTTATCTCTACAGTGACTTCTGGTGCTTGAAAAGATTCAAGTATGGTATAAACCTCTCTTGAATGAATCTCAACAATCTTATCATTATCCCTTAATCCAATAGATGTAATCAATTCCAATGAATCTTCCAATCCATTTTCTTCATAATCACCTAAAATCCTCTCATCATCTTGCAATGTACCTAACTTGCATAATTGTCCTTCAATATCATATAATCTTTTTCTTTCTTTTCTTTTAAAATCATTAACTTTCTTATACATAATATTTCCATTCTCCAACATACCAATAAAACTGGCATTAAAGGCACCTTCATCTCATGAGAGTACCTCCTCTTTTGTACCTCCATAATCTCGCTTTACAGTGGTACCTCCCCAAAATCCTTAAATCCTTCAACAATCTTTGACAATGGTTTCTCCCTCAACCTATCTCGATTCCGTTCATGGTTAGGAGGTACTGTTAGAAATTGTACAACTTTCCTCCCATCTTTGCTACGTACCTTACAAAAGCAGAACCATCGTCAAGTACTTTTGTTTCCATCTGTGTTGCCATAATATAAGGTTGTCCTAAAATCAACGGGTAAGACGTTGTATCTTGAACAAAGAAATATTGCTCCATCGCAACATCCCCAATCCGAATTTTGACATCTGGACAAGCTCCATATAATTCGCCCCGTATGTTATTAGCTGCTCATCCATGTTCCATATCAATTGGCCATTTTTGCTTCTTATAAAGATCTTTAGACATAAGATTTATTTCAGAACCATGGTCGACTAAAGCAATTATTGGTTCTTTTATATCTCCTACTTTCACTAATACCTCAGTAGTTGCCCTTGCCCAATGCTTTCGAGTATAATGGCTCAAAGTTTCTATTTCCTTATCACTATAATCTTTGAAACGTACTCGTTGATTATACCCATTCTTTTCATTTGTTGGTTGCTTGTAACCAATATCAACCTCTTCTTCTTCTTTATATATTCTTCCATCAATAACATGACTCATTCCAATTTTGCCTATTAATTGCCTCTTTCGCTTAATGTTGTCAATGATAACATCATGAAACTCCTTCTTTGCAATTTCCAAAACTTCTTTCAATGTGAATTCCACCTTAGCGTTTAATATACATTCTTCCAACATCCCTTTCAAATTTGTTGCCGCTTCAATATCAGAAAGTAGTTTATAAGCAATTGATTTGCCCTTATCTTTTGTCTCCCATGTTTTTTCTTCCAATGATGCTGAGGTATCCTTTACAGGTAATTCTTATGAAGCTGCCTCCCGAGCCTTATTTCCTCGAGTTTGTTTCTTAGAAGAATTCTCTTCTCTAGTATCATCAAAATTTCCTCGTCTCTTTTCTTCCATCAAAGCTTTATGTTGGCTCTTAGCAAAATATGCATGAACTGAAAGAGACTCAACAGGATCCTCCCAACCTGTTGCACCTCGTATTGTAGCTGCAGTCCTCAATAATGCTTCTCGAGGTAATTTCCGTTCTTGCATTGTAGAAATGGCAGAAGCCCAAAACTCACTAGTTTCCGTACTTCCACCAAGGTCATCATCTACTCTAGCACCATAACTTGCACTTTCTCATGCTGCTGTTTTATGCTCTTTTAAGTAATCTTGAACCAATGCTCTCATTCCTCCCTTGCCAAAATTGGTTTGAAGAAGATCCTCTGTATTTTTCAATGCTATCTTCCCATCTTTCCAGCAAATAATTCCCTGTCGTATCATATTATTAAATTCATTGCAATCTTTTCTAGTGTGTGAAGCATCATCACACCAAATGCATCTTTGTATATATCCTTCTTTCGAAATATTCTTCGAATTATTTGTAGAAGTATTCTCTTCAAGTCTTGCCAATTTGATTTGAAGATCTCGCATTCCTCGTATAATTTCTTCCATCCCCATATCTGCTTTCTTTGATAAGAATGTCGAAGGTTGAACTGTAGGCATTGTTGGTGGTGTTGTACGTACTGGAGCTTTGGGTGCTTGTATTGTTTTCAGAATATTTCTCCTATCCTTCCTCCTTTCTCTTTTTGTAAGCAACCCCACTGCATCTTCAACGTTCTTCCACTTTGTTGTCAATCCTTCATCTTCTTCTTTGTCTTGAAGAAGGAGTTTTAATTTCCCTTGCAATTCTCCATCAGCAGCTTGAAGAAATAGATCAACTTTGTTTGGCTCGAATGTCAATTTTTCTACCTTCGATAATTGAGAGTACTGCCTCTCAAATTCCCTTAATAGCTCTGTTGCTTGTAAATTCTTGTTAGGCCGTTCAATCCATTCCAGAAATAGCTTTTTAGTAATGCGATCAGTATCTTCCAAGAAATATTCATCTTTCAATGCATGTGAAAAAACCTCCCATGAATTCCCATAACAATCCGTTGTCGTATTACATGCTTTCCTGCTTGAGAATGCGCCGGGCGTCTCGCTGTAGAAGGTAGTATGGAGATTCGCCAATAGTGAAGCAGTCTATCAGTTTTTGACTGTTAGAATATAAACGATTGCAAGAATACACCGTAAATCTATACGGATGCCCCTTCGACTGCTCGCTGAAGTCCTTTTTGTCTCGGCCGGTAGGTCTCTAAACGTTACAGAGAACCCCGAACAACTCAAACTGTTAATCTTCGATACCGCTTTGTACTTACAATCTTGTATCCATTGACTGTCTTGTTAGATTAACCCAATAAATTTCATTCACTCCGCATACTCAATCCTATAGACACCCTTTTAATTCTTCAATCTCAGATGTAACTCGATTTCACAAAACAGTCAAGAGTAATCAAACCCACTTCATTAAAAATCCTGATTCACCATTACAACACTGACTTCAGCAACGATTGCCTCAGTCTTCCCAAAATCCTATGAAGAAAAAAAAAACCCAATTCTCTGTCTTCTTTCTCCGCCCGAAGCATGAAGCTCCTCTCCCCCCTAATCTTCAAAAAACCTTTCAAAAACTTATTCTCCTCCTAACTTTATCCTCTGAATTTCTTCAATCTTCCGTCTTGGATCTGGAATTGGCTCCCACCGTCAGAGCTTAGATCCGAAATTGGCTCCTGCCGTCAGAGCTTTCTCCTCCGTTTTTACCTTTAAGAGATCCATTTACCGAAAACAACGTTCCCTGAAACGGCACAGAGAATAGGACAGCCTGAAACAGAATCGAAACCCCGTACTCAGGTCCACATTGAGTCGCCCGACCAATTCAGGTCTCATATTGGATAAGATGTCCGTAGTAACCTAGATGTTCGCATAATTAGGTCAAATTGGTCCTCGCGTCAGATTGGCTAAGAGGCCCGTAATAAGACCTAGATGTTCTCGTAATTGGATCAAATTGGTCCATCGCGTCAGACTAGCTGAGGCCCGTAGTAAGACCTGGATTTTCCCGTAATTAGACTACATTGGGTTGTCCAACCAATGCAGGTCTCATATTGGGTAAGAGGATCCGGATTGGATTCTTGAAATTGGATCCAATTGGCTCTTCGAACCAGGCTCATCCGTCATTGAATTGGTCCTTTCTCTTTCTGCTGACTCCCGTTATTGGAATCGAATGGAGCATTTCAGTATGCCCTGGCTGACTGTAATGGGGTGACTGAACCTGGCCTCTCAGTATTTACACTGGAATTGGTCGTTGCTCCCAATATTCGAGGTAATTGAACATTAATAAAAGTTTCCTTTCTTTATATTTTCATGATATACTCGTGTTACAACACGACAGCGGCTAGAATCTTATACAACACCTAGTGAAGGTCCTATTCTTTCTTTAGAACCCTCTCCTTGTTTTAGGATAAATTTTATTTTAGGAGCTAAACATCACAAAGCCTTTGTCTTATTAGATTCAAGAGCCTTAACATGTTTTTTAGATGAAGAATTTGCTAAAAGATATAACATACTTTTATAGAAGAAAACTAAACCTATTCATGCAGAAATCATAGATGGTCGTCCGTTGTCTTTAGGAGATGTTACCCATAAAATCCTTCCTATAGAAGTAGCAACTAATGGTCATAGTTGCATTGTAACATTTAATATCATTAGATTTCTTTCTAATCCAATCATTTTAGATTTAGGTTTACCATGGCTAAAAAAATATAATCCTAAAATAGATTGGACTTCTTGTAGTCTTGACTTTTCTGAAAGTATAAGCAAGAACATAGTTAATGAAGTAGAAAGTCATAAGTCTAGTACAATTAAACCTATATTTGTAGGTGCAAGAATTTTCTTGTATGTTATAAAAGAAGGATCACCTTCTATCATTTATGTCGCACCTATTTCTATTAGTGGAAAGACTTTATGTGGCATTCTAAGCCAATATCAAGATTTTCAAGATATATTTGAAAAGAAGAATGTGGATACTCTTCCAAAACATCATTCCTATGACTACTCAATTGATCTTCAAGAAGGAGCACAACCACCATTTAGATCAATCTACAGTTTATCACAAAATGAGTTGGTTGAACTCAAGGAATGTATTGAAGAAAATCTAGCCAAGAACTTCATACGCCATTCCAAAATTCCAATAAAAGCTCCAATTTTATTCGTGAAAAAAAAAGATGAGTCATTGCGGATGTGTGTCAATTATCAAGGACTCAACAAATCACCATCAAGAATAGGTACCCACTACCTTTGATATCTGGATTCCTTGATGAGTTGAATCAAGCTAAGATCTATACAAAAATAGATCTATGATGAGCATACAATTTGGTATATAGCAAAGAAAGAGATGAATGGAAGACTTTGTTTCGAACAAGGTATGGATATTTTGAAGATAACGTCATGCCTTTTCGACTTATAAATACACTAGCAGCATTCCAACATCTAATGAATGATGTCTTTTGAGAGTTTTTAGATGATTTTGTTGTCTATTACCTAGACAACATCTTAATCTATTCTAAGAACACAGAAGAATATGAACTTCATCTTTGTCATGTGTTACAAAAACTAAGAGATGCGAGACTCTATGCCAAGATAAAAAAGTATATATTTCACACTATTCAAGTCGACTTCTTAAGATACATCATTTCAAATAATAGACTTATGATAGATCCTAAGAAATTTCAAGCAATTACAGATTAGAAGATCCTAAAAATGATAAGAGATATCTAATGCTTTTTGGAATTTGCCAACTACTACTAGATCTTTATCAAAGACTTCTCTCAAGTTGCAGTTCCACTTACACGTTTGACTTGTAAAGACAAACTTCAATAGAATCAAGAAGTCGAAGTGGTATTTGAAGCTTTGAAGACAGCCTTTGGTTTTGCACCAATCTTATATTGCATCGATTTTTCTAAGCCATTTTTTATGGAAACATATGCATCAGACTTTGCTTTGAATGCCATATTATCACAAATGGAAATAGATGATAAACTTCATCTAGTAGCTTTTCATTCTAGAAAATTTTTAGCAATCGAGATCAATTATGAAATCCATGACAAAGAACTTCTTGTAATCGTGGATTCATTTCAAGAATGGTGCCATTATCTAGAAGGTGCTCTTAGTCTAGTCACTGTATATACAGATTACAAGAACCTTGAATATTTTATGTGAGCACATATTTTGAACCATTTCTAAACTCATTGGAGTATATCTTTGTCAAGATTTGAATTCAAGATCACTTATCGACCGAGAAAAGAGTAAGGTTTGTCAAATGCACTTTCTAGACGACCTTACCTCATACTAAAGGAAGGAGATGTTACTTTCGATCAACAATGGACAATTCTCTTGAAGCTAGAACATCTTCATCTTCGAGCAATAAAATCAGTACTAACTATTGATTCAACTTTCATTAAGCAAGTTTAGTCAAGTATTTCTTCTAATTCTTTTATTCGTGATATTAAAGGAAATCCTTCAAAGTCTCATGTTACTTTCAAGTTTGAATTCAAGAAAAATCTACTATATTATAAGAGACGCCTATATATTCCAGAAGGAATAACTCGATGACCTGTTCTTCAAGCTCATCATGATCTTCTCATAGCACAATATTTTGGATATAATAAAACTTTGGAAGTAATATCCAGGGATTTTTGGTGGCTCCAAATATAGAAGGCACTCAAAGATTATGTACAATCTTGTGATGTTTGCTCAAGATCAAAAACTCCTTGTCATCAATCTTACGGACTTCTTCATCCGTTGTCATAATATGTGAAGTCTTGCTTAAGAATGCTCCGAGTATCTAACTTTGGAAGGTAGAATGAGAATTGCAACAACAAAATCCTAATTCTAATAAAATACCAACAATGCTAAACAAGATTTAATCAAATTCAAAGAAGCCTCAAAGAAATTTCAAAGAAACAATAAGAAATCTTAAAGAAATATTAGAATGATCACAAATATATCTCAAATATATTTCAATTCAATCTTAATTTAATCCTAATTAAAATTCTATTGGACTTTATTCAAAATTTAGGCCAAAACTAACTAAATCTTAAATCCTAAAAAACCCTAATAAAATCCTAAATCCTAAACCAAATCCTGAACAAACTCTAAATCAAATCCTAAATCCTAAATCCTAAATCAAACCAAAATCAAACCTTAAACCTTAAATCAAACCCTAAACCTAAATCAAATCCCAACCAAATCTTAAACCAAATCCTAAATCCTAAACCCTAAATCAAATCCTAAACCAAATCCAAACCAAACCTTAAACTAAATCCTAAATCTTAAATCAAATGCTAACCAAATCCTAACCTTAAATCAAATCCTAATCAAACTCTAAACCCTAAATCTAAACCAAATCATAACCATACCCTGAACCCTAAACCAAAACCTAACCATATCCTAAATCTTAAACCAAACCCTAACCATACCCTCAACCCTAAACCAAATCCCAACCAAACTCTAAACCAAACCCTAAATCCTAAACCAAATCCTAAACTCTAAATCAAATCATAAAAAAATCCTAAACCAAACCCCAACCAAATCCTAAATTAAACCCTAATCAAATCCTTACCCTGAATCAAACCCTAAATCAAATCCCACCTAAACTCTAAACCAAACCCTAAACCCTAAATCATACTCTAACCAAATCCTAGTAATTCCAACAACAGATTTAAACTTCAATAACTAATGAATAAACTATTGATCTTAACTTGAATTTTGTACACTTTCTAAAAACTAAGTTAAAAACAAGCACAATAAGTTTTAAAAGGATCAAAATTACCAAGTAGACGATAATCTCAAAAATGTGCTTGGGTATTGGCCAGCCTCCTTCTCCAACCTTAATGTCAATCTTTCAAAGCCAATATCTCTTTTTTTCACTGTTCGATTGAACTCAAAATTTTCATATACATAGAAAAATAAGTCTAATATCTTCTTACATAAGTTTCACTCCAATCCAACAAGTAGATTTCAAGAAATCTTAAAAATCCTCACTAGACCTAAAATTCTACTTTCTGAGATCTTGACTCTCTTAAACCTCAATAATCCTCAATTCAACTATTAGATCAAGTTCAAATTTATAACACATATTGAATACAACTATTACCATTAATCCACAAAATTTCAACTATAGATCTATTACAAAACTCTTGAAATCATCCAAAATGTAAATCCTATTTTATTTCATAATATCCAAGTCATCCAAAACAAACCTTGACTTTGTAAAGTTCTTACAAAGTTAATAGAGATCCAAATCACCCAAAACTAATGCTCATAGAAACTTTATCTAGTCTGCCATCGAATCCCATTCTTCGATTTGCAAAAGAACCTTGGAGTCATCGTCGAGACTCAGTTTGTGCCTCAGGGTCTGATTTCGATCTTGGTTCATAACCGGCCCTCTCCGGGTATCAATATCTAGTTTTTCTAAGTAAATTTTGCTAGAATTTACTCTTAACTTCCTTCTAAAGATGCCTATATCATTTATTTTTCCAATCTACTTTGTTTTGCCTTACTTATGGTCCTACAAAGCAAGTAGAAGTCACCTTTCTAAAAGGCAGCATTGGTACCTTTTTGTTTTACTACCCTTTTGACTATTAACTATATTTCTAAGATAATTTGTTCTAATACTTTGAACTAAGATCTTTTACATTATAATAATTTCTACACTCTTTTACCTATTAGTCATGTTATATCATGATATCCAACTCCCCTGAATCTGTACATCTTCCGGCATGCACCAACAATTTTTCAATATATTGATGTAGAATGTTCTTTATCTTGGTCTAATTCTTGATCTTCAATATGCTTGTTTTTTCCAATCTCAATATCATGTATTGGAGTTTATTCTTTATGAAAAAAAATATCTTCATCTCTTTGTTTAAATAACTTGATTCGTTTGCCTACTATGTGTACCTTCAATTCTGTACCATCAAGTTATTATAATGAATATGTTCCATTGTTGTATGCCTTTTTGACAATATAAGGCCAAAACTATCTCTTTGTAAACCTCTTCATAGTGCTATGTTGATTGTCTAAGCTACTATCATAAACTAGTATCCAATCACCATCTTCAATTGCCTTAGGTCATAATCAATGTTTTTTATCAAATCTTTCCTTATTCTTTTCCCTTGCTTCTTTCAATTTTTCTATTGCTACTTCAATATCATTAGGTTTTTTTTCTAGTTATTGAATCCATAATGCTAAAAGTTCTTCTCTTTTGAGGTCATTCTTTCAAGGCAATACACTCCATATAGGTACATCTTCTATTAACATTACTGGTTTTTGCCCATATATTAATTTAGAAGGCATATAACCTGTTACTATACTATGAGTTGTACGATCTGCCCAAAGTACAAATGGTAGTAGTCTAGGCCATTCATGTGCTTTGCCATTGTATGCCTTTACTAATGCCTTAACAATAGGTGAATGTCCACACTCACTTTTACCATTACCTTTTGGATTATATGTTGTTTTTAAAGAAAGTTTAATTTATATTCTACTAAAGAATTCTCGTGCTTCATTTGCATCCAATTCATCCCTATCCGCCGTGATTTTTTTAATACAACCATAGCAACAAATAACCTCTTCTAATAAAAATTGACATACTCTTTTAGTATCCTTTGTTCTTAATGCTCGTCCTTTAACCATATTTGATAAATCTTCTTATGCAAGTACCAAATACTTCATTTGTCCAAGTCCCATAGGCATTGCCACTAAATCCACTACCCACTTGTAATATAAAGCCAAAGGGTATGTTGGATGTAACCCATCTTGATGCCGAATATTTGAATACACTTGGCAAGTCTCACAAGATCCTACAAATTTTGCTACATCTTTGTATATTTTCTTCTACCAATATTTTTCTCTTAACTTAATGAATGTTGCCCAAATACCTCGATGTCTTGCCTATAAATTTTCATGAAATTCTTTAATAATCCTTTGTTGAGCTTTTAAACCACATACCACCTTTTGTGGTACTTTTCTTCTCTTTTTTGGATGCTTCCATAAATATCCATCATGTAAAAAATATCCATAGGCTTTCTTATATATTTTCTTAAATTCTTGATCTGTCTAACCTTTTTGTTGCTTTAATGTGCTCAAATACTCTCCAACATCTTTCCATTCATTTTCATATAAATCTCTTGAAAATATTTCCAATGGTATATTCAAACATATACCTTTTTCCTTTGATAATGCATTAGTATTAAATTTTGTACCCACATCATCTTCCAAATCAATCATCTCTTTTTCATCATTATACCTTGCTCTTGATAACATATCTGCAACTGAATTTTCTCTCCCTGTAATATGTTTAAATTCTGGATTCATAGATTTGATATATGCTATCCACCTCAATATAGCAATATCAGGAGTTGAACAACTTGTAATCATGCCTATCAAAGGTAGACAATTTATTTTTATAACTACTGATGTCCCAATCAAGTATTCTTTTTTATTTTTTATATCTATTAGTACATCCTATAATTCTCTTTTGATTTGTGCATATGCCTTTTGCTTGGAATTCAATACCTTTGCTCCAAATCTTACTACATATCTATTCCCTTGTTCATCATCTTGTCCAAGTGTCCAACCTATTCCAATTGAACTTGTATCAACTGTTAATACCACCGGCCTTCCACCTTCATAATTTATTTTCTTCAAAGTTGGAGATGAAGAAAGAAGTTCTTTCAATTTTTCTATAACTTTCCATTGTTCTTTCCATTGAAATTTTTTATTCTTTCTTAACAATTCATACAATGGGTTTGCTATATGTGCAAAGTGAGGTATCCATATATAATAGAAAATACATGTTCCTAAAAATCTTCTCACTTCCGTTGTACTTGTATATTCTTTCATCTTTTTAATAATATCAATCTTTTTTATACTTGGCTTACGACCATATGAACCACATATGTGTCCTACCACCAAAACGTCTTTTATTCCAAACATTGATTTTGCCCCCGATAAGGTTAAATGAACTTCTTTCAATCTTTTCAAAATCTTCTCACAATCTTTAATATGATCTGTCACAAACTTTCTACATCCCTTTGAATCCAAAGTCTCATCTTTTCTTTCTTCTTCACATCTCTTAATTGGTACATCATCTAAGAAAGGCATTGTTATTCTTGAAATAAAATCTCTTAATACCTTATGCATTCCATTAACCATATGTGCTACAGAATTTGTAGCCCCTTGTGGTAATATACACATTTTAACCAATCCTAATGGTGTCTTCATAGTTGTCAAATCTCTACTTTGTATTGTCAATTAAAATTGATCATAACCTGAATAAAGATCATCCATTGAGTAGATAGTTCTTCCAACAAATGCTTCTGCAAATTCATCCATAATTGGACTTGAATCCATATTTCTAATAGTCACTTTATTTAAGCATTACATATCTTATATAAATCTCATTTTTCTATTTTTCTTTGGCACTGTAAACCATCGATTAGAGTAGGGTGCCATAGATGATTCCAAAATTTTTATTTTAATCTTTTCATTGAGTAAATCTACTAACTTAGATAAATGTGCTCTTGGTACTAGAATTGGTCACAAATTCCATGGTTCATGAAGAATAGTAAAAATAACCATAGGTGCTACAATACTTAGATCAACACACCCAATTTTATGTGCTTCAAATGCAAAAGCCTTTCCATGACATGAAAGCATATTCCTAAAATATTTTTCTTCACATTTTTTCAAAAATTCATCGCATCCAACATTTAATCCATCTAATGTAACATCCATAAATTTATGCCCTATTTTCCTTGAATCTCTTAAATTTGGTTGTGTCGATGCTCCACTTATCTTTTCTTTACAATCAGATGGTAGTGGCAAAGCCACTGGTTTGACCTTTCTTGCTACTGATTTATACTTAATTTCAACACATACCTCTTGGCGACTTAAATTTTCTATAAATCCTTGAATTTCATCATAAAATTCTTTAGAATATACATTAATAATTCTATTCTCTACTTGTAACCTACATTATAATAGATAATTTAATTTCTCCATAATGTTTGCAAAACCTACTTCTTCATATGCTCCTGAAATAAATTCATTTTCAACCAATTCTCCATTTTCTTTCAAGTTTTGCTCAATATATTTAATATAACATCTGTCCATCTTTTTCATCTTGTCAATAGTCTTAAAAGTGAATATACAATCTTGTGTCATTCCAATAAGTTAGGTAGATAATATTTTTTCTTCTAAATTAAAAGGGAGCTTTTTTTTCTCTAATCCATTGCAACCCCGCTTTACAATGGTGTGTGGTAAAAATCCTCAAGGTCTTCAAAATTCTCATTTGATAATGGCTTTTCTCTCAACTTATTACGATTTCTCTCATGATTAGCGCAAAAAGTTAAAAATTGAACTGCTTTCATTCCATCTTGGCTTCTTATTCTTGCATAGGCTGAACCGTCATCCATTACTTTTGTTTCCATTCGTATGGCAATAATATATGGTTGTCCAAATATAATAGGATATGTAGACATGTCTTGTACAAAGAAATTTTGTTCATGAATAACATCTCCTATTGTCACCTTGATATTTGGACATGATCCATATAAATCTTCTTTTGAATTATTTGCTACTGTTATCATCCACCCATGTTTAGTATCAATAGGCCATTTTTCTTTGTTATACAATTCTTTTGACATCGGATTGATTTCAAAACCATGATCAATCAATGCTACAACTGGTTTTTTTAAATTCTCCAATTTTATTAAAGTCTCTGTCCTAGCCTTTGCCCAATGACTTCTAGAATGATATCTAGAAGCTTGAATGACATCTTTTTTTTTCTACAAATCTTACTCGCAAGACATCTCCAAAATTTTGTATTTCATCTTCTTCATCTTCATTGCTTTCCATTGCTTTTGTTCCTTGTACATTTGATGTCATAGAGTCTCCTATAGATTGTCATTTTTTCTTTATTATATCAATAATAACTTCATGAAATTCACGCTTTGTAATTCCTAGAATTTCACCAATTGTGAATTCAACCTTTTCACTTAAAATCCGCTCCTCCAATACCTTCTTCAAATATGTAGCAGCTTCAATATCTGATTGTAATTTATAAGCATGAGCCTTTTCTTTTTCTTTTTTAATTTCTCTTCTCTTTGTGGAAATGTTCTTTGTTGCCTCTTCATGAATAGGATTCTTTTATTGTCGTACTTTTTCTCCCTTTGTAGTTCTTTTTGAGGGCCTTTCATTATTTTCATCTCTCTTTCATTTTTTTTCTATTAATGCTTCATGTTGACTTCTTACAATATGAGCATGCACAAATAATCTATCTACTGGATCATCCCACCCAGTAATTTGTCAAATTTTATTACCAACACGTTTTAAATCTTTTCTAGTAAAATTTTTCCTTTCAGCATAACTCATTGTACTTGTCCACAAAGAACTAGATTCTCTTAGAAATTCAAGATTTATACTTAAACATTTACTAGGATCTGCTTCCATCGAATATGTTGATGCTTCATTGCTTGAGATTGTATGCACTTTAAAAGTATCTCCAACAAATAATTTCATTCCTCCTTTACCAAAATTTGTTTCTAATTTTTCTCTACTTTCTTTTAAGTATATCATACCATCTTTAAAAAAAACAACTCTTTTACAAAATGCCTCTGTAAAATCTTCACATTCCCTCCTTGAATGATCTATGCTATCACACCACATGTACCTATGTACTACACCCTCTATTGGTCCTAGTCTTTATTTTATTGATACTCTTAATGATTGACCCTTCTCTTCAAGTTTTGCAAATTTTATTTACAAATCTCTCATCCTACATGTAATTTCATTGATGCCCATTTCTTCTTTCTTTGATGTAGCTATTGAAGATTGAATCAAAGATGTTGGATGGGTACTAGACACCTTTATCTTAGATGCTTGTAATGGTCTTTGAACATCCATCCTATCTTTTCTCCTTTCTCTTTTTGCCAACAACTCTACTGCCTCCTCTATTTTTTTTCCAATTTATTGTAAATCCTTCATCTTCTTCTTTATCTTCAAGCAAGATTTCTAACTTTTCTTGTAACTTTCTATCAGCTGCTTGAAGAAAGAGCTCCACCTTACTTGGATCCAACAATTATCTTTCTTTCTTTGATAAAGAAGAATATTACTTTTCAAACTCTCTTAATAATTTTGTTACTAGAAGATCCTTCTCTGGCCATTCAATCCATTCGAAAAAAGACTTTTTTGTAACCCTATCACTATCTTCTAAGAAAAATTCATCCTTCAATGCTTGAAAAAATTTCTCCCATGAACCTCCAAAATGTCCTATAAGAGACTTTACTTGATTTCTTATCTCTCGTGTAGAGGCTAATTCAAATAATTGAACCATCTTCTTTTTTGAAATACGCTTCAATTCCATTTTTTTACATAATATCTTAAATATTTTGTAATATCCTTTCTTTCAAATTGATCGATCTTGTCCACAATTGCTTGTAATGCTTTGTTAGTTATACTCCCTTTGCGATCTTTAACCTGTTGTTATTGCTGTTGTATGAATAAGGCCAAAGCTTCAAACATGTTTGTAGAGTTAGGATGAAAATGCATACCTTGTCCTCCAATCGAAGTTCCTCTTCCAACTCCACCTAAAATACGACTTCTAAGTCCACTTGAAGCACCATCAAAAATTCCTCCTTCCATCTCCTTGCCTTCCTTCTCCAAAATTCAAATAATCCAAGAAAACCAAATTCCTTCCACCTCAAGCGTTTCACGTCGGATTGACCAAATATGTCATAACAAGTGAAGTCTTGCTTGAGAATGCTCCGAGCACCTGACTTTGGAAGGTAGAATGAGAATTGTAATAATAAAAAACATAATTCTAATAGAATACTAACAATGCTAAACAAACTTTAATCAAATTCAAAGAAATCTCAAAGAAATTCCAAAGAAATAATAAGAAATCTTAAAGAAATATTAGAATGATCACAAATATATCTCAAATACATCTCAATTCAATCTTAATTTAATCTTAGTTAAAATCCTATTGGAATTTATTCAAAATTTAGGCCAAAATTAACTAAATCTTAAATCCTAAAAAATCCTAATAAAATCCTAAGCCCTAAATCA
Organism: Physcomitrium patens; assembly: GCF_059467195.1. Taxonomy (NCBI): domain Eukaryota; kingdom Viridiplantae; phylum Streptophyta; class Bryopsida; order Funariales; family Funariaceae; genus Physcomitrium; species Physcomitrium patens. The sequence goes on along the minus strand of NC_143423.1, from coordinate 7,809,865 downwards.
AATTCTAAATCCTAAATCCTAAATCAAATCCTAAAAAAATCCTAAACCATATCCTAACTAAATCCTAAATCAAATCCTAAATCGTAAATCAAACCCTAACCAAATCCTAATCCTAAATCAAATCCTAATCAAACTCTAAACCCTAAATCAAATCCTAAATCTAAACCAAACCCTAACCATATTTTGAATCCTAAACCAAATTCCAACCAAATCCTAAATCCTAAACCAAACCCTAATCAAACCTTAAACCCTAAATCAAATCCTAAACCTAAACCAAATCTCAACCAAATCCTAAACCCTAAATCAAACCCTAACCAAACCTTAAACCCTAAATCAAACTCTAAACCTAAACCAAATCCTAACCCTAAATCAAACTCTAAACCTAAACCAAATCCTAACCCTAAATCAAATCCTAACCAAACTTTAAACCCTAAATCAAACCCTAATCCTAAACCAAATCCTAAATCAAATTCCAACCAAATTTTAAACCCAATCCTAAATCCTAAACCAAATCCTAAACTCTAAATCAAATCCTAAACAAATTCTAAACCAAACCCCAACCAAATCCTAAATCAAATCCTAAACCAAATCCCAACCAAACCCCAGTAATTCCTACAACAGATTTAAACCTCAATAACTAATGAATAAACTATTGATCTTAACTTGAATTTTGTACACTTTCTAAAAACTAAGTTGAAAATAAGCACAATAAGTTTTAAAAGGATCAAAATTATCAAATAGACGATAACATCAAAAATGTGCTTGGGTATTGGCCAGCCTCCTTCTCCAACCTTAATGTCAATCTTTCAAAGCCAATATCTCTTTTTTTCACCGTTCTATTGAACTCAAAATTTTCATATACATAGAAAAATAAGTCTAATATCTTCTTACATAAGTTTCACTCCAATCCAACAAGTAGATTTCAAGAAATCTTAAAAATCCTCACTAGACCTAAAATTCTACTTTCTGAGATCTTGACTCTCTTAAACCTCAATAATCCTCATTTCAACTATTAGATCAAGCTCAAATTTATAACACATATTGAATACAACTATTACCATTAATCCACAAAATTTCAACTATAGATCTATTACAAAACTCTTGAAATCATCCAAAATGTAAATCCTATTTTATTTCATAATATCCAAGTCATCCAAAACAAACCTTGACTTTGTAAAGTTCTTACAAAGTTAATACAGATCCAAATCACCCAAAACTAATGCTCATAGAAACTTTATCTAGTCTGCCATCAAATTCCACTATTCGATTTGCAAAAGAACCTTGGAGTCATCGTCGAGACTCAGTTTGTGCCTCAAGATCTGATTTCGATCTTGGTTCATAACCGGCCCTCTCCGGGTATCAATATCTAGTTTTTCTAAGTAAATTTTGCTAGAATTTACTCTTAACTTCCTTCTAAAGATGCCTATATCATTTATTTTTCCAATCTACTTTGTTTTGCCTTACTTATGGTCCTACAAAGCAAATAGAAGTCACCTTTCTAAAATGCAGCATTGGTACCTTTTTGTTTTACTACCCTTTTGACTATTAACTATATTTCTAAGATAATTTGTTCTAATACTTTGAACTAAGATCTTTTACATTACAATAATTTCCACACTCTTTCACCTAGTAGTCATGTTACATCACGACACCGTTACCCATCACAAAACAACCATGGTCTTCTGTTTCTATGGATTTCATCACAAATCTTCCAATCTCAGGTTCCTATGACTCCATATCTCTGATAGTAAATCATTTTACCAAGATGTCACATTTTGTACTATGTACAAAATCTATCACAGGTGGAGAAATAGCTAAACTCTTTCTTGACAATATCTATCACTATCATGGATTATCCAAGGACATTATATAAGATAAGAGAACTCAATTTGTATCAAGATTTTGGCAAACTCTTTTCAAGATTCTAAAAGTGGATATAAAACTATCTTTAACATTCTATCTTCAAAGTATTGGACAAATGGAGCATATTAATCAAGTTTTGGAGCAGTATTTAAGATATATCATTAATTACCAACAAGATGATTGGACAACTCTTTTACCATTGGCAGAATTTGCTTACAATAACACGGTACATTCTTCTATAAAATAAACACCTTTCTTTGCCGATTGTAGTTATCATCCATGACTTAATACTTTTGACTTTTCAAAAGCTGATAATCGTGCAGCAAAATATTTGGAAAATCATTTGTCAAAGCTATATGCAACAATGAAGGTCTAGTTAAAAGAAACTCAAGAATAACAAAAGATCAATGGGGAATGTCTATGGAAAGGAACAATCACCATTCCACATAGGTGACAAGGTATGGTTACTTTGTCACGATATCAAGACCACTTGTCCTTGTGATAAATTGAACTATCAAAGGCTCGGACCATTTTCTATTTCTATACAAATCAATCCATTTGCATATCGTTTATACCTATCAGAGTCAATGAAAATCCATCCAATATTCCATGTGTCTCTTCTTGAACCATACAAGACAGTGGACATACCAAGAAGAAGATAAGCTCCACCTCTTCTTATAAAAGTGGATAATAATAAAGAGTTCGAAGTAGAAGAAGTCCTAGATTCAAGGTAGCATCAAAATAAATTAGAATATCTTATCCATTGGTGCGGATATGATATTAATGAACGCACATGAGAGCTAGTAAAGAATCTTGCAAATACAAAAAAGATGATGGAGGCTTTTCATTGATGACATCTATCAAAATTAAGATGAAAATCTTCCTTATGAAAGAAACAAGTTCTAAGCAAGATAACATTTACTTTAAATCCTTGTTTGTAACTTCTTTATAGTTGTGGCACTAAAGAGATGGAGAATCAATAATCAACGAATTTGACTCAAGAACCTTTGTTTGCTGACTTGTCAAACGAGACATTATAATTGTCACAACCTTCAAGACAATACAATTGAGATGAAGATCCTCAAAAATGACATGTTCTTCATCAAATAGATGGCAAGATACAACGTGTTTGGTATCACGACCTTTGAAGGGACTCCTAATGTTTAGTGATTTTACTAGAGATAAGAACAACTCCTAATGGTATTTCAAATATTTTATTTAAAAAAAGTTATGAAGGCCTCAACAATAATCAAATAACTAGGTGGTCTTTCCACCCTGATATGGGACACTATCGATAGTTGAGAGGCCTTATCAATCATCTTCAAAGAGAACTAAGATCAGAGTATGTGGCAAATACAATTTGCCGCATCTTAGACTTCTTTGACATGTGATCACCACTCTTTGTGGAACTCATCCCTAGAAAGAGGGATAATGTCACAGACATATATTTACTATAATTATTACCTAGGTGATATGAATAGGTAGAGGTTAGTAAAAGTAGATTAATTTCATAATATCTTCTAGAAAATCTTCCTAAAAGCTCCATAGATGTTGCTTTGACTTTATATGTGTTTATACTTGATTGGTAGATTAAAAACTTAGTCAACAAGTTAACTATGTGCCATACATGTTGGTAGCTTGTGGAATAAGCTAACTATATGGCACCCACATAAAAACTTGCATTGCAAGTTAAGATATATGTTTTGCAAAGTCAACAAATTTTTGGAGCTCCTATAGGATGTCGCCACATAGTTCATAAGTAGATAGTATATATAGAGGCAAGAATGAAGCCTTCTTCACTCTTGTCAACTCCTTTCTTGCTTCTAGTGTAGTTTCAAGGGTCTCTAGTTTTCTTGTCTTTTGGCAATAGCCATTCCAGTTTCTTTTTTAATATACATATTTAGTTATTTCTATTTTGTCATCTTTTTTTGAGAAAAGTCTCACTTGTTTATTTATTTTTTATCAAGTTCTTGTTCTTGACATCTAATATGTGAAGGGCCAGCAAGAAGTACAATAAGATCATGAGTCACATACGGAGCAAGAGTAGCAACAAGTTTGAAGAGTCAAGATTAGAGCAAAAAAAATAAAAAATAAAAAAAATTGCGATAGTGAGTAGAAGAGAGTCATGCTAATAATGTGTTGAAAATGCTTAGAAAAACTTAAGAGTTGTAGTAAGTAATACACACACACATAAGAGAATTTCTAAGGAGAGAGAGAGAGAGAGAGAGAGAGAGAGAGAGAGAGAGAGAGAGCTTCATACAAAAGTCTATTGATCTGGTTGTATCTCATATATAAGAGGAGAAGGCGAGAGGATAAACAGTTCCTCTCTACTACATTCCAAATACTATAGCTATAGTATTTACTGTAGGCTACAATAAATATTATAGAGAGCGCTAGCTACATTTAATGCTCTCAATAGTTTACTCTTTGTTAAATTTGAAGAAAATCCATGTGCTACCCACTACTAGGAATAAAGTAATAAGAACTACAATATCTTACATATTTAACATAGATATTATAATACAAACTTATAAATTCAATAATCAATTATATAAATTTAAATAATTTATTTGTTTGCATATCCTAACAACAAAGGTTAAGTTACTAAACCAAATTATTATTATTAATAATTAATTATTTTTTATAACTTATTATTCTAATATACATTCAGAAATATGTAATAGAACTTTTTAAATATCTAAAAAATATATTAAATTAATTTTTAATTAAAAATTTAAAATAATTTAAATTTAAATTTAATAACCCAAATTATATTTGTTTTTAAATATTATTCTTGGTATAATTTTTTTAGCTTTTAGATTGTACTTCAATCTTTTCAATAAGATGTAGCATCGATGTTTCAAGTCCAATCAATAATTTTAGAATGCCAAAATGTATAATATTCATGCAAATATTTTTTTTGATGACTCTAATATCTGAGGTTCAATTCGCAGGTAGGCATTTTTAATGCCAAGCAATGTCATGGATTGGTAAGATACTACAACTATGAGCTAATTTTTATACAATGAAATTATCACAAGTAAATCAACTAGGAAAATAGTGCCAAATATTTATTAATAATCACAATAATGATAATAATGAAATAAAAATTCATGCATATGGGTTTTTTTAATTTTTTTTGTTATGTATTATTACACATAAAATTCTATAAAAAATAAATTTTGGGTAGATTTCAGTTAAAGGAAACCACAAAACTTCATTAACTTGCATTCAGAGTGAATGCTTATTAGTTTGTGGTTCATGGTGAATTGGGGGGGGGGGGGGGGGACGGATGGTCATAGGACACCATCTGATGGAAGATCTTCCACGGTACAATCGTGCTGTACCTATCACCGGTCATAATGGATGAATGTTCATAAGATGATATCCTGAATCTACGTATACTCACTGGTCATAATGGATGAATGTTCATATGATGATATCCTGAATCTACGTATACATATGGACAGAAAGCCACCGTGTTCTTGTGCCTTCAGCCAACGCATCACGTCCTATGAGCTATGCCGATCGAGTCTTGTGCCAAGAGCTCATGCTTCAATCTGATTTTGTCAATCCCAATCTCCGTTGCAATTCGTTAGCTGCTGTGGAATTCTCTGCTACCACAGCTGCATATGTTGCGAGTTTACAGTTGAGGCCGCAATTTCCGAAAGTCTGTTTCTGTGGCAAGGCGTAGGAAGAAGACTGTACCCATTTTTCTAAAGAGGTCAGTGGGAATCGCCCGTGCGCTTTTGAATCTTGGTTCGGAGGTTATGTTCGATTGGGTCGCACATTTGAGGTTTTCGTGCCAATGCAGTGTGTCAAATGCTAAGAAAAGGATAACGATGGGAGAATTTGTCCTCTTGTTCCACATTAACAATAGGAGGGTGGAATTCTGATGAAAGTGTAGGAAAGGTTTCGCAGAGCTGGGGTGTTAGTTGTTGAGCTTGTGGAAAGGTTCTGTGGGTGTGAACCTCCCCTCTTTGTGTTTACTCTTTCGTGGAGCTGCTGAATTGGTGGGGGGGGGGGGGGGGGGAGGGACTTAGGAAGTGGGCATTTGACGAGGCTGTCGAGGTCGTGCATTCGTTTTGTGCTCGTCGTGTGCTTGTTTAGTCGAATGCTCTTTCGATTTAAGTTCCTTCCAGTAGTAGAAATCTCTTGTGCCACCGGGGTTTTGTACGTCTGGGTAGAAATTGCCAGAGTTAGATTGGTGCGGGTTGGGTGGATTGAAGCTTGGAATTGAGGTGGTTGAACATTCTGTGCAGATGTGGATGTCATTTCAGTAGCTTGGGAAGGATTGAGGAGTGGAAGGGACGAAAGCTGGTACAATGTGCGTAAGAGTCTTCGCCAATATTTCGGCTGCTCGTGGGTGGCATTTGCCCCTTCTTTCCAGTTCCTTCTGGGGCGGGCAGGCTTCAGACTCCGCTCGTGTGGCTCTGAAATTAGGTCATTCCTTTTCTATCTCTGCAACCTACTGCTTTGAATGCCTTTCACGACCAGTCTTTTGTTTTTTCTTTTCCCTGTGATCGGATATTTCGAGAGCTTATTTTACCGGTGCCATCTATGTTGATACCAATATGCAATGTTTTTGGATGACGATGTAAAAATGAATAATCTCTTAGAAGCCTAATGTGAGTGAATTCGTTCATTACAGGTAATTGTGTAGCTGCAAGATGGAAGAGTTCGTTAATCCGTCCACATGTCACTATTGTAGCTACCGCAACAAGAAGCCAGGAGTCCAACCCCTCCGTAAGTTTTTTACTTCTTGTACACATTTCAGTCAAGAGTCTCTTTTATACACTGTTTCAACTATAAGTTGGGACGTGTATAAGATCTAAGGATTCACAATTCGTATAATTGTAGCCTTGGCCTCTTTTAAACTGGATTTTGATGGGCAAATAGAATTTGCCTCTGGTTCTGGGCGTTAGTCTTGTTTTATTTTGGAAGATAGAAAGCAGTCACTTCAATACAGAGTCCACAGTTTCATCAGTTTGAAACTCTGGTTATCTTTTACCCTTCATACGACCTATTGTCGCCTTGAAAGTTGTACGTGTAGGAGTAGTCAAGATTCTCTCTTTGAGGGTCTCAAGCTCAGTTTTTGTGGTATTTTGGATTTCACCCTTATCCTTATCCTCACTCCTCAGCCATTACTGAGTAACCTTTCATATATGAATCACTACAATACCTATGGTAATGTGAAGGGGAGCAAGACTGACATCACCTGGTTAATTTTTTAGAAAACCCATTGGATGGCTTCTATTTCGTGGCTTCCACATCTTTTGACAACTGCACGGCCTTCACTAGATTCTGGGTATAACCTTGGCGAGCATTGCATATCATCATGTTCAGACAAGTAAAAGAATAAAATTTGTTGCAATGCAGCAGGCGATTTTCTTTTCAGATGCTGGACTTAACAGAGCAGCCGAGATGAGAGTTGATAAAACCAAGCTGTCTGAAGCATTTGACAGCCCAGAAGCTCTGGTACGAGCGTCTTACTTAGATCTGTGTGACAGATTTTTTTCCAATAGATAGGGAATCTGTTTAACATCACAGCGACTTGAATCGACCTTAAATTGTGAGCTGTATAATAGACGAAATACATTTGCTCTCCTTAAGCTGTGCATGTGGTTATGCGGGTGGTATAATTCTAAGCTTTCAACATGCTTGTATGACTCTAATTTGTTTTGATGATTTGGTCTGGTTAACAGGTGGTCCCGTTGGTGGATGCGAAAAACTTAGTGAAGGGAGGGAAGTCTGTTCTAGTGGAAGCCTCTGCATTGCGGTTGACTAATGCAGATCATGAAAGTGCTGGCTTTCCGGTATTTCTTGGACTATCTAACTCCACCAAAGCTCCGGTATTTGCTGTGAACTTGGAGAAAGTGCCCAGGTACTTAGTATTGTGACGTGTTTTGATTAAGAGTTCTAATTTTTAGTAGTGTCAAGACATGATTGTGTGAATCCCAAGACACTAGTAAGAAATGTTTATGAGACCCGTGGAAGTAAACGGAAGCCAACTGTAGCAGTGCAGGTGAAGAAAGGCCAGCATGGGAAGATGGTGGTGAGTGGATTGATTTGCGCCGGTATGGTTCCCAGCTTCAACCATCAGATGCAGGCCTCCTTGCGTACGCTCGTGGGATGTTGGAATGGCAAACCCGCAATGCATGTTCCTGCTCTCCTCTCCTGACCTTACAATGATTCTACTTTCTCTGTTGCGAATCTAAGTAAAGTAGTTAGTTAGTAGTCAAATCAGGTTTGCGTTAGTAATGTACGTCAAAAGTTTAAACTATCTCCTGAACGGTCCCTCTTTAGAATGAGCTTGAAAATGCTGGGATAGGATGAAGATATCTTGAAACCTTGATATTAGTATTTTGATGTTGGCTAAAGCTTTCATCGTTCGTGCTGTTCTCTTGAATTATGCAGAGGCATTGTGGGCGTTGTGGGGGCCGAATGATTGCTAAAGATGGTGGTCACTCATTGCACTGTTCTTTAGATTCCTGTAAACATTCTGCTTATCCGAGACTGGTACATTTCTCCGTTCTTCAGACTGGTATATACTAAGATCGTTACGTTAGATCTTTTCACTTATTTATTGCGTGAATCATATTGTCACTCTAACACTCACTACGCTTAGAGTGATAGTTTGTGAGGGCAGCTGGTTGTTTTTGGGAGTAATAATGACCGGTCGCTGCCATGATCTTTCTGCACTCTTGCCTTCAGTACACGTATCCTTATTACTTGTACAGCCTTTAGTATATATGATATTTGTTATATTATTGTTTCATCGGAGGACGTGCAAGAATGTTTTGTCGTGGGAATTGTTCTCTAAAAGTATCGTCTTTAATTAAACTTTTTATTCTGCTTGCAGGACCCAGCTGTTATCATGCTGGTAGCATGTGGCAATTATGTGCTGCTAGGGCGACAGGTGAGAGTTTTGTGTGATCTACTTCTTTGAGTTGATTCATTTGGTTTAGGTTATGTGAATTTTTCTATTTTCAAACCAAGGTTCAGTAAGAAGATTCCTGATGTTTGTCCAGTATTTTCAAACAATTTTTGTGATCATGTTAGCTGGACAAGTGTAGTATGACATTCCAATAACATAATACAAAAACGCACCGAAGAAAATTGAAAATCGTTTTTTTCACACGCTTGCAGAGTAGATGGAACCCTGGTCGATACTCGTTGTTGGCAGGGTTTGTGGAGATAGGGGAAACTTTTGAAATGAGTGTTGCTAGGGAGGTGAAAGAGGAATCTGGAATAGAAATCGACCAAACTAGTGTGAGGTGCTTCTTGTTTCTCTACTTTTGCCTTTCCCGTCTCTTTATTAATTAGAAGCCATGTTTGTTGTCTCCATCTCAGTATTCTTTGTTTTGTTTGTCTACTTGTTGTATACACATGGACTTTAGACATTTGTGCTACTTTTGTTCATAGAGAATGTTCAAGCTCGTTATGAAAAAACTAACTTGTTCACACAAGTCATTTCTGCTTTATTTAGAAGTCTGTTCTAACATCTGCTGTTGATAATGACCAGCTACATAGCCAGCCAACCATGGCCCTTTCCGTCATCGCTTATGGTGGGTTTCAGCGCCTCTGCTAAGAAAAATAAATGTGACCCTTATAGTCCTGAATCGGAGGACAATAATGCCGTAGCTGTCAGTCCTGATAAACTCATCGTTGTCGATGAATTGCGTGCACTTCCTCAAACTTCTGCTGACGAGCTTGAGCTCGAGGTATTTAAACTAAAGTTGAGACTTCAAAATCTTTGTCACTCTGGTTGTTGATTGGAAACTGGTGCTATATAACCTACAGTCTAGAATCACTTTTTTGCTGGTTGTGAAAATGATAATCTTGTCATTTTAGAATTTTAGGCTCTAAGGATGTGATGATGGTCTTTCTAGTATGTTGGATATGTTCTAAATTAAGCTGTAGGATGCAAGGTGGGTTCATAAGGATTTATTGAGATGGGTTCTCAAGGGAAATCCATTACCACACAGCGTCGAATTTAGCATTCCGGGGAGCTATGCGATTGCCAACATCATTCTGAGCCGGTGGACAGAGTCTAAACGTGAGGACTCCATGTGGGCCGGAGACGACGTCATATCTGCTGATATTGATGAAGGTGGGGCTCGTTATCAAACACTTTGTTTTAAACTTATTGTTTCGAGGTCTTCATTTCTTCTCCTGTTTCATGTTTCTTGTAGTGCATTTTAAGTCCATCCACACATCCATATGGATTTAAAATCCATGATATTGAGCGCCTTGAAGTAACAGGTTTGTTGCGGTCGTTTCAGGAGTTTTCGAGTATGTACTTATGTGCCTTAGTGATGACAAGGGCCGTGAAAAATTGGTAAGACGCGGAAATATCTAAAAAAGATTCAGCATATGTTTCTTTGCTCACTGGAGACGAAACCGTTTCTTTTACCGAATGTATATTCTTTACTCGGCTCTGTTTACTTGTATTTGAGCTGTAGGTTATTAGATCATCAACTTTATATAACTGAAATGGGTTGCTTGGATTAAACAGATTGTTAGAGGCAATTCGAAGCTTGCATACCATTCAGACATTTTAACAGCAGCCCAGGAGGAAGTCAAGGATATGGGTCTTCAGGTGGGTTGCTATTAAAGTACTTGTATTTATGTGATGTGATTACTTTCTGCATCTGAGTTAGGCATCAACGCACAATTGACTAATTAGCAATGGGACTGCACATGGCAGGTATCCCAACTAGGTGGAGGACGGATTGACCATAATGTGAAGGAGCGCAAACTTCACGTTTACAGTTCCTCGCAAGCATTTGGTCTGGCAAATCATTCCGTCACTTGTGCGATCCTCAGGCAATGGTATCCATTTCATAGCATTACTCTAGCATGGGGATAGTAGAATCGGCTAGTCATGAGTTAGGGATGACGTTGATTCATGGGTCAGTCATGAGTTAAGGCTGACGTTGATTCATGGACTAACATGAAAGTAATACCTGGAAAATATCATTAATTTTGAAGAGGAGATTTTGAACCTATATTGTTTGATGATGTGGATTCTGTGAGGCATGTGGGACGATAAATGCACGCCATTTCATCTCCAAGTTAAATATTTATTCTAATTTCAATAGAAAGCTTTTTGCACTCACAAGTCTCTCTGCTTCTATACCACAAAAGCACTTGCACCTCAACACCAGAGTTGCATGCAGAAGCACTGTGTTTTACTACGAGAGGGTTCTCTATCTTACCTCAGACAAGAAGATGATACACCACATCAGCACACTATGATTTTTCTGATTCTACATAGCTGGAAACGGCATTCTTGAGGGACTGCAGCACACACGGAGTGCGAGAATTCTAATTCGAGTACCCACAACTTATTTAGCTCAGTTCGTGACAACAAATCCTACGAATACACTATTGCAATAGTTCAGAAGCCGTGCCAGAAGCCTTCGCAAGTTTTCATCCCATCATGTAGTGACCTCAATCGCAATAATTGTGTTCTCTTTTTACTTTTCTGTAAGAATATCTGCAGGCTCCATAACCAATATAGTAGAAATTACTCCATTGAAATCTGCAACAATGAAATATATACTTCAAAATTTCATCTACAAAATCCAGAACGAGGTTTTACAAGAGAGACTAGGAAGATGCCGTTCGGAATATGCGTATGAACCCGAAGGACATTCCTGTCACTTGCGAAAAGATTCGCAGTTTCACGCTTCCCTCGCGCGTGCACCACATGTAGAGTCAGTTGATCGTCAGTCGTAGCTCCAGGCGGCGCTCTTGAGTCCATGCAATCATCATCTGTCTCCAGTTATTCGCCCGGATCCTGCGAGGATCTCTATGGGTGTGTAGAAAGTTCAATCGGGCCGCCGGCAGCACTAGAATGATTTCAGATTCATGCACTCCGTACTTTATTTAAGGGAATTTCAAGAGGTGAGAGTTGTGGATTTAGAGAGGATAGTAACCAATGCAGCAGCGGATCGTCTTCAGATGCACAGGTTGAGTTCAGCCTCCCTCAAGTCGCAGTTTGTAGCAATTTGGCCTGTAGAATATTGATGATGCTGAGATAGGAGAAGAGCATACTGTGGTGTAGAATCGAGTGACTCTTGGATAGTTTTCGTTCGAAAGCTCATAGACGTGGAACTCAATTGTAGTGAGACAATTTCGAAGAACTGACATGCGACGAGGGGAAGGCAAATGAAGCAATCGAAGCGTAACGAGCAGTTCGGAAGTATGTAGACAAGTAGCCTACGATTCGTACACAACCTCTTACGTAGTTGTGTGACTGTAGTACCTTGCCATGACTATGACGGCGGGGCAGTTCTTCTTGTGCTTTCTCATTATCATAATCCTACGGGAAAGCTTGACAAGCTCGGCTGCAACGTCTTTACCGCCGCCGCCCCCCATGACGCTGAGGGACACTTCGACAATCTCTGAAGCTCCTTCAGAAACCCCTGTACAGATGCTGGACATTCTCACGCGTCTCGATTTCAGTGACGGCTGCGTTCTTTCACGCTCCGTCTCCGACAAGTGGAAAATTGATAACGATTCCCTGGCATCTCCTGCAGGTATTCGCCGTTTTCTTTGTTCCTCCGTTTTCTCATATGCTTTTGTTTCGAGTATCGTGCCAACTAACGTCAACTATGAATGATCCTTGAAGGGGATCTCGGAATGATTCGTAAAGTGAAATTCATAGCGAATATGTGTGCTGCATGTGGTTTTTGTATGCGACGTTCTTCGAATCTGAACTGCATGTAGCCCATGGCTGTAAGTTGGCTACTGAGGTGTTATTACACATCGAACCATCTTAAGTAGACTTTTACCACAATAAGAATTCTGGAGTACCAGTTTCATGGTTTTTGGGAAAATTTTCAACACGGTGAGCAATGGCAACTACGTGATGGCAGATAATAACCCATTTTTTGGTTCTTTCAGTTGGGAAACAGGTGCACATGTACTAAACACGAGCCCAGAATAGCGAAATAGCTAAATGGCATTTGCTGCGGCTGCGAATTTGACAGCGTTTTCGTTACTCATGTTGATGGTCAACATCATGTACATTAGCAATATTCATGACTTCTGGAGAATTGCTCTACCCAGATCAATTCCATTGAAAATGTCGCAAGTGATGTCCCAACGGTAAATATGACCATACTTAACTAGAAAATAAAGAGGCTACCTTTCAAGAGCACAGTCGTTTTCTCACGAGCATCTACGCTGACATTTCCCTCATGGAGAAAAATAAATCTGTACATGAATTTTTACACTTCATTGAATGGCTATAGATTCCTGTTCGCATAATCAATGTGCGATTACATTTCTGCCATCTTGAAGATGTACATCATACTGTTCTTTATAAAAATGTGTAGGAATGCCGCAACAACCGAGCCCGTTGTCCATACCTTCGTTGTTTAAAGGCTGCTGGCCAACCTCATAGCGTGCTTCCGGTGGGAGTGACTTCTGTGACACTCCTCCTAATCTCATGGAGAAGTTCAACACTCCTTGTTCCCGTCCAGAGGGTCTTCGTACCTGCGGTTCACAACATACAATTGTCAGCACAAATTGATGTCACAATGTATGATTTAGCACAATCACAGTCCTAATTTCCTCTGCACATCCAAAACATTCAAGTTAATCTAGAGTTCAAGTTAATGAAGACCCATTAACATATATATATGAAATAGAAGTTAATGAAGACCCATTAACATATATATTAACTTAAGTTTCAAATATATATGAAATAGAAGCATCAAAGATCTTCCACTTTCAATGAGTGGTATGCCTTTGAGCTCTTACAACAATATTTGTAGTACAAGGTAATTCAAATTTATAGAAAATGGAGTGAAGAATACAAACTTGAATTTGATAAAGTGGAGCGTTATTGAAAGGCATATATAGAATTTAATTCAGCTCTTATGGAGGGTGTTATTTCAAGCTATATTGCTACAATGAAAGAAGAAGATTCAATCCAAAGAGAAATTGGTACATCTTTAGAAGATATCAAAAGAAAAAGAATAATTACTTCTTTTATTAGCACTTAATAACTTTGTCTAGCATGGCTCAAGAAATGAAGGCAACTTTATTTACATTGAGAGAGCCAACATCATTTGAACCTCTTCAAATATTTATTAAGCATTTCAAGCACAAATATGGAGGTTTTAAGCATGATCAAATATAATGTATTTAAAAATTGTTGTAAAAAGACATAGACGCGTTAACATAGACGCCAGGATCTAATAATGGATTTAGAGTCGATAAGGAACATCATACTTACCGGCAAGTTTAAGAACACTGGGTCGCTATGTTCCTTGTGGTTCATAAAAATATTTCCAGGCAGGTCGGACAAAGGGAATGAAACGGAACCGATAAGCCTGTTCGAGCTGCCACCAGCGTCGTGGAGCTCCAGATTGACAACTGCATCATGAGGACGGTCCAGTAAAGCCTCGTCACAAAAAACAACTATATCCGCATTCCATTTGGGATTCGGGCCACCTTTGACGTCGGCGGGGCTGTACGCCTTCAAATCGGGATGAATCCAGGCCACCACATACGGGCTCATTTTCCCTCCTAAGATTCGCACATTTCGCAAATCTTGAGCTGAGAAAATGTTGAACTCAATTTCACGGTAAACCGCAGACATGACTGAACTCTCCCTGAGAGCGACCCTCCGAACAGAAGAACGACCACCTAACTACTCAATTCTCCTCCTCCTACTCCTCCTCCTACTCTTCCTCCTCCTCACCACCACTGCAACGGCCGAGCGCTGTATGCAACGACGCAAACAGAGAAACAGAGAATGATGTGCGCTCAAAGCGATAAGCACGAATTCAAATATCTGGAGGCGGCTCCCTCAAGAGCCTTGATTCCGGAGGAACAACACGCAGGTTCACCAACCGCTTTCTTGCTTGCCGCACAAGCGTGACGAAACGTAAGAGGAAGACCACCAGCGACTGCATTAGCACATTGTCAAGGTGTTCTTAAAGCAAGCCACCTCGAGGCCGCATACGACGAAACCTGGGGAAATTGCGAGAGACGACGACAACAGCAATATCGCCATGCTTCTTACGCGACTTCCACTCTGACGGATTGACTCTCCCGCACTTGGTGCTCGCCGAGGGCGGGTCGAAGCACCATGACCGAATGGTAGACTCCTGCGATGATGTGGCTGCTGGCCGCGCTGATGCACGTCACTCCTGCTCTCCTCCCTGGTCTTTGAGTAGGGTGTCTGTAGGTGGGGGCGGGACTTGCGTGGCCTGTGGCGGAATCCAGCTGGACACGTCCCACCCCTCCTTCCGGGGCTTTTTGGGATGATTACTCATCACCAACCCACCCCGCTGAATGAATGTATACGTTATATTCATCCATCCGTCGACATCGCCGCCAGTGTGGCACCGGCGCGAATATTTCCTCCGCCGTAGTTCTCCACAACTTTCCACGCGGGCTTAGGGCGTAACGAATGAGCCGCATTGCCATGTTGGCCGCGTGGCGTAGTCAAGGAGAAGCATGCTCGACCATATGTTATTCCTACTTTTCTTTTACTCTAATTTTCTTTTTTCCTTTTCTTTTCTTTTCTTTTCTTTTCCCCTATTGCATACTGTTGCGACTCAATGATGTCATTGTTATGAGTAAAAGAAATATTATTCTAAAAAGTTTATCATGACTTTTGGTGGTTGATACATTTCTTTTCTTTTCTTTTCTTTTCTTTTCCCCTCTTACAAAAAAGTTACATTTGAAACTTTTTACAAAAAAGCTACTTTTGGGCTCTTTTAATATTTCAACTTATATATACACATACTTACTGTGCAGTATTACTGTATATGATAAACTACAACAGGAATTGTACTGATGTTTTCAACTGCTTCAAATAGAAAATTATTAAAGAAAAGCATTCTTTCATTACTATAATAGATTACAACTAATCATCTTATAACTTTATCACAAATGCGTTAACTATTTTTATTTATTGATATATTAAATTTTTTTTTGTAAATATTTTATTTACTCATCAATTTTTGTTGCGTTTTTTCTAGTCAAGTATGATTTTAATAAGAAAGATTCATGTGCATGCTATAAGTTTCAATCAATAAGATAAAATTTTAGTTTATTTTAATTCCTACAAGTGAATCTTAAATAATAAATTGTGAAAACATCACACCAGATGTAATCTTAAAATGGTTATTTCTCACAAAGTAAAACTCTCAGTTTTGATAAATATCAAAATGTAAATTTTAGTTGCTTTAAATAGGTAATACATTTTATTTTATTTTACTAGGATTTATTAATATATTAAGCAATAAACTCCGCTTTTGCAAAATTACTCCCAAACCCACGTATGAAAGATGAACATTACAACTAGATTCTCATCTACATTTAAGAAAAAGGTTTTGTCCTTGTTGATTGCTTCTTGAGCCTCAAGAAACAATAAACAAGAATAAGGACCTTTGTTGGATATTTAATTGGAAGATTCCAAAGAGTAAACACTATGAATTGCATGATCAGACCAAGACCTTACATGGTCAAGATTCCAAGTTTCAGTCCAAATATCAACATATAATTGAGTTTATTATATACGATATATATTATTTTACTATACATATCTTCATTTGCACTCATCATACTCATCACGCTTAAATTACACTTAAATTTATCACCCTCAGTTGTAGAATAAAAACCTTGAACTTTGATTTTTAAACCAGCCAAAGTTATCTTATTTATTGATAACCTAGTCTCTATTTTTCTCAATTGCCTCTTAGTTTTCAAATTTGTTTCTTGATCATATTATGTATTTAAATAGAAAAAGATAAGTCGACCAAGTTAATTTGTATGGAAACATCGTTTTGTTTATTTTTGAGAATAATAATAAATAAATTATTATTTCTTTGAGTCATTTTTCACGATTATGCCTCAATATGAAACAATACAAACATTTGCAATTTCAAATGAAAAGAAAACAAAGTTGTCTAAGGTTGACTCACTCAATTGCTTGCATAAAAAAGATTAAGTATGGGCATCTTTGCTATTTATGAGATATTTACTCTTGGTTGGATAAAACAGTTAGTTTTTGTTATGCTATAATCATCCCTGTCATAAACCTCGCGTTTTGAGGACAGTCTCTAAGTGCTTCAAAGTGATGTGCTGGCTGACCATATATACATGTGAAAGTGTGGAAAGTACATTTAGCACTTGGATTAAGAACCAGCTCGTGAACAAGGTTGGGTAGATCCTTGCTTAATACACTGCACATAAACACAAACATGCTCATGATCAGTAAACTCCTCATAGAAATCTATATACCAAGCCAAAATAGACATCAAAGTCACTCACAATAATCCAGGGGTATATGAAAAGCAGATTCTGCAACAAATCAGATGCAACAAACAAGACTAGTAAGTAAGATATATAACTAAGTGACATTCCTCAATATTTTTATTTTCTGCTTCTGATAAAAAGCGGCTTAATCGAAGTCAGGAAAACATCAATAACTGAACGCCATCAAGTTATATACCTCTAAGAGATAGCTGTGCATCCAATCAAGTGTTTGTGGGAAAGTTGTGGCAGATAAGTTCACAACAGTCAGTCCCTGATGTAGCCCGGAAGCACAAACCTTACATTAGCAGGTGTGAATAACAATCAGACGGACCTAAGTAGCAAATGGTGAGACCTTTGTCTGCAAGATTCAGGAATGAGACAACGGTTTATTGTTCACAACTATCGAATCGAATATTGTTCCATAGGAAAATGGAAGGCTATTGCAATTGATACCTGTGATTCAAACGATGTTAGATAGTCCTCAATGGTTTGAAGCCTTTTAATCAGAGCCTCTTTGTCCTGCAAGAAACCCATGGAATCAGGAGAGTAAAGAATCTATCACCCAGTTTCCCAGGAGAACATCATTTTTAGTAAAATCTGTTCACAAACTGAATTCCTACGAGGTAAATCGACAGAACAGATTCAGGTGTAAATGCCAATAATTCACTACATAATAGAACATACGAATGACTTTGAAGAGTGGAACTAAAAACAACTACCTCTTTTGAAACACTGGTTTCGGTATCTGCTGCACGTGCAGAAATCCATTCCTCCAGCAAGGTCTGCATAATCAAAAAGACCAAGTACGGCAACGCTTCAAGACCAGGTTTGCTTTTAGAAAGACATTAGGTTTTGAAACGAAACCAGTACTAAATTGGCATAAGGTGTAAGTTCGAAC
Source organism: Physcomitrium patens (assembly GCF_059467195.1). Classification (NCBI taxonomy): domain Eukaryota; kingdom Viridiplantae; phylum Streptophyta; class Bryopsida; order Funariales; family Funariaceae; genus Physcomitrium; species Physcomitrium patens. Next base: position 7,791,816 of record NC_143423.1, on the reverse strand, counting down.
GAAATAAAAAAACTGTTAAATTGCATATAGAAGCTACTTCCACTGAAACCATGAAATCTCTTACTGTTGGAAGGGTTAAATCTCAATCTAGTTGCCATGTCAAATACCCGGTGATCTACATCAGCCATTTTAAGCACGATGGGAACAAAAATGCACTTAGGTGGCGTCCACTTGATTGGTTCTTTTGATATTTCTTTATTCATCACAGCGTCACTGGTTGCTCCTGCATATTCACCAAACATACGACAGACATTTTGTTACTGTCAACACTATTGCTGTGCATCAGACTTGATATACCACAAATACTAGAAGAAAATGACGAATATTCAACAATGGCATCTAGAATATGAGTAAATACTGACAATTTGGAGAAACATTGTGTGACAGATTGTGGCGCAAATCAGTTTACCATCTTTTTCGATTCCAGCAACGGTCACTGTATCCGCCGCGGAAGGTAAAGCCTTCATTTGCACAACACCACTTCCAAACCCCCCACTTTCTTCATTCATAAGATAGATGGATGGATCCAAATGAAGACCCTGCTTCCACACCAAGCTATTGTCAATAAAAGATGTCAAGTTCCTTCAAAGATTCAATCAAAGCTTCTGAGTATGCGAGTTCTCCCATTCTCTGTGAATCAAACCACATAAAAAGCTCAACAATTCAAATGTCAAGCAAGAGAATTTGGAATTTAAATCAGAGGATCTACAACCACACCAGCTAAGAAATCTAACCAAAGGGTGAAAGGGTATCATGATATTAGGATATTGTATTAATCCTATGAGTCATACATTCTAACGCGCTGCACAAGTTCAAAATTTCAACCTCGATAATGACTGGCTTCCCATCTTTCATTGCCTTCTTCAGATCACCATCGAGTCCTAGCAACCCAAACATCTCAAGATTATGGTCTCAATAGCTCCAAACATTTCTAAGACAACATAATTGACATCTAAACTTTGTCAAGAGAAACGTGCGGGTTAGATACATACAAACATTTTATTTACTTACATAATAACCATTTGATAGACATAAGAAGAACGACTAGAGACGAAATAAATAAAGGAGAATCTAGCATGGATAGCAAACCTTTGCGAACGATACGACATTCACGACAAAACTCTCTAATAAGCTCCTCTGAAGATGCGAAATCTCGAGCCCAGAGAGGAGTTGATGAAAGTGGAGCGATGTTCAAGGAACTTCTCAAGACACAAGTTAAAAAATCAGAAGCATACAAAATCAAGAACCTTCGTAAATATGGAAATAAAACGAGCTAAAGAACCAAAGTTGAATGGTTTGCAACAAGAATGTAAGGGACGTGTTCGATTACTCTGTCGATGTGCGCAGTAACTCGTAGACCATGTCTGTCTTCGAGCTCAAAAACCATTCAAAAGTGTCAGAAGAGAAAACCAACAAATTCCAAGAGTAAGAGAATGACAACGGGTTCTACTAAGTTCATGTCAAGGCTTCTAGTACGACGAATGAACCTGCAAAACGTTCGGTAAATTGAGGCGCTGGGCAAGTTGAGTGGCGAGGGTGGACTTTCCAACACACGCAGTACCACACACAATAATAATCAGTGGCGTTCGTTGGTGATGGAACCTGATGCACAAGAGATCGTCGTCGTTAAATACCGTACCATTCGTAATTAGTGCAAGAATTCGCATGCAGCCATTAAGCTCTAGAATACAGCAGTGCCTGGGCTGATCGTTTTAAACACTACACTGTCTTCACTGGAAACTGGATTCATATGAAGAAATCAGATGAATGTTTTCGTACTTGACATCCAAGTTAGAGGTGTGGTATTAACCTGGTCATCATTTTGTAGCGCTCGATGTATTCTGCGCCATAGCCACGTCGCTCCATCAGCTGTATCCAGCAACATGCTTCTTTAGAAACAACTCGGAAAGACAGCCTTGAGTCAAACAAGACAAACCTGATACAGAAACAAACAATGCGTTTCTTCAAGGGATAGATCCACAACACCTATTGTTCAAAACTTACATTCTCAATCAAGCACATGTAAGAGTGTGCTGTACCTTGAATAAATTTGCCTCCAGGTCTGACTGCGAGCTGTGTATGCCCAGAATTCGTCCACATTAGAGGACGATCTACATTTTGGGATCTACTGTAAATCCGAACCAGTGCAGTAAAACAAAAGAACTCACTTGATAGCACAAAGATACCATATAAACCGTCACATAATTAAAAAAACGCAGTGGCTGATCATGATATACGAGGGTCTTACACATCGAGCAAGCTATTGTCGATGAGCAGCTTCTTCAGCTCAAGAGAAATTTTGATGGCGGCGTGGTTTGGAATCTGAAACAGAATTAACCCTAATATTCTAAGTACTCCACAGGAAAGTAGAGATCAGAAAAATGCGATGCATCGCGTACCAAACGTCCCAAATCATAAATTATTCAGACTTCGAGACTCATAATATGAAACAGAAGGCTTATCTCAGGCAATTGTTAATCAAATTGGAAGAGATGCTAGGAAAGGTGACTCACCTTGGTAACCAGCAGCATGCGACTGATCAAAAATCGAGACAAAATGTAGTAGTGATCTGCGTTGGCCCCCAACCACACCTTCACCTGCATCCCGGATGCAACAAGCCATTCTTGCTCTCGGTAAGCTTTCAATTGACAGGAACTAGACGATTCACACTACCACAATCCAAACTTAAGATTCTCGTTCCAGAGACTTTCAGTTGCAACCATTCTGGACAAATTCTGACATGGATTTGACATGAAGTGATGATCGCAAGTTGATAATTGTCGACACACTGACGGCATTTGAGAGTCTTCGAGAGGAGCAAGGAAACGAAACCAACTTTGACGAAATCGTACTTGGAAGCCGTCCCTCGGGTGGGCTGAGATCTGCTCCCCTGAGACACAGCGGAGGGAATCTCGGCACTTCCAACTGCTGCAGTCAATTCTTCGATCTTCTCCATCATCGCCACACCATAAGAACCAGACGCCATGACCCTCTTCACACCCAAAGATCTCAAAGTTCTCAACTAGGACTCTCTACCGGAACGCCGGAACTCGACAAGAATCGTTCTCGAATTCACCCTTCCAAGATATTCCAAAAAAATCGAAGACAGAAACAATGGCAACGCTGCGCACAAAGTTAAACAAGTGCCAATACATCCGCACAAAACTACTCAACAGACCCCACCTTCGGTGAGCCTCTCGATGAGATAATGCAGGACGGACGCAGGGCAATATTCACTGATCTACGAAGTATGGGATGCAATTCCTGTGCTACAATTCCTGTCGCAATCCTGGACGATGAACTCGTCAGTGATGACAGCAAAGCCACTGTATCCAACTTCAAAATATCAGCAAACCCATCAAGGTTCGCAACGACGAATCTTCAAACAGCGCTGGAAATGGATCCTCTTTCTCACAAACTGCAGCAACCAAGTGTAACATGCAGAAACCGGTTGCCCTGACCAGGTTTAGGGTTTAGGGTTATTTTTGGCCCTTCTTAAAAACACCCCAACATGTAAACTAAGAGTCAATACAAATTTAAGTTTCATTATCTAAGACACAAGAGTATGTATGTATGTATGTATACCATAATCAAAGATTTTAAAAAATACATATAAATGCCTACACACATTGCAATAAAAACTAAAAAGCCACAAAATTGGGTTATTGATAGAAGACCAAGGAACAAAGCATCTGAAGATGAATGATTAAACTTGTCAATCTCATAATACAGCAATGAAAACCTATGATTAAACTTGACAATCTCTCCAAAACCCTAATTCTGCTTGTTTTCTGGCACTTGTTTTTGCATCGTAGCCATGCCATGATCGGGGCAACCCTTCTTCAAAATAACCATATGACTTAATCATGTCATATGATTATTGTGTTAAATAATCTCAATCTTTTAATTTAAAAATAATTATTATTATTATTATGCACTAATGTGCTATAATGTATGTATAAGAGTTGCATTAACAATACCACACTCATGTAATTTTAAATGTTCCAAAGTTATATATTTAATATTAATTGTCTCATGTAAGAATAAATTCATAACTTGATTTATAAATAGCACAATTTCCTTGCAATGATTTCAAATGTCTATATTATGTCAATTTGATACACTTTGATCTTATAATAGCAAAATCAATACAACACTATTACTAATGAAGACTTATACAGGGTCTCTTTATTGTTATCATATTTATTTAAAAATATATCATAATAACCAATATTATTTCATTTTTTAAAAAGATTCAAACATATCTACTTTTTATAAAAGTAAATTGATATTTGTCTTCATTGTATAAATTCCAACTATTAAATGGTGACCATTAATTTTAATCAATTTCTTGATTGATTAAATTGCAAGTAATATTTCATTTATGATTGCAAAAATAAAAAAATTAGAATATTTCAAAAAAATCAATCAATCACATATCACATTTTTAGAGTATCTGCAATGATAGTGCAATGTTATAGTCTATCTATAAGAAAGATTTTTAATTAAATTTTTAGTAGAAAATATTCATTTGCTAATCAAGTGATAGTGGATTATATTATCTTCAATTCCTTTGATTGGAATTAGATTGATATCTATTGAAGCTTTGGCAAAAATGCTATTTTTTTTAAAAAAATGTACTAATGCAAAGCATGAAGAAAAATGCAAATTAAAATCTTATAGCCACAATGGTGTTGTAACTTTGACTTCAATCAAGTTGTTGCAATCAATGTTAGAATAATTGACTATAGTATTGAAATCAAGATTGGAACAATTGACTATGGTGCTTTAATTGGAATTGTATAGTCAATTGTGATATTGCAAATAGAGTTGGCATATGCAATATGTTTTAATTTGATTAACTCTTATTTTTCTTTTTATATCAATGATAGCTAGACCTTACTTTGTTGGGTTTGATTTGTATGTCAATAATTTAAGTATTTAATCCAAGTCATGTGTTGGTTTATGCTATAATTTTTGGTCTTATTGCTATTCTAGTGTAGTAGCTTGTTGTAAGTCTTACCAATATATTTTAATTGGTGGATTTGCTAAAAATATTTTTTAAAATTTATTTAGATTAAAAAAATTAAGAATAAAAATCTATTTAATCATTTAAATATTTATTAGAATGTACAAGGTCTTATAAGTTATAAGAGTCTTTTTAGGAAAAAAAATATAAAATAGAAACTTAGTTAGTCTTTAAGGTAATTATCTTGGTTTTTTTAAATATATATTTCAATTGTGATAATCAATATTTATTTATTAAAAATAATTTCTAATTTTTTCTTCTATTTATATATATTATTTACTAAAAAATTATAAATATAAATTAGTAGATAAAAATAAAGATATGAAGAAGAGTCTCATTATTTTTTTAATAATTTATGTAGTTAAATAGAATTTTTAGTTAATTTAAATTGATTTTATTTTTATAAAAAAATCACCAAGTTAGAATAATCAGTCTTAAATTGATATTAATATCTCCAAAATATTATAGGATTTTTTGGAATTTATGAAGAATTTCTATAGGAACATTTAGAATATATTTTGAAAATTTTGGTAAAAATAATTTTACCACTTTGGGAGGCCATTACAAAGAGTTGGAGCAAGATTTGAAGGCCTTGTATGATTCATATATTCATTGGATAATTTTAAAGATTGTAGTATAGTTAAAATTTTAGAAAACATGTTTTGCTTGTATTAATCATAGTGACTAGCAACTAGAGTAGTACTTTTGGGAAAGACAGTATATAGGTCTTACATGGATTGTAGTACCTTGGATGTAGATAGGAAGATAAGACTAAAGTCTTGTGGTCCCTATAGTACACCTTACACAACACTTTGTTTGCCTTAGTGAGACTCAATTCTTTAACTTCTTAAGTAAGTTATTTTTGACCGAAAATCTATTATCTTAACTTTAAAAAAAAATATTTCACATTTTTAAACCTTTATAACTTATTCATTATAATTAAATTCATATGTTTTTACTTCATTGGAAAGATAAAAGAATAATTTACATAAATATAAAATTCTAAAATCTAAAATTCTAAAACCAAGTAAATAAAGAATAAAATTTTATTAGAGTGTGTATTTTTTGACTTTCTTTCTTTCATTTGTTTTTTCCTTCTTCTTTCCTTTTTTTTTGATGATTGTACTTATTAATTTACACTAAAAATTATAAATAATTTTTAATTAAAGAAATTTACAATATAGATTAAAAAGTTACTTTTATCTTTATACTTATAAGTTCAATGGACTAAATATAAATCAATTCTTTTTTACAAAAACCATGTTCACAATTGCTTCCAAAACATATCTCTATTTAAAAAAATGTTGTCTATATTTAAATATTACCCTTATTTATAAATATTTATAGTAGATAAGCCATTAATGCATCTCATTATAAAACAAATTTAGAAGATGTAGTTGATAGCATTACAATTTACAGTCTTTAGTTGATTCCACAATCTTTTCTTGTATCTCCTTCTCCTATCTCTAATGCTTCACAAATAACTTTAAAAAAAAATACCAAAAAAAAAAAAAAAAAAAAAAAAAAAACTTATAGAATCTCAGGCCTCTAAATTTTCTTCTCTTATTTCTCTTCTAAATTCAATTCCTACTAGTATACCTTTATCTCATAAGAAAAATAAGAAAAATAAATTATAAAACTTTAAATTTTAATACATGAGAATAATAATAATTTGTGGAAAAATTACTCAACTTATAAGAAAGTTTGCAAGAAACTCAAAATAGATTAATCATGAAAAAATAATAGATCTTTATAACAACAACTAGCTATGCAATGAAAACAAATTTGTAAAAAGAGTACAATATTTATCACTAAAATATGAGTAGAAAGACCTCAAGCATGAATAGTACACACACACACACACACATACATACATACATACATACATACATACATATATATTAAGAATAAATTTATTTATATTACATTATAATTTTATACTGAATAATTATTATCATAGAATTATTTAATTTTATTAAATAAATAATGTATTTTTTTATTTTCTTTCATTTTATTTTTTGTTTAAATTTTAATAATAAGTGTATTAATTTTAAATATATTTTAAAAATAAAAAATGAGTATATAATAATTTTTCAATGTTATCATATCCTATAATAATAGATAATAATTTACATGTAGATTTGTATTTTGCAATGGTAATCCTTGTTATGTTAAATGGGTCTGTAAGCATGCACAATGCACATACCATCCACAATGCTAACTACTCATAGAAATCTACCAATCATATTAAAATTTGTTGCAATTGAACACTACTGCATTGTCACAGACCATTATATTAGTTGTTTTTTGAATAATAAAATTACAACCATAATGCAATTTTTAAACATGATTATTGTCATAGTACAAATTCCAAATAACTCTGTAATATATTATTGTGAATAACTATTGTTATATTGTCCAAATTTAAACAATGCTACAACTAATTAAAATTTAACTACAAATTATTTCTTAATGATATGTTTTTTCTAAAAATAAGATAGTTTTTAATACTTTCCGAAATCCTATAAAAAAAGATTCTAGAAACGTTTGCAGGCATTCAAAACATCTCTTTCTAGACCAAGAATTTGATATTAATTATGAAAAAATAATTTGGCCAAATGAGACTTTGGTTCACCATACTTGTTTTGCACTGTTCATGGGTATAAAAAACTATTATCTTTGAGCAAATTTTCATCATCCTTGATCTCTATATTATACAAAAAAAAAAAAAAAAAAAACATCAATGACTTCAAATATAATATTATTGGTGGCATCATGCAAAAAATCGTATTGTTTTCTAAAGTTGTGCCAAAGAGGTTGATGTTGTCTTCTATTTGTTCTAAATTATCAACTTTAAATGCATTTTTGCAATATTGAAATATGTGCAACATGTTTGTGATAATGTTTTTAAATCCTAGAAGAGATAATGTTCACATTCATATTTAGATAACATGTGTTTAAAAATTTAGAGTAATGAGAGCCATGAAGTGACAATCATGAACTTACTTCTTTGATGCAAGCTAAGGTATTAAACTCTTTATTTAAATTTACACTGTTTTTGTAGTATTACAACTTGACCACTGCCTTTTTGTAGTATTCCCTATTACATAATAATCAAAGAATACAGGTGAATAATTTATACCTCAAAAGGTTGTTAATCTCAAAGAACTTGGATTGACACAACAGAACACTTGACACTACCTCAACATGAGATTGTAGAATATTCATTATGTCAAACAGACTTAATTGCTTTGCTTCTTCCACAATTTGTATTTTTGCAAGGACCAAACTATTAATAAATATAGAATTTGATTTCGTAATTGTAAATAATGACATAGCCAGAATCATCCCACAAAATATTAAAATTGTGACTAGAGGCGAGACAAGGTGACATGATTTGACTATAGGCGGCCTCACCCTAAACCCTAAACCTGCTACCTAAGACGAGGCAAGTGGATTCCCAAAGGCACCACTGAGATGAACAAGATCAAGAGCGGAAGTGGGGCCCAAAAACCATTTCTTTCCATTTTAAATTAAGAAGTATGATGTGGGGTCCATGTGCTTTCCACCAATACATGGTACCAACTCATATTTTCTAAGCTTGATGCTCTTAATATAGGGAAACTCTAGGGTGGTCCACGAGTGGTTTCGCCATGCATTTGGAATGGCGTTAAAAGAGGAACACTGTTGTGGCCCACTGCAGCACTTCCACTTCCCAACCAAAATATTGGCACAGTTTCATCAAACTGCTCCACGTTGACAGATGCGTACACTGCTGCTCCTTTTGACACAGCTGAGTCTCATCTACTTAGGCAGGTGGGTCTGTGCACAGTTAGAAGAGCAGAATTTCATCGTGACGTCCAATTGTTTCATTGTGGATCTAGCCCCAAGAATTTCCAATTTACGTGGTGCAGATCCATGCAGGAAAACCTGGTTGATGGGGCGAGATAATCTTCGTTTTGCATAGACGTTTCTTATTTCACTGGTACACAAGTGGAAAGAAACTCCAGTTGTCTTCAGTTGCCAACTAGAAATAGTTCCGTCCGACTACTCACGGTTTCTGCTACATACGCCATTTGATACTACACAGAAACAAGTGCTGGTTCGACAGAAGAATCCAGCATTTCAAGACATCAAAGATTATTTCCAGACGATAAGTGATAGATAAGATCTCGGACCAAGGGGATATTGCGCAATAATAGCTGGTTAAAATCATTTTGTAATGCAAAAGGGTGCCAAACGTAGCACCACCCCACAACTATTTGTAGGATGCATACATCGGTCCACACAATAAAACTACAAGATCTGAAAGTAGTCACAAGAATGAATGTTCATTTCGTGGCTTCTGTGCACGATTGCCCTCTGCTTAAGTTTGGGAAGAGGTTGCATGCTGACTGTGTAATAACCTCACAAACATTGCAAAGCCAATTATGTTGATGGAGCTGGAACGGATGGAGATTTGAATCTTGGGAACCAACTAAACAGCCCGTGGGCTTCCTTAATCTTGGCATGTTCTTGTCTTGCTAATACAACTGTGGGAGCATCAACATACATTGCCATGTTCTCGAATGCTAGAGCTACAATAGGCTTCCCACTCAGCACCGACATCACGTCAGTGCCAAGGTCTTGTGTTTCTGTGCTTCTTGGCTCCTCTTCCGCAGTCAACTGCAGAGGAGAAATTCGTGCTGGAGATACGGGTCTTATTCTGATTATACATCAAACCAAGACATGAATTTTAGCGAATTCCTTACTGAATAATCACATCCACTTCAAGCTGACCCGCTTAGACAACACTACTAAGTTTCTAAATTGGAACAGTTACTCCCATGTTCAGTTAAGGCACACAAAAGGAAATGATTTCAAATCACATATTATGCTCAAGATAGAATATAGAGAACACTTACCTGCAATTTAGTCTGCACGAGTACTTGAGAAGATCTGGCTGTTTCTTTGTCTTTCCACTGCATTGCCATATGAAAAAGGTTGGAGCAACATGTGACAAGAAGTCCCGAGTAGATTTGGCTATTCGCTCAACTGGAAACTAACGAGAAAAAAAAACGAGGGAAGTCGTAACATAGAGAACAATGGAACAAAGTGCAAAGAAGTGAAGGCTGAATCTTATTTCAATTATCAAAGAATCTATTATTTAAGAGGTATGATTTATCTGCCATGAAGACTGTACGAAAACTTAATGCAAAACCAAATATGTAGTGCGTATAGATAGAACGCGCCTGAAACTGGGAAGAGACATCTTCATTAAGGGACCTACCCATCCCTTGTCCTGTATGCCTAAAACTGCTGCTAGGTAATTGCCAAAACAAGGCTCAGTACATCAAAGTAGTTCATCCTTCTTTTCTTGGTTTTATTGTGGTAATCCTCAAAAGGTCTAATGCACTGATCACTGTTTAAGATACACAACCTTAGGGAGAAAAGCAATAGCATGCGTAACAAATTCAAAAATGTCCATTTTGGGTATTTTAACACTCACAATTATTGAGGAGTTCAATATTGCAGAGCGGCCTCCGAAAGCTTCCATCTGTTTCAACAATATCCACTGCATGGTAACAATCGCTTGACCTTTCTTCACCTTTATTACGTCCACCAATTTTGGGTAGTATGTTCCACCACAATCGCTGAGATTCTCGTTTCTCATTGGAAACTCTCTGCATTGATGGCACTGCAATAATTAGAGCGTGTAGCAGTGCTGTGCATGAGGACGTAGAAACATGAAAACAATAATAAAACTTCAAAGGAACGGCATCAAACTGACAACTTACCGATGAATTAAACAAAGCTGTTCGACTGGGGAGGCCAACTTCCTGTCACCAGAAGTCGAAGGGCCATCGGACTCCATCAGAAATTCAGGGAAAGGAAGTTCATCATCCAAGAAAAAACAAAAAGAAAATATACACAGTGTTTCGAAACCTTGATGGCACATTCTGGAGCAGAGAAGTGCTAAGAAAACTTGAATACCTGCTGCACAGAGTATTCTAAGTCTGATTAAAAATTAAAAACATATTTAAAATACCATGGAGAAGCAGCACATAGAATGCACTCACCTCAATTCCGTGGTCACAAGCCTCTTTGCTGTTCACTATAACTCTTGCTGCCCATCTAGAGGAAGGAATGGTATTTTAGCATCAGTAATCTTCATTATTGTGATAATATTTTCTCTGAAATCTAGTATAAGCTCATGTGGAGTACCCACTGCTTAAGTTTGTTGAAACCAACCTAGACTTCGAAGCGATAGTTTCGTCCCTCTATCCTGTGACTAGCAATACAATTTCAATACGTCAACTTGCCCCTATGTTATTGCAAGCTCAGACCATCAAGACCAGTATTTCAAGGTTCATATCAAGCAGATGTTGATTCCACTACAAGCTACTTGGCATAAATGTTACTCACGCGCAAGATGTAGGAGGATTCCAGACGATGCCTGCTAGAACCACCAGCTACACAGAAAAAGTTAAACGTGAAAAAGAGTCCAAAACTTGCAAGAACAGAATGTCAAGTACTTGAGTTTAGTTGATCTACTTAATTTTAGCAAGCTAATGGGATAAGCAAGGAGCAGCAGTGCAAAGTGAAAACACAACCGATACCACTTGTTTGAGAGTATATTTCAATCATGAAGTGAAACTTTGGAATCAACCCCTATCACTGCAGTTACCTTCTATGTTATTAAGATACCCTGTTTACAACTCCTACCTCATCAAAGACACCAGCAGGGCTCGTATCATACTTTGCCAAGTAAAAGCCACCCAAAGTGTACCTGCAAACCTCTTCCCCATATATATTGCAGCCCTCAGCGAGTACTCCAACATGGTAGCCTATCCCAACTGCAGTAATACATCGTATGATCAAGAGGCTTTGCAAGGCTTCAAAGGAAATTTAAAATTGAAGAAACCTGTATGTCACTGAACTATAATAGATTCATGTTGAAAATTTTAATTTTAAAATGATATAAAATAAAATATAAAGTAGCAGCGTAACCAAGTATTTCAAAAGAAATGCACCCGAAAGCTTGAACGACTTTAAGTTCTGATGGAATGATGCGTCGTGCAACTTCAGCTTTGACTAGATGTAGTTGATAGAGAGCCCTGCATCGCAATGAGTTCATCGGTCATTCGCATCCAAACTCTGTGTTATTGCTTAACCCACGAAAAGAATTTAATGTAGAAGAAATTTGGTAGGCGTATGGATCTTATGAGTCACTTCAACAAAAGCCATGACCTTTCCAATTATTTCATTTGAATGCAAGGCTAGTGAACAAAGGATGTGATACAACTTTCTCCAAAGCCCGAGGAATAACGCGTAAAAGTGCAAAGAAAGTTAGCTAATAACAATTGGTTGCGCATTGCCCCAGCTACGTGATCGATGCATTCAGTTTCAGTTCGTTCTGGGATTAACATCAGGGCCAAGTTTTAATCCTGTGCGCAACATGAACTTGAGGAAATGCAAATACCTGCCAGTAAATATCCATGGTGGTCCATCAGCGTATTTGCGAGGTTGGAGCTCTGCACTACTGCTCGACGACATACTTCACCTGTACAAAAGAGAAGGAAAAGAAGATGATATTAAAACTAGTACAATCCAAAACGCTCATCAACCTAAAGATGTTGATCAGGAAGACACCTATCAAAATTGGCCACAAAATAATTCAAATTGACTAGTCATAACTCTGCCGGAAAATCTTGAAGGATTCTTCTTAATCCCTCATGAAGATTCTCGTTCAGGAAAAACTTTCTTCGCATAATCAAAATCCTGAACAATATTGTACACAATCATCCTAGCACACGTCATGGAAACCAAATACAAGTCCGATAGTCGATTGCGCCCACCTCAGACCCTCAAAGCAGGTTCAAACAGACACTGCAACTGAAACCGAGAGACTTCTTCAATCCTCACATGCACACACAAAAAAATGCTGCAAAGGCGCGACCATTAAAGCAACTCTTCGCAGCAAAAACTATTACCAATCGCAACATGCCCCCCAACAAAAACACAAGACCCAATCAAGAGAATGCAAGGCATTACACGAAAAGGTCCTTCCGTGCATCAGAGTTCCAACCCAAAACATCGAGTGGGGTGTTCGAATTCGTGGCCACGCGATCGCGAGGATGACGTGCGGAGAAGACTCATGAGCACTACTGCAAGTAAAGTGAGGCTCCAGTGAAGCGTGACTCTAAGAGGTGACGCCCTTGTGGAGAGCAGATCACAACGGATGAATCCTATCGTGCATCCACTCGGCTTGTTTCTCATCCACACAGGGGGGAAAACAATATGGATGGGCGAATGAATTAGGGACGTTGCTCGCTGCGTCCGTCCATTCCTGCGTTGGTCCGCAATAGACATCGGTGGCTGTGGAGGCTGGAACGGCGCTGCCATTGGTGGGTTGTGGATATGGTCATCGGCTCCAGTATTGATTGCTATTACCGAGGTTTGGAATAAGTCACTGTAGGGGAATTCCAGTGCGGGCTTAGGCATCCGAACTATGTCACAAAATCACGGTATTCGTGATAAGTTTTTTTCCCATGCAGTTTCCCTTCAAGGATAAGCAACTTCCTGACCGAACACCAGATGTTCAAACACTTCGAAGTTGTAGTAGTTTTGAAGGTACACTGACCCCAATCTGTTTATTTACTTTGTTTAATGCAAGAAAAGGAAAAAAAGATTGTTTTGTAGGAGGTAATGAGCTATCCTCTTGTTAAGACGAGTGTAAAATCCAAAGAGAGAAATAAGCTTTCCCATCATGGAAGAAGCTACATTCACTTTTAGTGAAGTTTTTGTAGAATTAGACTTGAAATTGCAAAAACTGCATTTAAATGGATTTTAAATGCACAAAGAGTTTTAATGGTAGTTTTTTTAAAAAAATAAAAAGAAGATTTTACTTGGAGACTGTTACTTAGAAGAACATTTTTTGTAAACACACAATTATATAAATTTAACTAGTATAATTATCTACGAGACACTGATATTGCATTATATAGGAAATGAATTTTGTGGTGAAATGAAAATAATAAAATATTACATAAATTTTATTATTTTGTGGTTATTTTTAATATCACTATTAAAATTATAAATATATATATATATATATATATATATATCTACATATAGGAAGTTTTTAAAGCCTCATCCCACATTACCATCTTATGATTAATTCCATCCATTTTTGTCTTTGTCTCTTGTTCCATGCCCCTTGTCTCCCATCTCCCATCCTCGATTTCCAACCTTTGAACCTTGTTCTCTATACTATACCTATTGCTTGTTTTCTATCCCTAAAATTAATCATCACAGAATTTGAGGGGTGTGGCTTTAGTAATATTAAGATGTAGCTTTAACAACTCCTTATATATATATAAATATGTGTGTGTGTGTGTGTGTGTGTATGTATATATATATATATATATATATATATATCTAATATTAAAGTTATTGCACAAAAATAAAATAAAATAATTAAACATAATTTCATTGAATTTTATTCTAACAAAATAAAATAAAATAAAATTATAAAGTAAATCATATAAATAAAAATATCAATATTGATTTGTTTTTTTTACTTTAATTAATTAAAAAATAAAATTATAAAACTTTATTTTTTTAAATCATGTATTAAGTTTTTAGTTTTAAATATTATGCTAAATAAGAATATCACTATAATTTTGCTCTCTACTTCATTTTTAGTATTTTTTTACTATAATATTATGTTGGTATATCAAAAAAATATTATTTAAGCCTATTGATTTAAAGAATAAATCACTTAATATTTAATTCATTAATAATTAATAGGATTTATATATATATATATTACATTAATGCTATTTTATTTTAGAAAAAATTCTTGTGATTTTTTTTGATATTGTATGCTATTATAAATAGGTATTTTATCTCTTTAGATATAAAAGTTAATATTAACTATTGATTTTTGTTTATATGCTTTTTATTTTTTAAAAATATATCATTGGAAGAGTGTATAAATATGTGGTGTATATATATGGTCTTATACATGAAATTGAATCCTAATTAATGAGATTTTTGTAGAAAACTCTAAATTTTCTATTTAGATATTTTATTATTAATAAAAATATATTATTAAATATTTTTATAATAGGTATAGTTTTTTATTTTAATTGTATATTAACTGAATTTTGTTTTAAATTGGTACAATTAGAAATTAAAACTTAATATAAAAATTTGATGAAATTTCAATTTTTATCTAAAATTATTCAAAGAAAAAATAGAAATAGACATGTAAGGAGGATAAAGAAAACATTTAATGCAAAAAAGAGATTAAAAGAACTATTAGGATTTTACGATTTAATGTATAGATAAATTTATAAAATTTATAAATAAATTTATAAAATAAATTTATAAAATTTATAAATAAATTTATAAAATAAATTTATAAAATTTATAAATAAATTTATAAAATTTATAAATAAATTTATAAAATTTATAAATAAATTTATAAAATAAATTTATAAAAATTTAAAAATTATAATTAAAATATATTTATTACTAAAAAATTAAATACTTAATATATTTATATATAATATGAATTTTATATATAAAAGATATTCTTTCTTTTTATTTTTTTGTTTTTTTTAAATATATTTTTTCTTTCTTTCTTATTATATAGAAATATATAAAGATTTTAATTTCTTAAAATCTTTTTTGATAGTTGATACTACTTAAATCAATTAATTAAAAGAAATGTTTTCTCTAGCTCTACAAAAATCTTATTATAAGTCTGTCAAGAATATGAAGTTCAAAAAAAGAAATCCCCAATACACTCTTATATCACTCAAAAGAACTAGAAAGTCATTCAATGATAATATAGTATTAAATTAAAATGGCTATTGCAAAAGCTAAAAAGATAAGAAAGTCTTGAAACAAGACTAAAGACTAAAAAGGCATTGATAAGAATGAAGAAGGCTTTACTCTTGTCTCTATATATACTCTTAATTAAGAGCTATATGGCAATATCCTATAAGACCTCCAAAACGTGTTGACTTTGCATTACATATATTTTAACTTGCAAGACAAGCTTTTTTATATATACACTACATAATTAGCTTATTCTACAAGCTATCAATATGTAATTAACTTATTGACAAAGTTTCTATCCCACTAATCAATTACAAACACATGTAAAGTCAAAATAGCATTTATGAAGCTTTTAAGAAGCTTCTCTAGAAAATGTTATGAAATAAATATATTTTTACATACTTTTATATAATCATATAGGTAAATATTAAAGTAAATATGTATGTCTATTACATAATTTCTCCTTTTAAGGACGACTTGTACAAAAAGAGGTCATTATATATTGAAAAAATTCAAGATGTGGCAAATTTTATTTGCCGCATACTCTAAACTTTGTTTTCTTTAAAGATAGTTAATAGATCTTTTCAGCCATTGATAATGTTCTATACTAGGGCAAGAAGACCACCCCATTATTTGATTATTGTTGAGGCCTTTATAACTTCTTTCACGTAAAATATTCAAAACACTATTAAGAGTCATTCCAACTTCCAATAAAATTACCAAATATCAAGAGTCTCTTCCAAAGTCATGATATGAAACATGTTATATTTCACCATCTATTCAAAGAAGATCATGTTGTTCTTTAGGATCTTTATCTTGATTACTCCGTCTTAAAAGTTGTGACAATTGCAATATTTTATCTAATAAGAGAACAAGTAATAGCTCTTAAGTTGAATTTACTAGTTGTTGGTTCTCCATCTTTTTAGCATCACAAATGCACAAAAATACTAAATAAGAGTAGAGTATAGAATGCTATCTTTCTTAGATCTTATGTCTTTTATAGCAAAGATTTACTTTTCTTTATCTTGGTTTTGATAAATGTCATTGACAAAAAACCTCAACCTTCTTTGTTGCATTTGCAAGATTCTTTGTTGGCTCCCATGTGAATTCATTGATATCATATCTGTGCCAATGAAGAGATATTTTAACCTATTTTGGCACTGCCTTGAATCTAAGACTTTTTACATTTCAAACTCTCGATTATTATCCACTTTTATAGGAAGAGGTGGCATTTCTTTTCTTTTCAAGATATTTATTATTTTCTATGGTTCAAGAAAAGATATATGGAATATAAGATGGATCTTCATAGATTCTAATAGAAATAATCAATAAGCAAGAAAATTGACTTGTTCACTAATAGAAAAAGGTTCAAACTTACAATAGTCCAACTTGTCATAAGGACGAGTAGCCTTGATATTGCAATGAAATAGCCATACTTTATCACCCACATTGAATTATAGTTGTTCTTTGCGATAAGCATCCGTATTAATCTTTTGGTATTCTTGAACTTCTTTTCATTGTACATTTATTTTTGTATGTGATTCTGATAAAAAATTTGCCAAATCTTCTACCACATGATTATCAATTTTTGAAAAATCAAAGATATGAAGTCATAGATGATTATCATAATTAGCAAAAAAAGATATTTTTTAAGTAGAAAAATATACTAAATTATTGTATGCAAACTTTGCCAATGGCAAAAGAGTTTTCCAATTATTTTGATGACAATTAATAGTACATCCCAAATATTACTCTAAAACTTGATTCATCTATTCTGTTGATCCATCAGTTTGAGGATGAAAAGCAAAAGAGAGTTTTATATCCACCTTTAATATCTTGGAAATGGTTCTCTAAAATCTCGATATAAATTGAATCTTCCTATCTTATATAATATACTTGGATAATCTAAGATAGCAATAGGTGTTGTCCAAAAAAAGCTTAGCTATTTTTTTACTCGTAATATATTTTATATATAGTATAAAATATGTTATTTTATTAAAACAATCTACTATTACAAATATAAAATCATATGAACATGAGATTGAAAGATTAATGATAAAATCTATAGAAATAGAAGATAATACTTATTCTGGAATAGGTAATGGCTGAAGAAGTCCATAAGATCAATGACAATGAGTTTTGGATCTTGAACAAATATTGCATGATTGTAGAAAGTCTTTGAGTGTCTTCAATATTTAAAGCCACTAAAAAATTCTAGATGTTTGTTTCAAAATCTTACTGTATCCAAAATATCGAATTATTAGAAAGTCATGACAAGCTTGAAGAACACTTAATCATGCTTTGCCTTCTGAAATATATAATTGTCCATCAAAGTTGAATGGATTATTCTTAAACTTGAATTTGGAAGTATCATGAGATTTAGAAGAATTGTTCTTAATATCATAAATAAAAAGATCAAAAGACATACTTAATTGAATTTGCTTGACAAAGGTAGAATTAATAGTCAATATTGATTTTATTACTCAAAGGTGAAAATGCTTTAGCTTCAAGATAATTTTTCTTTATTTTTCAAAAGTTGTATTTATTTTATTTTATTTTATTTTATTTTTGGTATAAGATAAGAATATTTGAAAAAAAATATCCAATAAATCTTATTTTTTTTGAGTCTATAAGTAATCTTAAAATCAAATCTTGATAAAAACCTACTCCAATGAACTTAGTGACAATTCAAATTACATATTAATATGAAATACTCAAGTTTCTTATAATCCATATATACAATAACTAGATTAAAGGTGCCTTCTAAATAATGATGTTATTCTTGAAATGAATCCACAATTCTAAGAAGCTCTTTGTCATGGATCTTGTAGTTAATCTTAGCTTATGAAAATTTCTTAAAATAAAAAGTTACTGAATAGAACTTATCATCTCCTCCCATTTGTGATAAAACAACATCTATAGCAAAGTTTGATGCTTCTATTTTCATAAGAAATGCCTTAGAAAAATCAATGGGATATAAAATTGGTACAAAAATAAATATTTTTTTAAGGCTTTAAAAGATATTTTTTCTTCTTTGCTCTACTTAAGTTTGTCTTTACATGTTAGGCATGTAAAAAGAGCCAATACTTGAAAAAAAAATTGATGAAGATTTGATAATAATTGACAAATTTTAAAAAATATTACACATTTTTAACTATTTTTGAGACCTTCCAATCTATGATAGTTTTAACCTTCTTAAGATCCATGTTTAATCCTTTGTTGGAAATGATGTATCCTAGAAAATCAACCTAAGCAGTGTAAAATATATATTTTTTTATCTTTACATATAACCTTTTATCTCTAAGTTTTTACAACACACAAAAAACATGAAGTTTATGTTCTTTTGTATTCTTAGAGTAGATTAGAATGTCATCTAAATAGTAAACAAAAAATCATCAAAAAATTAATAAAAGACATCATTCATGAGATGTTGAAAAGCAACTAGTGCATTCATGAGTCCAAAAGGTATAACGTTATATTCAAAATATCCATACTTAGTTTGAAAAGTATTCTACTACTTATTTCTTACTTTAAAATGGACAAAGTTATATGCTTCTTGTAGATCTATTTTTGTATAGAACTTTGCTTGATAGAATTGATAAAGAAGTCTTCAAATTAAAGATAAGAGATATCTATTCTTGATGGTGATCTTATGAAGTCTTCAATAATCTATGTGTATTTGCATAGATCCATCTTTTTTCTTCACAAATAAGATAAAAGCTCCTACTAAAGAATTCAAATGACATATGAAGTTATTAGCTAAATTCTCATCAATGTATTCCTTTAGTACATCCAATTCATTTTGCAATAAGCTATAGATTGGTCCAAATGGTAGTTGAATTTCTTTTTGTAGATTAATTGTATAATCATATGGTTAATATTCTAAAAGAATATTTATATTTTTTTTTCAAAAACATCTTGAAAATCTTAATATTAGCTAAAAATACCACTTGATATCTTTTCACCATCAAAAATGGATGTGGCATACATAGCAAAAGATGGCCCTTTTTTTGCCACATGCATAAAAGCTCTTGCACCTATCAATAAGAGTTTGAATGTATTAAGCTTATCTATTTCTACTTTCTTATTAAGATATTGGATTAAACTACAAAAAAAATTAAGGTTATGAAAAATCCAATCTATTTGACAAATATATTTTTTTAACAACTATAATCCTAAAATAAGTGGATTAGAAGAAGATCTTATCACATTAAATATTATTACATTATTATGATCTTTAATTATTACATCTAAAGGAATAGTCTCATAAGTAATATTTCTAAAAGACAATGAATAATCATCTATGACTTCTACATGTAGAAATTTAGTTTTCTTAACTAAAGATATTTCTTATTTTTTCACAAAGTCTTTGTCTATAAAAGAGGTTGAG
This sequence comes from Physcomitrium patens, assembly GCF_059467195.1. Classification (NCBI taxonomy): domain Eukaryota; kingdom Viridiplantae; phylum Streptophyta; class Bryopsida; order Funariales; family Funariaceae; genus Physcomitrium; species Physcomitrium patens. The sequence goes on along the minus strand of NC_143423.1, from coordinate 7,771,567 downwards.
GCTCTTAGATCTAATAATGCAAAGATTTTGTGATTTTTAGGTCCTAAACATATATCTATTATAAAAAAAGATAAGAGATTTGAAGAAAAAATAGGACCTTTAGTAGATGTTGCACATGATTCTAGCCGCACAATTTCTATTGTAATTGGAGAAACTCATTTTCCAACACATTATCTTCTTAGAAATTGTATTCTTTATTTTGTGATTGTATTGTTTCTTTACATAATGTTGGGCAATGAGCTTAGCTTCTCCACAATATAAGTACAAATCTTCTTTATGATATTGAATCTTTTCTTGCTTAATGAAGGATTTAAAATGTAATGTATCAATTTGTATTGATTTAAGCCTTAATAAATAAGTTTTTGAAAAATTAAGAGCTATTATCATTTCTTAGTTTGTTCCTCTCCAACAAAAACTTTATTCTTGACACCTTTCAAATAATGAATTGTCACATTCAATAGCTTAAGCAATATATTGTTTTAAAGATTTTGCTTTTAGAATTGTCAATAATAAATCTTTTACGTTATCTTTCAACCTATATTGAAATTCATTGATGAAGACTTTGTCATTCTAATCTACATCGCAAGCGAGGTTTAAGAATTTAGTAGCATATGTGATGGTTGATTGTATTCTTTGTTGTAAAGATAAGAGCTTGATCTCTACTATTCTTTTTTAATCACTTTCTCCAAATATGGTGTAAATACTTGTAAAAATGAGTTCAAATCATAAAAGAATTGTGAATCTTTTTCTATCAAAGATAGAAATCAAGAGAAAGCACTTCTAAATATAAATGTACCTATGAACCCAACTTGAATGAATCTATCAAGGTACTAGAAGGCATACAACCTTAGATAGAGCTTGACTTGTTATAAAAATCTTTGAAATTTTGATTTTTTTCCATCAAAGTTCTCGAGAATACTAATTCTTATCTCTATTGTACTTATAAAAATAAAACTACTTAGATTTAATTATAAGATTGATTTATTTTTTTTTTAATTCTACAACTTCTTAACATAGACTCTAGACTTCTTTCATAGGTGTAGGATAATTATTTGTATAGTTGGCACTTGTGATGCATGAAATTTTTATGTTAAGAATATAAACAAGTTCTTCAAAATCAGCAATAGTTGCAAATCTATTCTCTTTTCCACCAAGTATAACATATATGATGTTTCATTTTCTTTCAAATAACTTGATAAATCTACAAATCAAATTATACGAGGATAATCTACAACCTTCAAAATATAATATAAAATAATGAGTTAGAACTCTTGTCAAATTATCAAGGATATGAAGCTTGAAGAAAGAAATCCTCAATACACTCTTCTGTCACTCAAAAGAATTAGAAATTCGCTGAAATATGATATAGTACTAAACTAGAATGGCTATTGCTAAAGATAAGAAGACCAGAAAGTCTTGAAATAAGACTAAGGACTAGAAAGGCATTGACAAGAATGAAGAAGGCTTCAATCTTGCTTCCATATATATTCTTAACTAGGAACTTCATGGTAATGTTCCATAAGATCTCTAAAACATGTTGACTTTGCAAGACATATATCTTAACTTGTAAGGCAAGTTTTCTATATATACGCTACATAGTTAGCTTGTTTCACAAGCTACCAAAATGTGGTTAATTTGTTGATCAAGTTTCTATCCCAACAACCAACTACAAAGACATGTAAAGTCAAAATAGCATCTATGAAGCTTCTAAGAAGCTTCTTTATAAAATATTATGAAATAAATATATTTTTATTTATTTCTATTTAATATGTAGATAAATATTAGAATAAATATGTATGTCCATGTCAAAGTCATATGATTATATAAGATTAAAGGTTCTATTTTTAATTAGATATATTGAATAGATATTAGAAGTCTAAAATTTATCTTTTTCTACAAATTTATATTCTTCTTCATCAAGTTTAATTAAAAAAATTATTTTTTTTTATTTTAGTTCTTTAACTATTAAATTTTTATTTTTTTCAATTCAATAAACTTAGTTGATTCTTTTGAAGTATGTAATGGCACTTCATCTTCTTTAAGGTGTACTAAGTCTATTGGTTTTTTGGCACTTATACTTCTATTAAGTACTAAGGAAGTTAAAAAAAACTTTTTTCAAAGAAATATTTTTTTATATAGTTGTACCAAGTTTGTTTAAGAGGGTAGTAAATTTGATGGATAAATTAAAATAATTTTAGCTATTGTATGCATAATACCTTAAAATTTTAATAATTATTAGTTTTAATATTGCTTATATACAAAAGCCATCTACATTACTACTTAATTGGTTTAAATTAATAATAGAGGATGAAGGTTTTGAACATTTTTTGGATAGCAATAGTATAGATTTACTGCACCATTAGTAATAATACAATCCACATATCTAATTCTTATATTATTTCTAATTAAGATGCTATAATCTTTTAAAGAAAAGATTACAAGACTAATCTTATTAATTCTTCTGTGACAATTTGTAAGATAAGATCTTCAATAATTTGAATACATAATCTTATTTTTTAATCTAATACTAACCTACTCAATTTGACTTTTTATAAATAAAATATGTTCTAATAATATTCTTTTGAATTAATAATAATTTTTTTAAAAAAAATTAAAAATTAGTTGCTTTTAATGATGAGATCCATAAAATTATGATTAATTTTTTTTAATATGTGATTATGGTTGTTGTAAAATCTATAGAAAAAACTCAGTAGTATTTTTATAATTTTTTATACTTTTTATAATACAATCTATAGATGTGAATTCTCAATAAATAGTATCTAGGCTCTAAAGTTGGACATTAGTTTTTTATGAGGTAAAACATTAATTTATTAATAGCTTTTAAAGTTTTCATCTTCTTGGTTTAAACACATTATATGTATATATATATATATATATATATATATATATATATATATTTTTGAATTCTTTTAACTTAATATCATGGAAGTTTTTATCCAAAGTTTATTTATATATAATTGTATTGCCAAAGGCATTAAAATACTAATTGGCAATAAGAATGTGAAAGGCTTGGAGTAGCTTATAATAAGAAGTTAATAGAATTTAGTAGATTGATATTATATGGATATAAAAGTAAATACTCAATCTTCTATGCTTTTGAGGATACAATCATTTTCTTTGTAAATGATCTCTACTTTGAAAGTAATTCAAATGACTCCTTCAAAATTTTGTAGTCTTTTTTTTTAAGATATTTAAAATGATAGAAGACAAGATAAAAATCTTAAATAAATTAATGTTATATGTTATCTTTATTTATAAACTTATCAACATATTATATATATGTTATACAAGGTCATTTTATTTAAGAAATGATATCTTCAAAGATCCCTTATCTAATACTTATAAGTATGATAATACTTATTGTAATCAAATTATAGGCTCAAATTAAAAAAAGAAAGCTATTGAGACTTATTTCTATATAATAAATAATATTTTTATATGAAAAAATTTAAAAATATATATTTTTACTAATAGAACTAAAGTTACTTGTAGCTATAATAGTAATAATAAAAAATAAGATGTACATGTCGTATATAGATTGTAGAACCTTAAAAATAGATATAAAGATAATATTAAGGTTTTGTGGCTCTTTAAGAATATTCTATACACTACTTATTAGCCTTTCTTAGGATTAATTCTTTGACAACATAATCAAGTTTTTTTTTAATTAAAAAATATATTGTTATTTTTTATTATCTATATTTAAACTATTATAACTTATTTTTGATTTTTTAAAATTATTAAAATAATTAAGTACTTAAATATTTGTTTTTTCTATTATTTTTACTATTTATCAAGTAAAAATATAGTAAATGAATCAAAATTAATTTTAAAATATGTCTGTCTTTGATTATTCTTTATTCACTTATTTTTTTTGTTTTTTTTTTCTTCTTCTTTTTTCTTATTGATTTTACTTTTTACTTCACATTACTAATTACAAGTAACTCTTTATTAAAGCCACCTTATACTTTGGATTAAAAAATGAATTTTATTCTCATATTTTGGTGTATTTATCAAGAAATGGTGATTTTAATTGTTTATATGGATGTACAAAGTATTTTTGTACTTGATCTTCTTTATTTGATTGTATTAAGCAAAAAATTTAAGTTCATCTTTTAATCCAAAGTATGAGATGGCTTTAATAAAATAATTTATGAATTATAAGTTTTGTATCTCTTTTTTATTTTTAAATTTTTATGTTGCTTTTATATATTTGATGTTTGATTATTTTATAATGTGAGAAAACTTTTATATTATTTTATTTTGATTTTCATATATTTTGAATATTTTTTAATGTATAGTAATGAGCATTGATCTATTTAAAAAATTAATAATTACTAAAAATATTATAAATAAAAAATAATTTAAAAATAGAAGTATATTTATTTTTTAATCTATTTTTAAAAAATTTCCAAATTTATTAAATATATCATATTTTACTTTAGAAGCAACTTCCTTAATTCCCAACACATTTAGAAAGTTAACATTTTTAATAAATTTATTTAAAAACTCCTTTAAAACCTTATTTTCTTGAATCTATAATTCTTTTTAAATTTTTAAACTTCTAAATTTGATATAAAATTTTAAAAATTTCTAAAAATATATAAAATTTTGTATTTTAAAGAATCTTTCTTTCTAATTTAATTCTAGATACTTTTAATTCATCGAATTTTTGAATCTATTCAAAAACAATTCGAAAACTATGCACTTGTACTTATTTAAATTCCTCAAATATTACAATCTTCTAATCTTTTATAATTATTCCTTAATAATCCTTACTCTAAAAAATTTATTTCTTCTAATGCAACCGAATTCTCTAGTCTACTAAAAAATCTTCTAAAGTGTCATATTCTGACATGTCTATCTTCTTCAAATATGTCAAGATTTTAAAATTCTTTTTACAACTTTTTCAAATTCTTGTATTTCGAAAATATTAATTTTTTAACACAAAAAGGTTTTTCAATTCACCAAAAATTCATCCAAAATATCACATTTTTCCATATAAATTTTCTTCAAATTTATCAAGCTTCTAAATTATTCTAGTAACTTATTTAATTTTTTATTTTTGAAAAAATTCAATTCTTTTAATGTAATAAGATTTCTTAGTCTATTTAGATAATCTTCCAAAGCCTCACATTTCTATATTTTTTATTTATTTTTAAATATACCAAGCTTTTAAATTCTTATTGTAATTTTTTGATTTCTTGTATTTAGAAAAATCTATTTCTTTAAATACAACAAGATTGTCTAATCTACTATAAAATTACTCTTATATATCATATTTCCATTTATAAATATTTTTCAAATATGTAAAGCTTCTAAATGTTTTAAGAAAATTTCCTAATTTTTTATATTAAAAATAATAAATTCTTTCAATACAATAAGATTTTTTAATCTCCTTGAAAATTGTTCAAAAGCCTCATATTTTTAAATAAAAAATTTCTTTAAATAAAAAAGATTTCTAATTCTTATTGTAACTAACTAAAATTTCTATATTTAAAAAAAATTCAGTTTTTTAATGCAATTAATTTTTTTAATCTACTTGGAAATTCTTCTAAAGCCTCAAATTCCTATAAGTATAGCTTCTTCAAAAATATCAAGCTTTCAAACCTTTTAGCCAACTTATTTAATTTTTGAATATAAGATAATTTAATTTTTTTAATACAATAATATTTTTTAATCTACTTGAAAATTCTTCAAAAGATTTATATTAAGGATTTTTAATATCTTTAAATAGATCAAGCTTCTTTATCATCCTAGCAACTTCTTTAATATTTTGAATTTAAGTAAATATAATCCTTCACATGCAACAAAATCATCTAATTTTTTTAGAAACTCTTTTAAAGTATCACATTCTATTATGTAAATCTTCTTTAAATATGTCAAACTTTCAAAAAATTTAGAAGAACTGTTCAATTTCTTGCATTTGAAATAAATTAATTTTTCTAATACAAAAAGATTTCTTAGTCCACTTAGAAATTCTTCTAAAGTCATATATATATCTATATATATATGTTAAGCTTTTAAATCTTTTGATAAATTTTCTACATATAAAACTTCTTTAAACATGTCAAGTTTTCAAATCTTTTATGCTACTTCTTCAATTTTTTGTATTAAGAGAAAAATAATTCTTCTAATTCAATAAGATTTTCTAATATATATAGAAACTTATCCAAAGCCTCAAATTTTGATATTTTTTCTTCTTTAAACATGTCAAGCTTTTAAGTCTTTTTTATAAATCCTTTAATTTCTTATATTTGAAAAATTATAATTTTTTCTAATTTAATAAGTTCTTTTTAGTATATTTGGAAATTCTTCTAAAATATAACTTAAAAATAAAAGATTTTAAAAAGATACAATTATCATAGTGAAGTACATGCATTTGGTTGAAATTCTTAGTTTTGGCAATGTTTTGAAATCTATTAATATTATTTTTTGAATTTTAATTGTATGACCTTTATTTTAAAAGTATATGATTAAAAATCAAAGTTTGGAAGTTTTTTCTACTAGAGTTGAAATAAGATTAAAATCCACAAAAGAGTAAATAATTTACAAATAAAAGTGTATAGTTTAAAGTATATACTTTTAATTTCTTTAATACTTCAATTATTCTTTTGACTTTATAAAATATAGGCCTTATATTATTTCTATACCTCACTTATACATGTATAAATATGATGTTAAATAATCTATTTTTAATACTTAAAATATTAGTATATAAAAATATATATGTAAAAAATATAAGATTTGATAATTCATTAATATAATATTTATATTTTAATTATAATAATTAAACATAGCTAAATATAAATATAAATTTTATAATCTTTTAAATTCTATTTTTGTAAGTATGTGCTTTATATCATGTAATTGATTATATATGTATAAATATCTATTATTATAACATGATATAAATAAGATATTTTTATTATTGATACATAAGGATAGATAGTTGGAACCATGTTTGAGAAGCTATGGAAGTTTCTAGAATTAGGGTTAGATTAATGGACTATGTAGGATCTACCATGTAATATTCTAAAAAGAGCTTAAGATAATTATCTAGGTAAGGCCTACCATAGAACCTTCTAAAAAGAATTTGAGATGATTATTTAAGTGACATCCATCATCTAAGAACATTATAGAAAGTCTAAGGTGGTAGAACAAAGTATGAATAGGACTAGCCACGACCTTTTGGATATCTAGTCAAGTATAGCTTTAGACCTTTTTTCTTAGTAAAATTTGGTTTTGTATCTTTGTATTCAATTCTATTCTATTCTATTTTTATTTGCTCAGTTTTGTCTTTCATGTCCTATTTTGTTTAGTTCTATTCAATTCTATTCTAATCTATTTTGTCCTATTTTGTCAAGAGATTTTATGTTCTTGTGGATTAAAAGGATCTTAGACTCTCAAGATAGATTCGTCTTATTTCATTGGTATTAAGGCAAAAGTTAGACTATTCTTTGGTAGTGAGTCAATAATCAACATTTACTTTAAAATTAGTTGTTGTATTCACATTGGATACTGTATTGAAGCTACCATGAGCTCCTCTTAAAAAGTCAATTAAAAGATGAGAAGGCATTAAAATAATAGAGTCCAATAAGTAATTACAACATGGGAGATATGGCAAAGGAATCCCAGATGGAGGCTCAAATACAATACCTCTTAGGCAAGATAGCTACTTTGCAAGGGTAAATAGAAGCCTCTAGGAGAAAGAAATCAACATCTGTTATGATGAAATTGAGTAAGTTTAGTACATATTATGAGACTTCAAAGCAAAAAGATGTATGTCAATGGCTCTTCAACATACAATAATACCTCCAACTATCTGAGGTAAATATTAGTGAAGAAATTATGTACACAATTAACTATTTGAGAGATGTGGAAGCCATTTGGTGGCAACATTGAATTCAAAGCTATAGAGCTCAAGGTAGATTTTGTCATTGGGAAGAGTTTGAGACCAAGTTTAGGAATCATCTTTGACCTATCAATGTAGAGAAGATAATACATGATCAGTTAGTAAATCTTACATAATCTAGGTCAATACAAGATTATGTCTCTCAATTCAAGTTCTTATGTCTCCAAATTGGCAATGTTTCAAAGGCAAAAATAATGGATCAATTCCAATGAGGTTTGAAATCTAGGATTTAGTGAGATGTGGAACTAAGGAATCCACAAACATTTGAAGAGGTAATTAAGATTGCAGAGAAGGTCAATACTATAGATTTTAGAAATTGTGAAGCACGACCTATAGTATGAAGTTCTATATGGCTATCTAATACTAAAGTACAACAATCAATGCTAATAGAGATTCATGTCCTATAAGGATCATTGACACCACAAAGATGACAAAAATTGGTACAAAAGGAATTATGTTTTTATTATTAGAAGTCAAGCTATCAAATTGGAGGTTGTTTAAAATATCAAAATTCAAGCATCAACAAAATAAGGTGGATTCACAAACTTGAGACTTAGAAAGTTGATAATGAGACAAAGCAAGAAAATGAGGCTCTTCAATAAAGGCACTGAGGGCTAATATTAGGAATAGCTACTATATCTCAGAGACAAATGGCATGGTTTTGGACAATTATAAAAAAAAGTTGACTAGTGCATCTAATTAAATTACTAAGAAGATAGTCATGTCAAGTGCTCGTGGATTATGGCTCTACAAAAAATTGCATCTTTATGGAAATTACCAACTCACTTGGAATTAAAATTAAGGTAGTTAAAAGAGAAAGTATATACCTTACAAATGATTGAGAGAATATATTGAGTGAAACATGTGAAGAAAAAACCTTGAGATTAACTGATACATACGTCTTAAGAGAGAGGTTTAAAATAACAAAGCTAAGATATGATGTTATCCTTAGTATGCCATGGTTAAAGATGGAAAATAAAGAAGTTAATTGGATAGCAACGACAATTTTCTTCAAAGATGGTGGACACAAGATGACTCTTTGTACCTCCACATCAAGTGAAGAAAAAAAATAATTTATAATTAAAAACTTATTTATAGAAATAACCTTTATGAAGAAGCAAATATAACATAAGTAACTGGTATATATGGTGGTTCCAAAACTTGCATCAATGGTGGAAAAGACAACCAAAAGAATAGAATGGGCAGAATAATTTATACGGGAACATCAAGATGTTTTTCCAATCATCCTATCTAGTGGTGTGCCTTGTGATCGAGGTGCCCTCTTTCAAATAGAACTATTACTTAGAGCCAAATGAACAAATTGGCCAATTTATCACTTAGTATCAAATGAACTTAAAGAGCTACAAAAGATATTAGACGAATTCTTAGAAAATAGCTTCATTTTAGAAAATACATCACTATAGAAAATACCTATATTCTTTGCATCTAAGAAGGATGATGGACTTTGACTTTGTATGGACTATTGAGGCTTCAATAAGCAGAATGTTAAAAGTACATATCCACTTTCATACATGGATGATCTTCTTAATCAACTTCAAGGTGCAATCATCTTTAGTAAATTGGATCTTTGGAGTGGCTATTGGCAGATACCTATTGTAAGAGAAGATATAAAAAAATAACATTTTATATGTCCTATGGATATTTCAAATGGCTTATTTTATCTTTTAGCTTCACCAATGCTCTAACTTCTTTCATGAGTCACATAAATGGATTGTTTTAGGACCTTTTGGATAAGTATGTAGTTGTCTTCACTAATGATATTCTCATATATAGTAAAATTTCTAAGGAGCATGAGCAATACCTACAAGAAATGCTACTCCAGCTAGAAGATAGTCACTATTATTATAAGTAATCAAAATATGAACTTTAAAAGTTGGAAGTTACCTTTTTGGAGCATGTGGTGTCTTTTGAAGGCATGCACATAGAACAAAATAAGGTGAAAGTAGTGGGAGATTGGCCAACCCCTAAAGATTTTTTTGAAGTCCTCTCTTTTTTAGGCCTTGTTGGATATTATTGCCATTTTGTTTAGCGTTTTGCACACATTAGTACTTCATTGGTAAACCTTTTCGAGTAAGGTGCTCTATTTGAATGGAAACTAAATCAGCAAAGCATCTTTGATAGGTTGAAGGAGGCACTCATTACTACGCTAATATTCTAACCATATGATCTCAACGTTCTTTGTATACTTGTCATTGATGCTTCCAACTTTGCTATTGGAGTAGTCCTTCAATAAGACTTTGATAGGAGCCTTCAATTTGTAGCATATGAATCATGTAAGCTCAGAAGGATAGAGTGCAATTACTCTACACATGATCGAGAGCAATTAGCAATTGTACATGCCACAAAGGTGCGGCAACACTATCTATTAGAAAAGCTAGTAATTGTATTGATTGACCATCGACCTTTGCTATATAATTTACTTTTGAAAAATATGAAATCACAACATTATTGTTGAGATGAACTATTGCAGCTTTTTGATATTTAGCTTGAATACAAAAAAAGATGACAACATATTATACAAGACAACTTATCATAGAGATAAGACTTGAAAGTCAAATCAAAAGACAAAACAAAAGTTGCTACTATTAGTAGTATCATTTCAAATCTAATCTAAGAAACAAAATGAAAGGAAGCCATGTATTGGAATGCTTATTTTAAGATGGTTAGCGATCAACTAAAGGTGGGTGATTGTTGTTCTCATTGTGTTCAAGCTTCAATATACCAAAGCAATTAAATTAATAGACGTGCGTTTGAACACAAGAAAAGACTAGTTATATGAATTGGGTCTGTTAGTGTTACAATTGACTGTATTCTGGCTATCTGAAATCAATTATCAAACTACAAAATACCAAGGCTTACTACTTCCATCTTAATTCAACCCATAATCCATTCTACGACTATCAATTCAACAATACTTCCATATTCTTATCCGTTCATCTCCCACTTACTCTCTTTGTGGTTTATATATATTCAATTATTGATCTCCAGCTTATTTATTGTATTCAGTTTCTCAATTCATCACACAGAATTTAATATATTGGCTTACGACTCTCAAAGTCCGGCACTCCAGACTAACTTCTCAGTATTCAGAAACTATCCATTACTCGTCAACAACAAAGAAACAAAAAGAAGTAGCACTAAACTTGCTCCGGCTTATGACTATCACAGTCTGGTCCCTTGGCTTACGACTCTCACAGTTTGGCTCCAATCTTTGTTTCTTCAACCTCTTTATTCTACCAAAAGATGGACCATCGTCAAGCAAATTCCAAAGATTATAACCCTTTGAATTCTTAACCATTTATTCCACTAACAACCTACTGTTACCAACTAAACTGCCTAATCATTAGTCTAATTTTTAAGGTTATCAATAACCAACCAGTAACTTACTACAAAGTTTATTTTTCTATTCTACAGTGATATACAATATCAAAATTACAATCTTAGTAATAGCTTCCTATATTTCAAGAAGCGGATTTATACACCTCATAATATTATATTCTAAATATGCATATTTCAAAATGGACATGATATCTCAATATGTGGGCATTTAGAACAGATCTCAAAGATATAATTTTGGACAAATTTGAATTGTGATGTTTAAGCTTTTGTACGCTCCTATGAGTCATGTCAACATAATAAAGTACACAATGTAGTGACTTTTAGAATATTGCAATCAATTTCACTATCTATGGTATATTGGAAGCAAGTGACTATAGATTTTATTCATTGTTTTCCATAAACGCTTCATAGTGACACCACAATTGCTATCTTTGTGGATCAACTATTGAAGCAAATTCACTTGGCCACAATGTGCTTAGATATTGATGCTTCAACACTTGTAAGGGTCTTCTTAAATACTGTCTTTTGTCATGATGGATTACCTCGTGTCATTGTTTCAGATGAAGATCCATACGTTATAGTGTCGTATTACATGGCATTTGGCTTGAAAATGCATTGAGCACCTAATTGTCGAAGTTAAAAGAAAAATTGCAATAACAAGTCTTAACAATTCCAATAGATTCTTAAATAAATTATAATTAAAGATTAGCAAATATAATCAAACATCAATCAAATTCAATTAAAATTTTAAAGGAATTATATAAGGAACACAAAAAATTTCTAGAGATTCTTTAAAGAAATTATAAAGAAATAACATAGAAATTCAAAAAATATATATACTAAAATAGAAATCTTAATAAAATAATAAAATAAAAACCTTAATTAAATTCCAATCAAAATCTAATCAAACTTTGGTAAAATCCTTGTCAAACTCTAGTCAACCCTTAATTAAGCCCTAATCAAATTTTACTCAAATTCTAATCAAATATTAATTAAATTCTAATCAAATCCTGAACAAATCCTAATAAAATCCTAATAAATCCTAATCAAATTCTAGACAAATCCTAAATAAGTCCTACTCAAATCTTAGTGAAATCCTAGTCAAATCCTAATCAAATTCTAATTAAATCCAAAATCTCAATCCTAACTTTAATTAAATCTTAATCCTAATCAAACCTTAAATCAATCCAAAATCCTAATCCTAATCTTAAACCAAATACTAATCAATTTTAAGTAATTCTTATAGCAGAATTTACAACCTTAATATCTAATAAATTAACTATTGATTTTAACACAAATTTTTTATATCTCTTAATAATTAAGTTAAAAATAAGAAAAAAAATTAAAAATGATAAAAATTACCAAATAAATGATAACCTCAAAAATGTGCTTGGATATTGGCCGGCCTCCTTTTCCAACCTTAATGCCAATTTCTTAGAGCTTATTACTCCTGATTGAAATATTATTTTATGTTTAAACTTTATATACTTATTAGAAATCAAGTTAACTACCTCTATAAAAAATATTTACCTCAATCTAAGTAGAAAATTGATAGATATCTAAGAAAACCTCATTGGTCTTCAAAACCTTAAATTCTGAGATCATAACACAAAAAACCTTTATTCTTTTAAATCTAACTATTTAACCAAACCCAAATTTATAACACACATCACGCACAACTACATCCGAAAATCCAAAAAATTTCACTTATAGATCTATTACCAAACTTATGAAATTCTCCAAAAATATCACCCACTTTATTTCATAAATCTAGAGTCACCCCAAACAAACTCCAAATTTGCAAAGCTCTTACAAAGTTAATGTACATTCAAATCATTCCAAATCAATGCTCAAAGAAAATCTATCAAATCAACTCCTTGATTCTACTCTCCAATCTCCAAAAGAGCCCTAGAATCATTGTCAAGACTTAGTTTTGTGCTTCAAGGTTTGATTTCGACTTTAGTTGGTAATTGGTCCTCTCTGGATATCAATTCTTGGATTTCTAAGCTAATTTTTGCCACAAACTACTCTTATCTTCTTTCCAAAGGCATTTATATTATTTATTTTTCTAATCTACTTTATTTTGCTCTATTTGTGGTTCTACAAAGTGAATAGAAGCTTATTTTATAAAAAAGCAGTTTTAGCATCTTTAATTTTTCTATCCCTTCACTATTATCTATTTTTTCAAGATAATTTATCACAATATATTTGAAATAAGATCTTCAAAAATATGATATTTTCTTCACTCTTTCACCTATTAGCTATTTTAATTTTGTTTAATTTTTTTTCTATTTGCTCAGTTTTGTCTTTTTTTTTAATTTTGTTCAATTTTGTTTCGGTCTATTTTGTCCTATTTTGTGATGAGATTTTATATTAATGTGGATTAAAAAGATCTTAGACTCTTGAAATAGACTATTCATGTTTCAAGTATGATCTACTACTACTCATGATTTTTTCTTAAAATGATCACTAGCTTACTTTAAAATTCTAATATTATCATTTAAAATATTTTATTTAAAAAAAAAAAAATAGATATCTATCTAGAATAAAAATTATTGTGTAAAAAATAAGAAATATTTTAAAACATATTTTTTCATTAATTTCAAGTTTCTCAAAGCTCATTTTTAGTCTCTTCTAGGTTTTTATATTTCTACTTTAATCATATTTTGTTTGCAACAATTGATATAAAGTTTATTTATGCATTCTTAATCTTTTATTTTTATTCAAATAGATGTTTATTACTTTTAAATCAATAAAAGTCTATTAAAAATATTAATAGTGTAATTGGCTATATTTTTTAAAAATAATAAACAAGGTTCATTGATTTCAAAGGTATGGATAAAAAATAACTTTATAGATTGGCTTTTATTGAAAAATTTTATAACTATTTTTCCATGCATTAGTATATTTTATTTCAAAGACCTCTAAATATAAAAAGTTATAATTGATTTACTATAATTATCATCTTTAAATTAATAAATATTTAATAACTCATTCAATCAACTTTTGCTTCTAACATCATCAAAGAAAATGAAAACTTTCTTTGATTTTTGAATATGTTCTAAGATGTCTTGACCTTCTTGCAAAGTGCAAATCTTGGGATTATTTATGCAAATCTTTCAACTTATTTTTTAATATAAGTCTACATTTTCTATCATTCAAATTATCTTAATAACATATTGCTTCAAATTCGTGAAAGATATATCTACTTAAAGCCTTGCCAAATTAGATTTGTCAATTCCACTTATTTCAATGAATCCTAAATTATTGATATTTTATAATTTACCTTATAATTTAATTAGTTTCTTATTAACACTTATCAATTTCAAATATCTTATAGTTTTTTCATTAATCTATTAAAATATATAAATTTTAAAATTAGAATATCAAAATAATTTATATAAATAATAATGTTTTAAAATCCATTAAGATCTAAGTCACATATTATACTACATAATGGCATCTATTATAATTGTACTAATGTTTTTTTTAAAAAAACCTACTTCATTAATTATGCAATTTGATATAACAATTTTTTCTTGTCCAACTAATAATATTGTGATAGAATCAAAACCTCTATTTTGGAATAAAAACCACAAATATTGAATAAAGATGGAAAATATTGCCAAAAGAAGAAAAAACAATGCAATATGCTATTATTCAATTTTTCTTTGAAATTTATCTACTAATGCTTTAAATTTATTTAAAAATAAATAAAATTCCAATGCATTGTGTATATCTTGTACTCTTAAGACTCTTACCTTCTAAAAGACCTTAAAACATTTCTCTTCTTAAACACTTTTAACTTTGTATAAATTTTAAGAAATATAGGTCTTTTTGATGGATTTATAAACCAACAACTCTTTATCAAACATCAATTCTTGTGAATAAGTATTTAGCAAATTAGGTTTTTTTATATTTTCTTGATAAATAAAAAAAAAATCATTAACCACTAAAAGATTTAAAAAAAAAATAGCATTCCATATAATACTAAAAATAAACAGATTAAGTTTCAAAATATCTACTTTTACTAAGGATTTTTTATCTATAATCTTTATATTAATTTCAAGTACGTAATCAACATTATGTGGACATGATCAACATTGATAATTATTCAAATAAGTGAAATGAAATCAAATTAGATAAAAAATAGAAAAATCATATAATAACTTGTATATTAGCTTTTTAGAAGCTTTATAGACATGGATTTGACTTTATATGAATTTGTAGTTTATTAATGGGTTAAAAACTTGACCAAAAATTTAACTATATATTGCACATATTAGCCACTTGTGATACAAGTTAGTCATATGGCACACATGTAAACAACTTACCTTGCAAGTTAGACATATGTTGTATAAATTGGACATGTACTAGAGGTCCTATAAAACATTTACATGTAGTTTATAGTTAGATTATATATATATATATATAGATAAGAATGATGTCTTCTTCACTCTTATCAACTCTAATCATATTTCTAATCTAATTTCAAGAGTCTCTAATTTTCTAGTCTTTGGCAATAGCTATCATAGTTTCTTTTTTAACATACATACTTATTTTATTTTTTTCAACTTTCTTTGATATATGTCTCACTTGTTTATTTATATCCTTAGATTTTTTGTTCTTAAGAAATTGAAAAGCATACACTTATAATATCAAACCTTTTTTTTTTTAATTAAGAGTGGATGATTTCTTTTTCATTATAAAAAATAAGTATATTAGAAATTTTACATAAACTACTTTTAAATTAATATTATTCATAAAATCTTCTTTACTTTTGGATCAACTTTTCTACTTGCCTTTAGTGATATTAGACATCTCTATTTTATTGTGTTATCATAAAAAAGCTTGTTGAAATAATATATATATATATATATATATATATATATATATACACAAGAATAAAAAAGGGAGTTAATGCTCACTATACATAAATTCAATTTACCACCAAAAAGAGCTATAAGATTATTTAAAAATAAATATTTAGAGATGATTAGAATTTGGATTTTTAAGAAATAAAAGAACATTTATACTTTGAAAATTTTGTGAGCATTCTAACATATTGATGGATGCATATTTATGGAATTGTGCATGTGTTTGTCTTTAAATAAACATTATGAATTTGAATGCAATTGAATGATTAAATAAAAAATATATATTATAATTTAATTAGGTTAGGCTCTTATAATTTGGATTAATAATGATTTCTTTGATTTTAAATAATCTATCATTTGAATTGAAGCGAATTTTTTTAAATAAATTTTGAACTTATTTTTTTAATAATTTTGGTTATTTTGAGTACATGTAAACAATTCAATAAGAAGTTATTAGTGCTCGAAGATGAACAGCATGGTTGGAAAAAGATGACAAATAATATTCAAGAAATTAAGGAGCTTTTTTTTTTAAATAAATAAAGTAGATTCTTCTTTAAAATTTGTGTTTATTGTTTATAACTAAATTGCAATGTATAAAACATTTAAGTACGATCAATAATTTAATCAATGTTTATTAAATTTTTAAGGCCATTTTATAATTGAATAAGATTAATTAGAATTGATTAAATTTCAATAAGAATTTTATTAGGATTTTTAGGATTTTTTGAAAGGATTGGTTATAATTTTTTAAGATTTTTTATAATTTATTGAGATTTTTTTCGAATTTTATTAAGATTTAGTTGGAATTTGTATACAATTTTTTAAGATTATTGTAATATATTTTAAATTTTTTTAAATTTATTTATGGACTTGAAAAGATTATTAAAATTTATTTAATTTTTAATTAGGATTTATTTAGGATTTGATTATTATATTTTTAATTTTTATTTAGAAATTATTTAAGATTTTTTTAGTACTTCTTTAGGATATTCTTAAGAATTTCGTTAAGATTTCTTTATAAATTTTTTAAGTTTTTTTAGAAACATTTTAAAAAATAAAAAAATTATTTAAGATACTTTAATAATTTTTTTAGGATTTTTTATTAAAAATAAATAAATATTATTTATGATTTCTCTGAATTTTTTTTATGAATTCTTTTAGAATTTTTTAAATATTTTTTGAAGATATGAACAAGGTTTGACTATGATTGTTATTATTTAGTTAAGAATTTTTAAGAATTTAATCAGGATTGTTAGATTCTTTATTTTTTGGAAATACAATTTAATCAAATGCCTAATGTATTCATATCTTAGTTTTTATGTAAATCTTTTAAAAAATATTATTGATATAAAAGATTTTTTAAAAGATTTCCAAGTGATGATGATTCATCTATTATCTATTTATCATCTATTCATCATCATTCATTCATCTTCTATTCATTATTTATCAATCATCTATTAAATTGTCATCAACTAGTCAACTATTCTTTATCCATCATCTATACAAGCAACTCATGTCATTCTCTACCAAAGTATATGACGGTATTGGTAATAAGCATGTTGCTACAATACCATGCCTTAAACTATTCTAAAAGTCTCAAGATTTTGTTTCCTAAATCTAACATTGAAAAACATTCTCAAAAATCCAAATTCTTGAAAACAAATTTTAGAGAGTTTGACCATTTATGAAAGCTTGTTCTAAAGTAAGTCTATTTTATAGACTTTAGGCAAAGTTTTTCTTAGTTTCCCTTTATGTGGTCTTCTTTTACCACACTATTTTGATTTTTAGAAACAATATTAGAAAAAACCATCAAATATACAATTGGTATATATTATCAATATAATAATATCTTAATAGCACATTAGTGATAATACACAAACAATTTATGTTTATTAAAATACTTAAAATTTAAAAAAAAATCATAAATATAAGAAGTTTATTAACTCTTAATCAACAATGATATTTTGTATTTAAACTCTATCAACATCAAAATTAAAATGCTTGATTATAAGGCATAAAATATAAAAAATGCCTAAAGAGCTCTAAAGAATCATTCTAATATATATTTTATTCACAATTCTAATGCCTTTAAAAGATTTCATAATTTAAAATTTTAAAATACATATACTCACTTCAATTATATAGAATATTTCAAATTGGTGGAACTCTATACCTATTATTTGTAAAGTCAAATATTCTTAATTGTCAAAATCAAATTCCTGTTAACATATTAAAATAGAAGATATAACTCCCATACTAACTTAGAAGCATGATATTAACCTTATTTTAAATTATTTCATAGTATTAATTATTATTTATAATTATTCCATATAATATAAAATAAATAATGTTATAAAAATTTAATAATATAAAGATCTAATTCTACAGTACAAGAAAGATGATTTAATAAAAATTAAGAAATTCTACCATCATAGTTTACTTCTTTTACAATATCCAAATAAGTTAGATGTTTTTTCACTTAAATATTTCATAAATTCTTCACAATATTATAATTTTACATACAATAATTTTCAAAAAAATAAAAATAAAAATAAAAAAATACTCTAAAGATGTCATTTAATTCTCACATTAGTTAAAAAAGTATAATGCACATTAATATACTATAATCAAAGGACCTCAACCTTCAAAATAAAGCTTCAAAAATTCTTTATGTCAAGTATAGGCTTGATTCTACACCATTAAATCTTTACTATTAATTTAAGAAATCAACTAACTTATACTATTCAAACAATAAAGATATTATACATACTATTATAAAACTATATTTAATAATTGAGGCACTAAAAGTATACAAAGAACAAAAAAATAATAACAAGCAAAAGAATTAAAGTATATACAAATAAATGAAATAAAATGAAATAAGTAAAAAAATTAATCTTTATAAAATATATATATATATAATATTCTTTAAAAGTTTCTAATTCCAAAACCTCAAAGAATTTCAATTTGAAATCAAGCCCAACATGAATGCTATGCCAATATCTTCACATTTCATTTGACAAAATGTTCTAAATAAATTAAAGATTTAATATTAATAATGCAATTACCAATGTATAACAACATGACCAAACTCATACTTTAAATATTTTGTATATAAAAATAGAAATGAGATTCCTTATAATAAAATTATTAAATCTAATAATCTATGTAAAATTGGATGTAAAAATATTACATCATGATATTAAAGAATTCTTTATTTTAATTTTACTTCATCACATTCATAAGTCTGTTGGCTCATGATATAGCATAAACTTCTAAATATATTTCATTTAGATAGATTAATAAATACATAAGATTCTAATAAGTATAGTTTTTTACATAATTAATTATAAATTTGAATAACATCAATTACTATCTCTCATATTAATTAATACTAAGACAATCAATTGAAATTAAAAGAAGTATATTGATTAAATTACAGTACTAAATGTTAATAGTACAATGGAGTTGATTTACTATCAATTCACAACATAATCTCCCAATCTAAACCATGATCACACCAACCTTCAATTATTACTAAAAGCTTATCAATTTGTACCAAATTATAATAAATGCAATAAAAAAAATTCTAAACTAAACGATACAAACACTCTATGAACTATATAACATATATTTTACGGCGAATATGTAATATAATATAAATTAAGATATATTATACATATATTGTATCTTCAAACGATACAATATATGATGAATGTTCTACTATCTATATAGTACGCTGCATATAGATTCTGCATGATACTAAATACGAGGCAAGAAGTTGTAATTGAAATCCTCCATGTCTATGCACCTACTTAGAACCAACCTGATTGATTATTATTTATTTTGCGTAATACGTTTTTCATACTGCGGGTTGTGAAGAATCTTTGCACAGCTCAAGGTTGAGTGATTACAGAAAGTATCATGAAAAAAAGTTGCTTTAGATGGTCTAATTCTATAGAGAGGAGCATTTCATGATGCACTTGCTTTGTGCTCACTTGATTCATTCTCTGTTCTGTACCTACAGCTTCTTGACCTCAAGGCTGACGTATTTTAAATTATAAGGCTCTTACCAAGTTGTGTTGTGTATATCTCAAACCTCGTTAGTTTCGTTTGAAAGATAATTTAGGAATATGGACATGATTTCGTTGTTGAAAAAACTTTGGTTTTCGGATTTCAAGGAATGTAGAATAGAAACTTGTCCACACCTGAATTTGTCTTGATGGCAACGTGAGACCCAACCACTTTCCCCTTCCAAGATTTTATCCGCACATGGATGCGTTTGATCTTTCTCCGACTTTGTGAACTTTACATGTATCAATAGGAAATCAATCATAATTACCATCTCCAAGATGACTGCACACATTCAAACATACCACAAGCCTTGTCAGAAGTAGAAAACAGACTAGAATAGCAACACATAATATTCCCACTGAAAGCGGCCACCTTAACCAAATCCACCCAAAGCAAGTTTGGTAGTTTGAATTTCTTTCATTTCGAGTGTCGCCAAATGCAGACATACTCCCATGCTCAGAGCCACCAATCCCACCTGCAATATAACATATTATCCAGCGAAAGTGACACATATGCCAGTTGTCTTTCCAATATGAATTCTGGAAGTTTGTGGGTAGTGGAGCTTGATCACTTTATTAGAATCGGCTCTCTTAGATTTGCAGTGGTTCAAATTAGAGGGGATCGAGGTATTTTTTCCAATCCTAGCTGAGATTAGATGTAAGCTGTATGGACGACACAGCAAAACGTTAGGAGGTGGTAGGTTTACGTTGTCACAGTTCAAGGAAGCCGTAAATAGACGACAAAAGTTGACATGCATTACGCTATCATGGGAAAGTGTGCTGGTTCTTCTTCTCGATTCACTTCGAGCATGTCTTTGGTGCAGCGACTCTGGAGGCAAGAGTCGAGGTATGTCGTTTTCATCTGTGAATACCCTGGATAACGTTGTGACGCAGGTGTTGGAGTGCGAACAAGCTTCCAGATAAGGAGAGGAGCTGTCCAAAGAGTTATGAGGACATTTATGCCCGTCTACCTGCTCGGTGAAGATTGAACATCGATCTGCATGGACATGAGGATGTTCTGCCTCAAATGGAGTTATTACAGGATGCGCGAGAAGCACGCTATATGCTCGGTAAAGATTGAACATCGATCTGCATGGACATGAGGATGTTCTGCCTCAAATGGAGTTATTACAGGATGCGCGAGAAGCACGCTATACCGCCAGCTGCTGTAGTTATAATGGCCAATTCGCCTCCATCCACCAAGTCAACCCCAGCGGCTGAGTTGCTAAAGCTACCAAAGCAAGTGGTCTGCAGCATGAGATTTGTGAAATACAAGACCGTTGTGCAAATCATCGGCGTTTGTTCTAATCGGCTTGTTGCAGTTCCGAGACCCTCTGGACCATTTTATGGGTGGTCTAGACACCCCGTCAGCAATTCAACTTGTCCGTGATTTGACGCAGGGTTATGCGCAGGATTTGAATAAACGATTCCAGGGATTCCTCTCATTGCGCATGTGATCTTTGAGCTTGGTGATGTTGAAGCACAGTGTGAGGTATTGTGCTCTATTACACAACCCTCCGGCGGTTGTTGCGGATTCTAATGCAACTGCTTGAATATTTCTCCATCTCTGCTCCGATGCTGTGAGTGGAATTTGTACAGGATTAGGGCTGCAGTGTTTCCAGCAGGGGATGTTACTAGGTAGAAGCAGTAGATATGTTAGTGTAACATGCTTTGACTTTAGGAATCGGTAATATGCACATGAATGAGATTGGTGTTAGATTGCAAGATCATAGTGAATGCAAGAAAGATATTTGGTTGCTTTTGAGTAGAGAAGGTACACAATTGCAAGTGTATGGTAGAGTCCACAGGTGAAGTTGTGAATACAGAGACAATCCACAATGTACATAAGCTTTCAGACCCTATACTCCAAAACTCACACTTAGGAATAGTCAAAAAAATACCCGACAGAAATAACAAACAAAGTAGAAGCTTTATGGCCTTGCCATGAAGGCCTCAATTTTTATAATCTCAACCCTACTCCACTTCCTTGGCAACTCCTAGCTGCACAACGTCTCTCCAATTGTGCTAAGTCTTTGATCGTGGCAATGGACACCGTCCATCCCCAGCCGTTCCGAGCAAGCAGCGCACGTACACAGACGATAAGCTGGTTCTCGCTAGAATTTGGAGCTTCCCCGACGCCGGGCGCAAAAATCTAGAGCTACAGCAGAAATTGGGTTTGCGTCGTGTGTCGCTGCACCGCCCCCTCCGCCACTAGGATGCTCGCCGTACTTGTCAATGTACCCCAGCTCCGCCTATCCTTCCGCAGAAACACCGACTGTTATCCTACTGTGGGTTCTTGCTTATCTAGCATCGTTCAGTTTCGGGACCAAGTTTAGTACTCTTCTATGCTACCCTTGCTCATCACACGAACACTATTTGCAGCGTTCTGGAAGTAGGTTTGAGAAAAACCCGTTCGACTTTCCCTATTTGGCGAAGTTAACCATTGGATTGTGTAGCCTGGGAGAGACGGAGATGAAACCTGCCAGCATTTGCTAATGTCCATCATCGGTCGGTTACCCATCACATCACATTCCATGTTTATATTTAGTTCCCTAATAAATGATAACTTTTTCTCTGAAAATGAGCTTGATGAGGTGGTTTAACGTGTTGTGGCAGTTGCGTAGAAAATTGCTTAGTGATTCCGTTTTACAAATCAGCTATCTCTCACCTGTGCATGCGGCACCACAATGAACAGAGGATTTCGTACTCTCCATTATGAGATTGTAAAATATTCTATGAATACGTGAATGAATCAGTGGGCGAAGGACAAGGACAACTTCGAAGAGTTCAGAGATGTGCAACAATAGAGTCAAGATTTGAGACTGCAGTCTGCATGCTGATCAGAGGAAGCATGATTGTGAGGTGCGGGCAGTGTCAGATATCCAAGGTCAAAGCTCACCAAATTCCGTCATGGGAATCAGAGAACCAGGCCAGCAGAGGCGGGAATTGCGCATAGTGTGTCAATGAAGAAAATACATTATCAATTTCCTGGGCGGACGTCCGAAAAGAGGTCCGTGCCGAGATGGCAACCCACCTCTAAGCACCACAGCCAGCTGTACCCATTACAAGCTCGATCATACCAGCACGGATTGATCAATAGAAGCCCAACCAAGGGGACTAAAAGTCTTCCGCCTCACCTAATATACAACTCGAGGGCCGTGCCATGGGTAGCATGTCAAATCCTACAGTGACAGTGATCAGCCCAAAGAATGAAGATCATTATAATACCCGTCACCCTCCCCAATAATTTACTTCGAAGAGCGCCGGAAGTATGCTAAGAATGATAAACAATTTACACTCTCGTCAGAACTGGCACTCATAGGACAAGCACTACGGAGCACAATGCCACTAGAACAAGGGTTGTGACCATGGAGGTAACCATCCTTGGAGCAGCGTTCATGGGGAAACCCTCCGGCATCGAGCATTCTTCGCCGTTGAAGTAGATCTTCGCGGGGAAGTAATCGGCTTCGCGAATCCCTGGAGTAGTCTTCTTAGTGAAGGAGAAGACCGATTGGAGCTTTCCTGCCGATCGGTTAGTAGCTGCCATTAGGTAGTTGAGTCCCTCCAAGCCCCTCACAAGGATACTGGTGTTTGCCGTGGTGTCGTTCATGAGTGGCATTGCGGTGGCATTGAAGGAGTACGCCTTCTCAAATCCGGCGTAAGCGTTCGGCATCTCCACAATGGTGAACCAGTCCGGGTAAGTTGTATTAGACCAGTCGAAGAGCGTCATGCGCGAACTCCATCCCCCTGTGAAATTCGACACTACATGCCAGTTAATGGCCACGCCGCAGTAGTCCTGGCAAGGGAGTGGGTTCGGGGGAATCCTGTGGTTAAGTGCGGCCCAGGCAAGGATCTGCGCTGTCCGATTTTCGGGGTGAATTGTGAGAGCGCTGTAGGGAAGGAGCTGAGAGGAGGTTGTAGGGCTGCACACTGGCGTAGGATTCTTGGGGCAACCACAAGCGCAAGTACGACAAGGGACGATGGAATCGTTCGTGTATTTTGAAAATGAGACGCAGCACTTTGGAGGCGGCTTGATTGCGGTCTCATTGCACGTAACCTGCAAGGCCAACCAAATCACAACCACAAATTCAGCACATCCAGCAAACACCATTCTCAAAAGCGCAACTAGACGCAAGTTTGATTAGAGGCGATCGATTGCGAGAAAAGATCCTCACCTGCCAAGTTTTAAACGCAGCTGTGTCATGCATCAAGTAGGGATCGGGATAAACGGTCGGCTTTATCCGGCGGGGAACGCCACATTTGAATCTCCCATCGCCGAATCTCCAATTCCCGGGGGGTGTGATACTGTTTAGCTTATTGCTCTGAGGTGGAACCTTCATCACGTTCACCATGAAGGCTGACTTGGATCTCTCAGGGTCCAGAACAGCAGGCCAGATGCTGCCATTACGGCAGCAGTATTCGATACCACCGTTTTCAGTGTCATTTATTCTACCGAGGGGAAGATCGATGATCTCGGGACTCTTCGAGCAACTGAAAGCCTTATTAAGATCCATTTGCGTGTAGGTTTTCCCTGCAATTCCATTCAAGCAAACCTCGAGGTCTGCTGAGCGTGTTGTGGCACCTAACATCTTGGTGATAAACTCGTTCTCCACCCATGTCCAGGAGAGATTCCAATTTTCAATACGCGCGATTGGACTGTCATTGGAAATGGTCACCTACAAAAGTCCACTCCAATGAGGAAGTTACAGTAAGTTTGGTGGCACGGGATTTGCGTACAACTCAAATAGACAGTTGAATTCAAACCAGAGGGGATTACAAAAGACGTGCATCACTCACAAGTGCTAAGTAACTGCCTGGATATGCTTGTTTAACATCATAAGTGATGGTGAAATTGCCCTTTTCAGAAGGCAGATAAAATTCCTCATCGGTAAGAGTGACATTTCGATTGGGCTCCGAACAGCATGTGTGCATCGTAGTATCTGGACAGATGAATAAAAAGGTCATCTCAATGAGGAATAGGAGTAGTTGACAAAACCAAAACGAGCATACATACAAGGAGGCTTCCTTGGCTGCTACAAATCGAGAGGATGAAGGTTCTGGCACCAGTACTCTACTTACTGCCAAAAGTCTTTGCTATACTGCAGTTGTAGCCCTTCTGGGTAATGTTGATGTTCTTCGGCATGGAGAAAAGTTTTTTCCCAAACTCAGTACCCGTGATTGTGAAGGTTTTCTGAATCTGGCTTAATTCCCCAGCAGTTTCAATGGCATTTTTCAACACTCCTGCAGGAATTTGAGTCAAAACGGTGCCGTTGGAAACGTCGACGGGCATGGGGCGCCCGTCCTCCAGAAGCATGTCTTCAGCGCTAACAAGAATCTGGACAAATTAAGACCTGTCAGAGAAAGGCTACTGAAACAACTAAAATAGTCCTATAGTTCGTGATCTTAAATCCTGATTAAATCCTTAGGGTGTCCATTGCCTTATCCTATCGCCTGATTTGAACCTCTTACCTCGCCATTTGAAAAATTCATCCCGATCGCCCACCCCTCCACGGTGGAGTATCCCATGTTCGTTACCGTCACCTGGGCCTCAAACTTGTACGGTTGCAGCCATGGAGTTTCGTTGAGGTAAGGAAAAATCTTCTCCACTCTCGTATTCACATAAACGAGATCAACGCCATCGCAAGGAGGCCACAGAGGTGCAGGCTCCGGAGCGGGCGCAAGGTCCATCGGCGCTGGAGCTGGCGTCAAAGGAGCGGGCGCCGCGACAACCGGCGGTACCGCTCCCCTGCCTTGTCCTTCGACGGACACAAAAATGGCGAGGAGGGCGACAAGAAGTACCCAGACTGCTGCCTTGCACCCGCCCATGGCAATGAAGTGACAGCAACCAAGTGTACCTCTTTCGAATTGGCTCAATCGAAACTGTCTTTCCCACCGTCTAGTCTAACCACGATGCCTCGGCGAGACAATGTGTGCTCTGACTGCAACGAAATTCTCACGCTGCGAGACCTTGGGAAGACATTATCTTGTCGGACTGGACTCCTACTCTCCTCACATCAGACCCTAGATCACACATTACTCGTCTCCTGGGAAAGGAGAAGAGAGGAGAGGTAGAGATCGTTGCGGCTCGGAGGTATAATATCCTGTGGTGATAATGAAACTAAACTGCTGAATACGACCATGTGATCCACCACGCACCCTAAAACCTAGGCCCGACTCCACACTGTCTTGATGAAGAGCGTACCCTTTTCGAAGATGGTCTCACCCACCTTTCTAGCAGAGAGTCTTACCCGAGACCAGCACAATCGGCAGCTGGCTCCGACGATTGCGGCCACGAATGTAATCGAGGTATGATATAACTCTCCCAAATGAAAGAGAAGGTGCTCGTAGTTGGCTAGTAAGAAACTGCGGCTTGGGTGCAGCAGTCCAAGGCATCAATTACAAGCCTGGGTATTGTGCCAATTTCAAAAATAAATTCAAAAGAAAATCCCCTCGACGTGCGAGTTGATTCAGAGCAATCTACTCCATCAGATGATTGCCGGAACCTGAAAGGGATCTATCCAAGTGGCACAGAACTTCTGAGGACCAGATAGTCGTCGAAGTTGAATTGGTCATTTCGTGTGTGAGTTGCATTTCCAACAGTTCCTTATGCTTTTTCTAAATTCTCCCTGAAGACGCACATTTGTTGGACCTCATCGTCCAGGTTAACTTACAGCTCAGCTGTAGTGAACCTTCCCCCTCCCGCAACAACCCAAGCGACTCCCGCCCAAAATTCACACCGCGACACTTGGGTAAATACTCTAAAGAGGTGTCTTTATTGAGAATCCTCATGAAACCTAGCTGGGCTTTTAAATCATGGGCATGCAAGATTATTCCAAGACAAAAGAGAGTCCATCTTTGGGGGAGCACTAATCGATGGTATAGCAAAGAAATATAACACCTGGCTCTGAGACATCAGTCGATCAAGCGGGAGTCATGTGATGGAGTTGGATTTTTCAATGATTCTTCTTGCTTTTGACCTGAGGACAATGAATTGTTTCAAGAATAGTTGACTTGCCCATCTTCATCTCCTCTCATAACTTGCTCACACATGCTGCCAGGTTATTTTTGTTCTTGTGTGCCCTGGGTTTCCTGTTGTTTCACTGTAAAATATAAGTGAATTAGTCACACAAAGTAAACAGCACAAACTGACAATCTGGGTTTCCTTTATTTCTTCCCATTCGCCACACCACGAACATGCCTCCTTTACACTCCGGCGTTTTGTATCTCCCTGACCTTCTTTTTTAGATTTTTCTTTAACACAAATAATTCCCCTACCTTTCAGCTTCCCACAACCATCAATTTCATATCCTGAGCTTACATTTGTCCACGCCTAGATTGTTCGTCACCTCTCCAGAAAGAATGTAAGAAAAAATCAAAATATTAAATAAATAAAAAGGGAAGAGGAAATCCTCTTGGTCCTTGTTTCTCAAATCAAGAGTTTGGATAAAATTTCTCCTCGTGCTTCAAAGAATAATCCCACCAAGATTCTATTTAAAAAAAACTATATCGAGGTGCAGAATCCCGCTCCTTAAGGAAGACGCTACGACCATTTCGAACATTAAAAAACGCTAAATTTGCCTGATAGGCACGAATTAATACACACCAGTTCGGAAGCTGGAGAAATGTCTTGTCAAAAACAAGGTCCGAGACTTAACTTCCTCGAAAACAGAAGGCGCTTCACACCTTCAACCTAGAAACGCAATTTAATCATTTCTATATATATATATATATATATATATATATATTTTGAATAATATTAGCTCGAATTCAGAAAAGTTTTTCAACAACCCATTCCTGGAAGCAGGCTGCGGAAACCTTGCAAGGGGAATACTCCGAAGCCAGAAAAACTTTGAGCACATCGGGGCAGCAGTAATCGCGACGCATTAATAGATCCGTGGTCCCGCTTGAAATGTCGCTGGGCAAAAACCCAGCATTGACTTTAAGGAAGGTGGGAAAATATGGCATTCAAGTGAGAGCATTAAGTGGAGTCAGGGGGTCACAAGAAGTCCCTCACGTCCACGCCCGCGCTGCTCCGGAAGCAGACACCACGGGCATCCGTGAAGGGCTGCGGGAGGTGCGTTGGGGAGGGGCGACTTACTTCAGGGCTCAGGGTGAGATTTGCTCCGTTGCTTTTCCCCATGTTGCGAGCGTCTTATGATTTGCGAGTGCCAGCCTTGCAGCAAGCGAGGGATCCTGGATCTGTGCACTTGGGCACCCCCTCCCTCCCCCATTTGCCCCTCCCAGATAAGGTCCGCGTTGCCGCTCCGCTTCGGGAACTCCGCCCACCTCCACCTCCATGACGACGACTACGACGAACAGTGATAACGATGACGGTGCGTCGACGACGTTCACGCCTCTTGTCGTTCGTTCACTCATATTCTCGACCACTTTGTTGCTCCTTTTAATTGTTGGTAAAGTCTGCTTTTATTTAAATTTTATTTACATAAGGGCGACTTCCCACATGAGGGAATAGGTGTATACAGTCACATTGAAGACCATGTTAACGGCTTTTCATTGTTTGGTTGTATCG
This sequence comes from Physcomitrium patens, assembly GCF_059467195.1. Classification (NCBI taxonomy): domain Eukaryota; kingdom Viridiplantae; phylum Streptophyta; class Bryopsida; order Funariales; family Funariaceae; genus Physcomitrium; species Physcomitrium patens. The sequence continues at coordinate 7,742,791 of NC_143423.1, read as the reverse complement.
AATTTATTGAGTGTTGGCGTAACAGATCTACCTTTGTGTGGTTAGGCAAAGTGGAGGTGTTGTAATCTTTGGATTAGGTGAAATGAGTTCCTTGACATGCTATTATTTCATACATTTTTTTATTTTAATTTTTTTAAGTGATATTTTGTGCTCTGATGATACTTTTATCTTTTTTTTATCAAAGTGGGAAAAAAGGATGCCTTACCTAACTCAGGCTTGAATTAGAAGAAAAAAAAAAAAAAAAAAAAAAAAAAAAGTATCAATGATTTGTCATAGAAGACAAAGTGATGTCAAGGGCTTATTTGCAAAAACAAATCTTCACTTTTTCTTTTCTCTTATATTGTAGTTATTGATATTGGATGTTTTTCAAAAGTATATTCATTTTTAGAACATTGTGGGCAGATAGACAAAACAAATAGAGAAATGCCAAAACAATGTAGTTAAGAGTTAGAAGATTTGTAAAACTTCATGCATTTTGAGCCAAAACCTCATGAACTTATAGATATATACTTAAAAATATTTTGATTCCCTGAAACTTTCACAACCTAATAATACTTGCTACACAATGAAAAAAAAAAACAAAATATATATATATATATATATATAAGTTAAAAGATTGTTTCTATACTTAGACATCTACTATGCAAAAAAAATCATATTTTAAAAATAACAAGTAACGAATAAAAATTCTTTGTAAACTTGTATTTTGGAATCAATCTAAATATTATCCATATTGATTTAGCAATTTTAATAATATGTTAGTTTAATATTATATTTTATATATCTTTATTAAAAAAACAATCATTTCCATGATAAGCATATAAATTAAATAATTATAATTTTATTACTGTTAAAAATAAAATAAACTTAAATAACTACTTTTAATTGTATTATTCAGTCTAAGTAATAGAATAATTATTATTTTATCAATTTAAAATAAAAGGCAGGATATTACTTTTCAATTCTTTTAATTGAAACTAATCTTATGCACTACTTTGTTTATTAGTTTATTAACTACTTCTATTCTCATTTTATAAATAAAATTAGTCATTACATTATTAAATCAACAAGAGTATTATTTCATGGGAATATTAAATCAATCCATGTAAATCTTAAATTAACCTACTTTTGGTCTTACCACCATTAAGCAATTGGAATTTGTAATCCACTCCCTCAATTGCTTGTACAATACCAAAATTTCCAATTCTTTGTGAGCAATTTCTAGTAGACCAATGATTTAATGTATTGCTAAGCATTACAACAATTGATATGCAATATTGATATGAGAAGTAAAGAGAAGCAATGCGTGGAGAGGTAAGTAGAGTAAAATAGGCATAAAATGTGAGCTACAAAGCAATAGAAGAATGGGTATGAGAGAAGCACATATTGGTGAAATTGTTTTTATAAGAGATCAAGAATTAACAACAATGACGAAGCAACAACATAACAATAGAGGGAGGGAGTGGAAGTAAGAATAAGAAGCTTGCAGTGGCAAGGTAGAAATCAACAACTAGCAAACAATAGATTGATTTAATATGTACACTTTTTTTAATGTGATTTATAAAGATATATATATATATATATATATATATAATTAAAGTTAAATATTTTTGTCTTATATTAGATAGCACCACTATCTAGAAATAATATCTATAAAAATAGTTAAGTTTTATTTAATAAAAGAAATGAAATTATGCATAGAAGCCAAATTTTATATAATTAATTTGTAATTAATGCATATGATGGAATTGCAAATTTAATTTCATTTAATTATTAAAATATTTTAAGTATAACACAAACAAGTAAAAATACTTATACCTAAGTCAAAATTGACATTTATAGAAGAAATGAAAAAACATCTTAGTTCATTATATAATAAAAATTATTATTATTTTATAATAATAAAAAATATGACATTATTATGGATTATATGAATCTATACAATATATAGTATATATTTTCTTACAACTTAAGGATCTAGTGTTGTTTATAATTTAAGATAACATGTATTAATTTGAAACCTTAAATAGTCATTTTAAACATTATATTTAATACAATTATTTAATTATTAAATATTAAATAAAACATAGAAAAAAATTGTATGAGAATCAACTATTTAATCTATAATAAAAAACAAACTCAAAATTAAACAGAAATAAATATTTATTTTTTTAAAATAATAAGTGATCTGTTTCATACCAACTATCTTAGAACTAAGATATCAATTATCAATAATTTAAAAATATAGTTGCAAACACTTTATCATATCAAAAGAAGCAACAATACTAAATATAGTATATTTTCTAATTTTATTTCTAACAACGCTATTAGATCATTGTTTGTGAGCTTTGCAATCTAATATATATTTCAAATTTATTCTAAGAATTGACTATATACATCTAGATATTAATTTCTTTTTTTGAAAGAAATTTATAAAAATATATAAAATTAATACTATTTAAAATTTAAAATAACATATTTTGATTAGTATTCATCTGATATTGTTGTCCTGATAGTTCATCATTCTTAAAATATTTTTGGATAATGGATTAAATTTTAATATCATTGCTGAAACAATACTTACTAAATTAAATAAGTTCCTCAACTTTAACACATCATAGTCTTAAATATTAAAAACGAATTTTTAATATTTAATTAATATATTAATTGATACTAAAATTCTGAATTAATAGTTTCTATACAACTTGATGTTTTTTCAAAGTATGATTCGTACTAGAATAAATATATCTCTTATACAAAATTACCACAATATGTTTTTAATATTTACATACACATATATACTAAAATAAATACTCAAATAAAAAATTATATAAATTTTAGTATGTGAGTAAGTACTAAAATAATATATAATTTTTTGTATTTTTAGTATATAATAAATTTATTTAGTATAATACATAATAATTTTTAAATTGTTATCTTGGTCTTGTTTTTGGCAATTGTGTTGGAAAGATTAGAATGTCAATTTTTATCCTGAATTTATTGCTAAACATTATAACAACAATATATATATATATATATATATATATATTTTTTCAATATTTTTTTTGAAATAAAAATATGTGATAATTAAAAAAACATTTCCTCTCAAAAAGAAAAGAAATAAGCATAAATATGGACATTTGGTGCCATGCAGTAAATTACCAACAAATACTACCATTGTTACAATTTACTTTAAAAATTGATGTTAAAAAATTTGCACCTAGAAATTATATATATATATATATATATATATATATCTTATTGACAAATTAACTTTATGGGTTATATCCTTAAAACTATTCATGCAGTATTTTAATAATATTCTGATTATCCTTGACTATACTACTATCTAGTTCAGAAAGTATTTATTGAAAATATTAACGATTAAAATGAATATCTTTAAATTTTAGCATTTGGATTATAAATTTAAAATTCTAATAAATATCTTATATAATTGGCTTAATTTTATTTTTTATCATTTTCAAATTAAAATGAAAGGACACAAAATATTGTAAAAGAAAATGGAAGTCATTTTTTAGAACACATTCCAGTTGTAAATGTTTTCTTATTAACGGAATATTTAGTAGAACATAAAAACTATCTTCTCCTTATTTTTCTTTTTTCTTTTTCTTTTTTTTTGTCTTTTTTTTTAATAATGTAAAATTTCCACTATATTTTAAAATATATCTTGATTCAAATCTAAAGAATTATTTGTAGAATACGCTATAAAAATCTCATGTGAAAAAAACAATAATAAAAATAAACTCATCAATCAACAGAATATGTAACAACCTAGGTATCTTAACAGTATTACTTTAAATGTATAAGGACTCAAAACATGTTAACATCTGCAGAATATTTTATTCTTAAAAATGACAAAGGCATCTCAAAAACACAGTTGTAAATCTTGGAGAGATTATCAAAAAGGGAGTAAGAAACAGTTTATTTGCGAAATTTGAAATCGGAGATAGATTGAACTCAGAAGCAAATTTAAATTTTTCTCATGAATTCCTGGTTTTGCTTCTTATTATTGTTTGTGACAGAAAAAAGTGATGTTGTGATGTTTTTTTCATCATGCAAAGTGGAGATGTCCCAGTTGAGACCAAAACTGTCTACTTCTCTTATTCAACAATTTTGTCACCCTTTGATGGTTTAAAATTTTTGAGACTTAAAATCTTTGTTCACATGAAATATCTTCTAAGTTCATTCCAACTAGAATTTGCGAGAACTATAAATGTACCCAATTGCACACGTTGTGACCAAACAATTATAGTAATTAAAGAAGGAACACAGCATTTGAGGCCCACGACAGATTTAGCAAAGAGGGACCCCAGCCTGGCCAGTCTGGACGTAGACCCAACTGGCTTTAGACCCCCTTTCTGTTGAACATTTTTGCTTTTTAATGGAATGGACCACTTTCTTATGGTGAGGGATTATCAGTTTATCATTTCTGTTGGATCAACTGTGATTGAACTATTTTTAGTACCCAACAGCCGTTGAAACATATTTGCTTGTGAATATATACTTCAAACTTTGTGAGTTTGAATACTTAAGTAAGACAAATGGAAATGTTTTAGGTAATGTTGCGTGCAAAAAATTTTCGTACTGGTTGAAGTTCACATTGTGAATCAGTTGAAAAATTAAGTATGGAAAAAATCACCCTCACATATATATATATATATATATATCTGTAAATTGAAAGTGACATTAAATTATTGGAAACATTTGGTGAGAAGACCTGTAAATCATATGTTTTCACAGTGGAATAGTTGGCTTTGTACAATTAATTTTTATCTATGCAATATTGGAGCATTGTATTTCTAACAATAATTTTGTGACGCGTTTTTATTATCACTAGATTTTGTTCTGGACATACTTTGAATAATTCTCTTGTCCACTGCATGTCTATTGAATCATTTTGAACATATCTAAACATCATTGCAATATTTGATAACTGTTATTTAAAATTCTCTATCAACAATATTTTATGATTTATTTTTGTTTCCATGAGATTCAGTTTGTTTAAGAAGTATTTTATCTTCATCATTTCATGTACAGTATGAACTTTCAAAAATTCTTTGCATCAAATCGTAATGACCAAATCACCACATGCACGACAAACTCCTCCTTTGGTTCATGAAATAGAACAGTGAAAAGGGAGTAAATAAATGGATGTTATCAAAAAGAATAATCCGTGTCAGCCTGTTGCACAACCTCGGCTTTCAGCTGCCCAGAAGCATACGATATACATACACATGTTCGTATGCGTATATTTATATATATATATATTGCATATACATATATACATACACATTTATGTCTTTCTCTGTATCTATTGAATGTATTGAGATCTACGTTGAGTTGGAGTATACAAAAAGCTTCTAGTCCCTCTCTATAATTATTCCGCACCCTATTTATTTCAGATCGCATTAAATACCAGATAAAGTTTACCTTTTTCCTTTCCTTTTCTTTTCTTCCAAGCATCACACTTATGGGTTTACTATCTTAATGAAGATTTGTGATGCATGGAAAGAAGGAAGTGGAGTATTTCCTCCAAGTTTTCACATTGTCGAGGAAAAATAATAATATCGCTACTTTTTTCTTTTGTTGCTCCTGCAACGAGCTTTATAGAATATTACCACGATGTAGTGGCATTTTGCAAGGATCATTCCCATCAAAATGTGCAATATTGAGTCTTAGAAAATTATTGCTTATTTTAAAGTGATTTTGTAACAAGACTTGCTGAAACTCGATTTTCTTGATATATATATATATATATATATATATAGTATTGTCTCAAGTCTCCAGTCTCAGGTCCCATTCATTGTGTCCAACATTTCACAGTGGATTATCACATAGCATATCGATTAGTGACCTTAATGTTTGTAAACTAAGACTTTTGTTACCATATTATTCATGAAGCACATGCGTCTCGTTGCATTTGTGTGTTCAAAACAAAAAGCTGGCGTGGAATGTACCAGATGACATGTCTCAAAAGGACAAAAATTAAATTTCAGAAGCGAGTGGCTGAAAGTGAATGATGTGCAAGAGTTCACGGTGGGCAATATTTTTCGGGCAGTCTCATGTAATAACTTCTGTACAGTGTTTTCACACTCGAAGAAAGTTGTGTGCCTCCTGCGAACCTTTGTGTTTGTTTTGTAACTGTGGCTGGTTCCACTTTCCTGCAATCCGCCCTTTCCGGCGCTTGGACATTAATTGACGAGTAAGGTTGGCACAAGCTTTTTCTTTCTTCTTTTTGCGTTCGTTGGTTTATATATCTGAAATAATGGTATGGTGTCAGATTATTATTTTTCCAACTTTCTGGATTAGTATTTCGCAGCTTTTGAAGGTAATTCGATACGGGAAATTGATGTAAAAAAGAAGAAAAAAATTTTGATGCATAATTTGTACCCAATTGAATTTTGAAGAGTGATGGCAGACCTGTAGTCTATCCAGCTGCATTCTTCCAACACCCATTTCACTTCAACGAAATTGTGTTTCACAAACATAGTTGATTTGTTATTATGCATTTCACATAAAAAGCTACTTAAGCCCTTAATTTTTTTTTTGTTTTGTTGTTATTTCAAACACTGGAGAAGATAGAATACTCATCAACTGTAGGTTGTTCACTACAGAGTTTTATTTATTTATTTATTTATTTATTTTATATATATATCTTAGGTATCAATGTCTTTAAAAAACACAAAAGTAAACTATCTTACAAGAGGTAAGGCTATTTACTTCTGCTGTACTCTTACGGTATTAGGGAGTAAGTAGTCTTTTGTAACTATTCACCACATCAATTGACTAAATATATTTCGTACTAGTGGCAAAAAAAAAAAAATAGAAATGTCTCCAAAATAATTTATAATATTCCACATAATGTTTATACAATGCAATAATAGATTACATTTTTTTTTTTTTTTTTTTTTTTTTTTTTTTTTTTTCCCTTCTAATTCCAACTTCATTTCAATTTTTTTTAAAAATTCAAATCACATATCAAATAATGCTGGATAAATTTAAAATTCTACTTTTATTTCAAAGTTAAATTATATATTAATATATTAATTAAGCATATTCACACCAATCCAAACAAACCTCTTCTAAACTTCATAACACACATGCAAATTCGATAAGTTTTGCTATTATATTGCAATAATTCACGTTTATTTTTTGTAATTTTATAATTTCTAATTAATAGCGGATGTTTTTTCTAAAAATAAATATAAAAATTCACCATATAAAGAAATTTAAGATTACTAATTATATCCTATAAGGTCTTTAAGTTTACACATCTATCAAAATTAAAGTGCTTTATATTAGATACATTATGTGTGGATGGTAGAAGTTGTTTTATTTTAATGATTCATGAAATTTCATTCCTTATAGAGATGTTAAACAACCAATTGATAGTACATGTGTCTTCAAAAATTCATAATTATAAAAAAGTAATATTTAAAAAACTTTAAAGTTACTAATTGTATTTAACAAGATCTTTTTATCTTATATACCAATAAAAAAGAAACATTAATAATATAAATAAATTAGCTATCAATGTTAAAATTTATTCTATTTTTATAAAAATCTTCATAATTATTTGTTGTAGAAATATTGTATTATCAATTGATAGTAGAAGTGTCTTCAATAATATATATATATATATATATATATATATATCATTATATAATATTTGGAGACTTTTGAGATTACCATTCGTATCTAAAAAGGTCTTTAATACATAAAACCAATCCAAAAGAAACTCCTTTTAGTTAAATATATTATCTTTAGATGCTAGAAGTTATTTTGATATAATACAGTCATGCATGGACATTATTTGTGGAGATGTCAAGTTACAAGTTTGCAATGAATTACATCCATGTAAATTTATTATTTGTAGACTTTTGATATCACTAATTGTATCCAGATGGTTTTTAATTTTTTATACCAATTTCAATAAAACTCCTTCATATTAGATTAATTGCATATAGATGCTGAAAGTTGTTTTATTTTATTGCAACAAAACATGGTCGATTTTTGTAAAAATGTCAAGGCACCAATTAATAGTAGAAGTATTTACAAAGAACAAAACTAATCTAAATGTAATATTATGAAACTTTTGAGGTCACCAATTGATGCTAGAACTATTTGCAATGATTAATATTTATCTCAACATAATATTTAGAGACCCTTAAGATCACTAATTAAAGTCGTCTATTAAGTAAAATGGCGAATAAAAATAATTCTACTCATCTTTAGATAATAGTCTATTACAATATGATGAATTTTTTCTTGTCATTTCAACCATATTTTAATTACTATTAAAGATGAATAGAATATTAGATTAAACCACAAAGAATGATCCAATTCTTGAGTCCTTGATCTACTTAACTTTTATTTTTGAAAAATAACAATTTCACATTTTAAATAAATATTCTAGATAGAACTATAAAGTTTTAATATTTTTAAAATACTATTTAGATCCTTATATTATAAATTAAAATCTTTAATTTTATAATTTATTTAAAGATAAAATACTTAGATATATCTTATTGATATACAATAACTTTTTAAAAGATGTTTTTAGTATTTATTTTTTTAAGATAAAGAATTATACTTATTATTATTATTATTATTATTATTATTATTTTTATCTATAAGATCTGTAATATGAAAGAAATTTAAAATTATTCAAAAAAATATTACTTTTTAATGGCTAAAAATCTATGTTTTGTAAGCCAGAAAGGTAATAGGGACGTGAACTTACTTGCCAACATAACAAGTGTTTGCGATTACACTCTTTAATTTTATACAAAAGTTTTATTCTAATTTGTTTTTTCTTCTTCTTTGATTTTTTTAGTTTTTTGTTTTTATATTTTTTTATATTTATATTTTATTTTTATATATCTAAAGATTTGATACTTCTAGCCATCTTGAATATATCATATTTGAAAAATACACTAACATCACAAGTGTTTGCTATTATACTCTTTAATTTTATACAAAAGATTTATTCTAATTTATTTTTTCTTCTTCTTTGATTTTTTTAGTTTTAGTTTTAGTTTTTAGTTTTTATATTTTTTTATATTTATATTTTATTTTTATATATCTAAAGATTTGATACTTCTAGCCATCTTGAATATATGATATTTGAAAAATGCACTAGAGTAGTAAATCATTTCAACTTGCTTCCTTGCTTGACACTTATCCATGACTTAATGATATATTTTATATGACCATATACTTGGATATAATTAGTGGATAAATAATCACCATCATTCTAAAATGATTGATGCTTTTGGCCTCTATTCATGTTGTTATTGTTACATATATACATAAATATTAATAAAAGAAAAAACATTCTTCTATTATATCTTAAAATAAGATAGGAACTTCTAAAAAGAATAAAAACAATCTATTTACTTTAGAATAATAAGGCAACATTGGATCTAAGCCCTGCAAGACTTAAAAATACTAAATATATGATTAATAAGTTTAGAACTAAGGTGGCTTGCCAATTTGGATTCCTATCTTTAATACATACTTAATTTCTATTATTGGCTTATTTTTAGTATCTATAATTTATAGGTGAATAGACTCTATATTTAACAAGCATCAAAGGTCTAAATCCAATAGGTATTAAGGTTTGGAAGCCAATATAAAGAATGGATGTATAAATTATAAATATATAAAGATCATAACTTGTAGATCAATATGAAATGTGTTAAATATATTAATGTCTTAGAAGCATTATCTTTCTCTTGCTTTAATTGAATTGTTTGGATTAACAACCTAACCTATTATTATTGCTTCAAATTTAGAATTTAATTAAGAATTTATTAGAGACATCTAATTCTTTCTTTTGCCCATATAATTTTAAATATTTTTTTTCTTATAAAATCTCATTGCAAGGCATAAGAATAGGTCTTGATCTTTTTTTCCTACTAGAATTTAAGTTTGATATCTCAATATATAATTTATTTGGCCTATGTGCTAAGACTTATTAGTGTATTCCAATGATTTTTTCATAATAGAAACTATGGTCTTGGATTTATAGTTCTTCTCTCTACATTGGCTATTTGTGTACATGTAGTAGTTTTAAACTTTCTTGGCTAAATTGCTTCAATTATTCATGTTTGTTAATCCATCTTCTTTCATGAGTATTTCTTGTATTTGTTGTTAATCTATGTACTTTGACTTTTTATCTAATGGCTCCAAGTTTTAAATTATTATTTCCAATTAAAGCCAAACCATTGTAATAATTTTTCAAAGCATCTCTTAATTAAGTCCAAAGTATACTATCTATAGTATTTTTTTTCTTCTGTAATTAGTTCTATAGGTAGGCCTTGGAAGAGAAGAAATTTGTAGCAAAGGAAGTAGTAATAATCTTAGCTAAATGAATGATTATATTATTGTACTTCAATATAAGGTTAGACTTGCTACTCCTACCATTCTTTAGTTTTTAATTTGACTCCACCACTTGATTTGCCTAGACTGCATAATAAACTATTTTTATTTTTATTTTTATTTTTTTTCATGAAAATTGATGTGATTTTAACTATGGACTTTTGTGTTATTATATCTTAATTTACAAATCCAACCATATTATTTTTTGTCTAATTTGACACTGAATTCATTCATAAATTATCTATCTTAAGCCTTGTGTTGTCTTAGTTATTTTTACTCCAATTTAGATTACTAATAAATTCTTATATAAAAACCATTGATATATTACATTGTTTATTAAAAATCAATTTATGTATATATTATTATTGTAATGTCTCCTTGCAAGATTTTTATTGCTTAAGTTTGACTATAGTGAGTCTTTTGCATCAAGAATCAAAATCAATAGTATGTTTGGAGATATTGATATAGAAATATCTTATTGAATATTTTATTCTACTAAATTATTAGCTTTTCATATTTTCAAATTACCATCAATGTTAGCTTGTTTTTTCTTCAAGTCTTCAAAAGTCATGACTTTGATTCTAGTAGGCTTAGAAACTTAGCCATCTTTTATTTTGATTTTTTTTGATATGGCTTTAATCTTGGAAATTACTAGATAAATTTTGATATGATGATAATTTGTTTTTAAAAAAACAGAAATAAATTGAAAGATTGAAATGACCAATAATTATAATTTTTTATTTTTTAGTAATAAAATAGATAATTATCACCTTAATTTTTTAATTGATCCTAAATTCAATAGCTGTGCAAAATTGTGGATTTGTTTATTTTCATTTACTTTGGTAGCTTCTAATACTCTTTTAAGACTGACAATAATATTTGGAGCTAGTTTTTTTTTTTTTTTTTTTTTTTTTTTGGGAGACCTTTCAATATAATCTAATACAATTTAAAAAAAACATAAATTTTTACAATGTATGTTCTAAATAGCATTTGAATTAAAATTAGGGTTATATGCCTAGAAGTCTCAAAGATCAAAATTTGACTAATATATGACTAATATTAGTACCAGGTGCATATCTTCTTCTAAGAATGTCTTGAAATAAACATATCCGCATCCAAGATTCTTTCCAAGAACAATAACATTACTTAAAAGAGCTTTAGGTCCATCTTTTTATATTTATAAATCTTTGATATCTAATTACTATTTTACAAAGTAAATTATATTATTACTTTAATATAATTTTATTACTTTATTCTAGATTAATTCTTGATTTATAAAATTACTTTAGATTTTTTTTCTTAAGAATAATCCATTATAATTGTGAAAGTGTCCAATAGGAAGAGATTTGCTTGATGAATATTATATTAGATGTGTTTTTTTTTTTTTTTTTTTTTTTTTTTTTTGATGTATAACATAAGTTGCAAAAATATCGTTTTTGTATCTAAATCTATTGCCAAGTATAAGTTGTTGTGTATTATTAAAGTATGACTATTCTTAATGCAATGCATCATACAACATTTAAAAAAAAAAAAAAAAAATTATGCAACGGGCATTATTTTTCTGATCTACTTTTGTGTATTATATATTTTCTATAGCAATTAGCAAGAAAGCAACATGTTTGTGGCTGTGTTAATGTTGTACTGTAATACTACTATTAGATAAAAGATAAAGAAAAGGAATATATTTTAGAGGAGCTTATAGTAGCAAATTACTTTAAAAATATAGATAAAAGTTAAGAAAGTAGTAAAAATCAATATGGAACTAATGTTTTCTTTTGATTAAAAATCTTCTATTTACTTTGAAGAGCCATAAATAAGCCAAAAAAATAAATTAAAAAAATAACATTACAAATATATTTAAGTGAAAGCAATGATTTTTGTTCACTAAATATTACCTAAAACATTCTTAGATTGATATCTAAAGAGGGTTGATTATGAATTAGGATTCAAACTAGACCTTGAGGTATAAAATTATGCCTCTATAGCATATATAAGATTTTTTTATCGATTGAAAAATAAGATTTGAAAGTAAACTTATGAAGATTTTTTTAGAATTAATTTTAGAGAATATAACTCTATAACTAATTTATAAGAGCTTTGCAAAGTTAGGATTATTTTAGATGATTTTATTTTATATTCAATATATATATATATATGTATATTGGTAAAATTAGTAAATTTATGGCAGATTTATAGATGAAATATTGTAGATTTTTAAATATAATTTTATTAATTATATGTTATAAAATTAAGCTTAATTAAATAATTTTTGTTAAAATTAGTTAAATTTAAGTGAGTTAGACTCTTGGAAATTTAATTTTGAATGTCAATGAAGATTTCTATAATTTTGAGCAATCTACTAGTTAAATTTGAATAATTTTTTGCATGCTAATTACTATTTTAATTTTTTTATATTCTTAAAAATAAGTTAATGCTTCAAAAAAGAGATATAAATCATAAAAGATTTATATTGAGGTTAATAATAAATAAAAATAAACACCCAAATAGATTAAGATTATTATTTTTGAATTTATTAGTTAGATTTTTTTCAAACTTTGTATGCTTTTTTTCAATAAGTGGATTGAAATGCATATAAAATCAAATTAATATTGATAGTAAATATAATACTTATTGAAGTTTATTTATTTGTAAAAATTATTTATAATTTAATTAATATTTTTTATAATTTATTCAAGATTTGATTTGGATTTTTGAGATTTGGTTTAGGATTCTATTAAAATTTAATTGAAATTTGATTATAACTACATTTTTATTCAATTAGGATTTACTTAGGATTTTTTAATGATTTATTCATTTCTTCTTTAAGATTTATTTGAAATTTCTTGTAATTTCTTTAGGATTTAATTAGGATATATTTTTTTGAATTTCTTAAGGTTTATTTGAATTTGAACAAATCATGACAAGGTTTTTGATGTTGTTTAAGATTGCCAAGAATATATCTTTAAACATCTTATGCATTTTTTTTCTAGGTTGTACATAAAACTTCAAGGCAAGATGAATCCCTTTATAATTAGATGCTCAATGCATTTTTAGGCTAATTTTCATATAACACAAAATCAATGTTAAATTTTTACATTCTTTTGGAAAAATCCTAGTTTTTTTAGCTAAAGCTTTGTGCTTTCAAGTGATCAAGTCCAATAAGAGATTCTAGTTCTTTTCTTTGATATTTCTATATATATATATATATATATTATTTCTTTATTAATACATGAGTGTGTTTTTATCCAACTTTAGCTAGAGTAATATTTTTTTAATTTTACAAATCTAATACTTACTATATTAAAGGTATTTATTTTTAATAAAGAGTAAATTATAGTATTTTTTTTAAAATCATCAAAGTAGCTTATAGGTTGTAGATTACTATCTATTAGTTCCATTAATGGATTATAATTGGTAGATTTGTTGGAAGTATGATTTTAAATTATTCAAATACAAAATATTAGAATTAAAAAATTATTTTTTATCATATATTTTTAATAATTTATATAAGTAATAAGATCCTTTATTTATTTAAATTGATTTTATTACTATTTTGAATCACCAAGGTAGAAAAAAATAGCCTTAATTTTATGTTAATATTATTAAAGTATTATAAAAATTCTAATATTTTTTTTTAGAATTATTTATAAAATTTCGGGATTGTAAGAGCAATTTTCAAGACTTTCATAAAAATAATTTTTGTTGCTTTGGAAGATTATTATATAAAAATGGAGCAAAATTTGAAAGTCGTATAAGATTCTTAACATAATTAGATGTTTTAAAACCATGGTAAAGTCAAAAATTTAAAAGTATTAGTTCTATTATTAAAAAAATAGGAAAACCAACAGTTAGTCTAGTCATTGTATGAAGGAAGATGCATAAGTCTTATTTAAGTCGTAGCACCTTAGATATAGGTAGAAAGATAAAAATAAGGCCATGTGAACTTTTTAGCGTACATATATACTATATGTGAGCTTTAGTGAGGCTTGAACTTTTGATCAAGTTATACTTAAGGTAAAAATTATTCACTCAATTTTTTGATTATTTATGTTTTATCTTTAAAAAATAATAAATTATTCAAAATAACTTGGATATATGTTTAATTACTTCACTAAAAAGATAAAATATCATTTAATTTGAAAATATTTTTAATTTTAGTTTTATTTTTTATTAGCTAAAAATTCAATGAACAAGTCATGACTAGTTTTATAATGTGCAATTGCTTGATTGCACATGTTTCACTTTTTTTTGTGTTATTTTTCTTTTGTTCTTGTTAATTGATTCTTCCAATTTAGACCACCAATTACAAGCAACTTTTAATTGAGGCCATATTGTAATTTGGGATGAGGGATGAATTTTATCTTTACATTCTTTTAAAACTTTTTAAATTTTTAAATTTTTAATTTTTTTTTCAATGTCATTATTTTTTTTTAAAAATCTCAAATTCTTATGATTATGGTAGATATAGAAAATAAAATGAAAAAAAGTCGTAGTATAGATATATGAATAAATCAAAGATTTGACACTTTTTATATATTAACATTGTCTATAAATTTAATCAATAATAAGAGTGGTTAATTATAATGATATGAAAATGATATGAACTTCTTCAATTATCATACTACCTTAAATAACTTATGCAAGTGTATTTGCTAAAGAATCATAAATTATTCTTTTTAAAAATAATTAATGGCACTAAATCTAAATTTTGATTATTTATCTATTAAAGATATTTTATTATTCAATTCCTACCACTTGATATTTAAGTCATGTATCTAAGATTGTATTTATTAAATTTAATTATATTTATATTTATCTAGATATATTTATTACTATTTTTATAATAATAAGGTTTTATATTGAATAATTTAGCTTTATATTTGATATTTTTTTGTTTTTATTAAAAAATATAATAAAAATTGTATAATAATAAAAAATCTAAATTCTATGAAAAATTGATTTGTATCATTATATAAATTCTAATTTCATCAATTAGAAATTAAAAATAAATAAAATGATGTTGCAATTATTAGTGAATATTTTTATAAATTACAATATAATATGAAGAAATTATTATTAAACTTGTATGATTCTCAAACTTTAAATCAAGCAATTGACTTTGCTATCAAATCTAATAAAAAATCACTTAATCTTTTGTTAAAAATTATCATATTAAGCATTGAGGTATTAATGCTTATTTTTAAAAAATCAAAACATACTATTAATTTTTTTTTAAACTATAAGATAAAAAGTATTATTTAAAAAAAAGATAATGTGTCAAAAAATAAGCTTGTCTAAAAATTTTAAGAATTGTACATCTAAATCCTTATTCTACATCAATTTAAAAAGTTCTTATATTTTTTTAAATATAAAATGTATTATTTACTAAAGAATACTTATATAATGTACTAAAGAAATCCTAAAGAAACCTTAAAGAAATCCAAACCAAACTCTAAACCAAACCAAATCCTCATCTTAACAAAAACCTAACCTTAACAAATCTTAACCCTAATCAAAACCTAAATCCTCACCAAATCCTAACTCTAACAAAATCCTAATCAATTTTTTAAATCTCAAAAAAATTTCTAACAATCTTACAATATATTTTGAAATTCAATAATTAATGTTTGAACTATTGATTTTAACTCAAATTTTTCACATTCTTTACCAATTAAATTAATAATAAGTACAAAAAAAATTCAAAAGAATAAAAATTATCAAATAGACAATAACCTCAAAAATGTTCTTAGGTTTCAAATGGCCTCCTATTCGTCCTTAATGCCAATCTTCTAAAACTAATTATTCCGGATTAAATTTTTACTTTGCTTTCAAACTTTATATAGTTGTTAAAAATAAAGCTTACTACCTTTGTAAAAGTTTTTGCTTCAATCTAATTGGCGGATTGATAGATATCTATAAAAACCTTACTAGTCCTTAAAACCCTAAATTCTTAGATCATAATCCACAAAAATCTTCATGCTTTTCAATATAACCATTCAATCAAATTCAAATTTATAGCACATATTTAGAGCAACTATACCTACAAACTCAAAAAAAATTCACAAATAGATCTATTGCCAAACTTCTAAAATTACCCAAAATATCAATCCTATTTTATTTTCCAAAAGTTAGAATCACTAAAAACAACATTGACTTTGCTAAGCTCTTGCAAGGTCATTATCCACTCAAATCCCCCAAAATTAGTGCCTATAAAAATCTTATGAAGTCTCCTCTCAAACTCTATTCTATAATCAATAAAAAAACCTCAAAATCATTGTTGAGACTTGGTTTTGTACCTTAAGATCTATTTTCAACCCAGGTTCATAACCAGCTCCTCTTGAATATCAACATCTATTTTTTTTTAGATATTTTTTGCTAAAATAAACTCCTAAATCCGTCCTATATATGTGTATATCTTTTATTTTTTTAATCTACATTATTTTGTTTTATTTATGGCCCTACAAAATAAGTACAAGTTACTATTTAAAAAGGTAACATTATTACTAAAAGTTTTGCTACCTTCCTATCTTTTATCCATATTTTTCTACTTTATCTTTTAACTTGATTCTTCTATAATAAGATCCATATTGTTATCTTTTACCATGTAGTCATGTTATAATATGACATCCACCTTCTCTGAACTTGTGCATCCTTCGATATGCACCAAATTATCCAACATTGTTTGATTTATATTATATTCTCAATGTCTTTATCTAATTCTTCTTCTTTATGTTTGCTATTCAAATAAAAATCATCTTGTTGTCTTGAAAGATTTATGTCTTCAACAAAGTCTTCTATATTTATTTATATTTGCCTTTGTTTGAATATCTATACTTAATTTCTTAAAATTGGTATTTTTAACCTTATTCCACTTAGCTTTTGTAATAAATAATTTATATTTTCATAAATAATTTTTATCAAAAATGATCCAAACTGTTGTTTAAAATACTTTTTCAAAATACTATGCTGATTATGTAAGCTACTATTATAGACCAAAATCCTCTTCAATTACCTTAGATCTTAATTGATATTGTTTATCAAATTGATTCTTATTTTGTAATAATAATAATAATAATATATATATATATATATATATAGTCCAATAAAATTTGAATCAAAGGCATCTATATCTTGTAAGAATACCTTCCTTTTTATACCTCCATAGTCTTGCTTTATAATGGTACTTCTCTAAAATCATTTTTTTTCAATACCAATGTTTGTATTTATTCCACATGTGCAAGTAGTTTGGAAATATCATCCTTTGCGCATGACCAAACCATTGGCAAGGTACAAAATTTGAAATGAAAAGATTGAATTGAAACCTGTTCCACATAGCCACATATATCTTGTTTATATTTTTTTTTCTTATTTCTTTGATTCTAAGTTGTATTTAAGATGTCCATGTAATTTTTAAATCCATTGTCTATATCTTTATATTTGAATATTTTTAGATTTTTAACTCTTGAATTCCATACTTGATGATAAATCTTATCTTTATCAAGATCCAATTGTGTCTCCATTACATGTGCATGTCAAGGACATGAATCTCAAAAAAAAAAAAACCCTCAATGAACTTTGGTGTCACTGAAAAGAACTAGAAAGTCACTCAAAAATGATATATTATTGAACTAGAATGGCTATTACCAAAGACAAGAAGACTAGAAAGTCTTGAAATAAGACTAAAGTCTAGGAATGTGTTGAGAAGAGTGAAGAAGGCTTCACTCTTGCCTCCATATATACTATCTAACTAAGAACTATGTGGCAATGTCCTATAGGACCTCCAACATGTGTTGACTTTGCTAGCCACATGTCTTATCTTGCAAGGCAAGTTATCTATGTATGCGCCATGTAGTTGGCTTGTTCCACAAGCTATTACATGGAGATAACTTGATCCACAAGCTACTACACGGAGATAACTTGTTCCACAAGCTACCAATACATGGTTAGATTTTTGGCCAAGTTTCTAACCTATAAACACATCTAAAGTCAAAACTGCATCTATAAAGCTTCTAGGAAGCTTTTCTAGAAGACTTTATGAAATTATTCTATTTTATCTACTTCTATTTAATTATATAAGTAACTATTGAGATAAATATATATGTCCATGATATTACCCTCCCTTCTAGAGACGAGTTCCATGAGGAGTAATCTTCATATATTTAGGAAGTCCAAGATGCGACGAATTATATTTGCTACATACTCCGATCTATGCTCTCTTCGAAGATGGTTGATAGGTCCTCTCAACCATCTATAGTGTCCCATACTAGGGCGAGAAGACCACCATGTTATTTGATCATTGTTGAGGCCTTCATAACTTTATAACTTCCTTCAAATAAAATATTTGGAACATTATCAGGAGTTGTTCCTACCTCTAATAAAATCACTAAACATCGGGAGTCTCTTCCAAGGTTGTGATACCAAACACGTTGTATCTCGCCATCTATTTGAGGAAGGACATGTCGTTCTTGGGGATCTTCATCTCGATTCCATCATCTTGAAGGCTGTGACAATCATAATGTCTAGTCTGATAAGTCCGCAAATGAAAGCTCTTGAGTTGAATCTGCTAGTTGTTGGTGCTCTATCTCATTACAAATACACAGAAGCTACAATGAAAGATAGAAGGTAGAATGTTATTTTCTTTTGATCTTGTTTCTTTTATAGTAAAGATTTGATATTCTTCATCTTGATTTTGATGGATGTCATTGATGAAAGTCTTCAATTTTCTTTGCTGCATTTGTAAGATTCTTTGATGGCTCCCATGTACGTTCACTAATATCATATCTACACCAATGAACTAGATATTCCAACCTATTTCGATGCGACCTTAAGTCTAAGACTTCTTCCACCTCAAACTCTTGGTTATTATCCACTTCTATAGGAGGAGGTGGCATTTGTCTTCTTCCCAAGATATTCACTCTCTTATACAATTCCAAAAGAGACACGTGAAATACATGGTGGATCTTCATAAACTCAGGTAGATGTAATCGATAGGCAACAAGATTGATTTTTCCACAAATAGGAAAAGATCCGAGTCCATGATAATATAATTTATCATAAGAACGAGTAGTCTTGATATTACGACAAAGTAATTATACCTTGTCATCCATATTATATTGTGGTTGCTCCTTGCGATAGGCATCCGCATTGGTCTTTTGTCATCCTTGAGCTTCCTTTAATTGTATCTTCATTATTGTATGTAGCTCTGATAAGCAATTTGCTAAATCTTTCTCTGCAAGATTATCAACTTTTAAAAAATCAAAAATATCAAGACGTAGATGATAACCATAATTGACAAATAAAGATGTTTGTTGAATGGAAGAATGTACTGAATTATTATATGCAAACTCTGTAAATGGTAAAAGAGTTGTCCAATCATCTTGATAATAGTTGATGGTACATCTCAAATACTGCTCCAAAACTTGATTTTTTTGTTTCGTTTGTCTATCAATTTGAAGATGAAAAGCTGAAGAAAGCTTTATATCTACCTTTAGAATCTTGAATATGATTCTTTAAAATCTTGATACAAATCGAATCCCCCTATCTAATATAATATCCTTTGACAATCTATGATAGTGATAGATATTGTCAATAAAAAGCTTAACTATTTCTTCACATGTGATAGATTTTGTACATGGTACAAAATATGCCATCTTGGTAAAACAATCTACTATCATGAATATAGAGTCATAAGAACTTGAGATTAGAAAATCCATGATGAAATCCATAGAAACAGAAGACTATGGTTGTTCTAGAATGGATAATGGCTAAAGAAGTCCGTAAGGTTGATGACAAGGACTTTTTGATCTTAAGTTGACATCACAAGATTGTACAAAATCTTTGACTACCTTTCACATTTGCTGCCACCAAAAATTCTTGGATATTAATTCCAAAGTTTTATTATACCCAAAATATCCTACTGTTGGAGAGTCATGACGAGCTTGAAGAATACGTAATCGAGCTTCACCTTCTAGAACATATAGGCATCCTTCGAAATATAATAGATTATTCTTAAATTCAAACTTGGAAGTATCATGGGACTTAGAAGAAGTATCCTTAATATCATGAATAAGAGGATCAGAGGACATGCTTGATTGAATTTGCTTTACAAATGATGAATCAATAATTAATATTTATTTTATAGCTTGAAGATAAAAATGCTCGGGCTTCAAGTAAATTGATCTTTGATGATCAAAAGATGCATCTATTTCTTTTGGTACAAGTTAAGAATGTCTAAAAAGAGCGTCTGATAGACTTTATTATTTTTTGAATCAATAAGTGATCTTGAAATTGAATTTAGATAAAGACATGCTCCAATGGATTTGACGACGATTCAAGACACATGCTAATATGAAGTACTTGAGGTTCTTATGGTCTGTATATACAATAACTGGAATTGAGGTGCCTTCTAGATAATGATGCCATTCTTGAAATGAATCCACGATTGTAAGGAGCTCTTTGTCCTAGATATCATAATTAATCTTGGCTGCTGAAAATTTCTTGGAATAGAAATTCTATTGGATGGAGTTTGTCATTTGTTCCTATTTGTGACAATAAGACACTTATAGCAAAATCTGACACGTTTGCTTTTATAAAAAATACCTTGAAGAAGTCAACGCAATACAAGATTGGTGTAAAAATAAATTCTTTCTTTAAAGCATCAAATGATGCTTGTATTTCTTTATTCCACTCAAGTTTGTCTTTACAAGTCAAACGTGTAAGTGGAGTTGAAACTTGAAAAAAATTCTTAATGAAGATTCGATAGTAATTAACAAAGCCCAAAAAATATTGTACATCTCGTACTGTTTTTAGAATCTTCCAATCTATAATAGTTTGAACCTTCTTAGGATCCATCATAAGGCCTTTATTGGAAATAATGTACTCTAAAAAGTCAACTTGAGTAGTATGGAATATACACTTTTCTAACTTGACATATAATCTTGCATCTCTAAGTTTCTGTAACTCGCGACAAATATGAAGCTCATATTCTTCTGTGTTCTTAGAATAGATTAGAATGTTGACTAAATAGCAAATAACAAAATCATTTAAAAATTCACAAAAATATCATTCATAAGATGTTAAAAAATGGCCGATACATTTGTGAGTCCAAAAGACATGACATTATACTCAAAATATCCATACCTAGTTTGAAAAGCAGTCTTCCATTCATCTCCTTCTTTGATATGAACTAAGTTGTAAGCTCCTCGTAGATCTATTTTGATATAGATCTTTACTTGATTGAGTTGCTCAAGAAGTCCTAAAATCAAACGCAAAGAATACTTATTTTTTATGGTGATCTTGTTGAGTCCTTGATAATCCACACACATTCGCAGAGACCCATCTTTCTTCTTCACAAATAAAATAAGAGCCCCGGCTAGAGATTTAAAATAACATATGAAGTTCTTTGCCAAATTCTCATCAATATACTCTTTTAATGTAGCCAACTCATTCTGTGATAAGCAATAGATTGGTCTGAATGATAGTTGAGCTCCTTCTGTATATCAATTAAACAATCATAAGATCGATGCTTGGGGAGAATATCTACATTTTTCTTTTCAAAAACGTCTTGGAAATCTTGATATTGCTTAGGAATACCACTCGACGTTGTTTCACCATTAGAAATGGGTGTAGCATATATAGCAAAAGATGATCCTTCTTTTACAACATGCATAAAAGCTCTTGCACCTACCAGTAAAGGTTTGGAAGTACTAGACTTTTATACTTCTACTTTGCTAACTCAATCTTGGATTATACTACTAGAAAAGTTAAGGTTATGAGAAATTCAATCTATTTGAGGATTATATTTTTCTTGCCATGATAATCCTAAGATAACTGGATTAGAAGAAAATTTTATTACATTAAATACTACTACGATGTTATGATCTTTAATTGCTATATCTAAAGGAATATTTTCATAAGTAACATTTCTAAAAGACAATGAACAACCATCTATGACTTCTACATGTACGGATTTAACTTTCTTCACTAAAGGTATTTTTTGATTTTTGGTAAAATCTTCATCTATAAAACATGCTGAGGCTCCTGAATCTAACAAGGAAAAGACTTTGTAATTATTAGGTCCTAAATATACTTCTATTATAAAATAAGGTGAGAGGTCTGAGGAGAGGATAAGACCTTTGTTAGGTATTGCACATGATTCTAGCCGCACGGTCCCTATTGTAGCTGAAGAAACTTGTTTTTCGATACATGTTAGGGACATAGTCCTTAGAACCTTCTAGAAATAAGTTTCTAGAACCTTTTAGAAATAAGTTTCTAGAACCTTCTAGAAGCAAGTCTCTGGAACCTTTTAGAAGCTTCCTAGTTAGTGGAAGTTGCTTGAGAAGCTTCCTAGTTGGTGGAAGTTGCTTGAGAAGCTTCTTAGTTGGTAGAAGTTGCTTGAGAAGCTTCTTAGTTGGTGGAAGTTACTTGAGAAGCTTCCTACTTGGTAGAAGTTGCTTGAGAAGCTTCCTAAATAGAAGTATATATTAGAATCAAGGCTAAAGAGTTCTTCAGTCTCGACAACACATCTCTTAGAGCTCTAGCTCACCTCTCTGGTGTTGTTCTTGTATTCATCTAATTAATCTAGTTCTTGCCAGTTCTTCTTGAACTTCTTGTTAGATCTCGAGCTTGTATTTCTGTGTCCATGACAGTTTGTCAAGACTGAACTCACCTCAGATATCAGAGCTAGTTTCTTCCTTGTTAGAGTGTGGATTACCCCTTTGCTTGAAGGTGTACTAGCGTTTTAGAGGTTGTGGATTACCCTCCTCTAAACTGATACTTCTTTTGTTACAATATTGGAGTCTTATTCTTCTTAGAGAGAGTGGATTATCTCTTTTCTTGAAGCTCTTAAGGCGTTTTAGAGGTTGCGGAGTACCCTCTTCTAAACCAATATTGTCTTCTTGTAGAGTCATTTCTGTCCTTCTCTTAGAATGGCTGGAGGCCAAGACATTAGTATGACAAAAAGTTCGGAGTCCAAGTTGGATGCTATCATGAATACCCTCGATATGTTATTGCAAAGAACTGCAGAAATTGAAAGAGTCGTGGCAAGGCTTCATAATGATGGAGCATCTGGGATGGCACAATCTAGGTTGCACCAGCCTCAAACTTCTACACTTGGAGAAGCAACTTTGCCTTAGGTTTGACAAGCACCGTTAGTTCTACAACATAAGGAGCCCCGAGTTAGCCTTCCGGACAAGTTCGATGGTACGCGTTCCAAGTTTTGAGGATTTGTCAATCAAATCAGGTTGATAACAGTTTTACAACCCGAACGCTATCCAACGGAGGAATCATGTGTTGGGCTTATTGGAACCTTACTTATAGGGCAAGCTCTATCATGATTTGCTCCTTTGTTTGAGAAACGATCATCTATACTAAATAACTTTGAAACCTTCTTGGAAGCGTTTGCGAAAACATTTGGTGAACACGACAAGGTTCGATGGACTACAACAAAGATCTGGTCACTACGACAAGGCATGCGCTCTACATCAGTCTATGCATCAGATTTTAGGCAACTAGCATGCGACATCAATTGGGATGAAGAAGCATTAATGAGTCAATTCTATTGGAGTTTAAGGGACGATGTGAAGGATTTGCTGTTAACTCTTCCTGATCCGGGAACGCTCAACGAAGCTATTAGCCAAGTCATGAAGTGCGATAACTGCCTATTCCAACGTCGCCAAGACTAATGCTCAAGACAACATATAGTTCGTCATGCCCCAACTATGTCAGCAAGCAGCATGAATTCACTTTCAGAGGTAGAAGACATGCAAATTGATGCGCTACGTGTCAAATCCCTTACTCTAGAAGAAAAAAAGTGACGTATGGAAGAAGGTCTATGCTTATATTGCGGTGAAGAAGGCTACAAAGTTGGAAACTACCCCAAGAAGCAAAATCGACGCATTGTTAGGACCAAGGGTGCGTTTGTTCAGGAAAACGAGGATGCCCAGCCACAATAAGAACCATGTGGCTGGACACTGAAATATCGCAACAACAATCAGGTTCCTTTCTTTCCGCTCAACTTGTCCTTTGTTTTATAATCCCTTTATTTATTAGCCCTCAAAAACTGAGAACCTTAGCATTATTAGATTCAAGAGCATCTGCTTGTTTCTTAGACAAAGAATTTGCAAAGCGTCATAAAATCCCTTTAGTACAAAAATCCAAACCTGTTCACTTGAGGTCATAGATGGATGACCTTTATTGTCTGGTAGTGTCACCTATGAATCACAACCTATAGAAGTGACGTTTAAGGGCCATAGTAGCCATATTATTTTCAATATTATTAGAACCCCATCAAATCTTATTATTCTTGGTCTTTTCTAGTTAAAAAAGCATAACCCATTCATAGATTGGAGGTTGCGGAAGATGACTTTTTCCACAAAATCATCCAAGAGCAAGCCTAGTAGAAAACCCCGAATAGAGAAATCCTTATTCATTGGAGCAAGAGCGTTTATAAGATCATTCAAGGAAGGCACACCATTTGTCATTTATGCGGCTCCAACTATCGGAGAGAAGATCTCGACAACAAGTATACCGAAGCAATATAAGGATTTTAAAGACGTGTTTCAAAAGAAGAATGTCGACATGCTACCGGAACACCGACCATATGATTGTGCCATAGACTTGCAGGAAGGAGCACAACCACCTTTTGGCCCAATCTACAATCTATCACAGACGGAGTTGGTGGAGTTGCGGAAGTACATCGATGAGAATCTAGCCAAGAACTTCATTTGTCATTCAAAATCGTCAGCTGGGGCACCCATCTTATTTGTGAAGAAGAAAGATGGCTTGTTGCGGATGTGTGTGGACTATCGAGGCCTCAACAAGATAACAAAGAAGAATCGTTATCCGTTACCCTTGATTTCTGGTCTCTTAGAACAACTTGGGCATGCAAGGATCTTTACAAAAATTGATCTAAGAGGAGCTTACAACCTCGTATGAATCAAGGAAGGAGATGAGTGGAAGACAGCATTCCGTACAAGGTATGGCCATTTTGAATATAATGTCATGCCTTTTGGTCTTATCAATGCTCCAGCAGTCTTTCAACATATGATGAATGACATTTTTCGGGAGCACCTTGATGATTTTGTTGTCATCTACTTAGATGATATTCTGATATTCTCCAAAAACAAGGAAGAGCATGAAAAGCACGTTCGTTTGGTCTTGGAGAAACTACATAAGCGAGGACTATATGCCAAGTTGGAGAAGTATTTATTTCACCAAATGGAGATGGAGTTTTTGGGATTCATTGTGACTATGGAAGGCTTGAAGATGGACCCCAAGAAGTTGGAAGCAATCGTGTCTTGGGAGGTTTCGAAGACGGTTAGAGACGTACAATGCTTTCTTGGCTTTGCTAACTTCTATCGAATCTTCATTAAGAATTACTCTCAAGTTGCTGCTCCTCTCACTCGATTGACATGCAAGGATAAGCTGGAATGGGGACCTCTAGCGGAGAAGGCATTTCAAGACCTGAAGTCGACATTTATTACGGCTCCGATCTTAGTACATCCAGACTTTACAAAGGCCTTCTATTTAGAAATTGATGCTTTGGATTTTACTTTGAGAGTTGTACTTTCTCAAATGAAAGAAGATAAGAAGCTCCATCTGGTTGCATTTTATTCTTGAAAGTTCTCTACTGCTGAAATCAATTATGAGATCCACGATAAGAAACTTCTTGCTATAGTGGATTCTTTCCAAGAATGGCATCACTTTCTTAAAAGAGCTGCACATCCAGTGACCATATACATCGATCACAAGAATTTGGAATATTTTATGTCGGCTCGAGTTTTAAATCGACGTCAAGCTCGATGGAGTATGTTGCTATCTAGATTCGATTTTGTTATCACTTATTGACCTAGAAAGCAGCAAGGACTATCCGATGCCTTATCGAGGAGACCGTATCTTGTACCAAAGGCTAGAGAAGCAGCGTTTGATCAATAATGTATGACGTTGTTGAAGCCAGAGCAATTTCAGCTTTGCGCTACTATTGTGCTAATTGATGCTGACTTCCTGAACCAAGTACGAGCCATAACCATTGAAGATCTAGTAGCCATTGATATCAAGTAGCATACCAATGACGACATATTCAAGGTGGAGGGAGATCTTTTATACTTTGAGGAGCGGTTGTATATTCCAAAAGGACTAGCACGACTTCGAGTTCTTCAATCTCGCCATGATTTTCCAACTGTGGGACATTTTGGATTCAACAAGACCTTGGAGCTTATTTCTAGAGATTTTTGGTGGCCCCAAATGTGGAAGGATGTGAAAATTTTTGTCCTCTCTTGTGATATTTATTCAAGATCCAAGAATCCTCGACATTGCCTTTATGGACTTTTACAACCATTGTCGATTCCACGTCGACCATCGTCTTTAGTTTCCATGGACTTCATCATGGACCTGCCATCATCGAACTCATTTGATAGCATCTTTGTCACGGTAGATCGGCTTATAAAGATGGTGCACTTTGTTCCTTGCAAGAAGACATCATTTAGTGAAGTCACAACAAGGTTCTTTCTCGATAATGTATATCGATATCATGGACTACCAGATCATATCGTATCAGATTGAGGAACCCAATTCGTATCAAAGTTTTGGAGATCTCTTTTTGAGATACTGAAGGTGGATATCAAACTTTCTTTAGCTATTCATCCTCAAACTGACGGCCAAATGGAACGGGTGAATCAAGTCTTGGAACAATACTTATGATGCAGCATCAACTATCAGCAAGACGATTGGGCCACATATCTGTCGCTAACCGAGTTTGCATATAACAACACCCTCCATGCGTTGACTCAATACACACCATTCTTTGCTAACTATGGCTATTATCCGAAGCTTGATTTATTGCGTCCGTCAACAAATAACAATCCAGCAGCTGAAGGATTTGTGAAGCAACTATTAGAGCTTCAAACTACATTGAAGCTTCAATTACAATCCGCTCAAGAATCCTACAAGGTGTCTGCAGATAGATTTCGAAATCAAGCACCTACTTTCAAAATTGGAGATAAAGCATGGCTTCTTCGACGAAATATCAAGAGCAAGCGACCATGTGATAAGTTGGACTATCGAAGATTGGGACCATTTATCATCCAGAAGCAAATCAATCCAGTGGCGTACCATCTGGAATTACCGGCTTCTATGAAGGTACATCCAATCTTTCATGTTTCTCTGTTGGAGCCTTACCGAGAGTTGTTATTTCCTGGAAGAGTGCAATGTCCGCCACCTAGTATTGAGATCGTGAACCACGAGGAATACGAGGTTGAAAAGGTGTTGGATTCATGACAAAGGTGGGACAAGTTGGAGTATCTTGTTCATTGGTGCGGCTACGATATTAATGAGCGAACGTGGGAACCAGCTGAAAATCTTGCCAATGCGCCACAAAAGGTACAGGAGTTTCATCAACAACATCCTCATAAACCTAAGCCGGTTCGACGATAGCTTCCTTCTGAAGCTTGCTCATCCAAGAATATAAGAAAGGGGGAGAGCACCACCAAAACTCGTAGTTGATAAAGAAGAATTTTTTCAATAGCCTTCTGATATGGATAGCCAAGAGATAGATACTATGCTAGTCAGATTATCTCAACCGACTAGCTCACGAAGGTGACCTTGAGATGAAGAACTGCCTATACCACGGCAATGACGGAGGATACCGAGTAACCGGTCACTGGTGATTGTATTTGAATTCGAACCTGCTTACGATGGTCAGCCAGAAGGCATATTTATAAGATAATTTCACAATGAAGATATGGAAGTTCATGCTTGGTTAGAAGTCGAAGGCATGGGCCTCTACCATTGGCTTCAAGGGCCAATGAACCACTTGCCTCGTGAACAACAGTTGGAGTTCATAGCAGACGTTATGCGACAGATCTTCATTTTCTTACATTTATATTGATTAACAATAATATTGCTTCTCAGAGACCTCGAAGTTAAAGGAAGGGGTGATTTTAGGGACATAGTCCTTAGAACCTTCTAGAGACAAGTTTCTAGAACCTTCTAGAAGCAAGTCTCTGGAACCTTTTAGAAGCTTCCTAGTTGGTGGAAGTCGCTTGAAAAGCTTCCTAGTTGGTAGAAGTTGCTTTAGAAGCTTTCTACTTGATAGAAGTTGTTTGAGAAGCTTCTTAGTTGGTAGAAGTTGCTTGAGAAGCTTCCTAGTTGGTGGAAGTCGCTTGAGAAGCTTCTTAGTTGGTAGAAATTGTTTGAGAAGCTTCCTAAATAGGAGTATATATTGGAATCGAGGCTGAAGAGTTCTTCAGTCTCGACAACACATCTCTTGGAGCTCTAGCTCACCTCTTTGGTATTGTTCTTGTATTCATCTAATTAATCTAGTTCTTGCCAG
Source organism: Physcomitrium patens (assembly GCF_059467195.1). NCBI lineage: Eukaryota > Viridiplantae > Streptophyta > Bryopsida > Funariales > Funariaceae > Physcomitrium > Physcomitrium patens. Next base: position 7,714,059 of record NC_143423.1, on the reverse strand, counting down.
TTCTTCTTGAACTTCTTGTTAGATCTTGAGCATGTATTTCTGTGTCCGTGATAATATATTATCTTCTTAGGTAATTGTACTCTTCATTTTGTAATTGTGTTGTTTCTTTGGACAATATTGAGCAGTGTGCTTAGCTTCTCCATAATATAAACACAACCTCTTTTAGCGACGTCAAGTCTTTTCCTCCTTTGTGAGAGGTTTAAAATGTATCATATCAATTTGCATTGGTTCTGGCTTTGATGAATACGTTTCAAAAAACTTAGAAGCTAGTGCTATTACTTGACCTCTTCCTCTCGAATCAAATCTTTGTTTTTGATGCCTTTCAAATAAATGATTGTTACATGCAATAGCTTGAGTAATAAATTATTCCAAAGATTTTACTTTTGGCATTGTTAATAACAAATCTTTGACGCTATCCTTCAATCCATATCAAAATTGGTTGATAAGTGCTTTGTCGTTCTAGTCCATGTCACAAGTAAGATTTTGAAATTCGACAGCATATATAGTGGCTGATTGTGATCCTTGCTGTAAGGATAAAAGCTTGGTCTTTGCTACTCATTCTCGATCACTTTTTCCATTAAAGGTGTAAACCAAGAGAGAATACTTCCTAATAGTAGTGCACCTATAAATCAGACTTGGATAAATCCATCAGGATATTGGAAAGGATACAACCTTAGATAGAGCTTGACTTGTTGCAAAAATCCTCAAAATTTTGATATTGTTCCATCAAACTTCTTAGGCATACTAATCCTTGTCCCTTTCATACTTCCAGATTTGGTTGTGACGTTGATCTATTTGCTTCTTTCAATTGCACAACTTCTTGCCATAGACTCTGAACTTCTTCCATAGGCATAGGCATAGTACCTCCATGATTCATGTTGGAAATATGTGAGATTTTGAATCTTAGAGTGTTGACAAGCTCATAAAGATCTGTAATAGTTACAAATCTATTCTTACTTCAATTGAGAGTAGTATCCATAATCTTTCCTTTCATAGATAACTCAAATGAATTCAAAAGTTAAATTAGAACAGGGTAATCTACAACCTCTTAAAACAAATCCCACAAAGAGGGGTAATCCACTCTCTTTAAGAAAAAGATCACTAATAGAAAACAAGATTTTGTTGTTTAAAGGTGGATAGTCCGCAACCTTCAAAACACAATAATAGAAGTGGGGTAATCCACTCACTTCTAAAACAAGACAGAAACAATATGTTAGCACTCTTGTCAAACTGTCAAGGACATGAATCTCAAAGAAAGAAAATCCTTAATGTACTTCGGTGTCACTAAAAAGAACTAGAAAGTCACTCAAAAATGATATATTATTGAACTAGAATGGCTATTGCCAAAGACAAGAAGATTAGAAAGTCTTGGAATAAGACTAAGGACTAGGAATGTATTGGCAAGAATAAAGAAGGCTTCATTCTTGCCTCCATATATACTATCTAACTAAGAGCTATGTGGTGATGTCCTATAGGACCTCCGATATGTGTTGACTTTGCTAGCCACATGTCTTATCTTGTGAGGCAAGTTATTTATGTATACACCACGTAGTTGGCTTGTTCTATAAGCTATTATATGGAGATAACTTATTCCACAAGCTACCAATACATGGTTAGCTTTTTGGCCAAGTTTCTAACCTACAAACACATCTAAAGTCAAAACTACATCTATGAAGCTTCTAGGAAGCTTCTCTAGAAGACTTTATAAAATTATTCTATTTTAACTACTTCTACTTAATCATATAAGTAACTGTTGAGATAAATATATATATCCATGACAGTGCATTACCTATATAACTTTGACCTTGGTTCAAAATAAAAGTGCTCACAATTAACTTAATCATAGCCAATGACTTGGTACCCTTATTTTTTGTTCCATAATCTTTATTTGTCACTTAATCTTGTATTATATCTCTTATATCTTCTCGAATACATCATTATGAAATATCATAATCTTTTGTTGTCTCAAAGTATTGGACAACTTCATAATATTGAAAAATCTCATGCCATTTTGAAATCTCATGCTCTTGAAAAGTCTCAAAACTTTTACAATAATCGTTTGTGGTTTCACAACCACATTTAGTATCATAACCTCGTGCAATCTCATAACCCTCTCTATAATGATCATGTAAAACTCATAACTTCTTTCATCCAGCCCATATGTGGTCTCATAGCCATATGTAATTTGACTTTCATCATCATCCACATGCACAATTCCACTACCTCACACATCATAATATTGTGAATTCATATAACTTCTATGATTATAATCTTGAGTAGATCCATAACCTCTCTCTTTTGAAGGATCAACCTTAAACTCTTCAATATAATCCAAAGTATTGGACAAAACAACTTCACTTCCTTCAAATGTAAAAAATGTCCTTTGGTCACCAAGATATACTCTATTCAAACTGCCATCACCAAGTTGCATAAATTTATTTAATATAGAATAGTCATAGCTTCTAACTACATTGTCATTAGTTTTCAAATCCTTGACCTTCATATTATATTCAAATTTTTGAATACCTTGGCCTTCCATAGTAATAGTTTCAAAAAAATCTTTTTTTCTCTCCTTCATCACCTTTGGTATAAGATCCAATTTCTTTTATTTGCAAAGAATTGGCTCCTCTATTGAAGTCCTCTACTTGCTCTTTCATTTTTATTTTATTTTAATATTAATCCCTTGTATTAATAAAAATGACATAGAAGCCAAAATAGAAGCTTTCTTAAGCCATATTGCACTCCTTTAGCTTTTGCTTCGTATTGCCTTGCTAAATTAACCATTGCTTCTTTCAATTTCTCCCAATTATTAGTATAACCACTCTTTGTAGACTCATCTGTAAGAAGCATGAAAAACTTGTGTTTCAAAGTATCATCAACACCATTTAAAAACAACTCTAGCTTTATAGCATCAAATGATTGCCTCTTTAAGGATGACAGTTGATAAAATCTCTTCTCAAATTCTTCTAAGAATTCATAAAGATCCATATGCTTGCCTGGTTGTAATTCTATCCAATCCAAAAACTTTCACTTGGTAATCTTATCCCCATTTCTATCAATAAATTCTTCTTTCAAAAGTTCTTAAAATTTTGACAGCGTCTTTATATCCCTTCCAAGTAATCTTTTTATTTTTTTATGAATTTTAGATTCAATAGCCAAATAGAAGCTTGAAATCATCTTTGCCTCAAGGATTTGACATGTTTCTATTGCATATGTATAAACTTGTAAAAACTTAATGATGTTGTATTCTTTAAACCTCCCAAAATTTGTTGGTGACTCCTTAGAATGCCCTTGTGATACCTTTTTTAATTGCTTGCATCCTTTATTACTCTTCTATAAATATATAAAAAGCCTTAAAAAATTAACTAACATTTGGTCCATCCAAAATATTCAACCTATCAAAAGACCTTGATGATACATCTTCCATTTTGTTCTAAAATATTTAAAAATATTCCTTGAAATATTCCAATAAATACCTTATGATACTTCAAAATACTCCAACATGTCTATAAAGTCCTATAGTACTCCATGATAATCCAAATATTACTATTGTGTTTCAAGATAGGCACTAAAGCTCAAAGAATTCAAAAGCTCTAAAATCAATTTTCTTGCCATCAAATGGAAGTTCAATCTCAATAACCACCAATAAAACTCAACACCTCCCACTTCAATCTTTTCATGTTAAGTTCACTAAATATGTTGTATTACATGAAATCTTGCTTGAAAATACATTGGCCACTTAGCTATGGAAGATAAAAGGAATTTGTAACAACAAATCCTAACTACTCTAATAAAATTATATATAAATTGCTATCGGAGCTTGACAAACATAATCAAGCATCAATTAAGTCTAATCATTATTATTTTATTTGTTTTTATTTTTTTATTTTTATTTTTATTTTAAAAAAAAAATACAAAAAAAATCCTAAAGAAATATAAAAGAAATCTTAAAGAATCCTAAAGAAATCCTAATGAAATTCTGAAGAAATTCTAAAGAATCCTAAAAAAATCATAAAAAAATCCTAAAGAATCTCAAAGATATTCTGAAAAATCCTGAAGAATCCTAAAGAAATCTTAAAGAAATCCTAAATAATTCTAAAGAAACTCTAAAGAATCCTAAAAAAATCTTAAAAAATCTTAAAAAATCCCAAAGAAACCTTAAAGAAATCCAAACCAAATTTTAAACCAAACCAAATCCTAATTGTAACCAAATCCTAATCCTAATCAAAATCTAAATCCTAAACGAATCCTAATCCTAATCAAATCTTAATCAATTTTTAAAATCTCAAACAAATTTCTAACAACCTTACAACAAATTTTGAAGTTTGATAATTAATATTTGAATTATTGATTTTAATTCAAATCTTATACATTCTTTACTAATTAAATTAATAATAAGTACAAAAAAAATTAAAAAATATTGAAATTACCAAATAGACGATAACCTAAAAGTGCTTGGATGTTGGCCGACCTCCTCCTCCGACCTTAATGCCAATGTTCCAAAGCCAATTACTCCTGATTGAACTATTACTTTACTTCCAAAATTTACACATTTATTAAAAATCAAGCTAAATACCTTTGTAAAAAAATTTACCTAAATCTAATTGGCAAATTGATACATATTTAAGAAAACCTCACTGGTCCTTAGAACCTTAAATTTCAAGACCATAACCTACAAAAACCTTCATGCTTTTCAATATAATTTTTTGATGAAATCTAAATTCATAGCATATATTTAAAACAAGTACATTTACAAATCCAAAAAATTTCACCTATAGATTTATTACCAAATTCCTAAAATTATCCAAAATATCAATTTTATTTTATTTTCCAAAAACTAGAGTCACTAAAAACAACATCGACTTGGCAAGCTCTTGCAAGGTCATTATCTACTCAAATATCCTAAAATTAGTGCTTATAAAAATTCTATCATGTTTTTTCTCAAATTCCACTCTTTGATTAATAAAAAAACCTCTAAATCGTTGTTAGGACTTGGTTTTGTGCCTTGGAATCTGTTTTCAATCCAAATTCATAACCGGGTCTCTCTGGATATCAACATCTAGTTTTTCTAGATAATTTTTGCTAAAACAAATTCCTAAATTCCTCCTACACATGCATATATTTTTTATTTTTCTAATCTATCTTATTTTGCCTTATTCATGGCCCTACAAAGTAAGTAGAAGTCACTTTTTTAAAAACATAGTATTACTACTAAAAGTTTTACTACCTTATCTTTTATCCATATTTTTTTTATTTTATCTTTTAACTTAGTTCTTTTATAATAAGATCCATATTGTTATCTTTCACCATATAGTCATTACAATAAGATATTGTATAATTTGATCATTATTAAGGCCTTCTTAATTCCCCTCAAATAAAACATTTGGAATATCATCAAGAGTCATTCTTATCTCCAATAAAGTCACCAAACATCGAGAGTCTCCTCTAAAATCATGATATCAAACATGTTGTATCTTGCCATCTATTTAAGGAAAGATATGTTGTTCTTGAAGATCTTTATCTTAATTACGTCATCTTGAGGATTGTGACAAATGTAATGTCTTGTCCAAAAAGTTACCAAGTCATAGCTTGTGAATTAAATCTGTTGGTTATTAATTCTCTATCTTTTTAGTATGAAAAATGTACAAAAATACCAAACAAGAGTAGAAATTAGGATGCTATCTTTTCAAAATCTTATTTCTTTTATAGCAAAGATTTACTATTCTTTATGTTAATTTTGATAAATGCTGTCAATGAAAAACCTCAACCTTCTTTGTTACATTTGTAAGATTCTTTGCTGGCTCCTATGTAAGTTCATTAATATCATATCCATGCCAATGAACAAGATATTTTTACCTATTTTAGTAGTGATTTGAATCTAAGACTTCTTCTACTTCAAACTCTTGATTATTATCTAATTTTATAAGAAGAGGTGGCATTTGTCTTCTTTCCAAGATATTCATTGTCTTATATGGCTTAAGAAGAAATACATAGAATACAAGATGGATCTTCATAGACCTTAGTAGATATAATTGATAAGCAACAAGATTGATTTTTTTACAAATAAGAAAAGGTCCTAGCCTATCATAGTCCAACTTGTCACAAGGATAAGTAGTCTTGATATTGTGACAAAGTAGCCATATTTTGTTATCCTAGTTAAATTATGGTTGTTCTTTGCTACATGAATATGTATTTAATTTTTGTCATTCTTTAGCTTCTTTTAACTGTGCCTTCATTATTAAATGTAGTTTTGACAAATGATTTGCCAAAATCTTTTGTGGCAAGATTATTAATTTTTTAAAAGTTAAAGATATCAAGTCATACATGATAACTATAATTAGCAAAAAAGATATTTTTTGAGTAGACAAATGTACCAAATTATTGTATGCAAATTTTACAAATCGCAAAAGAGTTGTCCAATCATTTTGTTGATAATTGATAATATACCTCAAATATTGCTTCAAAACTTGATCCACTCATTTTGTTTGTGCATTATTTTGAAGTTGAAAAATTGAAGAGAGCTTTATATCCACCTTTAATATCTTGAAAAGGATTTTCCTAAATCTTGATATAAATTGAATCCTTCTATGTAATATAATATCCTTGGACAATCTATAATAGCTATAGATGTTGTCAAAAAAAACTTAGTCATTTCTTCACTTGTGATAGATTTTTTATATGATACAAAATGTACCATTTTAGTAAAACCATCTACTACCACTATATAGAATTATGCAAATTTGAGACTAGAAGATCTATGATAAAATCTATAGAAACAAAAGTCTATGGTTGTTCTAGAATAGGTAATGGCTAAAGAAGTCTAAGATTGATGAAGAGGAGTTTTGGATCTTGAACAAATATCACATGATTGTAGAAAGTTTTTGACTACTTTCTACATTTGAGGCCATCAAAAATCTTTAGATATTAGTTACAAAGTCTTATTGTATCTAAAATATTTGGCTATTGAAAAGTCATGATGAGCTTGAAGAATACATAATCATGCTTCTCCTTCTGGAATGTATAATTGCCTGTCAAAGTAGAGTAGATTATTTATGAACTTGAACTTAAAAGTATCATGAGACTTAAAAGAATTATTCTTGATATTATGAACAAGAGGATCAAAAGACATACTTGATTGAATTTGATTAATAAAGATTGAATCAATAGTCAATATTGATTTTATTACTCAAAGATAAAATTGCTCTTGCTACAAGAAAATCATTCTTTATTGATCAAAAGTTGCATTTTTTTTTTTTTTTTTTTTGGTGCAAGATGAAAACATTTTAAAAAGCATCTGATAAACTTTTTTATTTTTTGAATCTATAGGTGATCTTGAAATCAAATCTTGATGAAGAAATACTCCAACATACTTAGTAACAATTCAAAATACATACCAACATAAAATACTTGAGATTCTTATTATTTTTATATAAAATAATTGGACTAGAAGTACCTTCTAAATAATGATTCCATTCTTTAAATGAATCTATAATTATAAAAAGCTCTTTGTTATGGATCTCATAATTAATCTTGATTTTTAAAAAAAATTTGAAATAAAAAGAAATTAGATGGAGCTTCTCATCTATTCTTATTTGTGATAAAATAATATCCATAATAAAGTCAATTGCATCTATTTTGATGAAAAATACCTCAAAAAAATTGACATGATATAAAATTAGTATAAAAATAAATATTTTCTTCAAAGCTTCAAAAGTTATTTTTGCTTTTTTATTCCACTCAAGTTTATCTTTACATGTCAAATGTGTAAGATAAGCCACAGCTTAAGAGAAGTTCTTGATAAAGATTTAAAAATTAATTAGTAAATCTCAAAAAATATTGTACATCTCTGATTTTTTTTAGAACCTTTGAATCTATGATAATTTAGAACTTTTTAGAATCTATCATTAATCTTTTGTTGGAAATAATATATCCTAAGAAATCAACTTGAATAGTGTAGAATATACACTTTTTATCTTTGCATATAATCTTGCATCTCTAAGTTTTTATAACACACCACAAATACGGTAGAAAATAAGCAAGTTGATTAGTTAGCAATGATGATTTTCTTTAAAGATGATAGACGCAAAGTGATTCTTTGTGCCTTTGAATTGAATGAAGTAACAAAATGATCTACGGCTAAAAGCTTATCTATATGGATGACTTTTATGAAAAAATAATTACAACATAAGCAACCGGTATATATGGTGGTTCCAAATCTTGCCTTAGTAGTGAAAAAGACAGCCAAAGGAGCACAACAAGCAAAGCAATTCATATATGAATATTGAGATGTTTTTTCTAATTGACTTACCTAGCAGTATGGTACTTGATTGAGGTACCTCCTTTCAAATAAAACTATTATCTAGAGTGAAATTAACAAGCCAACTAATTTATTGCCTAGCACCAAATAAACTTGAAGAGCTACAAAAGACATTAGAAGAATTTTTAGACAAGGGTCTTATTTGAAAAAATACATTACCAAAAGAAACAATTTTATTCTTTGCACTTAAAAAGGCTAATGGACTTTGACTTTGCATTGATTATTGAGGCCTCAATAAGCAGATTGTCAAAAATCTTTGACGTTATCCTTCAACTCATGTCAAAATTGATTGGTGAGGGCTTTACCATTCTAATCCATATTACAAGCAAGGTTTTGGAATTTAGTAGCATATATGGTAGCTCACCATGATCCTTGTCCTAAAGATAAGAGCTTAGTCACTACTACTCTTTTTTGATCACTTTTTTCAAATATAGCCATAAATACTTCTAAAAATAAATTTAAATCATAAAAGAGTCGTGAATCTTTTTCTATCAAAGGTGCAAATTAAAAGAGATTACTTTCAGATAGATGTGCACTTATGAATCCAACTTGAATAAATCCATTAGGATATTAGAAAGGATGCAATCTTAAATAGAATTTGAGTTGTTACAAAAATCCTCAAAATTTTGATCTTATTCCATCAAACTTATCTGACATACTAATCTATGTTTCCATCATACTTGTAGAAGAAAAACTTCTTAGATTTGGTTGTGAGATTGATCTACTTACTTCTTTCAACTATACAACTTCTCATAGATTTTAAACTTCTTCTATAGGCATAAGATTCTTCTATAAGCATAAGATTAGCGTTTCTATGGTTGGTACTGGTGATGCATGAAATTTCCACTCTAAGAGTATTGATAAGTTTGTGAAGTTCAACAATACTTATAAATCTATTCTTACTTCCACCAAATGTAGTATCTATAATATTTCTTTTTATTTCAAACAACTTAATAAATCTTCAAGTCAAATTAAAAGAAGATAATCTACAATCTCTAATATTGAATGAAAATTTTTACCAAGAGGGATAATTTTTTCTTTTTAAGGAAAAAAAAAAACAATGTATGAAAATTAAATATTTTTTTTAAAGATGAATAATCTGTAATTTTTAAAATATAAAAATAAAAGTTGGATAATCCAATCACTTCTAAAATAAGATAAAATAATGAGTTACTACTATTGTCAAATTATCAAGGACATGAACATCAAAGAATTAAAATATCAATATTCTCTTGTATCACTTAAGACAACAAAAAAATCACTGAAAGATGATATAGTATTATATTAAAATGGATATTGCCAATGACAAGAAGATTAGAAAGTCTTGAAAGAAGATTAAAGATTAGAAAGACATTGACAAGAGTGAAGAAGGCTTCATTCTTGCATCCATATATACTCTTAACTAGGAGCTACATGGTGATGTCTTATAAGAATTTTAAAATATATTGACTTTTTAAGATACCTATCTTAACTTACAAGGCAAGTTTTTTATATATATGCCATATAAATAACTTATTTTATAAGCTATTAATATGTAGTGAATTTGTTGATGAAGTTTCTAACCTACTAAATAACTACAAACACATATAAAATCAAAGCAACGTCTATGAAGCTTTTCTAGAAAATATTACAAAATAAATCTATTTTTACTTACTTTTATTTAATCATATAGATAATTATTAGGATAAATATGTATGCCTGTGACAACTTATTAAAAAGATGACTAGTCTTGATATTATAACAAAATAATCATACCTTATTACTAATGTGGAATTTAGGTTGTTCCTTCCAAAAGATATTTGTATTAAATTTTTTTCCTTCTTGAACTTTTAATTGCACCTTCATTGTTGCATACATCTCTGATAAAACAATTGTCAAATCTTTTGATATAAGATTATCAAATTTTGTAAAGTAAAAAATATCAAGTTATGAATAATAATTATAATTAATATAAAAAAACATTTTTTGAATAGAATAATATATTATGCTATTATAGGCAAAGTTTTTCAATGGAAAAATAATTGTCCAATCATTTTAATAGTAGTTGATAATACATATCAAATACTCCTATAAAATTTGATTTATTAATTTGATTTAGTTTTTAATTTAAAAATAAAAATCTAAAAATAATTTTATGTCTATTTTTAATATCTTAAAGAGGATTCATTAAAATTTTGATATAAAATAAGTTCTTTTATTTATTATAATATCTCGTAGCAATCTATGATATTGATAAATATTGTCAAAAAAAGTTTAGTTGTTTTTTCATTCATGATAGATTTTATATATGATACAAAATAAAAAATCTTTGTGAAAAAATTTGCAATAAAAAATATATAATTATAAGAATATATAATATGTAGATCCTTCATAAAATCTAGAAGAACAAAAGACTATGGTTGTTTTGGTATAAGTAGTGGTTGGAGAAGTTTTTAAGATTGATGATAAGAAATTTTTAATCTTTAACAAATTTTACATGATTGTATTAAGTTATAATTACCTTTTATATTTGATGGTATTAAAAATCTTTTCATATTAATTTTAAGATCTTATTGTATCCAAAATATCTTATAGCTAGAAAATCATGAGAAGCATGAGAAGCATGAAGAGCTCGTAATTATACTTCACTTTTTGGAATATTTTATTATTTTTTAAAATATTTTTTATTATTATTTTTAAACTCAAATTTAAAAGTATTATGAAATTTAAAAGAATTATTTTTAATATTATGAATAAAAAGATCTAAGGATAATATATAAATAAGTTATATAAGAAAGATTGAATTAATAATCAATATTGATTTTATAGCTTAAAGATAAAATTACTTTGGCTTTAAAAGAATAATTTGTTATTGATCAAAAGCTACATTTTCTTCTTTTAGTACAAGATAAGAACATCTAGAAAAGATATTTAATAAATATAATTTTTTTTGGTAAATAAGTGATTTTGAATTCAAATCTTGATAAAACATATTTCAACAAGCTTAGCCACAATTTAAAACATGTATTGACATAAAATACTTAAGGTTCTTATAATTTGTATAAATAATAATTAAACTAAAAAAGCCTTCTAGATAATAGCACCATTCTTGAAATAAATCCATGATTGCAAAAAGTGCTTTGATAAGAGTAAAAAAAGCTTCATTCTTATATTTACATATATTATCTAATTAAAAGCTATCTAGCGATATTCTATAGGACCTGTAATATATGCTCAACTTGTTAGATACATGTCTAATTTGCAAGACAAGTTTTACATGTGAGCCACATAATAAACTTCTACCACAAGTAGCCAACTTATGAAATAGGTAGCTAATTTGTTGGCCAAGTTTTCAACCTATCAATCACCAATAGATATTTGTAAAATCAAATTCACATTTATAAAGATTCCAAGAAGCTTTTCAATAAGATATTATGAAATTTACTTACTTCTACTTACTTCCACTTAATTCTTCTGAATCTAGATAAATATGTATATTTGTGATAACTAATAGTTTTTTATATAAATATATATTGAAATTAATAAAAAATAAAAATATTAATTAAATTTAATAATTATAATTTATGCATAATCATTATAATTTATAATAAATAATAATAGATAGATTTTTAAATATTAATATTCTATAAGTTAAGTTTTAAATTTTAAATTATATTTGGTTTTAAATTTAAATTATATATTGATTATTGTATCTTATTGATTATTCAACATTACATTAAAATTAGATTTAAAATTTTTAATTTTAGTTGCATCAATTATGATCCAAGTACATTATTAAGATAAAGTATTTATCAATCACTTAAAATAAATAATATTTATTTAGAGTTATTACAAATATTGCAAAAGAATTGAACTTATTGACTAATTCTCAAACTGATATTATTTTGTTATATTTATAATAAAAAGATATTTTATTATTGATTTTTTATATATTTTTTTATATTTTAATCAAAAAGATATTTCATTCTTGATTGTTTGTAATTTATAAAATTTAAAAGAAAAATTCTTTATGCAATAAAAAAGAACTATACTTTCTTCTATGATATTAACTTCTTTTTTATTTCATGTGAAGTTTTAGTTCTGAAGACATAATGTTTCACACTTTATGTCTTTAGAACTAAAACTTCACAAGAAAACCAACGCAATAATCCAAAAAAAAAAAAAAAAAAAATTCCTTCCATTGAAATAGAGACTGTTGAGAATGTTTAGAAAGACACAAGAGTAGTAGTAAGTAATACACACACACATACATATACACAAAAGTAATAGTAAGTAATACATATAAGAGGATTTCTAAAGAAAGAGAGCTTCATAAATAAAAATCTATTGATCTGGTTGTGTCTCGTATACAAGAGGAGAAAAGAGAGAGAATAAATAGTTCTTTTCTACTATATTCTAAATACTATAGCTATAGTATTTATTGTAGTCTACAATAAATATTATGGAGAGTGCCGACTACATTTAATGCTCTCAACACTCTTCCTTGTTCATCATAATATTTACATAATATAAAATTTGTATAGAATTATGATCTATATTTTTCTGTAATCTTGAAAAAACAACAATTATTGCCTCATTAAAACCTTATCTAGGAAAACCTTATTGTATTTAAGGACGAAAACATAGATGAAGGAAAAAGAATACAACATCATTTTTTTTAATTATTTAAAGAGCTCATTAACTTTCTTATTCAAGAAAAGCAAGTCGCCACATATGAATGCCATAAGTAAGTCGACAACGGTTGCCCAATGAAAGGACTTTGGTGAAGAGATCAACAAGATTATTTGCAGATTCAATTTTCTTAATTGTAAGTGTTTGATGAGTAATCAAGTCATGGGTATAATTAAAATACTTTGGATCAATATGCTTTGTCATGTTGCCTTTAATGAAACCAACTTGCTTCTGTGCAATACAAGCACTATTATCTTTATACAAGATGGTTGTAGAATCATCATATGAAAATCCACAGATTGTTTGAATGAATTTATCAATTGTTCACAACCAAATACATTCTCAAGATGCTTCATGTAAGGCAATAATTTGTGTATGGTTGGATGAAGTTACAATTATTGTTTGTTTCACTGATTTCTATGATATTGTAGCTCTATGTCTTAAAAATACATATCCTATTTGAGATTTAGTTGTTGTAGTATCAAATTTATATCTTACATCATAATATCCAACTAATTTTGGATTTGCAGATTGTGTATAGTAATATCTTAAGTCTTCAGTATTTTTTAAATAATGTAATAAATATTTGATGCCATTCCAATGTTGTAGTGTTAGACGTGCACTATGTCTTGTAAGAATACTAACTGCAAATGCAATATCTAATCTTGTAGGAGTAGCCAAATATAAAAGTGTTCCAATCGCTGCTAGATGTGCATATTGATCTCTTAATATTTCCTTCTCCTCCTCGCATGGATGGTATGGATCATGACCATCACGACCATGTCCAACCATTGGTGTAGACAATGGATAAACATCAATCATATTAAATCTTTGCAAGATTTGTCTAATATACGTTAGTTGATAGACAAAAATGCTACCATCTCTTAGATGCATAATCTGAGGACCAATGCAAAAAGTTGTTTTTCCTAGCATTTTCATCTCAAATTCACATATAAGTAGGTTAGTAGGTAAAAAACATGTAGATGTAGTGCCCACTAGGTTAAGATCATCAACATATATAGCGATGTTTGCAAAACCAATTTTATCTCATTTGATAAACAAACAAGGGATTAGTATCACTTACAAACTTATTTGTTATTAAATAATCTCGAAGACATTGATACCACATGCATCTGGATTGTTTTAAATCATACAAGGCCTTACATAATTTAATACTATGATATTATCTTGGAGTAGGTCCATTTGGAGTTCCTGTTTTTAAGCCATGTGGAACTTTTATATAAATATTTGCATCTAGAGAACCATATAAGTATGCAGTTACTACATCCATCAAATGCATCTCAAGGGTGGCATGAACTATCATTCCAATAATATATCAAAATATAACTGAATCCATGATTGAAAAATATGTGGATTCATAATCAATGCCAAATCATTGAGTAAATCCTTAAGCAACAAGACAAGCTTTATAGCAGGTTATTTGACCTTGAGCATCTCGCTTGCATATTAATACCATCTTATATCTCATTGGGCGAGATATAAGAGTATCTACAATTGGACCAAAGACTTTTCTCTTATACAAAGAGGCATATTCCTCCTCAATAGCAGTTTTCTATTTTGACCAATCAGAGCGATGCATCACTTCCTCAATGGTTTGAGGTTCAAGATCGTCTTCCTCACAAGAAAGGGCTTCTATAATCATACATGCAAATGATTCATCTACCATAATAGATGGTCTATTCCAAATATTTGTCAAGGACAAGAACTGGATAAAAAAGAAATTCAGCCAAGTGAGCCTTCACTCAAAGAAAGGTAACAAAATATAAATAAACAAGTATGTATATTGAAAAAGAAACTAGAATGGCTATTGCCAAAAGACAAGAAAACTAGAGACCCTTGAAACTAGACTAGAAGCAAGAAAAGAGTTGACAAGAGTGAAGAGGGCTTCATTCTTGTCTCTATATATACTATCTAACTAAGGGCTACGTGGAGATGTTCTATAGGACCTCCAATATGTATTGACTTTATAGGACACATGCCTTGACTTACAAGGCAAGTTTTTCTACGTGTGGGCCACATAGTTAGCTTGATCTTCAAGCTAACAACATGTGTGGCACATGGCCAATGTAATGACCACGTTTCTAATCCAAAAAATCAATTAAAGACACCTATGAAGTCAAAGCAGCATCTATGAAGCTTCTAAGAAGCATCCATATTAAATACTATAGAATTAACTTACTTTTATCTACTTCTACTTACTTCCACCTATTTGTATATGTAATTACTAGCTTATATGAGTATATCCATGACATTACCCTCCCTTCTAGGGACGAGTTCCACAAGGAGCGGTCATCATATGTTGAGAAAATCTATGATACAACGAATTGTATTCGCCACATACTCTGATCTTTGTTCTCTTTGAAGATGATTGATAGGGCCTCTCAACCATCAATAGTGTCCTATACCAGAGGAGGAAGACCATCCAGTTGATTTCATCATTTCAAATGATGTAACCTAAGAAATCAACTTGAGTAGTGTAGAATATACACTTTTCTATCTTGGCATAGAGTCTTGCATCTCTTAATTTTTGTAACACATGACGAACATGAAGTTCATGTTCTTCTGGATTTTTAGAATAGATCAAGATGTCTTTTAGATAACAGATCAAAAAATCATCCAAAAACTCTCGAAAAACATCATTCATTAGATGTTGAAAAGCTGTTGGTGCAATTGTAAGTCCAAAAGGCATAATGTTGTATTCAAAATATCCATACCTAGTTCAAAACGCAGTCTTCGATTCATCTCCTTCTTTGATGCGTACTAGATTGTATGCTCCCCGGAGATCTATTTTTGTATAGATCTTAGCTTGATTCAGCTGATTAAGAAGTCCAGATATTAAAGGTAGTGGATACCTATTCTTAATAGTAATCTTATTGAGTCCTCGATAATCAACACACATCCGCAATGATCCATGTTTTTTCTTCACAAATAGAATTGGAGCTCTTGCCAAAGATTTAGAATGGAGTATGAAATTCTTGGCTAGATTTTCTTCAATATACTCTTTGAGTTCAGTCGACTCATTTTGTGATAAACTGTAGATTGGTCCGAATGGTGGTTGTGCTCCTTCTTGAAGGTCAATCGAGCAATCATAGAGACGATGTTCCAGAAGTGTATCCACATTCTTTTTTTTGAATACATCTTGAAATTCTTGATATTGGCTTGGAATGCCACTTGAAGTCTTTCCACTAGTAGAAATAGGTGTGGCATAAATAATATATGGTGATTCTTTCATAGCAACATGCAAGAAAGCTTTTGTACCTATAAATACAGGTTTAATTGAACTGGACTTATGACTTTCTACTTGATTAACTACACTATTAGTTATATTTTTAGAAAAAATAAGAGTTCCAGAAATCCAATCTATTTAAGGGTTGTATTTTTCTAACCACGATAAACCTAAAATGATTAGATTAGAGGGAGATCTAATAATATTAAATACTACAAAGCTATTATGATCATTGATTATTTCTTCTATAGGAAGGGTTTTGTGAGTAATATCCTCAGAAGACAATGGACGACCATCTATGACTTCTATATGAATAGGTTTAGTTTTCTTTACTAAAGATATGCTATGTCTTTTAGTAAATTCTTCATCTAAGAAACTTATCGAAGCTCCTGAATCCAACAAGGCAGAGGCTTTGTAATATTTACGTCCTAAAATAACATTTAATGTAAAACAAGGAGAGGGCTCTGAGGAGAAAATAGGACCTTTACTAGATATTGTGCAAGGTTCTAGCCGCACGGTCCCTATTGTAGCTGGACAAACTCGTTTTCAGACATATTGTCTTCTTTTACAGCCATACTCTTCATTTTATAATTACGCCATTTCTTTGGACAATGTTGAGCAGTGTGCTTTGGTTCTCCACAATATAAACATAATTCTTCTTGACAACGACGAGTCTTTTCTTGCTCAGTAAGAGGTTTGAAATGTAGTACATCAATTTACATATCCTTTACTTCCGAATGTATGTGTTGAAGAGGTGTTGGTGTTGCCATTGAATTATAGTAACGTTGAGGTCGGTTCTCAGATCAGAATTCAAAAAGGCGATTGTCGCAATTCACAGCAAAGTGAATTGCTTGACTCAATGTTTGAGGATCAGATAAGTTGAACATTAATTTTTTTACCTCATATTATAATCCGTAGAGAAATTGGCTAATAAGTGCAGCATCATCCCACTTGATATCAGTTGCAAGTTATCAAAATTGTGAAGCGTACAATATTACTGATCGATTGCCTTATTGTAAAATAAGGATCTTATTGATTGCAACACGAATTGCATCATTTTTTCCATACATGGATCAAAACTCTACCAAAAAAGCCTCTAGATTATCTAATATTGGATCTCGTCGTTCAAGAAAAGATGAAAACCACGATAGTACTGAACCTAAAAGAAGCATACCAATGAATCTAACTTGCGATCGTGGAGTTGGATAGCTTTGAGATTGAAGTTCAATCACAAGTTGTACTTGATTGATAAATCCTCAAAACTTGGATCTGGTGCCATCAAACTTCTCGAGTAGGACAATTTTTGGTTCTCTAATACTGGAAGGGCGTTCTACCATAGGAGAAAGGACATGATTTTGTGCAGATGTTGAAGCAGCTCCAACCATTTCTATATCTTCACTTCCTGCCAATCTTATTGCTGCTTGTGGTCGTAAATTGAGTTGATACATCGCAAGCATTAACTCTCTCAATTGCTCTTGCATTTGTGCCATTGCACTCTTCATTTCAAGAAGTTCTGCCATGATAACACTTAGAAAAGAGAAGATGTCTAATATTGCTCGAGACAAATAGAAGAGAGGACTTGAGAACAAAGAAAATACTAAGGACAATATCAGTTTAGAAGAGGGTAATCCGCAACTTCTAATATGCTTATATCTTATCAAGAAAAAGAGGTAACTAACTCTTAATCAAGATTAGACAAAGCTCTGATATTGTAGGTGTACTCTTGTCAATCTATCAAGGACAAGAACTCGATAAAAAAGAAATTCAGACAAGTGAGCCTTCACTCAAAGAAAGGTAACAAAATATAAATAAACAAGTATGTATATTGAAAAAGAAACTAGAATGGCTATTGCCAAAAGACAAGAAAACTAGAGACCCTTGAAACTAGACTAGAAGCAAAAAAAGAGTTGACAAGAGTGAAGAGGGCTTCATTCTTGTCTCTATATATACTATCTAACTAAGGGCTACGTGGTGATGTTCTATAGGACCTCCAATATGTATTGACTTTATAGGACACATGCCTTGACTTACAAGGCAAGTTTTTCTACGTGTGGGCCACATAGTTAGCTTGATCTTCAAGCTAACAACATGTGTGGCACATGGCCAATGTAATGACCACGTTTCTAATCCAAAAAATCAATTAAAGACACCTATGAAGTCAAAGCAGCATCTATGAAGCTTCTAAGAAGCATCCATATTAAATACTATAGAATTAACTTATTTTTACCTACTTTTACTTACATCCACCTATTTGTATATGTAATTACTAGCTTACATGAGTATGTTCATGACAATATTAGCTATAACACAATATAGAATAGATAATTCTTTACTCAACTTGTTCTTATTCCTTCCAATTCAAAGATTGTTTTTCATAAGAATTGAAAGTATATTATGCATGGATATATCATCATAAATTGGTGGTCCTTTAGGATGAGTGAAAATTTCTTGAGAAATAATACCAAGATTAGTCAATATTATAGCTTTCTTCTTACATGGTTGCTTATTTGGTCCACGAGTTCTTTTAATTGTTGTTGTTATAACTTGAGGTATAATAGTCAGTGGCACTGTAATCTGAGTAGGTTTATTTTGAGCCTCATTAATAGGAACTCTTGTAATTCTAGGTGCATCATTAAAGCCATCAGGTGTATTTTGAGCCTCATTAATATGAACTCTTGTAATTCTAGGTGCATTATTGAAGCCATCAGGTGTATTTTGAGCCTCATTAATAAGAACTCTTGTAATTCTAGGTGCATCATTGAAGCCATCAGGTGTTTTATCTATGATCCGTTTTAGATGCAAAAACTTACCAACTTCAGTTTCAGCCAAAGATATCCTAGGATTGGGATTCATTATAAACATTTTTGGTGCTTCAAATAGAAGTACTTTATTTATTTGTTGATTGGATACTCTTCTTTAAAGAGATGGGAATATATTTTCTTCAAAATGGCAATTTTGCAAACATGCATGTAATAATGTGCCAGTTAATGGATCAACAATACGAATAATGCTTGGTGAATCAAAACCAACATATATGCCTTCTTGTCGATGAACTCCAATGGTATGCCATTGAGGTTCTGGTACTGGAATCCAAGCACGGCAACCAAATACTTGTAAGTGAGATGCATTTGGAACACAACCTGAAATGAGCTCATGTAATGAAACAATTTCAAGAGAAGAAAGGCGGATGCATATTAATGCTGCAGCATATAAAACTGCACAATCCCACATAGATATAGGTAAATTTACGTGAAGGAGGAGTGGTCGAGTAATGAGTTTTATATGCTTTATAAATGACTTTGCCAGTCCATTTTGAGTATGTTCATATGGAACATAATATGTCAACTCAATTCCTGTTGCAATACAATAGTCTTCAAAAGACTTTAATGTGAATTCTTTTGCATTATCTATACGCAATGTTTTTATAGGATAATCAGGAAAATGTGCCCAAAACATATTTTCCTGATTATCCTATATATCAGGTATCACAACATAAAAATTGATAATAATGAACTCTCTATGATAGATGATGTAAAATTAAATATAATGGAAGGCCAAATCGTAATTTGGTATAAACCATTATATGTAGTAAAAGCTTTTTCAACAATTTTATGATTCTTTGCAAGAATTAAAATCTCTTTTCTATTTAAAATGGCAGTCGAGAGGTGATAACCATTAATACACACATCTTGGTAGCTAATCAGACTCTGAGGTGCTAAGGGTGTAAACATCTCGTATTTACATTTTTTGATGGAACTTGCAGATAATTTTACCATTGCTATGCCTTCTTAGAAACAAAACGCATTTGTTCTAGCCATGGTCATCATATTATTAGTTTACCAAGTTAAAGATTTTTTAATAAAAAATTGTCTATCTCGCAAGTTAATATATGTTGTTGCACAATCAATGAGCATATCATTTGATTCATCATTAGAGGTTTTGTCATTCATATAAACTTCTAAGTCATCAACACCAATTGAATCCATCGACGCATCCATGGTATGAACTTCACGAGCCTCAGCTCGTAGTTTCTTATTTTCTTGGAATATTTTAATAAAATATTCTGAAATACAGCACGCATGTGCTAAATGTCCAATCATTCTACACTTATGGCAAGAACGCATCTTTGATTTTTTATTTTTTTATTTTTTTTACTATAATTAATTATAGAACGTTTATTCTTTACATATGAATAGAAATGGTCATGACTATGACTACCCTGATACTTATGAGCACGTTTCCCATGTTTATATAATTTTTTTTTAGACTTTGAAATATTAAGTGCATGAGATTCTGGAACTGCAGTTCCAATAGGATGAGCTTCCGCATTCGACAAGAATAGTTCATTTTGCTTCTCTACAAGAAGTAGATAGGATATGAGATTAGAATGACTCTGAAATTTCATGTTCCTATATTGTTACGCTAGTACATCATATACATGAGGAAATGTAGAGAGAGTTTTCTCAATCATTTTTTCTTCAGAGATGCTTTGTCTACATAATCGTAATTGTGAGACAATACTATACATTTTACTATTGAAAGCATTTAAATTTGAAAAATCCAAGACACTTAAATGTTTCCAATTATGACGTGTACGTAGAAGAAAAATGGTCTTTTAATGATCAAACTTGGAATTATGATTCTTCCAAAGTTCTGCAAAATCTTCCATTTCTAAATATTGTTGTTGTAATGCAAATAAAAGATGAAGACGAAGGAGAAGAAGTGCTTTCCAACGAATAGTAGGAAGAATAGAAATATTTATTACAAGAGATTCTTCAAACATAATGGCATCCGAGAGTTGTTCTTCAAATAAATTTGTTTTTGCCATTTTTGCCCATAATAGATAATTATTTCCATCCATAGTTAATGGTAGAAATAAAAGAGCTTGAAAATGTTGGGATGCATTGGTAATAATTGGAACCATAGTAGAAGTAATTGAAGATGTTGAAGCACTCATTATAAATAAATATGTGAAAAAAATACAAGATGAAGTAGAAAAGTTGAGTAAAATGTACCTTAAAATATAAAGTCAAATAAAATGATAAATTTGAACTTGAAAATCAAAAATTTTATTTTATTATTATTATTGTTATTTTTTTAACAAGGGTGTGGATTGTAGCAACAGAGTAGCAGTAGGACGGCAGCAACATTAGGATCAATGGTAGTTGGTGGTTAGCAACAATGGCTGGAGTGGTGGTAGTCGACAATTAGTGACAGCAACAATCAATGGCAGTCCGGCTATAGTTTGGCAGTAAGCGCAGGGCACATTAGGGAAGTTGGGCTGGAGCAAGTATTCTAAGCAAGCAAGGCAAAGAGTGGAGCAAGTGCTCTAAGCAAGCAGCTAATGTGTGAGGGGCCAGCAAGAAGTGCAGCAAGATCATGAGGTAGACAATGAGCAAGAGTAGCAACAGGTTTGAATAGTCAAGACTAGAGCAAAAAGAATTGTGATAGTGTGTAGAAGAGAGTTGTGCTGATAATGTATTGAGAATGTTTAAAAAGACACAAGAGTAGTAGTAAGTAATATATATACACACACAAGAGTAATAGTAAGTAATACACACATGAGGGTTTCTAAAGAGAGAGAACTTCATACATAAAAAATCTATTGATCTAGTTGTATCTTGTATACAAGAGGAGAAAGGAGAGAGGACAAATAGTTCTTCTCCACTACATTCCAAATGCTATAGCTACAGTATTTATTGTAGTCTACAATAAATATTATGGAGAGTGTCGGCTACATTTAATGCTCTCAACAGAGACGAAGCAATTCTCAAATTCCATTGAAGTAGAGACGAAGAAATTCTATTAGAAAAGCAAAAATGTAAATTGCATTCATGGTTAGTAAAAAGTTTTGTCCCAACAACGTTCCTCCGAAGTAAATCCCACGGCTCAATGAAATCCGTCCACGTGGCGTGAGCTCCGACAGTAAATGTGAACTTCCACGGTGTCGGTGGCCGGAGTGGCCGCAACCAGATTCCCTCGAACCTGCTGCCACACTGTCAATGGGCGGTGTATAATTCGTTAAATTAGTGTCAATCCAACTAAACCCAATGCTTAATTTACCATTACAACTCTCACTTTCATACAGGAAATTACCAAGGTTTGTAATGGATGAGCAACGGAGGTGACAAATCAGCGAGTCGCCGGTCGTGGTTTGATCGATTGAACCGAACTTTTCGTCCCGCTTCAGTGCAGACGGAATCGTTTGTTTATGTTTCCTGTTGACGAGGTTGGGCAGCGTGGAGGATGCCTGAGGCAAAAGTGGGTCGTGGAGATTGCTCCGCAGCTCGCATCGATTTGAATTTGCGCACACCTTGAATCGAACCGGTCTGGGTTGGGGTCTTTGGAGCGAATCCTTCGCGGAATTTGATGTGGGTTCGAGCTGTCGGAGATCTGGTTGTCGGTGTGTGAACTGAACTTGATGTTGGATTCCGTTGTGGCTATTCGCGGAGGTGAATTTGAGCAGATTCGGTTGGATTGTTGTTACGTTGATGGCAAGCTCGCACTCAGTTTAATTCCGAATCAGAATATATGTTTGACTTCAAATCGAGAGCCTGGGCGTTTCACTTGGTTGATCTGCAGTTAGAGGTCGGTGATTCCCATGTATGGATCTGTGGGTTTGTTCAGTTGCAGTGTCCAGCTGCTGAGATTGTTAGGATGTTTTGTGTGGATTTCGTTAATGGGTGGTTTGTTGTGGTCTAAATAATGGGTTTCTTTGGCAGTGTTTAAGACAGCATTGTGTAGGTTCGAGCTGGAAGTCTAGCTGAGAACATCACTGGTAGTGCCGCTAAATTGTGTGATTGAGGCGCTGCTGTGTCGAATTGGAAATGTGGGGATTGCTCCATGACGCGTCTCCGAATTGAGAAGTTGGACTCCAGTCTAGTGTTGATTTTGGTAAACGAGAGGTACAAGGTTTATCCGGGACGTTTAGGGTTAGAGAGTCAAGATACGCAGCTTGAAAGAGTGGCGTCGATGTGGAACGATGTTTTATGCGCTTGATGCCATATCGGATTAGTGCCACTGCATCTGTTCCCTCACATCACGGGGCCTAACCGAGGTTTTAAGAGCATCGTGCAGATGGAGGGTTTAGTCGATGTATCCGCGGCGTTGGTGTCGCTGCCGAGTATGACCGCACCGAACTGTTGTAGTACATTCGGTTGCTTGCCCTATTTCTTTGGGGGAATTTTGCTGTTAGCGCTTGTAGAGTGTGTGTGCGTATTTTTTTTAATCCGCAGATTGTTGGAGAGGAAACCGACGCAAAATCCGAGTCCTTCTTCATTGGAATATAGAAGTGAAGGTGGCTCCTACGACAGCAGCTTCAGCCTTCAGGTCTCGTCTTTCTTACTCTGACATTGAATGTGTTTTTTGAGAATGCAAGTTGACAGACATTCTGGGTTATAATGTCTTCGTATCAAAAATCCTAGTCTCTAGCTTGGCTTTCTAATCGCACTCATCATTTCTGTTTGATCGGAAAAAGTGCAATTCCTCTGTTCTTTGAAAATCAATAGTTATTTCATGTAGTTATCGTTTCCTATGGCTGACAGAACATCTGTACAATGAATGGTGAATTTGTCATCCCTCTCAAGTGTTTAGTTATTAAAATTCTCCCAAGTGGAAAAGTGTTCAATGTAACTCTTTAATATCAGATGGACTTATCAAGGTCTTATTCTGAGATGAAAAGTGACTATCCGACAGGGAACTTTGTGGTTTGCACCTCTACCTGAAGGAGACTGGAGTAAAGCCATTTTGCAAATGCCAGGCAAAGACAAGAAGAGGGAGAAAGAAGCTGAGAGAGATGGGCCCAAAGAGGGTTCTAACCGGGCGGGTACCACTAAAAATGTATTGAAGCTCGCTCCGGTGCGGAAGCACGTGGTCTTGAAGGAAGGGATTTTGCTGTTGAGGGAGGTTGATGGTAATGAAGAGCAAATCCCACTTGAAGGCTGCGAAGTTTCGTCCATCTCTTATGATCAAACTTCAAATGGGAAATGGTACGTGCTAAAGAGCTTTTCTTACCTCTTGTGTTCTGGACTGTTGAATTCAACTTTTTTTTTTATTTCGGTCTTGATGCTTAAGGCAAGGGACGAGATGTTCTATGTCTCAGTGATGAATGATCCTCCACCTCCTGCTGTATTGCGCCATTGCTACACCTCACGGACTTTCAGTATCTCCGCATATGCCTTTGTAAGAATATAACTTGTGATTATTTTTGGCATGAAAACGTGGATATAGGTCCAAAATGTTTCCCATCAAGTTGCACCATCCTACCCATACATTGTACGGCGATTGTAAAGACTGTTTGTTCTACGCGGAATCTGGCTATGAGAAGGAAGCCTGGTGCGAAGTTCTTCGAGCGACTGCAAGGGAAAACGCCACTCCTGACGAGTGGTATATTAAATTGAAGAAGGAATTTAGAGAATACACTAGTGTAGTTGAAAGGCGTCTGCCGTATCTGAATGAATTTCCCTCAGGAAATGAAGCAAATTCTATGGCCTTCATACGCAAGGAAATGAAGTTAGATGGCTTGAAGAACTCAGAGGAAGGTTTTTCGAAGAGACGACTGATTTTCAACAAACTTTTGCGTCGTGGTACAAAGACGAAAGAGAAGAGTCTGAATGCAATAAGGGGACTTGAAACGTCCTCACGAAGAATCAATCCAATTTCAGAAGGGCAAGAAGGAAGCCAGAAGTTGAAGGAGAGTGTTATCTCTCATGACCACGATGACGGAAATAGTGCGTCTCATGCAAGCCAAGCGAGCATTGAAAGTATTACTCGAAGTGAATCTACAATTAGTGAGTGTGATGTAGAGCAGTCGACCTCAGCAGCAACTCAGGAAGACAAAAAAGAAGTTGATCAGGTGCTCACAGCTACACTGGTGCACGGCCATGACAACAAAACAGTTTCAAAAGAGATTGATCAAGGACAACTCTGTTTGAACATGCTCGTGGCTAGACTCTTTTTTGACTTATATCATAGCAAAAGGCCAGTGGACTGGTTACAACACCAACTTCAGGCAAGTTATACTACTATATTGTCTGAAAAACTGTGGAATGTTCTTGCTTAGGAGGTCGCTGTACCTGATAATCGATAGTCAATCTTACCCTGGCTTGTGCAACTCATCAGAGGTTAATATCAAGGATGAAGACTCCCAGTTACGTCAAATCACTTTTTGTTAGAGAAATCGACCTCGGAAAAGAACCTCCTTTCGTGACAGCATTCCGTCTGCTGCCCGCGGATGCAGAAGGAGCTTTGGCTATTGAAGTTAGCTTGGAGTGGCGCAGTGGAGGCTTCATCACAATAGAGACGCGAGTGGACGTGCGTGATCAAAATGCACAGGAAAAAATGGTTTCACAACTGACGGATCCAGGATTAGAAGGGGCTGCTGCTTCTGCTGTTGTACGCGGTATAGAGAAGGATCTTGACCCTGCAGGAACAGCAGAGGCTTCTATAACGTCAACAGAGACAAGAGAAGCTGCTTCTACAAGTAAACGTGGGCCAGGTATCACAACTTCTTTGTTGAAATGCAAACGTTTCTCATGCAAATTCCCCGAGGATACCGTATTTTACTATTGTAGAGAATCTGGAAATATAGTAGAAGCCAGGGCATGACTGACTAATGTGAGCTTTTAATGATCGCTAGAGATCCTGCTATATTTTGGCAGGGGATGACAGCGGTAAAGGTGGAGGTTGGATGCATTCGGTGAAGGCCGTGATCTCTCGTGTTGCTGATCAAGTTTCTCAGGTTGACAGCGTTCTATTTCCAGCACCTTTCATCATCGCTTGCGCCTGCATGTTTTTTATTAGACAATGCAGGATTAACTTGTGCATCATTCTTGCAAGGGTCTTTGAGCATTTCTGATTCACTGTAATTCGGAGTCAACTGCAGGTACCTCTTTTGCTGAAAATCAGGTTGATGTCAGTGAAGGGAACTTGCATCATAAGCTTGAAAGCACCACCTTCTGACCGTATATGGTTTTCTTTCAAGGACATGCCTGATATTGATATGGTACCAGAGCCTTGTATTGGTGATCACCTTATCAGCAACGACTTTTTGGGAAATTTTATTACAAATCAAATAAAGGTATCACTCGAGCCTTTCTGTATTTTTACTCCCGCACTAAAGTCGACTGTATCTTCCTCATATCTCTTCAAGCCATTATGATGAAGGAAAGTAGCGATCGTTCTTAGTGATTGTTTTGTTGAGTGCATAACCAATCCGTTTTTAACAGCGGGTTTACATGATATATAGAAGAACAGTTCACTATTTGATCAGCGAGTTTTGTTACAGCATGTTCAGTTGAGTACGATTGTTAGTTCAGTATATGCTTAACGGCGACATAGTCACATTCATAACCATTGCGATTTGTTCAATTCTTGAATTTTATTTATATCTATTTATATTTA
The DNA here is from genome assembly GCF_059467195.1 of Physcomitrium patens. Classification (NCBI taxonomy): domain Eukaryota; kingdom Viridiplantae; phylum Streptophyta; class Bryopsida; order Funariales; family Funariaceae; genus Physcomitrium; species Physcomitrium patens. Next base: position 7,687,423 of record NC_143423.1, on the reverse strand, counting down.
TTTTAATCCTTTGCTACATGCAGACACAAATTCGTGAGCATATTGTCATGCCATACCGTCAAGATGTTCGTCTTCATTGGATGATGGCTGATCAGGTCGATTGGCTTCCGCATAGCGCCATTCCTGTTGCGTTCTCTGCTGCCAAACATTCTGAAAATGAGCGTCAAAGCTCAAAATTCAAGCTTGACGAGCAATCTAAACTTGTTGAGGATAACGATGGAATTGGCCAATCATCTACTTCCTCCTCTCTGAGTGTACACAGTGATGGGCAGAATAAGCTTCAGGTTGGACAGGTTTCGGAGGCATCTAGCTCACCTCATGTTGGACCTGTAGATGGATCACCTATTGCGCAGGCCCAGCCTCCTTCTGATCTTCGGTCCCTTGGCAATCTTCAAGCCTCTGGTACAAGTAGGAATCAATTACAAAACTCTTCCATCTCTATACAGTTCAGCTCAGAGCATTCTTTACCTAGCCGGCCACCAGGATCATCCGTGCATTCATCAGCGACTTCGTCAATGCGAGTTGACAATGAATCAGACTTAACGAGGCCTTTACTGGACAGGGATGACCAAAACAAAGGAAAGATTTCAGCATCGAGTAATGGATTTGACGCAGGTGCATCTGAGAGGGCGGTAGGTGCTGTGTACATTGATGTAGCGCCACAGTCAGAGGATTCAGCGTCAGACAGCGAGTCTCAGCATCCGCCCAATCAGGTTAATTTCCTAGCTACTGATCAACTGCGAGTTTTAGCATGTATTCCGTTACCAGTCTGCCTTTCAGTTTCTATTATTGGTTAGTTCATTTTAGGTTCTCTTTCATTTCCTATGTCGACTTCCTGGTATGGCACTGATCCCGAGACTACTTTTTGTTACAGTTTCAGGTTATCAACCAGGACCACGTCAAGGCAGACCTGTCAAAAGATTTGGATTCAAGGGTATCACGACGCACCAAGATGTTTACTTTGGGTAAGAAAGTGGGGAACAAACTCGATGAAAGGCGCCGCAGTGTTCTGGAGAAATTGCGGGAGAAGAGAGCTGAGGGTAGTGAAGCAGGTTCTCCTCGTCACTCAGGCAGAGATCTTGTGTGACCGACGCAATGTTATCTCCATAACGTGTGCGATGCTGAAGTCTGATACTTCAATTTTATGCTACCCCATCAGTCATGTAGTCTTCGTGCAGAGTTTCATACTTGTGTAGAGAACTGTAAGCTGACATCATAGGATAGCTGTTATGAGATATTGTGCAAGTGTGTTATGAGATAGAAATCTAGAGTGGAAGCGTGTAAATTAGAATGCACGCTTCCTGTAATATATTTGATTTGCAAGGCCGAATTTTCTAGGATTGTACTTTGGAACTGGTAATGCCCATTCAACCAGGATCATTAGTGGCTTCATTATATAAGTTTAGAGCTAAAATCGCGACATTTTTTCTCTGAGACCTGAGAGGTTCGCATATTCTTCTACTCAACCTCTTCGGCCAGTTAGTTTCCAAGAACTTGAAGGCTTTAAGGTGTCTAGAGGCAACTGTGCTAAGTAAACGCAAACTTCTAAATAATTTGGCTAGTGTGGATAGATCACCCCAGTGGAGGTATCAAGCATGAAATTTCAGCGTCAGTATGCATAGCTTCTACCGGGACTCTTGTGCGCTTACAGGCTAATTGAACAAAGGCAGTAAAAGGTTTTGAGTCGATTAAATAACCTAACAAGAGTGTTTCATGATGTCCTAATAATTTCTGAAGGTACCTCAATTTGATGCTCTTTGATGCTAGAAGAAATGGATCAGATTTTATTCAATTGACTTTTGTGCAAAATAGGAACTTACTGCACTGGATCATCTAGTGACTATTACCCTCTTTAAAACATAAAACTAACTGGACATACAGACTTCTCTTTAGTGTGATTTAGGGATATAAATTGAAGGACATGTCCCTGACAATCCATGATATAAGTCTTCTTTAGAAAACGAGGAGTTTCTCCTCCAAGTTTTTGGCTAATATTTAGGCCTTGAGTTCGCATCCTGTAATTTTCTAATCAAACTAGAAGTTAGGTTGAATTAAGTGTTGCCTTCCAAATTTTGCAGAATAAGGGAATATGTTGGAGCTTCTGTTCCTTGAGTAAGAGAGTGAATCAGAGAATTTTGTCTACCAGGTCACAAAATAGTCTATAAGTGTCTTCTCTTTCTACTTTGAAATTGGAAACTTTGGAAATCCCTATTGCTTTGACAAGTTTTACAATCATGTGTTGCAGACTTTTTCTGTGTTTACTTGACTTTGTGCCTGTGCTATAGATAGATTTCCATCAAAATGTTAAATTCTTGATTGAATACCAACTTGATACACTAGGGTTGTAAATGGTCTAAGGAATATAAACCATTTACCTTCATTGATGTCTTGTATTAGTCCTTGAAGTCAAAAGATTACAATTGAGTTGATATTTTCTTTTGATCTATATAAACCTATCCAAGCTTTTGGTTAGGAGTTGATCCTTCCATACTTCAGACTTTTTTGTCATTTAATATAAAAGACAATTTTATATTTTTTAATATAATATATCTTCTATTTTTTTATTTTTTATTTTTTGTTTCTTCTTTAGTAAAGAAGAATTGTAGGTCATAGTGGTAGATGTTATAGACTTGTTTCACCTCTTACAATAGAAGATTGCAACTCTTTTAGGTTAAATAATTGAATTAATAATTTACAAATCTTTATCTCCATGTGTTATTGAGGTAGAGTTGTTTGCCTATTGATTTAATGCTAGTTGTTCATTGCATTTTGGTAGCTTAATATCTTTTAGTCTTTTAACCTCAATTGCAAATTGAATTGCATAGTTTGATGCCTCTTCTACTAAAAACAAATGATATATATATATACAAGGCACCCTTGTCTTACCTCTCTCTTAATGGAGAAGTAATTGGTTTTTTCTACCTCCTTGTATAATAATACATTTTTTTTTAAATATAATAGAAATAAAATTATATAAGAATAGTTATGGATTTGAAGGAATTTACAATTATATTTTGAATAACTTTGGATAGAATTTTACTTACCATTGTGTTGAATAAATTAATATTTATTTGAATAGAAATAAATCTTCCATATAGATTAGCATAAAATTCCTTGTATGTTCTTTCTAATTGTTCTTATTTTTTTATTTGGTTGCTATATGGATCTTAAAGCAAGATGATTCTAGCTTTTAGATTTCTTTCTATGATTTCTTTGAAGATAGTATTAAATCACATATTGCCTTGTATTTTCTAATTGATTCTAGCTTATAAATTTTGACCTTCTATATTTTGATATTGATAGTTTATTAATTTCTATTGAGCCATCATGAGAGTTTATTAAAACCTAAAGTCTTAGAGATTTTTTTGGAAGTTAAATTAGAGTACTTTTACTTAGCTTTTTATTTCTATATTATTTATGTTTCTTGATGTGGATTTTATTCTTATAATATAGTTTTTAGAATTAAATAAATTATATAAATATTTTAGAAAAAGTTTCATCTTTTAGAATATATGCTTATATCTTATAAACAATACTTTTAACCTTTGAAACAATTCAAAGGTTGTATATGATAAATTGTCCCTTTTTATGTCTTGGTCTTTGTTTTGCTTACAATGTGATTCTACTACATTGAAGCCATATGCATCAATAATACTTTTATATTTCTCACCTTGTTTGTCTACTTGGATCCAATTTTTACTTAAGCTCAATGACTATTTTTTTTCTATCCTATTGTAATTCAACATAGTTGGTTCTCTTTGTTTTCCCTCATAATCTTATTTGTTTTTTCTTTTTCTTTTGTCCTATGTTAAATTTTTTGCTTAAATTCCTCCAATTTTATGTAGTTTGATTTTTTAATTAGTATAAATGAACAATTTACATCTAATAGAAAGATTGTTACAATCAATTTAGATGGATTTGTGTTTGCATGTAATAGAATTAGTTACTTGCATCTCAACTTCCCACCTATCTATTGAACTCAAAGCAAGAAAAAACCTAATTATTTTTAATTTTATATTATCTTAATTAGAACCTAAATCTTGCCCTAGACTTAGTACTACTTACAAGGCAACTTCTACAAATTCATCAAAGAATCCTTGTAATATAATCCAAATGAGAATCTTTATTATTTTTAGTGCCCCTATTCCTTCATGCAATCAGCATATAATCCCATTTTTATTGAAAACTTTGAAACCCTATATTAATCATTAAAAAATAAAAATGAAAATTCCTAAACAAGTTAGAACTAATCTTAACCAATTCTGATCTCCTCTCTAGAGGTGGCAAAAATGAGGAGAGCTGCGACCGGTTTTCCGAGATCCGTATTTTTACTGAGCCATATCTCGTACCCACCCATCTAAAAAATTCTGTCCAAAATAGTTCTAAGTCCCACTGTTGCCATTGAACTTTACATACTGTTTGAAGTGTTGCTTCATGATACTATGTGCACGGCGTATTCATCATCAAAGTTGTTTACGTTCGATATCATCGGAGTTTGTTCTTCAGTGGCAAAAGTTTATATAAAGTACTGCAAATTAGCATGTGACGAAAGAAGTGGGCACTTTTCCAAAGAAGTCTCAATTGTCATTGTTGCTCACAACCATTTTTGCGGTGATATAGAGCAAGAGCATGTTCAAGGATGTGACCTTGAAGATCCAAAACTTGTGATTCACAGACAGAATTACTTCCAGAAATCCAAACTTGAACGCTTTGAAACCCTGGTTTGAAAGTACTATACTGTGAGTGAAAGACATGTTATCGGGTGTTGTCCTAATTCCACGAGGTAGAAGTTCTTCCTAGTCAGAAAACAAGTAATGGAAGTGGGTATTAATTACTGTACAATTACGATGAATACTGCACAGAGAGCTAAGGACATTGAGTGATCTAGTACTGATGTCTAAGTTGCTAAGCTGGGCAGTTTTGCCTGTGTGTACTTAGTGAGAAAATCCTGTGGTGCAACATAATTGAGTACGTAGTGTGTAAGGAGATGTGAATACTGCGTGCTGTCTTGATAAGAATTAATATGCATCGATGCTACTTCTTCGTTTAATGAAGTTGGTATTGAGAAGATACATTGTGCAGTTCACATTTTCTTCCAGGTCATTCAAAAATGTAATTTCTCTCCGCCATCCTCTCGAAGCGGGATAAAAGATAGACTATTAGGCCATTTAACATACACAGGAAGTGGAACCAAGAATAACCGTCACAACATGTAAAGAATAAATTGATGCTGAATCTGCACACACGATTGCCATGTCCATTCATCACGAAAATATTGAAGGTTCCAGCGTGCAAGAATTGTCAGTAATTTCAATATTATGTCGAAGGTTTGCAGCTGGAAATTGGCCTTCTAGTCATTGCCACAGCGAAATTAGGCTGTTGGTTATCATACTAGGAGGTAGTCAGCTGGTAGCAGCATTGAGAGCTTTCCAGGATCAACTCTAACGGCTCAAAAGATGCTTCAAACATCCTCGGCCAGCAGCTGTGTATAATTTCCTCAAATTCTGTTTGGAGAGCTGCAGACTCATCTACCTGATGGACCCGAATTTCATCGGGTGATCAATACTCACATAGCTACGTAATTGCGGGCAGGACAGTGGTTGAGTCCTTTTAAAGAACTAACTCAAAATTGCGCCTCAAACCTTCGCAAACTCCTCTGAGTCAGGAAGGTGAGCAGTGTGATGTAAGAGCTGCTCAATTGTTATGTCAAAGGCATCCTTGTAAGGGGAGACATCACTGCCAGGCGCGCTGTAAAGCAAACCTGGAATCACCGTGTTCAAAATCGTCTCCCGCATTGCATCCATCTCAGCAGTAGAAATCTTTTTCAGGACGTCTACAGCATTAACCCGTCCCTCCCTCACTTCGTCCTCAGATATATACACGGACCACGAAGATTCATTCCGAGGCAAGTGCCAGGCATATTGGAGGTAAGCAGTTGCTGGATGGAACAACACAGGAATGCAGCCTGCGATCAACGAGTCGAAGACTGAACGCCGAGTGGGGGAATCTCCAACCGGCTGCATGCAGAATTGACTCGTCACGAAGGTCTTGGTCACGAAAACAGGATGCTGACAGAGATCTTTCTTGCATTCAACGAAGCGGCACACGGCCTCTGAGGATGCACCTCGACATTGCCGCACGAGTGCGCTTCGTACGTTCGTAGGGTCATTGCGGCGCTCTTTCCCGACGAAAGCAACAAGACTGGTTCGTTCCTGCGATTTCACATGCTGCAGCCAAGTGTCGATATCGGAAGCCGACTTCGGGTGAAAGTACGTCGGGTGAGGCACTCCGATGTCGTTCTTGCTCCAGGGGTTGCGCTCAATCATAACCCTCATCATATTTTGAATTTCAGGAAACTCCAACAACCTGCTTCCCCAGTTGCCACGCAACTGACGCCGGAAATCCCAAGATATTTTTCCCAACACTAGCAAATGGTCGAGCCCTCCTCGTCGTCTCCAGGATGGCTGTTTCTCAAGCCATCGCACAAGCTTCCAGCCCAAGGCATCACGGTTGGTGTTCGTAGCGTTTAAGTCAAAGTGCCACCGAATCACATCTAGACCGCCATAGTAAGGGATGTAAAACAAATTAGCGAGGTTAGGATCTTCGGTGCGACACTTGTACTTCATAATTCGAGCATGTGAGACAAGTTCCAGAGCGTACTGATGTGTGCTGAACCAACGATCAGCGGGGAGGAAGATTTGGGTGCCGTTATCCATTGAGTTTACAGGTTTACCAATTCCCGAATCCGCGAAGAAGTCGCAGAGATTGAACCATGGAATCATGGAGTCGCATCTTTCGGTAAGATGCACATTAAACTCCGGGGGAAGATCATAGACATACACGTACTTCCCTTGACATGAGTCTTCAGATCGTTCAGAAATCGTGGTTGCGTACGGCAACGACCTTGACCTAATCTCATCAAAAATCTCCATTGCAGCTATGTTGACAGGAGAGCTGAGGTTGCCAGTGATGGTATCAGGTGCCACAGAAGATCCCTCATTTCGATCTGGTTGATTAGACTCTGCAGTGGTCTGCGCATTTCCATCTGCTCCGTGCTGCGCAATCGCTCCAGAGTCTTCTTTTCGGCAATCTTTAGATTGCGTTGAGTCATGTTCTCTCCCACCTTCGTCGTACTTGGATTGTGCAATTACCACTTTATCTTCTTCATCTGAGGTGATTTCAATTTTAAACTGCGCACCATTGTTAATTGATGGGTGTACACTGTTGGGCTCGTCGTGTACTTGAGATGTGGGCTTGAAGGTCATGGAGATGTCAAACTGATTTGTAACTACGTCTGTGCGCGGGTGGAACCGAGCTAGACCGACATCAACTAGTCCATCCAGGGCTCCACTGCTTTTCTACAAGAGTTGGTGATAGATTGTGGTAGACCGTTAGATTCCGAATAAGGCATGAGTGGGAATTAGACTTGTGCTTAGTATCAAAATTAGCAATTGAGTCTACAACTGTACAAGAACTCATTTGCTACACCAATCGAATCGAGTAGTTCCAGGTAAGATGAGCGGGGTGAATAGTTTAACCATCCATCTCCGATACAGTATGATGTGATAATCCAGTTATATCCGGAACACATGCATGTAACAGTGGGAAAAGAAGAAATCAGATCTCACAGACGGATTCCACATGATAAAACGTACCTTGTGCCGTTGCATCGTGTTAACACCTAGGGATTCGTACTCTGGAACCGGCATGCCATAGGTCGGCCCACTGCTCGAACGGCCAAAGGGCACCATCGACGAGGAATTCCATGCGACGAACACCATCAGACAGAACGGTACCAAGATCTTCAACCTCGCGGTGCTAAGAGGCCCCTTCGCGATCCCGCTTCGAGTTGTATACTTGTCACCCATCTTTCTATCCATAACGTCAAGTACTAACACGCCTGGTATTGTGCACTTCAGCCTCACGATTACGATACTGATTGAACTGCATACCATGGATCGTTTAGAATGGGTGACGGATTACCAAATACTCATCATTTCTGCCCAACCCCCGAAAAGATCTTTCCCTTCATTGAGGTACTCCCACGCTTGCTGTCGTTCGCATATCTGAGAGCAAGTAGACGAGACGCCGAGGAAGACAAATTGCGTGATTCGAAAAAAAGTACCAAATGCGCTGTGATGTCTGATACACTCAGAAGCAGAAACTGATAGGTTTGATCGCAGTCTGGGCGGCGCTGTTGTTCTTATGAGAAAGCGAGCTCCTCAGACGGAACAAGCCGATGCAGCAGTAATTTGAATGTTTTAACCACATCTTGCAAGCTTTACGGAGAGGTTCAGCTGCAATGAACAACCAGTGACGCAGTTAACATTTAAACAATGGAAAGGCTACCACAGGACATTGTTTCACCGCGTTTTTGATTCGCCAACTCCAACAAGGAGTACATTGCAAGAACATTCAGAGCGCACAACCCGATCGACCGGCCTACCTCGTCTTCATATTTTAAATGCGGTCGCTTTCTGTGCATTAGAACTCTCGAGAAGCTGCCCCATGCATGTACACTGTCAGGGGGGTACACTGGTACATGCGGAACGAAACGACGAGCTTCCCTGTCAAATTTTCAGCTGCGTACCGGCAACGAATCGCTGTCACGTGTAACCTCGCACGCACAGACAAGGCCTTTTCTCTAAAACTACTCAAATGTCTTTGAAACGGCTGAGGGGGAAAACTCACCCCAGCAGCAAGTGACTCGAAGGATCCTTCCCGTCAACTGAGATCCAGAAAACACCGCCTACCCCAAATTGCACGAACTGCGCGAGGCATACACTAATGTATCTAACATCAAGACACACTTCCCTGTCTCCAGCCTGTAATATCTTGAAGGATAACCCAAGGGCGAAACAGAACTGCAGTAGATCCACAATTGCGAGATGATATTGAAGCAAACTTCACAGAGGATTCACAGTTGTGAGAAGCCTCAAGGAAGATTACGAGGAAAATTCGCTCACAAGAACCCAGCCGCCAGATGCTACAGAACCAAGACTAGCTACGCGCCACCACCATCGACCTCGAGAATCTATTGTGAGGGGCATACACACATGCTTAGTATGCATGCGGAGCAAATATGACCCTGCTTCCTGAAAGATCCGCAAAATAGAATCCAACGACAGGGGTTGTCATGGACTGGAGGGACCAATGCAGTCGAAGACCACCGATCTATGGCATGGTCCAGGTCCAGGTCTCGCCGAAAGCCACGTTCCAGAAGCAATAGCTCTAGCTTACCAGGCTCTCCGGGATTGCGGCGAGTGTCCATTGCGATCTTCCTAGAAGAAACGTCGACAAATGCGGCGTATTGGATGAATTACCCACACAACCATGTCCATCTGAAACGACGAAATGATCCAACATTACATACAGCATTCGCAAGAATGACTCCCTTTCCCCTTTCCAGTCGGAACAACTTTCTATGGCAAAATGACGTTAAGAATTCAAGCTTTCTTTTTCACAACTTGAACTGGAGGCTGCGCACACATGCCAGCAATTACTCATCTTTCGCATCGGACAGCGAAAAACCTAACTAGAGAAATGGTGACGAGAACCTCTTCTTTTTTTCCTGCTTGGGAAGTAAACTGCGCTGCAGCGTGATGGCGAGCACTAAATGCTATTGGTTTTTTAATTTGAGGGGAAATAAAAAAAAAAAACAATAGCAGCGAAACGTGGCAGCAGAGCAATTGAGCGCCGTATCCAAGGCAGAGAGCTGCGAATCACGTTTTCCCATTCTGTCCCAAATAGAAGCAGGATTCTGAACTTCTAGTGAGGTGATCGGACAGAGGTCAGCGATATGAACCCACCTTGATTCACCATGAACTAGTGGACGTTTTAATAATGCACTGGTTAGGTTAGTTCAACAGGGGTTGGCAGGGATTGTTCATTCACATGGCAGAGGGAACGGGACCTCCATCTCCCGCGGCATGATTGTACCCAGTAGAACTGAGCGGATGGGGATGAAACTCCGCATAGTCTGGCTTTTTCATCAGGGTCCTCTTTTTTTAATACGCAAAGCGTCATTCAGGGGCAACATCTTGCGGCATTGGTAATGGGGTCACCCCCAGAACTGCGGGAAACCCTCCCAAGTAGAGTGGTGCTACTTTACTGCTCTTCGCCGGATTAGTGGAAATAGTTTTGATTTTTTCAAACGATTTGTTACAGTTGTTGCTAATTTTGAAGGTGTGATAAGATAAGAGGCAACTTTAAATGGTTCCTTGTGTAACAAGTTGTAACTTTTGGTAGATTATAGAATCCCGTTGCGGTGTTGGTTACCTCATTTGTATGTATATACATGTATAGAAAGCAATCTAAATATACATATACATATATATATATACAAAAGTACCCTTCATTATTTCATATCCCTTAATTAACATTCCTTGCTTAACTGATAATATTTATTTGAAGATTGTTCTTAAGTTATAAACTTTTAACCTCGTTTTGTAAAATTAATAATAAATAAATAAAGGAGAAAATTTAGAAAATAAGTGAAAAAATTTATAGTTTAAATGTTGATTCTTTTTACAACAGACAAATAAATATGAATCTAATGAGAATAAAAATAACTTATTAGTGTATTTAAGGTTTGGGGTAAATAAATGTTGTTGTATTTTTTTTTTAGATAACTTGACAGCTTTTGCTCAAATGGATAGATTGACAACTTTAGGTATTTTTTTTTTTATTATTATTATACAATTTGGCATGGCCATGACAACATCTTAGTGGACTTACCTTATTTTGCAAGAAATCCATTTTTTGCATAACTAATTTGTTGTGGTTGTATCTCTTGTTGTCAAGTCTTGAACACCTAAGTTAGCTAAGAAGTTAGATGGCTTCAATTGGTTGCATCTTATAAATTGACACATGGTTATCATTTGTTATTGTCTCTACAAAGAGCAATTTGTTGTTGCCGTTATAGCTATTCAATAGAACTTGATGGTATCTTACTCCATATTTTTATTTTGTAATTGGAAAGAATATTTTTACTAATTGGTGTATTTTCACCTATGTGTCTTGTACATGGAGATATTCCATTGCATTAGAAGAGGAGTATGGTGTTAATCATATCCGTTTCTAAGATAATGGCAGGTTGTTTTACAAGCTCTTAGCACTTCATTAACTTTTATCTACTTGCTATTAAAACAAGAAAATAGGCTAAGAGACTTTTATAAAAGCCTTATTAAAATATATTGAATTCTTGTTGAACTAATATAATAGAATATTAATTAAAAATCATTTTTAGTCATATTTTCACCATATAATCATATCACAATATAACAGCATCCACTACACCTTCATCCCCCTTAATGGCCAGGCTTGCCATGTCTACATTCACAAACTCCCTGCACTATATAACATGCTTTGCTTGGCCACTTAGATACTATTGAAGATCCACAACCTCAATTTGTAAGCTGCAACATTCCCAAATGTCTAACGTAGGGATCCAATCATCCATCTTGGTGATAAATTCATCCATTGTACTCCATACCAGATATGAGTTGTGGAGGTTATACAAAGTGCCTACCAAATCACTAGCTAGTTTAATTACATGTCCATTTTGTAGCTCCACTTTGACTCCAAGTAATTCATATTGCCCGAGGAGATATCAATTTTTTTTTTACAATTAAAAAAAATAAAAATTGAATGCAAGATTTTTTTTATTTTTTATTTTTTTTTGTTTTTACAATTTTCAATTGCATAATGATAACAAACTTTTCAATATTTGCAAGGCTCAATCCCATTCAAGTTAAATGTGCATGTACCCAAATACAATACTTTGAACCACATGAATAATGTGGCACCAATTAAATTTGCTCAAATTCTCTTGTGTATTATGAAGTGGTGGTACAGTTGGCAGGGGCTCTTCTACCCATACACCTCAGTTTTCATTTGTGTGTAAGTATGTTCAATTTTACACATATACATACAAGTATTCATATACCAAATGTTAAAAATTCCAAAGTTCAATTGGAATATGGGTCACATGCCAAATGTAATATTCTTCTTCATTAATGTTGCAGAGGTGATATGGTTCCCATGTTCTTCATGATGGGTGGGTATATTTAGTAAAAGCCTGAGCCTCTTCAACATTTCCCTATATTGATTAAAAAAATATGTGGGGTCAAAAGTGGTTCTAGACAGGGTTAAGTTGACAAAGGCATTAAGTTATTAATAGTGGCCAGTAGAATAATTAGAGGTGAAGAAGGAGTTGATATCAATACATACCTACTCTGAATAGTATCCTCTCATTACTAATCCTTGAGTCTAATGCTTATAATAATAGGAATTTGGATTAATTCAGTGTTATAAGGTCAACAGCACGTAATAGAAGACACGAGAAAAGTGAGGAACTAGAGGTGTGGATGAATGCGGGTCATAGTTGCCTGTCTCATACAATGCGGCGCTTATAAGTGGATGGAAAATACCAACAAGTCAAACCCATCCTTTGTTGACTCATATTTTTTCCTCTTTTAAAAGAACAATAGCATACTCTGTCATCGTGGTGAACGAATCAGCTAACAAACGAATAACACAAACCAGAGGAGTAGTTAGTTCTCAAAATGTGTGCAAGTGTTTGTCTTTGTTTTTACTCATACTTCAATAAATTAATGATGTGATATGTCATTAAATGCCACACTGTTCAGTTACATTTATGACTAGTTTTGAAAGGTGTTGTTTATTTAAATATATTAGTAAAATTACAAAGAATAGGATGGAATCATGATAATTTCATTTCATGTGGATTTATATATTAAATATAGGATAATTTAGATATCTTGTCCACCACATTTTGTACTTTAATCATTTTTTTGGTAGATTATAAGTTTCTGTTCCACCACCATTCTTCTCATTGTTCTTGTGTGTTGCTAGTTAAATTCTTTACTTATTTGTAGATTATTTCATTTTCTGAATATTGATTTTATATTTACTTATTTATAACTTATTCAGAAACTTTAGCATACTAAATTTTCAGATCGTTTCTTATTCATACTAGTAACAAATGATAAATCTGAAATAATAGCTGATTTTACTTATCATAATATATACAAGTATTGTTACAAATTAAAACTGCTTTGACTTTGTATAACTATCTATAACACTTTCAGATTGTTTTTGGCAAGAGCAATGTGGTAATTTGTTTTGTGGATCATTTTTACAACTGTTCAACTGATTAATAAGATGCTGTACAACCACCTCTTATGTCCACTGAATACTTATGATACCAGGAATATTCAACTTACAAAAAATATTATCTAGAAAGTATCCCAGTATTTTTAATTCAATATTCAGCAAGAAAGATTGTATCTAGTATTATTTAATTCAACAGCCAGTGGATAAATTCGATGCAATCTTCCTTGGTGATTCATGTTTGTACACACTTGGTAAGTCCCATTGATCTCAATAAGTCTCAAAATGTGTTTTTTCGTACATGTTCTTTTGTCAATATTTATCAATAGGTCCAATAAATAAATTATTATATTTATAGGTATATGTTTTGTGCATTTTTTTTGTTCAAATATTCAAATATCTAATTCCACCATCTTTCATAAAATTTCTAGAACTTCTTTCGTTAAACCTCAAAAGCTTATACTATACATTATATTTTGCAATTGGATGGTTTTAATCGTGACATATCATTGATTTCTTAAAAAAAATGTTTTCCATGGCCTATGAATATGTTAATTTCTTCTCATAACTTGATCCAAAACCTTAGCTATCCTTCAATTATGTTGTTTAATGTTTAGTTTATTTATCTATTATTTAAGAGAGGATTTGAATTTTGAATTTTGATCCTTTTTGTCAACAAATATGAAATATGTATTGCTATAGGTTAGAAGTATAATCATGTGTAATACATATGAGTTCACTATCCAACCATTGAAAATTCAAGACAAATAACTCTTGTTGTATTTTGTAAAGATTGCTTGAGAATGCATTGGGCACTTAGCTATAGAAGATAAAATAAAGCTTGCAACAAGATCTTAACAACTCTAATAGAATCCTAAACAAACTCCAATTAAATTATAACAATGATAATCAAACTTTAATTAAATTCTAAATGAGTCTTAAAAAACTTAGAAAAGAAACATAAAGAAATCATAAATTAGCCTTAAAGAAATATATATAATAAAAAAATCCTAAAGAAATATCAAAAAAATCTTAAAGAAATATTAAAACTAAAAACCCTAATTGAATCCTAATCAAATCTTAATATAATCCTCAACAAATTCTAATGAAATCCTACACTAATCTTAAATTAATTCTAACCAAATTCTAAACCAAGCCCTAATGAAATCTTAAACCAATCCTAATCAAATTCCTAATCAATCCTAACCAAGCCCTAAACAAACTCTAATTCTTAAACAAACTCTTAACAAATCCTACAACAAATTGAAACTTCAACAACTAATGATTGAACCATTGATATTGACTCAAAATTTGCACACTTTTCAAAAACTCAATTAGAAACAAGCACAAGAAAATGAGATAATTGCATATACCAATTGAAAGAAATATCAAATAATCCATTTGGATGTTGGATGGCTTCTTTCTCCAACCTTAATAGCAAGCTCTTAGCACCAATATCTCCTTCCTAAACTATTGAATTGCTTTCAAAATTCATATAAATATTGAAAATCAAGTCTACTACCCATAAAAATAATTTTCACTTCAATCTAATTAACAAATTGCTAAAGATCTCAGAAATTCCTATTGACTTGCAAATTCCAATTTCTAAGACCTCAATCTACTTCAAACTTCCATAACCTTCAACCTTATTGTTTAATTAAGCTCAAATTCATAGCATACATTTAACACAACTAACAAATCAATAAATTTTTATTTGTAGATCTATTACAAAACTCATGAAATTGCCCAAAATGTCAATCCTACTTTATTTCACAAAGCCTAGAGTCACCCAAAACAACCTTGATTTTGCAAAGCTCTTACAAAGTCATTACAAATTCAAATCCTTCAAAATTAACACTCAAAAAAGTCTAATATGGTTTGGTCTCAAATCTCACTTTCTAATCAACCAAAGAACCCCAAAAATGACGTAGATGCTTGATTTTATGCCTTTGGGTTTGATTTTGACCTTGGTTGGCAAATTTTCCTCTCCAAGTATCAATTCTTGTTTTCTTGAGATAATTTTTGCTAAAATCAACTCCTAACGTCCTCCTACATATGTCAATATTCTTTATTTTTCTAATCTACCTTATTTTGTCTTATTTATGGATGTATAAAATAAGTAGAACCCATTTTTTATAAAAGGTAATTCTAACACTACAAGATTTTACTACTTGCCTATCTTTTATTTATGTTTTTCTACTATATTGTTTTAATTAGGCTCTTCTATAATAAAATACTTTCTTTCTTCTTTCACGTAATAGCTGTGTTACTACACAACATTGCTTGAAATGAGTCTTAAGTTTTAGTTCTAATAGCACAAGTCTATAGTCTATTGACATGGACTTTCTAGTGTGAATACATTAACAACTAGCTTAGCTACCAAGGTCCAATTGACATGTAGACACTTGTCTTGTTAGGTTGCATAGTGACCTAGTACATAGCAATAATTACATGTTGACTATTAGTTAATATGGTGGCTATAAGTTATCAACAAGTAATGCAGTTTCAATTCTTCACATAGATAGTCACATAATGTCTAATAGGAATTATTCATATATGTAAACACTCTTTTAACACTTTTGATAATTTTTAATTTATGAAGTATTACAAATAAATACATTATGCACAACCTTGAAATTCAAATTTCTTTTGAAACCAAACTTCTTGTAGAACATTTAAAACAATTAAGTTAATCAATTAATATCAACAACTTTATCTCTTTCTATTTACCAACTTAACTTTTCTGTACAGTAATTTTTTTTAATTTTACACCGTCTCCACAAGATCTACTCCCTTGATCTCTGCTTAGCATTGCACCAAAAACATCTGTCAAGAATGATTTTGTTATTATACTGATTCTTTAAATTAATGTAATGGACGATAATATTATGGCAACATGAGGCAGCAAAAAACATAAAGTTTAGGCCTTAAAGCAATAAACCAGTGATACATTTAACTTTTAATCTAATTTTTTGTTAGAAATTAATTTTGACAATTAAAGCAATTAAAGGGTTTATCCTCAAGCTTCAAAAGTCATATTCACTCATTTTCTCCCACAAATTCGCAATACCTCAAGCCATAAATTTTTTTTATTTTGATTCTAATTATTATGGTTTTTAATATTTTTAAAAAATTATCTTAAAAATAATATAAAATTTTAAGATGTCTTGTCTGCTATTTTTTCATTTTAAATTAACTCTTAAATAGTAAAAAGTTTAGAATAGCTGCTCACACTTGTTACTTTTGATTTATTTAAATTTTACTTAATAAGAACCTTATATATATATATATATATATATATATATAATTTTTTTTCTCCAAAAAATCACATTTTTTCCTTAAAAGAAATTGAGTTCTTGTCTCAAATAAATTCAAAAGATTAGGTAGTATTTGTTCTTTGTTTGAGTGTTTAATTTTATTTTGTCAGATTCATTCTTTAGTTTATCTCCACTCCATCTTTAGGAAAAATATTAGTATTCAAAAAATCAACACAAGGTAATATTTGGTGAGCAATGTATATATATATATATATATATAATTGTGTAAATTAGAATATCAAAGTTTTTTTGGGAATTCTACACTTTTGTACTCCAATCATTTTGTGTACTGTTGTACTAAGTCCTTTAGAATAATATACAAATGCTTTTCAAACCTAAAGGTTTTCACAAAATGATGAAGATTTATATTTTTCCATAAGGTAGTTTTCCTGGCTAGTCGAAGATAAACACACTTTGACTGAATAAAAAATAAATTTCAAACGATTTTAAAAGGAATCTAAATCCATAGTTTTTATGCTTATTTTATGAATAGGTTGAATTAAGTTTAATTATGCATTTATCTGAAATAACATGAAGTATTCATACGGATACAAAGACAATGGTTTTAAAAAAGTTTGCAAATTTTATTTTATTTTATTTGGTCAATTTAAATAAAGAAATAATTGAAAATGAAGTTGATTGCTAAGTAGACACAAGGAGATTGATGAAAATTACCACAAGTTCTACAACGTTTGGATCAACCCATTCATAAATCAGTTTTGATTCTTTTACATCTATCATTACATATCTGCAAATTTTCACAATGCTTGTTGAAGCAACCCCCAACACTTGACCTTCTGAAATGAATGTAGTACATATTGGTTGTGGCGATTGGCAAGAGAAAATAGAAGCCAAAACATGCACAAAAATCTCACAACAAGCAACTTGTTGGTAGTGTGCAGGAAAAACCCACCAGCGTGAGACAAATGCAGGCATGTATAAGCAAAGCACAGATGCAAGTCTTCACAACAAAATGGGAAACAATCTTCGTTGCTAAAGTGAGCCAATACAAAATGAGGATCAGTGATGGAGCTCACTCAAACTCCAGTCCTGCCTAAAGCCTTCAGCTGCTATGTTAACTTTTCAGAATGATCTAGTAGTGTACAAAATAATAAGATATAAATATCATCATCAACGAGACCAAAAAATATATCAATAAAAATCTGCACTTGGTGCACACACTACCCACAGCTGATGCGGCATCAGCTTCATCTCTAGACTGTCGGTGTTCAGAAAATTGCCGCTGTAGGCATGCCTTCTTACTCTACATGTCAATCTTCGGTATCGTACCTTGCAAACTTTTCCATGCTAAACACCACCATCTCTGTCGAACATGGATGTAGTTATCAAATCACGTGTCTACCAATTTGTTGTCTGTATGTTGTACAACCATGAATATGATCAATCTGTCAGCACTCGTTTCCACCACCTCGCCTCATCATGCTCAACTCACCGCAGCTGCTTGTGATAACAATCAACCAGCCTCACTGTGATCGATCACATGCCAATACAGATTGTTATACTGACAGTGCACCTAGCGTGCATCACAGCTTTGTCTAAACCTTTGCTACAGGAAGAGGTAGACATCCGGGAAGAATGCGAACGACAGGCGATGCATTTACATCATGAGATTTTAATAAATGAAATCTCTGGGAGGATTTTCGTGTGTTTCTAGGACCATTAGAAGGGAATCGCTAGATCGTAATCGTAAGCTTGACCCACTTTTACAAACCTCCCTTTCACCCTTCTGCGGATGTCTGCTCGAGCTTTGCGGGATTCGTATCGAATCTTCTTGCCGAAACTGTTGCAGTGTCGTAGTGTTAGTCATGAATATAATTGGGGGGTAGTAAAGTAAACTAGAACTATGGAAATTAGGATTAATCAGCTGAGGTAACAAGAGGAAGTCGAGGTACCTGCGTATCTTTTTCTTCTCCTTGTAGCGGAGCATGGCTGAGTCTCGTGCTTGAGCAAATGTTACACTATCTGGGCTTCCGGAGCCCAAAGAAGTGTATGTGATGGGAGCAAGGACCACGGATGATGCATCACACTCAACATAGTCGCTGCTGTCCCCACTGGGACCAGAACCTGCTAAAGACATGCCGGAATTCTCTAGCTCATTTGTGAACTGCATGACCATGTTACTCATATCCATGTCGTCCAGAGTCTTCCTCCCTAAATGCACACCGGCTTCTCCTTCAACTGGGTCTGGACCCAACGCTAACCCCTTTAACTCATCCTGAAAGTTGGACTGGTCATTACCCTGCAAAGCACAACAAAAAACGAAAGAGTATGACCACTCCGGTCCCGGCAATACCTCCGCAACCCTCAACCCCTCGGCTAAATAGATCGTCAAGGATGTAGACTGATTTCAAAGAAATCAGTCATGGCTAATTACAAGAATTGCAAGGGTCTTGGTCCATCGCAGGGTCTTACAGTGAGAGGTCTTAAGATGTCTGACTCAGGGATGCTTTGCATCTGAGAGGAATTCGTTGTGGCTTCATTCATGGGCACACAGCCAGGGAAAGTTGCTGCAGTGGGGTCCTGAGTGCTTGAAAATATGTCCTCGTAGTTTCCGAATGATAGATTCACATCAGAAATATTAAACCCAGAGCATAAATCACGCTCGTCCTCCTCACACATTCCTATGTCTTGCATGTTCTGACCCCAAATCTGCCCGCAAGGACTCGATGTCAGTAATTAAAGGGAGAGAGTATGATCTCGAAGATATCGCAAATGAATGAAATCCAACGCCGTTACCATGCAACATGCGACCCAAGCATGAAGCACATAGAAGGTGTATGGATGGGTTTTATTTTGTGCAATAGTTCCGAAGTGTGAGAGAGTTAAACCTGATTCGTTTGATTGCTGGGGATGCTGCGCCAGAACGCATCCGTGCCTCCCTGGTTGTCATTAGCTTCAACCTCCAACTTGACTGCTTGAGCTTCCACTGACCCTTTGTTTGCCTTGTTCACCACGGGGAGGGAGCTTTGGGCGGGCTCATGATCCGAGTGTTCACGAACAGGAACCGCATGATGGTCGAGCAACTCTTGCTTTTCGAAAACGATTTTCGAAGGATGGGATTTATAGAGTGAAACAGGGATTTTCGATTTGGTGCTTGGAGCTGGATCCTGAGCTCGCAGTTTCTCTAATTGTTGGAATACTTCTCTCCCATGTCCCAACTCTTGAGTAGTGATTGTGGAGACCAATTTCTGATATCAAAAAATATCAGGCCAAAGTTGGTTTCATGAATGAAACCGCATCTCTGTACAGCACAAGTGAGATGCATAGGGATCGAACGAGAATATGCAAGAAGAATTACCTTTAGGGGTGGAGGCGGCCCTGAGCCAGACATGTTAGCATCAATCTTTGAGTTATCGTCCATTCTCTGCGTATCGACACTCCAGCTCCCTCTCGCGCCGGAGCGAGCACTTGGGTTTGGTGCTACAGCTCCATTTCTTGACTCCAATGAGTACTGCACGCCTTCCTTGGAAGATGACGATGTTAACATATCTCCGGCACGCTTACGAGGTTCATTGGCCTGAGACGCCCACAGAATAGCAAGCTCGGTTGCAGAGGGACACCCAGTGAAACACTGAAAACTATGTCGCTGGTGTTGATCGGTACCCAAAGCGAATTTATGCTTATTGTCGTCGCAAGTTTCACAGAAAGACGAGTGGCAAGATGAGCAGCGCACCACTGCAGGACGAACATTGCATGAATGACACAGCAAAGTACGGGGATGCCGCTTCGAAAGCGCATTTGCACCATGGACATGCCGATCGCATGTGAGACATAGTCGAGCAGAGTCCGCTCGGCAGTGCACAGTTGCACAGGCCTCGCTGCAAAACTCACAAGCTGCTGGCATCGTGAACATTTTCGACTTCAAATTCCTAGAAAACACTACTCCAATAAATTCACTTCGTTGGCAATTTCATGCCAGACCTTCAACCAAAATATCTTCGTTTCCACGTTCAGCTCCTTGGTATGTTATTGTCTTCAGACAACAACGCTAAATTTCCCAGTGCTCGAAATCTTCTAACCCTGACCTTCACCACTTGTTAATGTCGTCAAACTCCTCTTTTGAGCTAATTCGAAAACGAGTATATACAAGACTGCAAACTCATCCTCCGCAACACAACTTGGTCCACAAAATTTTGCACAAAATGTAGCTCCACCTTCCACCATACACCTCAAAAACTGGAAACAAAATAGAATATTAGTTTCAATACAACCGAGGTGGCCTTTCCTTCTTGAGTCGACACATACAGCCACAGGCTTCGATTTCACCAGTCTTTGGTTACACGCAAAGCCATCCCTCACGCTCGAGATCCATGAAACCATGCACCAAAATTGCAAAACTGACCCCAAGTCCCCAAACTCCCGTGCAGCTCACAAGATGTTGAATTGACCAGCCCATAATTCATATCCACAAACTCTACTCACACGTCTATCACCTTTCCAAACTAATACACACAAAGCCCACGCGGCACGGAACACCGATACAAAAAATCACCGAGACTCCTTCAAAGCGCAAGGAAGCTGACCTTTCAGTTGCAAATTGCTTGCAGCAGTTGCCTGCGCTTCCTCACCGATAGCAACAATGCAACTGCCTATCCAAAACTTTCCTGTACCTATCTCGTTCCTTTGCTGCAGAAAAAAATACAGATCACAAGTCCCAATTCGCTCCAACCCAGCTCCTCTAATCAACCCTGTCGCCTCCGTTAGCCTACACGAAAATCCGCAACCAGAAAAAACCCGAACTACCTTCTCCACTCACACCCGATCTCGTCACTCCACGACGTGACTGAAACCAGCAACTTCATTGACAGAAGCTCGAGCTCGTCTCCAACTCTTCCAAAACTCATTTGAAACTGGATCGAGTGGAATTGCTGATGAAGTTGTCGTAGCTGAGTGGAGAAAGCTCTGGCGGCGAAGCCGCTCGATCCCTTTGCGTCAACGGTCCCAGACGGTTTTGCGAGAAAGGAGTGATGAGATAACAAAAAGCGTCGGAAAAAGGGAAGCTCCACGAGGAAGGGGACACTGCAGCCCAGTGCTGATTGCTCTGATCGATCCCACCGGCACATCGCCATTGATCGACGACGACGACGAGGTCGATAACGACTCTGGCGACGGCGAGGACGATGACCCCGACCACCCTCAACGTTGCTGCGCTTCGCGCATGAACGGAGCTGCCAGCTCGGCAATCCCACGTCCTCTCCATCTGCCAGGTGGCACTAAGGCGGTTCTGAGTTATCCAAGTTCACATCGCAGCTGGGTTTTAGAATGTTGCTTTGATCCTACGTGTACTGGAGGGAAAGATTGGCATCTGGGTTCGTCAGGCGGGAACCGCCTTCTTGACGCTGCCCCTATTGTAGTGTCGCGGCGGGAACCACGTGGCATGAGGGTTGGTTGCGGATAAACGAGCGAGGGTGCGGAAAATGTATGGATGTAAAGTAGAACTCCGTTGGTTGGGAGTATTGATCTTGGATTTTTGTGTTTGGAAAAATGAAACAACTTAAGATATTCAACTTATATGTTTCCATTTTGTTTGTTTATTTATTTACCTTTTCTTTTCTTTTCTTTTCTTTTCTTTTGTTAGTTAGTTTGTTTGTTGGTGGATTGAAGTTCTTTATGAGAAAACATAAAATATATTGCAAGATTTTGAATATAGTAATTATAATCAATACATAAATATATATATATATATATATTTCATGGATTTGATGATTTTGTGTTCATATTCAATGCAAAAATTACACCATTGATTTTTCAGAAACAAGTTGCAAAAATATAAGTGACAGCATTCAAGTTACCAACCTCATATTTTGTCTTGAATCTTTTCCAACTATTGTCAATGGTTTCTATCTTATGAAACTTTATGACGTGATTCTATTTTTGCAAAAAGATTGTCTATTTGCCATGTAAAAAAATTGCATTCATAATATGCCAAAACATTCTTATTGATGTGCTACACACATAGTAGGTTTACAAATAAGAAAAAAATAATTTGCAATTAAGACATGAGTGCAAATTCGCAATCAATTACAAAGGTCTTTGGTATGATTCCATTAGCAAAATTTTTTTGTACTTGTTCCAAAGCCTAGATGTAATCTGCTTCTTTTTTATCTTTAAAAATATAGAGTAATGTCAAGCCCATGGCATGTAATAATGAAATACAAAATTTGTTGGTCTTATAGCTACAGTCTAACATGAAGACATAAAGATAGTTACAAGTTAAGCAAATTATAGATACATATAGAAAAATCACATTAAGAAATTTATTTTGATATCACATGTGTAGTCATATTGATAGTTAGAGGCTTGTATTATACTAAAGGGTGTAACAATGGAAGTGCAACCTTGCAGTCTCTTGTATTCCATAGATACACATTCATTATATATGCATTTATATTTCCTTGCCTAATGGAGATCAACACCACATCTGGCTTGGTTCTTGCAGTAAGAAGACTCCAAACATGTGTGCATGTACAAGAACTGAGGTGCCATGTTGTAGGATATACAAACATATATGTTATTTGTGGATGATTATGTGTGTCAATTTTATTGGAAATAACCACTAACCCAATTTTTTATTGCATTGTACTATTGTTTCAAAGGAATAATTGGTGAGGTGAGTATGTTAGTGCCATGTACTAATTATAGTTTTGTCAACATGATGCCCCTCTCTTTATTGCATTTGAACTAATCTTTGTTGTTGTTCATTGATCACTTTTTAACAATGATGTAACTACAAAAAATGTAAATTATTGGATGTTGGTGATGAGATCTTTAAGTGAATTGTATTGGCAATTAAGAAGAGAATCCATGTTGCAATGTAATTCCAAGCTTGTTCTCTTTAATATTATCTATCTTTTTTTCTCTCTTTGTCTAACTTGTTCTTTGTTTTTTATTTTCTAGCTTAATCTTGCTCTATCACTTTTTTAGTGCCTCTCTCAACCATAGGCTTCAATGGAGTAGTAATAGACTTGCAAGTAAGATGAAAAAAAATAAAATATGAGAGAGACAATTTTGGAGATTAGGATTCTAAAACAAAATCCTTTTAATTCAAAATCAGGTTTTTAGAAATAAAAGTCCAAAAAATTTCTCTCCAAAGGCTCTATTCTTTAAGACCCATGCAAAAGAATTGCTATTTGTTCCTGTGCATTGCCTTGTTAGCAGGACCAAAGACAGAGGCTGTTGAGCCTCTTTGAATCCTTTGCAATTATAGCAGGCATTACTTAAGATGTAGCAATATTAATTAGGGATGTAATATTAATAATTCTTTATCTATATATATATACATATATATATATATATATATATAGATATAGATATGATATGCTTTTATATTTTTGTGAGTACATATATTATCAATATATAAAAAATCATTAAAATTAAAAAATATAAATCAATGCATTTTAGTATTGTATTTTATTCTTGAGATATTATTATTGAAATTAGATTCTATATTCTAATTGTTTTGGTAAATCAAAACATCTCATTTATTCTTTTAAATGAAAATCTAATGTCTCTATTTTTTACCATTATAATTAAATAAAAAAAATCATAAGTAAAAAAAATACAAAAAATAAATTAAATAAAAATAAGATGATACATACTACTTTTCCAATACAAAAAAATTATAATAAATAAATTTAAAATATATAGAATGTATTTTTAATTAATAGTTTTTGGTTAAAACACTTTAGTTTTATGAATGAAAAATTAATAATAATTGTATTTTTTTTAGTATATTTTCGTATAGAATGTAAATGCATAAAACAAAAAACATTATCATTGTATCAAATATCTATATCTTATAGATTTTTAGTTTTAAAAAAAAAAAAATCATTTAGAAAATCCGAAAAAAAGTAAGAGAATTCTATTTTGAAGGAATTTATAAATAGGCACAAAATCACACATGTATACAAAACTCAAGACAAAAAATTTGTAAATATTTTTAAAATCCTAAAAATAATTATAAATCTATTTTTTAAAATGATAGAGCCATAAAAATTCTTAAGGATTGCTTAAAAAATGCTCCAAATATCTATAAAACAGGGTTTAAATTATTTTATAAGGGTGCTACTTCTGCTTTTTGAGCCAATAAAGAGCTAATATTTATATTTTCTTCTACTAATTTTTTGAAAAATAATATAAAAAATATTAATAATAGAAAAATCTCCATATCCAT
The DNA here is from genome assembly GCF_059467195.1 of Physcomitrium patens. Classification (NCBI taxonomy): domain Eukaryota; kingdom Viridiplantae; phylum Streptophyta; class Bryopsida; order Funariales; family Funariaceae; genus Physcomitrium; species Physcomitrium patens. The sequence goes on along the minus strand of NC_143423.1, from coordinate 7,662,778 downwards.
ATATTCAGTAGATAAAATAGTCATAATTATGACAATTTTTTCCTTGACTTAAATTTTATTTGAACCACTAAATGTATTTATAAATGTATTTTCTACTACAAGCTAATAGATGTTCTTCCATCAAATACATTTCACATACAAAAAAATCAAAGTATAATTTGAATTTTTAAATTATTACTTATTATATAAATATAGGTGTTATATTCACTATTGAATCTATTATTTCTTATTAGACCTTACAATTACCAATGATATCTCAAATGTAATAATATCTAATATCTATGTCTTCTATCTAGAATAATATACAATATTTTTTTGCAGATTGACAATTCTTTGATTATAACAATATAATAAAGTTTTATCTTATATTACACACAATCTACCATCAAGTCTTCTTAAACACATTCCTTTATTAGTTTTTTTTGTGATAGCCATATAATTTGCTTAAATTATTGAAAGTGTTGCAGTAGATTGTAATGTAGTCTTTAAACTTAAAAATTCATCAAAAATTGTAAAGACATAATTTGTAGTATATCTTCTTTAATCCAAGTATTAAATACAATCAATATCAATAAATCTTATAATTCTTCTTCTTTTTTTATCTTTTGCATGAAATAAGGGATAATAATTTATAATTCTTTTAAAATAAAAAATATAAATTTTATTAATTTTCAATATTTTTACCTAAGATTTGTCATATATCTAGTCATTATATATATATATATATATATATATATATATGTGTCAATTTTTTTATACAACTAATATGTCATTAATACAAAATAAGTATAATATAGCCATATAGGTTAATGATTTGTAATTTTTAAAAATAAAAGTAAAAATAAAAATAATTAAAAATATATTCTTTTTCATAATAAAACTATCAAATTTCTTAAACAAATAGTTAGAACTTTACTTCAATAAATCTAATGATTTTTCAACCTACATGCAAAATTTTATTTTCTAAGTCTTTAAAATTCTACAACCTAAGTATTATAAGTTTTTGTTTTTTAATAATTTATATAAAAAATTAGAAATATATGATTTAAAATTTTTAATTACGTTATAAACCTATTGCCAAAATTTTATAAATAGAAATAATTTAATATCTATATATATATATATATATATATATTTCTTTTTGAGCATGTCTTTTTATACCAATCTACTCTTATACCTTGTTCTACTAATTTCAAGAAGTTTTTCTTAGAATATTTTAACATATTTTCTTAATATAAAATTATATATATTTGTATATATATACACACCAATTTGGTTTCTAAAATTAAAATCTATTTTTTATCTATTATTATCTTCTATTCATATTATTTATTTTGCATGGTTTTTTAAAAAATAAGAGGTTACTATTTTCATATATAAATAATCTCTATTATATTTGAATAGCAAAATATATCTTTATAACTATATATATATATATATTTATAATTTTAGATTTTATCTATATTTATTATTGACAATTTTAAATATAATAGAATGTAAAGTCTTCTTTAAGTTATGTAAAGGTTCAAGGACACTAATATCTTTCCTAAGTACACTAAATTTAATTTAATTTTTTTCTCATTATATGGATATGTATCTCTTAATATTAAAATTTTCTAAAAACTATGCATTTGTTTTCATAATAAACTTACTTACAATTAGATTATACATGTTGTATCTTTTAACAAACTTTCAATTATTTAAGAAAATATATTTTTTATTCGTATGGTCAAACTTTTTTTTCTTGTTAAGAATATATATATCTATATATATATTGGACATCCAAAAATTCCAAGCTTAAAAAACTTATGAGTCTAATACTCCATATTTCATCTTAAAGTTTCTTATACTTATTTGGAGTAGAGGAATAGAGATTTATCAAAATCCTAGAAATATTAATAGCTAAAATCTTTAAATACTTCTCTAGCCTAATATTACATAATATGTTTTATATTTTTTTATAGTAAATAATTTAGACTTTTTTATTTAATTATGTCAAAACATTCTAGTAATAGTTAAACAGTAAAAAACAATTTTATCATTGCAAATTTCAGCAAATTATTTTTATAAAGATATTTAACTATTTACATATTTTTAAAAAATTTAAAAATTAATCTTTGATTTTCTAAATACTTTATATTGATATTATGGTCATTTTTTAACTTTCTAAAATTATATAATTATTTTTATATTATTTCTATTTATTTATTTTCTAAATACTTTTTTAAAAAAATATATTTTAAAAATATAAAACATATCAATTTTTAAAGAATAATCACAATTTGCAAAAAATACTGTTTATTAAGTAAAAGAGTGTCTTTTAAAACTTTGATACAAAATAGAACTCTTGATTCAATATAATGTCAATTAGAAGTCTATTCTATTTATAATATAAACAAAATATATTATTAATATTATTATTCAATAATAATAGTTTTTTTAATAATATTAAAAGTTTTCAATTTTAGTTTGATAATCTACACTCACGGAAATAAAGATATAAGCATTGGAGATTTTAAGATCTAAAATAAAGCTATTAGAACAAATGACTACAATTATTTTGATATAGATAGAGATTGAAAAATCCTATATGATTAAGAATGTGGAGTCTTTATTTAAAAAGAAGTATCTAAAAAATGAAAAATTTATATGATAAGTTTTCAAATTCGATATAACTAGATTTTCTTTAAAATAAGCTTCAATATTTTATTATATCCAAAAATTATTAATAAAAAATATGTTATGCTTCATATAAATATGATTGTACTTAAATTTTAGAGAATATATATATATATATATATATATATATATATATATATATATATATATTTGTATGTATGTATGTATGTATATATATATGTATGTATATATCTATACATATATATATATAAATCTAATTTTTTTTGTTTTTTAAAATTAATTTTAATAAAATAATTATAAAGATTATTATTATGTAAAATAAAATTTTTTTGCTTATTTAAAAGGTATTTTTATAAAATTATTATCAATTAGAATTAGTGACTATTTAGTTTGAAGATGCAATTACTTAGGTTTCAAAGTAACAATGTGAAATAAATTATATTTGGCATCCTCTTCATTTAATACAATACTAAAATATTTAGACAAACTAATAGAAAGTCTTCTTTTTAAAAAATAATATAGAACATTAAATACAAATTAAAATAAAACATATTCAAATATACTTAGCAATAAATTAAGACAATTTTTTTTACAATATACTCAAAGATTTTGTAATTAGTAGAGAATTTGGCTAAGTTATAAGCCTATTTTAAGTTAAATATCTATTTTAAAATAAATCCACAATTATAAGATTTCTTTTGCTGCAAAATTTTTAATAAATCTTTGTTGCAAAATTATTCTTGAAATAAAAAGCTATATTAGTAAGATTAGCATTTGCATCTATTTGGGATAAGTTGCATATATTACAAAGCTTAATGGATCTTTATTTATAAAATATATATATTAAAATCATAAAATGGGAATTATAATATAATTTATTTTAATCTAAAATGTTTCTTCTTTATTTTTATTCTACTTTAATTTGTCTTTATTCTTCTCTAGTTTTTCTTTTTAAGTAGGTTCAACAAACAAAGTAGCAATTCAAAAAAAATTCATAATAAATATCCAATAATATTTTAGAATTTAAAAAATTTAAAAATATCATGTATAACTTTTGGAGATATTTTTATCTATGGTAATTTTTTTTACTAAGTTTTGTTTGTAAATTATCAATTGAGACAATATATTTCAAAACACATATTTTTTTTTATCTATATATAATCTTATATCTCTAAATTTATTTTTATAAAAAGTATTTTATTTTTTATTCTTAAAATAGATAAGACTATTATTTATAAAATATTATTAATGTTACATCTTGAATTGATATTGCTACATCCCATGTAACCTCCCATTAACTTAAATTGACTAAAAACATGCTTCTATACTCAAGATGCATTTAAGTGTCCAATATGTAATCCCAATATTGACCCAAAAGTAGAATAAATTAAAAAAAATATACTTTTTTGTTTTTTAAAGACAAATATAGAAAAAAATTGAAATAAATAATTTTTGATTTAAGTATTTTGTTTTTTAAAAAATAAAATTCAACCTATTTTTTAATGAAATGTTTTTGTCTTTCTTTCAACTACGACTTTATTTTAAAGCTAAAAAAGAAAACAAATTGCAAAAGAAAGAGACATATTATTTGCTAGTTTCTATATAGAGGTCATATGTGGTGTAGCAATATCAATCGAATATTGGTTTTAAAATTACATTTGTGTCAAACTTTAAATTAAATTTAGCTGATTTTTCTATCATTTGTTCTAATTAAGAACCTATAAGGATCCACTAGTAAGTTTTTTTATAGCCAATCATCTTGTTTTATTCATTAGATACTTAGTAATATGTACATATTTTTAAAACTAATTATATAATATAATTTGAAAATTTTGAAAATATTATTAATATTATTTCAAATAGAAATTGAAAAGAAAAGACTCACATGCATCAATCTAAAAGCTTTAAAAGACTTAAAAATAAAATTCTTGTAGGTAGATTATAAAAGAATCATTTTATTATTTGAAATGTAATTCTAAGCAATGGTATAAGAAATTTGTTGATTTTACAATAATTCTAAGACATACTTGGAATAAATATAAATACTTTTATATTTAAAAAAATTAAAAATATAGCCTAAGTGACTATATTGTATAATAATAATACACTAATTACAAAACATTTCAAAAAATAATATTATTAGATCAAAGATGCAATTAAATAAATAATTTGATATAAAATATCTAAAATTTATAAAGAGAATTTCAGATATTGATATTTATAAAATATTTAGGAGATATAAACTTTAGATATCACAGAGAATTTGTATCAAAATAATAATAATTTACTTTGGCATAGAAGAAAAAGACCAATTAATATTCCTTTAGTATATTTTTTAATTGATTTTTAAGACAATATCCAAGAATTAAGAATGAAAATGTGCAAGTCTAACATTACATATGCAAGTGCATTACATAGTCTTATACATTCAAGTATCTATATTAAAATAGATATCTTGTATGTTATAAGTGTAGTGAAAAAATATATGATAAATCTATGAAATAAATATATAGAAGTAATAAAATAGATACTTGATTATTTAAAAGGTATTATAAATAATTATTTTAGTATTATATATATATATATATATATATATATATTTATATTTATATAAATCATAAGACATATTGATATTAATTTTAATATAGTCTAAGACAAAAAAAATACCTATTAAATTTTTACTTTACAACTAGTTTACTCTCAAGTATAAAATTGATATTTAATCCTTATCAAAATAACCAAAAAAACAATAAAATTGAGAAGATCTGATAGTAAATTTAATGAAATATAAGATAAGGCTTATTTAAATTGTAAAAGTCAAAAATCTATACATTTGGCAAAAAATCAATTGTATCATTCTAAAAAAATGTATAGATATTAATTATTATTATATTTAAAATAATATTTTTATAGTAAAATTTATTTAGAGAAAATAGACACAAAATTGAATTATGAAAATAAATTAAAAACTAATACTAATCTAAAATTATTAGCAATAAATATTTATTGTTAAAAATAGAATATATTTGATAGAAGAAAATCTATTAGAATATGAAGGTAAAATTTTTCTTTTTTCTAAATTAGAAGATGGCCCTAATTTGAAATTATTTTTAATTGGTGGTATAAATGGAAGAAGCAATAAAAAAAAGATCAAAAGAAGAATAACAAAGAATAAGTGATATAAGTACATTCAGGAATTGCACATTACAAAACTATTCTTATTTTGTTTATTAGATTTTTATTCAATAAAATGTAAAAATAAGCATAATTATTTTTTGATAGATAATATTTTTAATGCTTTTGATGATATAAAAAATGAAAATCTAAGTTATTATGAATAAATTATAATAATTCAAATATAAAATATAAATAATAACAAAATTAAGTGGATAATTTTTATTTCAAGAATAATTTGTTTAATAGATAAAAATTTTGAGCATCACCAAGGCTCTTAATTAGTGTGTATGAATATTCTAGAGAGGCCTCAAGGCCGTAGACTTATTCCCCTATCTACATCCAAGGTTCTACAATCTATATGAGATTTACCCTCCCTTCCTATAAGGACTAGACTATCTGCTAGTTCTTCTATTTTTCACTTATAAAACTAATATCTTTGTATTTTTAACTTTACCATGGTATTCAAAAACACTTGTTTAGCCTACAAACATTGTAGAATCTTCAAATCTTGTTTCATTTCTTCATAATGGCTTCTAAGGTGGTAAAATTTATTTTTACTAAGGTCTTCAAAATTACTTTAAAATTCCTAAAACAAATCTTTAAAATTTTTAAATAAAAAAAATCAAAATTATTAAACCAACTTAGATAATTACTTATTGAACCTATTAAGATTTTATTTTAATAAAAAAATTAATAAGACTCTTGTATCATATAGAACCATCTAAATTCTAATAAATGCATAAATATCCAAAAGACTATCAAATTCTAATATTTTAATATTTAAATAACTTAAAACTATAATTTTAACAATTCTACTAATTAAAGTCTATTGATGGATGTCACATAGGGTGTATTAAAAAATCTAGTCATAATTAGTTAATTTATATAATTAATATTCAAATCAAAGTAGATGTTATTATAATTAAATATTAAATTTTTATTTATTGTATAAAAGATGAAATACTTATTTTTAGAAATATTTTCTTATATGAAGGTTTTAAAAGAGACCAAAGACATCAATTGTAGTTTTTTTTAGGAATTAGGAAACAAATATTGCATTGCCAATATATTACATAATTTATGTAATAAAAAATTGGAATTGCTTAAAAATAATTTTTAAAAGGTTTGATAATTTTATTATTTAGCTTGATAAAACCACAATTATATTTTATTTATATAACTAGAACTAAGTGCATTTAATTAGGTGTCTTAAAATTCTAAATATAAATTAATATTATTTTTTTAAAATTAATTAATATGTGTTATATTTCAAATTAAATTAATAATTTATTAATTATTTAAATTTTAATTTTATATAATTAAAATTTATCTTAATTTATATAATCTATATTATTTCAATTTTTTATCTGTAGAACATATCTCATCCAAATTGATGACTTCACCCAATTATAATATTAATTTAAAAAGCTTCATTTATTAATTTTTTTATTTATTCAAATTAAACCTCTAGATCCTTTTTAATCTTTTATCTAAAATCCATCCATAGCAATTAATTAATGGACTTACAAAGTCATCCAAGTAAAGAATCAAAGACATTTGGTACCTCAAAACCTATTATTGCACTGTCCTACCTCTTTCAACAATTAATGTACTATGATTACTATCAAGTTATAAGTTAAAGCCAACTAATTTGTTTTAGAAATAAGACTTAAAGGTGAATCCACCTATTAATTTTTACCCTCAAATATATTTGGATGTATTTAATATTGTCCTTCAAAATTGATGCTTCAGTTTGACAAGGCACAAAGTTAAGTGCCATAGTCTTTTCTTTGACTGTTCTTTAGGGAGACTAAGCTTACTAAAATCTTAAATTCAGATGGAGTTTTGTTCTAAAAATTGAGCCCTTGAGTTGCCTAAATCTTCTTGATCTTGCCCTCTAAAGTTGTATCCTAAATTGGTTGTTTGTATTTGGAGGCAAAAAATCCTTTGCTTTAAAAACTAGTATGTCTACTACATTCTAGTTTCAATTTACTTAAGTCTTAGCCTCTTAAGAACTAGAGATTATCAACTCTATGATGATAAATTTTAAATTTTAAATTAGAGATTGGTATTTAGAAAGCATATTTTAAACAAAATAATGAAGTTAATTTGGCCAAAAAAACATTTTTGAGCTAATATTATAGCCATCAACCTTCATTGTGAATTTTGATCCTTTGATCAATTATGGCTATGGATCTTAGTTTGAACTTCTTGGAGATTAAGAGTGGAACTGTGATTGCTATCATAAGGTCTTAGAAATTTTTTATTATGAGACAAAGTTGTTGGAACAGCTTTGCATTAGGATTTTGTGTGATTAGAAGTTGTAGGTCATTTTTGGTACAACCATGGTCATGTTGCTTAAGTGCCACGTAATTACATGGTAGTATTGACAAAAAATAATTCTTTTTAATTCTTTTTTTTATTAATTAATCATTTTTTATTTTTTATTTTTTATTTTAAAGATTGTGGCAATAATACCAAATACTATGATGTCTTATTTTAAGAGAGCCAAAGAAAGTATATAAGATAGTTATCAAAGAATTGGCCCTTGTATTGCAATTAATAACAATTAATTTTCAATACATCTCTACAAAAGATAAGAAATTATTACATCTTTTGTTTTCCACCACTAAACTAATCAATTGCACTTGACTTGGCAATCTCTTGGTTAGTCCTTTCTTCTAAGCTACTCCAAAAGTTATGCAAAGTTTTTGCTACAAATTCATCTTCACAAGGTTAAAGTAGACATAGAAATCATAATTATAGCTAAAATAAAATGCAAAGAAACCATTACTAAATGTTTTATTAGTACCAAGCTACCAGATTTTGATTAAGAGATTTCAAGGAAAAGCTTGTAAACCTAAATAATAAGCCTCTTTCTTTAAAAATGAATCTAAGCTGAGGGTACTAGTATTTCAAAACTTCTTAAGAAGAAATTTCTTACCAAATTTTTTCTTTTGTTACTTTATTGATATATTATTACTTAGTTCATGTATTAAGTATAGAATCTAAACTTTGATTTCTATGTAATTTGAAATTTAAAAGTAATTTATTTTTAGATCTCTTAAAATTTTGACATAGATTGCTCCAAAAGAACTTTTAAAAGATGTCTTCTTAATTGCCATATAGGTTGTTGTAAGATTAGGTCAAATTATTGGTGCTAGCTAAAACAATGTCAAATTTCAAAAGCCAAAATCTTGCATTAAGTTAGAAGTAAGTCCAAGTTGAGGTCTAAAGCTAATAATAATCAATATAATGACAAAAAAACAAAAGCTAACATTTAGAAACTATTTCAATCCACCAATTTTTTACAAATTGTGTTTAGCAACTAAGCACTATATTAAATAATATGTTGCTCTTCTAAAGACCAAAATGAGACAAAAAATATGTTCAAAATTAAATAAAAAAATAAAACACAAAAAAGAACAAATTGATGATATTTAAATGTTAAATTATAAGACTATAATAATAATACACTTTTATAATCTTTCAAATAAGATTTTTTTTACATCTAGAATATATAGACAGCTAATATCAAAAATGAAGATGGTATTATTATTATAATACATAAGAAGAAAAAACAAATTGTAGATGTATTGTGAGACTACAACATATTGTAATATTTGGTTGAAAGCTATATGTGAATTTCAATCCATCTATTCATATTATTTCGAAATTATCTATGCTTATTATATTATTTTTTAAAATATATAATTTTAATCTTTTCTACTTAAAATATTTTGATAAATCTAATCTTATTATTTTAGGTTATTTCTTTAAATTTAACTCATATGCATCTATACAAGAAATTATTAGTTTATCTTCTTAATTTATATCAAGTAATTTTATTTTAGTTAAATTTGAATTGGACTTCAATAATTTAATTGTAATACATACAAAAAAACTAATTAGTTACAAAATATTTTTTAATAATAGTTAAATAAGATTTCAAGATAGTAATAATATTACAAATATGATTAATATTATTATTTACTAAATAAGAAGAGTTAATAGAAGTAAAAAAATGTAATTAAATTTGGTAGTAACTTGTGAAAAAAAAAATTATAGAAGTAGATTTAGCTTTATACATATCTACAAGTGATTGATAGATTGAAAACTTAACCAATAAATTGATCATTTGTGGTACAAATTGGCCATGTAGCTCACACAATAGAAACTTACCTTACAAGTTAGATACATATTTTGCAAGTTGAACATGTGTTGGAAATCCTACAAAATATTGTCACATAGCTCCTAATTAGATAGTATATATGGAGGCAAAAACAAGGCCTTTCTCACTCTTATCAATGCCTTTTTTATTCTTAGTCTTATTTTAAGAGCATTTAATCTTTTTATCTTTTCCAATAGGAATTTTAGTTTTAATAATATATTATTTGTGAGTGAATATTTATTCTTTTGTAATGACATAAGAATATATTGATTCTTTAGTTGTTTGTAATTCATATCCTTGATACATAATTATTCTTTATTCTATGATAATATATAAAAATCAATCTATTGTTTTGAATTTTTAGGCCTATGTATTATGAAAAGATCACAATGATTTTGGCAATATTATAGTACAAGATTTGATGATATATTATATTAAAAAAAAAAAAAAAAAAAAAAAAATCCCATTTTTTTAAATCAAAGAAAAGTAGAGATCTTCTTCTCTTCTTTTCTAGATAGTTTGATAATTCTAACTTTGAAAAATTTAGTAATTTTGAAACCAAAAGATAGTACTCACAACAAAGAAAATATCTTAATTAATTGTGATATATTATACATCTTATTTGAGAAAGGTAAACTTATATTTGTAACTAACAAAAAACTTAATAATTTTAATGAAATATTAAATATATCTAAATTTAAAATTAAAAATATTAATCGAATTAAAATTAGATTCTAAAGAAATTTTGATTAAATTACAAAGAATTCGAAAATAATTCTGAAAAATAAATCTTAAATAAATCCTACATAAATCCTAATAAATTTTAGATACATTCTAATAAAATTTAATAAAATCTTAAAGATATTTTAATAAAATTCTAAGTAAATTCTAACCAAATCTTAAGTTAATCTTAACCGAATTCTTAGTAAATTATAAAGATATTTTAATAAAATCCTAAATACATTCTAATAAAATCTAAAGTTAATCTTAAATAAATCCTAATTTAATTCTAATAAAATATTAACCAAATTCAAATAAATATTAAAGTGGTTTTTAAGACCTTAATAGATATTTAAAGAATTATTTTTTTTATTTCATAATTTTCACACGTTTCATTCTATTAATTAAAAACAAGTACATAAAATTTAGAGAAAATCTAACTTATAGATTGGAATAAAAATTCTTAATTTGCTCACATATCAACTGTTTTATTTTTTCAATTTTACTGTGAATCTACCAAAAATAATAATTCTTTATTGCACCGTTAACTTGCAATCAAAATCTTTAAAAAAAATTCAAACTAAGTTCACTATCAACCTACAAAAAAATATTTCAATCCAACAAATAGATTTTTTTAAATTATAAAAGTCCTTGTTGATCTTTAAAATATAATTTTAAAAATCCCAATCCAATTAAATTACAATTATCTTTTATATAAATATTTAATTAATCTCAAATTTATGAAAAAATAAAATAAAATAAATAAATAAATAAATTGACAATTCTACAAATTTGCTACAATGCTCACAAAATTATTCAAAGTGTAAATTCTTGTTTATTTTATAAAACCTCAATTTACCTAAAACAATCCTAACTTTGCAAAGCTTTCACAAAATTAATATTCTTCTAAATCACTCAAAATCAACATTCAAACAAACTTCATGACGTTTGTTCCTTACTCTTGCTCTTCAAGAAATCAAAGAACCCCAAAATTATTGTAAGTGCATGGTTTTGTGCCTTAGGATTTGGTTTCAACTTTGATTCATAATTTATCTTCTTCAAATATTAATCTCTATTTTTTCTAGGTAATTTCTATTAAAAAACTGTTTTTTAATTTTACCTTAAGATGCTTATAATATCCTTTACAAAGGCTCTAAAATATCAAGCATACAATATGCAATACCAATTTAATATAATTATTCATATTAAGGTCATTGGCGGATAAAACACATTAGAAGACATTTATTTGAATGTTCTATTAGAGAACCAAGACTCTAAACCAAATGAAAAAAAAAAAAAAAAAAAAAAAAAAAAAAAACCCTCTATTATATTCCAAGACATGATCAAACTAAGTCATTATAATATACTAAAAATAAATAAATAAATAAAACAAAATAAAACAAAAACTTTAAAAGACTACTTTGATTCTAAGGCTACTAGCTATATTAGAAGTAATATGGTATTAAATAGGAAAATATGGACTTAATCCACAAAACAATGGCTTTTTGATTTAAGATCCAATTTTATTGGATTTGGATGAAATACATGTCTTAGAATTTTTGCTACGAAGATCATGACTTAGTAATATGCTCCATCATAATTAGGCCACAAGTATAATCTATAAGGTAGTGATGGCAAAATGTGGCTTGGACTTTAATCATTGTTGTTTAAAGATTATAAAATAAGACCATACACGTAAGGTCCTTGTAGAATCTAAGGTCAAGATTAAGGTATGAACTCAATATGTTCAACTTAGGTGCTCAAAACTTAGACTTCTAAGCAAATAACCAATTGACTAAACAATACTTGCAGTAGGATAATTCTTCTCTACTTGGCTCAAAAAGGTCGAAATCCTTTAATTGGATTTAGACCTACTTTATTTATTTTTAATACCTCTCTCAAATTCATATTCTATAATATTTGAATATCAAATTTCTACTCCAATATTAGTATATTTAACATCCTCCATTATTGTTAAAGAAAAAAAAAATCTTTACTTAGTACATATCATTAAGTAATCTAATTCAATTTTAAATCTTAAGATTAATTAATCTAAATACATTAACTATAAGAATTTTAAAAATATAATATATTTTCTTAAATTAATTAATTAATTTGAATAGATATAGACATCTAACACAAATATTATTAAATTTTTTAAACTTCCTTTGGTATTTTTTTAAATATAAATGATGTTTATTTTTTTATTAATAAAATAATATAAAATTAAATTATTGGTATTTTACCAAAATCAATAAGAAAAATAGAGCCATCATAATTTTAAAAATTTTACTTTTATTATTATATTTATTTTTAGGTATATATGTTAGATTTCTCACAGATATTGAAAATATTAAATCTATAATTTAAATAAAACTAAAGAGAAATAATACTTCTTTAACATGGTCCAAAGTAATATATTATGTTATGAAGATTGTAAAGAAAGTGGTCTAAGCATCATTAATCTAGAAGAAGCATTTTTATTCAAATGGATATTAGTGGCTCTTCAACCAAGCACTAGATTTAGTTTTGTCACTTATTTTAAATCATAAATAAAATACAAGATATGAAATATAGAAAAAAAAATTATAAATTATATATATATATATATATATATATATATATATATATATATATATATATATATGTTCCTTTAATTTAGCTCTTTTACATCCTCTTATAATGTGTGAAATTGGTTCATGTAGTAGAACCTTTAATTTTGTTTAATTGACATCCATCTACAATTCCACCAAGTAACATTTTTTTATTATTATGATCTTTATTGTATTAAAAATATAATTAAAAGATCTTTAAATCTCTTTAATATAGAAGAAAAAATATCCATATAAAATATAATACTATTTTATAATTGAATTCAAGATTTCTTCTACATTTATTTTTTAATATTTTAAAAATACATACTTTACTATAAAAATATCTTTTTAAAATCCAATAATTGGATTAATTTATGTTAATTAGAATTAAATCATCTTTATTATGTGGTATTCCAACTCCATTTAGAATATGTTGGTAATAAAGAGAATACATGGTTTGTCTTATCTTGTACTCTAGACATAAAAATCTTTTGAGTACTTTCATACTAGAACTCTCTACTTTAATAATAAACTTTTTTAAAAAAAACACTTAAAAGACAACAAGAATTAAGTGGTAGGTTTTTTAAAAATTATTTGCATTGTTTCAAAACAAAATCAACAAGAAGGTAAAATTTTAGCATTAATTTCTTCTATGATCTAATCAATAAATTGACTTTTATCATTTCTTATATTTTTAGGTTATTATAGATGAATTCTTGATGTATTATGACAAATTTGGCAAAAAAAATAATTCAGAAAAAATTGCTCTCCTACTAATTTAGTGGCACATAAATAGAATATTCTTTTCAATTAAGACTTTTTATTTAATTGCAAAGACACTTGGTCCAACTCATGTTCCCACAAAGAAGCTATTTTTATTTGGCTTATGTGGCATAAAGATATAAAAATCAACACTATGAGTGAAAAAATCAGCCCTAATATTAATATTTAGTATATTATGTATCAACTCTAAACACCTAAATCCATTCTCCATTGGTTTTAGAAATGCTATCAAGTTTGTTATATTTGGAAAAGGCCCACCTATTTCTAATACAAATTAACATCCAACCCATGGAATTAGGGTCTTTAAAAATCCTTCACTTGGAAATTAGTTATTTTTGTTGAATTCTTCTTTCTAAATTCGAATATTTTTGTAAGATGTGGTCTTTGTTAGGAAATCTTTGTCTATGAACTATTTGGATTTAGAGAAACAAATTCATCTTTGAAAATTAAATATAAAGTATGCTCCATAGTATAAGCATGGTTTGAACAAGTCTTAATAAATATGGAAAAATTTGTTAGAAATTTGTTTAAAAGAATTTAGCAAAACACTTGCATCCAAAGTCATCCCTAATAAAGAAATAGGATACCTCTTAGATAGCAAAAAAAAAATACCTCATTTTAAAAATAGAAAAAATAATTAATTGAAACTCTAAAAAACCTTAGTATAGTATTCACAAAATTGTACATAATTTTTTTTTATTAGTGATGTCTTATTTATAATTTGTTCATAATTTTTTTTTAGAATTCTTAGCTTTGCCTCTAGGTATAAGGTGTAAAATATTATGTTGTATCTTTTTGTTCTATAGATGCATTGGATACAAACTATTTTTGAATCAAAAAATAAAATAATAATAATAATAATAATAATAATAATAATAACTTATCAAGAATTTGACATTAAAATTTTATAGAATATTTATTTTCAAAATAGAAAATTCGAGATAATATTTTTGTAAAAAAATATTATAAACTATTTCTTAACTTTCAAAAAAATCAAAAGAATCTAGATTTGATTAAAAATATAAAATTTTTATGATTCCTTTTTTTAAAAATCTATAAATAAAAATATCATCACTAATAAAAAAAATATTTATATCTTTTATTTTTATTATTAATATTGTTTTTAATTATTATTAATATTTACTAATAAAACAATTATTTGATTATATTTTATTATTAAAATCAGATCATTAAAAATAAAAATAAACTATTGAAGCACTAATAAATAAAATAATTCAAAATAAGTCAAGTGATGTTAATTTACAACATACATTTATTTACAAAGAACTAAGGTATAAGTTATTAAAGCAAAATAAGACATTACTTTAAAATAAAATAAAGCTAAAAAAATATTTTTATTATAAAAATAAATATTAATAATATTAATTAAAATATTTAAAGATGTACAAATTCAAATTAGAATTACCAGTTTAATTAATGAAGATAAGTTTTTCAAAGTATTTTAAAATCAAAGTAATTTTTAAATACATCAACTAATTTTTGGCAAAATTAATAATAAAGAAAACATTTGAATCTAAAACTTATAATACCAATGTAAATTTTAAATATTTTTATTTAAAACACAAAAAGGGAAACATATATATATATATATATATATATATATATAATTTCTTATAGATTTAAAATTCTATTTTAAAAATAATTAAAATAAATTAATATATATATATTCTATAACTTTATTGCTTTTTAATGTATTTAATTAAATATGAAAATATATTAAAATATACTAAAAGTATTATATTTTACCTCTATATTTTATAAAATTAGATCATAAAATCAAAATAAGATAAAATAATTAGTTTTATTATTAAATTCTACTAGATAGACATATTTTATTTATTTGTTTGTTTATTTATTTGAATAGGTGTTTTGAAATTAGATGTCTAAGTAAATAATATGATAGAAAAAAATTACCTGAAGCTAAATAAAGAAAATTATTAAATATATCCATGCATTTACTAAATCAACCCATCCATCATCATTGGTTGTGGATCTGACCCTTTTTTTTATTGGTCTCCAACCAATATGGATCTAGCAGTAGAATTTGTTTTGATGATGGTTAGGATGGATGGGTCAATTTAATTAAAATCCAAGTTTAATTTAATTCAGCTGACAAACTTCAACCCAAAGTTCAAAAACATATCTACTTAAGTTACGTTACAACTTTTGAAGTTGATTTTTTTAATCAAAACTCATTAATTAAAACTAACCTCACACAACAAAAATAGCTAACTTTCAAAAAAAAACAATGCATGTATCATTACCAAATCCCAGTATGCTTTTTGAGAAATATAAACTGCTTCGGTTGTTCTGCGAATCATATTTTTTCTTTCATACACAATTAAAACATTTCCAATTATATATATATATATATATATATATATATAGGAACAATATTCGTTTTTATCTTATTTGTGAGGGCGAACAAACAGAAATTGTTTCGTACTTTAATATATAGACGAGGTGCTGGCTTTTGCTTTAATATCAGCAACAAAATGTGTGAAATCACTTTATCCGAAAGTGGAAAGGACTCTTGTGCCAGGACGCAAGAGAGAAGGACATCGAGATATTTCAATCCGCATTTCTGACCTACCCAGTGCCACGTGTACTGCCACATACGCGCTGTCGGTGATTAATCAAATGATTACGTGGCACTGCACCATCTGACGTGTCTGTCTGTCACCAGATGCCGCGACGTTTCTCGAATTTTCGATCTCGGAAACTTTGATTATTTGCGAAGACTCATGAAGTTAGCGTTGTGTTCTGTGAACTTCGATGGATCTGGGTTGGTTTTGTGTGTCACTTTCTACCAAATCTTCTTCTCAGTCGTCGAACTACATCAGAATGAAGAAGCTTTTTCCCAGCAAAATTTTCCATGCAACGAAAATAAAGTTTATGTGGCCAAAGCCAGAATTGAAACGAATGTTTTTGCAAACTCGATTTACAGGTTTTGAAAGTTAGGGTTTGATGAGGCGCTGAGAACCTCGACCATTGCGACGATGAGGAGGACGACGACGCCCGAGTGGGTTGTGGCGGACTCCATGGTGCCAGTGGGTTGATGCTCTGCGGCGATCTTCTGTGCCCAGCGTACTTGCCGCAGAAGTTTGGTGAGGAGTTGTCGATCAGAGGGGGCATGTGAGATTGATTCGACAAATCGGCATACTTAGCTTCCGCATCGTGGGTTCCGTTCGATGTTACTCACAGAATGATAAGTTAGTCTTTGTAGGCAGCTTAATTTTGATGCTGCCGTGCTGCCATCTTCTACCAAAATATCAAAACCCTAAAACGTGCTCAAATGTGGGTGGTGCTTTCACCAAGGGACGAGTGGGACTGCTCTCAGAGAAGCCAAATATGTACATGAAGGGGGAAACTATCATGATATTGTGACACGAAATCTAGCCCAGCATTGAAAAGAACACAGTTTCTCCTTATGGTCTTAACTTGGCTGCAAAGAGACTGAAAAGAGAACTGCACTCGATTCACAGGTGGCCCAAACTCTGTTTGCAAGTCGATTATGTGGTTTCATGTTCCAAATTTGACTATGATCTCTTAATCATGTCTTGTTTTATGATGCATCGTGTTAGTGTGTGCAAGACTGGTTTACCATATTTCTCTCAGTAACAGTAATACTTCTAAATGAAGGAACGGGTGCACGTGAATTGTTTTTATTAGGGTTTTATAACTTACAGGTACAACCATAAATTAGTTTCCAACTAGACACAGTCTGGTGTGAGTACTTAGTTTCCAACTAGACTTAGTCATTAAACTTTCATTTTTTCCAACTCTGGGTGACTTAGCCATAGCCATAGCCACACACTAATGGGGCATCTCCCATCTTAGTCTGCACAATTGTTTCACTCGTAACATTATATTTTTGTAAAAGTGTTGTCAATCCTAGACACTTGAAGTTGTGCGAGTGGAAACGTGCACGTCGTGCTCCATATTCCAAAGTCTCAGTAAACACGAAGAGTGCAACATTTCTAATGTACTAAAATTTTGAGACTCCACTTTCACTGGTGTTCCAAAATAAAAACGAAAAACACGTTGATGGATTTTAATCATTTGGTGGGAGATAAAACTGTGCGTAAAAAGAGCGGTTCCGATCTATCTTTCTTTATTTTAAAACAAACTGAAAAGTTCGACTTTCTTCAAGGTCATTTCAGATCATGCTCGTGGTACTGCCAACCACCACTTAAAATTAGTCAGGTTGCAGAATTACGCTTAACAACTCACAATCACTGACTCAGGCCCAAGAAATCCGGCAATCATTTCCCTGAACAAGAGGAATTCAAGTCTGCGATGCATTGAATTTACAAAAAAAGATAAAAGAAAAAGAAACAAGATAAAAACAAATGTAAGAGAGTGCAATTTCAGAGAATCATAAAGAAAGTCTACACACCAGGGAAGTAAGTATAGGTGAGGTGCATTACGACATAGTCCAGCAATTGTCAGCGAGTTTTTCTGAAATATCTTCCCCATCTACAAGCACAGAAGAGAGTCTTGCCGAGACCCACATCGCCAAACATCTGTCACCAAGTCACGTCACGATGCTCACAACAACCAGCAGTTGACATCTAGGACTATTTGTCTGCTATATATTTCACAGTTGGAAAAATTGCTTTACAGGTGGATTTACAGTTACATTGAAAGTGGCCGCAAAGGGTGGCACAGAATGGCCTAACGTAGCAGCCATTTCGTTGTTTCCAAGAGAACTGTAGCTGAGGAGAGTCTGGGAGGATGAGGAATCGATGGGCATCGAAAACGGAATCGAAAATAGCATCTTCTGGGAATATGATCCTATATGCCAAACATTGTGACTAATGCTGCAGTTCACGTCAATATCTCTCGCCGGAGAACCTTCCAGTAGTCAAGGAGCTGGCCTACTGTGCAGTAACCCCTTTATATATATAATATATATATATATATACATTTTTTGTGAGCAAGTTCTAGTGGCTCTTCCTGTAAGCCGCGTGGTGCTCACGTGGTGCAGCTGTCAGTGAACAGTTGTCGAACGGCAATTTCTGTTCCTTCTATAGTATGCTACTGGCGGCAAGTCCAGATAGAACCAGGGATGAAGGTAGCTGTCGAGGTTGTGAACAATGGACTGTCTCTTAAGACAAATATTACCAAGGTGGACATGCGTATAGAAATGCGATGCTCTGTTCAGCTTCATTACCAAGACCGGCATCACAGTTCATCCAAAAAGCTTGTGTAATTATTCCAAGGGTAAAAGCAACTCTGTTCATAGTGTGGAAAATTCAAGCATTTGGTTTGACACTGGAATGATTCAGGAATACCAACCCATATGTGTATTTAACATATTTATATTTTCAAAACATTTACAGCAAACGAAATATTGAAAATTTCCAAGCGTCTGCAGGACTTGGATTCGGAAAGGAACAAAAAGGAAGAAAAAAAAGTTCAAATACCGTCTACTAACTACATAAAGAAAGTCCCAAATGGTGCTACAGGGTGGGGATATGAGAAGAAACTTGTACAAGTATTTTCTCTTCCCCGGCTACAGATTAGCACTTCAACTAACACTAAACATAAAATTGCGCATCATCAATGGCGTCCAGATGAGATGGATATTGATGTCCCTAAACTCTGTCTACAGCAAAAGCCTGCAAGAGGCTACAAAAAACTTTGCCTCTAACCTACTCTAAAAAGCTCGAATGAAGTGCAATCACTCAAAATCAAAATTTTCTCATTTTCTGTTTTTTACTTTTTTGGTTTCAGATAAGCGAAAAAACTGAAACTATAGCTATAGTGGACTATTCAAAAAAAACAAGCGCAGAGTGCAACTTTTAACTTACACAAGCTGGCTTTGTAACTTCAGCAAAAGTTCGAAAGATTGTAATCAGTCAATTTGATATGAATACTCTAGTCTCGCAGTCATTATCTGACCATGGTGGAAAGGGAGATAGATACATATTAATGTTACAGCCCACTGTTACGACTCAACGACGGGTTGGAGTGCTGCGAGAGGTGAAATAATTGAAGTCCGAATGCAAATGTTGAACGCGCAAATGCTTGAGATGATCGTCAGCAGACTTCTGTAGCGTCACAACTTGTCGCCTCTCCGGATTAGAAGCCCAAACGGCACCTCTAAGCTTGTACGAGGCGAGTCCAAACGCACGAAGCGGTTGAGGTTCTAAGGGGGGCACTGTTTGAGTTACACATACATCCCTGCAACAAGATGGGCTCATGAAAGTGGCTGCAAAAACAAACATTCCATAAAAAAAGAGTCAGATAACCAGAAAAATAGAGAAGCAAACGAAGATTGAGAGGTAAAGGGAGGGAAGGAGGGAGAGGTTTGAATATTACCTTCAGCTTTAAGAGGTTTAGACAGGGGATGAAATGTGAGGAAGCAAGCATCTAAATCCCGTAGAGTAGGTCCAGTCGGTATCCGGTAGATGGGATACCAAGCCACCGAAAACCAACTGTTCGGTAAAAGGTCCAAGCTACGCAGTGAACGTAAAGGGTCCTGCCCAGGCTCGAAACCTCGTGACAGATCCGCAATCTGCATTAAATCGATAAATAAACTCTGAGTAATTACAGTTTCTCATAATGAAGTCACGACTTGATAACTACATGGATCAACCCTTTCATAAGTGAGAACCAATCATCAATTCCATAGCAGCCTTCGTCCAATAGCCCACAGCAAAATAAAACATATACAAGGTAATCGTCACACATTACACAACAGTACTCTGATCGACACGCAATCGCACGTACAGTAAACTGGTGTCAATTTGCGATTATAAATTCTTGAGGTTTGAGGGGGGGGGAGAGAGAGAGAGAGAGAGAGAGAGAGAGAGAGAGAGAGTGAGTGAGTGTACCTTGTCAATAAGAGGAACCCGGCTATAAGGCGAAATGGTCTCAAAATAAGACCAGACCTCAACTTCTTCATTGTTATCGTCTCTAAAAGACGCACATTCCAACCTGGAACTGTTTACTGAAGGACTACGCCGAATTGGCCGTGATCCATCTACTTCGCTATCTGAACTTGCTTCACTGCTCACATCAGATTCAGCGCCTCCATTCCTGAACAGAACAATAGTAGCTACAAATTATTGACAAACAAAAACTGAAATAAATCACATGCCCACTTGAACTTCACTTGTAAAACGAACACGCTTTTGAAGACGCATACCAACACTTACGATTTCTGTCATAGTCGTAGGGAATCATAAGGCCTAAAAGAAAATATCCGTGGGAACAGACCGTTCAACCACATCGACACAAAAACCCGCAACCTAATTTTCGCAAAAGCACGGATGAATTTTACACATCTTTCTAACGATCGAGATGCTCTATGACAAGCACCTGAATCTGTCAGGCCAGTCCGGCCGCGTGTATAGCTGAAGAGCAGACAGGTAAGGCACATAATACTGGACAACGCTCTCGTCACCATTCAACACCAAAGGCACACCAGCCCCATATGCGCTCCATTCATCGAAAGAGTCCCACAGATCTCCCAGGTTGAAATAAAGTGTCTCCTCAGGGTTGGCACACCTCTTTTGAGAGGAATACAGCAAGCAAGACTGAGGATCATCAAAAGAATAAAATGTGTTAGAGGCATAATACAAAACGCCTTGCTTCCATTGCAAAACTAAAAGGATCCGAAGCGGAAATCGTCGACTTCTAAGGAAACGGCTACAGCCCTTCGAGAGCCAATCACGCTCATTACAAGAGAAAAGATCGTTACAACAAGGGAGTTGACAATAAGCACTGAAGGATCAACAAAAGACAAACCATCAACATTAGCCATGCAAAGCAAACTATCTGAGAGCTCATAACGTAGGGGCTGCACCCTGTACGCACACATCCATGTTTCAAGCAAAATAAAATCACTTTTATATACTATCTCCGCAACTTCAGCTTCAATTGTACACATAAAACTAAAATCTTGAGTTATGTGCTCAGAGTGAGTTGCGATGGAAGAGCAAGAGCTGTACAAGAGAAGAATACCTTTGGAAGATACTGAGTCCTCACTCGGGGAGTCGTAACCTCGAGGAAACGATCGAGGTTAGATGGGGCATAGGAACGACCAGAGGAAGAGGCCGCAGACGGCGGATTCATTCTTCCATTCATGTCTGACACTCCTGACATTCTTTGATTTGTTTTCTTCGTATTTTTATGTCCGATTCGATTTTCGGACTCGACTACAGAATACTGCTTAGGGTGTTGTTGTCTCGAATGCGAGCTGTGTAGATTTGTTCCTCCAGAATGGGCTTGCAATCGGCGCTCCTCGCCATGGTGATCGTCTTGATGTAAAACCTCATTACTAGTAACCCTCGGCGAGACTGGACCAACCATGGATGCCACCTGTTATCCTCCGCCTACTGTTGGGAAACTCCGGCCCGAATTTGAAGACACTTCCACACCAGACTTGCGATACAACGAAAGTAAAACTAATTTTCCTTCGACACTTAAGAATCTTACTCAGGTTCAGTCTAGCGAACCCCCAGAATTGATCAACCTATCCAAATGCACACCTCAGTCAATGTTCTGATGCACACATGCGACATCACCAGCGCTGGCAACAAGGTTCCATGTCTCAATCTCAAGCAAAGAAGATCGACTTGTTCGGCAATGGCTGTATCCAGAAACCACACGCTTCCCGCAAGCTACACCAAGATCGATTGCAAATCTAATATTGCTCACGAAGCTATTTAGAGCGGGAAGAATTTCGCCAACAAACCAACCAACCTTAAGTAGCACTAATCGAAAGAGGACTGCTATCGCTGCCAGAATAAGGACGTAGCCACCCGGTAAGCTCTTAAAAAAACAAAAGTGGCCTAAACTGTATTCGTGTACTCAATGGCACAGAAATCCAATAACAAACTCGGAACCAGGAGATTGATTCTAATTCAAGCAACAATCGCGGCCAGTAGGCGAAACACGCATCGGCTCAAATTTCCTCTAAACCAAGGCCAACAAAGAATGCAAGCAGCGACAACCGAAACAAGCACGCAACTTGCACGCCTATATCCACTTTAGCTACGACAAACTCCTACCAAACATTCAACCGCCGACTCCTCCTCTCACTCTTCGACTTCCAAAAACAAACATATCTCCAACCAAAACTCGCACTCTCGTCAATTAACAAGGATAGCTATAAACAGGGACACATAGTCAGACCCGACACCTTCGAGAAACTTCCAGAACCCTCTTCAAACTCCTTCAACCACGATAACTTTCCCCAAAGGTTCACAACGTATGGCTACACAACATGCCAAAGCAAGCACAGAATGGCTCAAAACCCCTGGTTCCTCTCTCTTGTGCTGGCGATATTCGACGACGCTGCAAAGGGATAGATAGAGCATAGAACAAGACGACAACAACCTGGCAGAGAGGATTGTGGTGTGGCGAGTGGTGGAACAATCTCTCTCGTCATGTACACGCGCGGAGACAGCGGTGGTGGGGAGAATAGACTGACTGACTGTGCGCCCCCTTCCCTTCCATCAGGACCGACGGAAGTCCAATTTGTCGCTAACCACCCCGTCTACCACCAGACGCCGTCCGTAACCGTCGTTCTCCCTCCCCAAGACTCCTAGCCGCTAGTGTCGCGCCCGTCCTCTGGTCGGAAGCGGCCCTCCGTCTCCACAGGGTCCTGCTAAAGGCCAGGAGCAACACGCGTGGCCTGCGTCACAAATCCGCCCCGTTTCTGTCCACAACTGTGTCATTCATCAATCCCTCCCTCCCTCGATCTGTTCGTTGAATAATATCATCTGTGGTGAGTAGGCAGAGGTCCTCCACGCCACAAACTGCTTCCTCTGTGTCTTGTTTGTCGTCGTCGTTGTCGTCGTTGTCGTCGTCGTCTCCCTGTTGTGGATAACCACTCGGAATCCCGTCGACCCAATTACGAAACCTCCAAGAGCCGGATGCGTTTCTCGACGATCCGCTTCGCTCCTTCTTTTGTGCTCCGGTGCTGTTGCATGCCTCTGGTTTTGTGGTCGAAGAATAATCTGGTTTTTCGACGGAGGACAGAAAGCGAGAGAGATTCACAGCTTGTGTACGTGATTGTTTAATAACGCTCAGGACGGAAAAGGGGGGGAGGGGGGGTGGATGAGAGAGACGGAGCTGGGTCCTTCCAGCTTCTGCTGTTGCTCCCGCTGTTCTGATCGTAGTGTGTGTGTCCATGTGAGCAGTACACTGATTGTGCTTCCCTTTGCCTGCGTTGCGTTGGTGTTTGTGGAGTTGCTGCAACATTTCAATAATGCTAAGTTGTTGTTATGCAGTTTCTACGCATATCCTTTGATGTATGTGTGTTCTGGTAGAATTCCACCCTTGACATGGGATACCACCTACACGAATTGTAGCGTTGGAATTAGTGTCTTCTTCGAGGAGTCCAAGTTTTTGTGGCATTGTTCAAACATGCCTGAAATGTTTTTGTTGTTTTGTTACATAGTTTTCTTTAATAAGTATTACTTAGTATTGAATCATTTTGGTATAAGACTGTGTATGTAATGAACGTGACTTTAGTCAATTGGATTGAAAAACACTTATCTAAAACAAAATATTGGTTATTTTATATTTAGAGAATGTTTTTTTAATATTTTTTTAATTATTGTGAATAAATGAGATTGTAATGTTGAAAAAATATACACAAAGTTTTGCATGCACAAAAGAAATTATTGTATAACAAAATTGTTTTACTAAGATCTAAACCAGTGTGCACACAATCATGGTTGTATGAAGCCAAGCACTAATGTCTCTAAGTCCTTTGAAGCATATTCACACACATCCATCAAATAGTGCATATATTGGGGGTGGGGGAGGGGGTGTTGTCCTCCCTTAAAACATTTGTTCATGCAATTGTTAAGGGCAAGCAAACTTGCTATATTCTACATGAAGTAAACAAAACAAAAAACATAACTATGTAGTATTAATGAAATTAATAATTGTAGATTTGATATTATATATGATTTCACATATATAAAATTAGATAACTTAAAGATCTATTATCACCCTACCTCTTAGAAAAATATTTGAGTATGATATTTCATAAATTGATTTTTTTTTAAATTGAAATTTAAAAGATCAAAGAAATCAAATTATAAAGACCAAAAAAGATATTTTATTTTTGAATAATATTAAATATATATTTCATAATATTTTATAATATTTATTTTAATTCGAACTAAAAATATTTCTCTTTGATTTTATATGAAATTTCAAAAGAAATATACAAAAAAGATATTGTAATACTTCTATAAATCTTCTATATATTTTGATTTGATTTACAAATATTCTAAGATTTATTTTTTAAGTGCATTTTATCTTATACCAAGTCATATATTTAATAATGTCTTTTGATAGAACATTTTAAGTATCTTTTGAATTTTAAAATTTAATTTTTTATAGATAAAAAAAATTATAAAATAAAAAATATATATTTTAAACAATATCTTAGACCTTGACACATATAGACATATGTATATACAAAGAGACAAAACAAACAGACAAATTGTAATAAATGATACAAAGATTTCTTTTATTGATAAAAGATAATATTTTGTTCAAATGCATAGTTTTGGTTTAGGTTGACATAATTATTTATGGGTTATTTTAATGCATTTGCATACTATCAAATAACTAATTTATTTCAACTTTAACAATGAAGTTGTGCAACAAAAAAAATAAATATAGAATGAAAATTTTAAAACATTTTAAAAATAGAACTCACACATGTGTAGATATATATAGAATACAATATTTAAAACTGAATTTTTATACATTTTATACGCATGCTTGTTTGAATATAGTTAAGATCTAGTAATAAGTAAAATTTAATTAATAAATCATCTCAATATTAAATAAAGATTGATTTTTATTGTAGATATCTAAAAAAATTGAAACAAGTGAAACATCAATCATCAATATTAAAGGTAAGTATATATATATATATATATATGTGTGTGTGTGTGTGTGTATATATATAAATAATGAGGAGATTTTTACCATCTTTCAATTGCTTCAATGAGCATGTTGGTTCTTAATCGTTAGACACATGTGAGTTTATTTCATTACATCTAATTGAAAATATTAATGCAATATTTCATCAAACTTACCTACTACGCAATATCAATGAAACTAATGTTTATTGATACTAATTGAAAATCATAATCAATGAAAATTAAACGCCATTGATAGAATTTCTTTCAGCTATGCCTTCGCTTCTGGAAGCTTCGGGGCCCTCTTCCAGCAAGCCTGCACCCATCTCAGTCCAATAGTAGGGTCCTTTTCACACAGTCTTTAACGACCCAGTTCACCTCAGAAGCGGGAAATATCTTACTGCCCCTTGCCCATCAAACAAATATCGTGCTGCCCGTTACATCCACTCCCCCATTGCGTTCACCCTCAAACATTCAAATTTCGATTTTTGTGAGTTGGATTTATTGCCACACTAATATTTTGAATAATTATGGATTGACTTCAACCATGGAATTCCTTACATACATACATACATACATACGTACATATATTATTCAGCTTATTCATACTCTCTCTCTATATATATACATATATTATTTTTTTTATTTTCTTTTATTTACAAAATACCTTTTTAAAAGTTTGATTGCATCAAATGAACTCCTCATGGTAGATGTGGACTATATTTAAATGAAGATTGTGTTCTACACTGACATCAAAGTTAGTTTCAAAATAGCAATATGTGATTTTAGGAATAACTAAATAAATATAAATAAAATAGGAGTTTTGTAGTTGAAGAGCATACAATAATATGCTTTTATCAATCTTTCACAATGTTGTCACAACTTGAATTGTGTGCAATGGAATGCAAAGAGAACTAGAGTGAAAAATCTATTACTGCATGTATTTTGATAATAGTTTTTTTTTTTTATTTATTTTTTTAGATAGGAGTCATTGGTCACTAACAGATTTTGGAACTTATCTTTGTTGGCATACAAGAGAACAAGTCATAATAAACTACTTTTGTTTACTTGTTTACTTAGTTAGTTATTGTTGTATACATCAACAATTTCTCAGAAAAAAATCAAGCTGGATCCAAAATCAGTTTCAAATAAGTGGTAAGGTTCCAAATGTGCCTAAACATTCCTTTTAATTTCACTGAACAAGAATATAAAACGTTTCAACATGGTTTTAGTAGCACATAGAACATGCAAACAAGTAATGATAAAATATTCATTATACACATATACATAAGATCGGATTTCAGATGTTGACCTTTAGAATCAATCAATCAATAAATAAATAAATAATATATATATATATATATATATATATAACCATTCATTACATTCACCATTGCAGGGGTGGGAGGAGGGGGGGGGTATAGAGAAAAAACTGCAACAACTGTAAACCAGGGGTGTTGACATTTTAATTTCCTATAAAACACATAGTTTCATTATATTAACAGTATGTCAACAATACTCATTTTCCATGGCGACATGATTTAAAAAATGTATTTTTTATTTTATTTTTTCTAATTGATAATAATTCTTGAAATGAAAAATACCTAACAGATAAAACTTTGGATGACAGATAGAATATAAACACATTGAAACGATGTGTCACATTCAAAATTCAAAATTAAATCAGGACAAGACATTCATACATATATATATATATATATTTATTTACGTGTAAGAATCTTGATATAACCACAGATTTCTGCTTGATTAACTTTCTAAGATATATGGCTGAAATCTTTTGTAGGATACAGTGAATTCAAATGAACTTGTTTTGTTTAAAGTTTAAAACACGTTAAATTAGTCTGACTTCAAAATGACTTTTACTTTTATATACACTTTATTATCGAGGAATGTTCTGCATCTGACTCTAATGCCCCATGCTGTATGCTAGAAAGCCTTCAGGGAATCACTCTGACTAGTATCTCAACAGAGGACGATGAACACATGACCTGGGTTCAAACCCGACTGGTCTCAAACAGAGAGATACAGGCATCGAGATATTTTTCAGGTTCAACGGGTTCACCTGCCAGTCTTCCCCGGGTCCTGCCCGTCCGGTCCACCCGTCAGAGTGTGAGGCCCACGGCCAGTGAACTCCGCCCACGCCCGTGATGACATTGTCAGCTAAGAAGAACGGAGGTCCACGTAGCGGACACTGTATGTGCTCATGATGGCAAGAACAAATGGGGGATGGGCGAGGTGGCACCCGCAGCGGGTCACAGCAGTCGTTGTCGATTTAACTGCTTGTAGGGAATGGATGAGGTTGAGTGGTTCCCCATGACTCTCATACAGTTCCTTGGTGGTCACCAAGCATGGGAACACCGTTCCCCCCGAATTCGTCTCTTCCACGTCGAGTTCCTTTCGCTTTTTCCTCCCTCTGTCCCTATCCGTCACCGTTTTCGTACTTCCCATCCATCTCGTATACTTTTACGTTTTAACTTTTACGTTTTAATTGGGAACTGTGAGATCCCCATCAGGGGAACATGTTCTCATCATTCTTGAACAAAGTGCATTCTCCTATAGGAAAGGGTGGCTCTTCAAGTTCCCAAATAACTCTAGTGGCTTGATTCATTGAATGGAGTGCTATTTTTATTATTGATTTAAGGGGATGTGATTGATCTGCTCATCTGGAACCAGTTCCCAATTATTTGTCACTGACAAATCTGCATTTGCTGAATTGGGGCTGAAGAAGAAGCACTAAACCTAGTTTATTCTTTGCTCCTTTTCATATTCGTTCTCCTTTCTGATTCCTTGAATTCTGATACTCAAGGTATAAAAACTCACCACACCTACCCACCATTTTTCCGAAACGAGAATAATTATAAAATTTAAATGAAAGTGAATATTCGATGTGAGGATGATTTTGGAGCATGACTTCACTATGGTAGAAAATCTATGTGTTGAAAACGTTTTGCTTTAATGGAGAGAAAGATGTTTCAGATTATTAAAGATAATCTTAAGAAGTAACAGGAAGGGATAAAGTTTGTTTTCTGTAATAGTAATGAAAAGTCCATGATTTTTTGGATTGATGTTGTTACTTAATCTACAGTTGCATGTTCACTCGTATCCATTGCTTCATTTGCACACACATTCCATGTTATTAACAATGGTGAATTTAAGCAAGAAGTGAATAAATTAATCAAAATCTTTTTTTTATGCAAAAATAAAATAAACTATTAAAAACTATGATTTTAAAGACCTGTTGCATGTGTGTGTGTGTGTGTGTTTATTTTTTATTTTTTATTTTTTTTTAATGAATGAAAATAAGACATATTATAAAAAGTTGAAATACCATACTTATTATTTAGTATTTAAAAACATATATCATTCTAAAAGTAGTTGTAAAATTTTAACATGTCAATACAATTCTTTGAGTTCTTAAATAACTTAAATATCATGGTTATTAGATTTAAGCTTGTAAAAATGGGCATGGTTGTAAGATTTCCACATGTAGAGTTTGAATGCTGATTTTTCTTTAAACATCTCTGAAACCTTTTGACCAATCTTTTGCAAACAAAAACATATACATGATCATTTTTGAAATTACATAGTGATCTAAAATTTAGATAAGAAACTAAAAATCTAACAGTATTTGATGTATTCATTTTATCTACATTAATATTATTAAATTAAATACAACCTAAAGGAATCTTCACAAAAAATGAAGTATATAAATATTTAATATTTTAATTTGGTTTAAGTATTTTATAAGATAATCCAGTATCACATTATTATTTTAGATTTTACAAATATTTATCTATTAAATAAATATGGACATTAAGATAATAGATTTGGAATTATATGTGAAAAAAAAAAAAAAAAAAAAAAAAAAACTTCTACTAAAATCCAAAGTAACATACATACAAATTGTTATTTTTTTTAAAAGGTTTTCTAAAGAATATTGTATGTATCTACTAAATAGGATATGTGTTATATCACAGAGACATTGCTTAACTTTTTTTTGCGCACAAGAAGCTACAAGCCATATGTTCTATTTATAATAGTTTCTAAAATATATATATATATATATATATATATATATATGTTTTGTTTTAGAATGTTAGATCAAATTTTTAACTAAAAGTATAGCACTTTAATGATAAATATATATATATATATATATATATATATATATTACAGTTCAGTCTTCTATCAAATCAAACTTATTGACAATTTTTAAAATTGTAATGCTTATTTCTTTGCTTTTAAAACATCTACATAGTTTACTTTAAATATCAAATAATTTGTACAATACTATAAAATAAAATGATAGCTTAAGGATCTTTTAACAATTTCACTAAATTAACTTATAATATATATTCTCTTGTCTCAGTCTTAAGCAACATCACCTTTAAATAATACTTTGATATTTGTCTTTCTAATATTCAACATCATACACAATACAAACAATTGCAATATATTTCAAATAGTGTGTTATCTACTTTATTGTTTTGCAAATTATCTTTACTAGATTTTCTATATGTCTATTGTCTATAATTGCAACATATAAGATACCTATTATGGTAAATACCATACTATATATAATTGATTTTTATTGCAAATTCATATAAAAGACTAAATATTTTATCTCTTTCATTTTTATATTTAGAACCTTGTGTTGTAGCTGATCTAAAATAACATATTATAATAATTCTCATAAATTCTTTACTCAATTATCTCATTATTTTATTATCTTTTGAATTTAATACTTTATAAATATATATTTGAAAAACAATATTTTTGCAATAATTATTTCTTTAGATAATTTCATCAAATCTCATACTTGAATTTTACAAAGATTTTTTTTTTTTAAAAAAAAATATTTATAATGTCTTTTTACATTTAAAAATAAAATAACCTTAGTTGGCTTTTTAAAACATAAAAGACTAACTATTTTTTTAATGAATGAAAATACTATGATATTTATGAATTCTTTAAGTAGCAACATAATTAAAAATTATTTCATATGTAAATATTTATTTAATTTTTTTTATTTATATTATCATCTTTTGTTAAATTAAAAATACTTTTATATTCTTCTAGCTTTCTTGTTTTTTTGTTTTGTTTTTATTGTTTTTATTATTTTTTTGAAATATATATATATATATATATATATATATATATATATATGTCTTGTACAAATATGTTTTTTTGATTAATTTTGAACTAAAAAATAAGCTATTCTAGATTTTTAATCAATTGGTAAAATGCTCCAGACATTTGAAAGTATATATTTCTTGTATTTTTTATCTACAATCAACTAAGTCTATTGCACTTAAAAAATTTGGTTTCTTTTTTAATCCAAGAACATACTCAATATCAATCAATGTTACAATTTCATAAAAAATTTTGGTAAAATATATGTCAATTTTTATGGTCTTGGACGTTTTATCATTATTTGTTAATATGTTTCTATCAATATTTAGATTATAAGACTAAAATCAATCCTTTAATGACATACATAATCAAGAATCTATACATTCTATTTTGGTTTTTTGGTGTTCATATTCAAAAAACAAATTAACTTTTTTTAAATCCTTATATATATATATATATATATATATATATATATATATATATATATATAATTTTTTTCAATATTTTTTTAAAAACTCTTATTTTTTAATTCATACCATTTGATCTTTTTATCTATTAGATCAAATTTTATTTTTGTGTTGTATCTTTTGTTTACAGTTTTTTCTCTTACAAATAATATTTTCAAATATAAAGCTTCAATGTTTGGTCTTATTTATATCTTATTAAATAAGAAACAACTATAATTTCTTTAAGATCTATTTATTTCACTTAATACAACCAAGTACTAACTATAAGTTCAAATAATAGAAGCAACAAAGTCTATACAAAGAAAGTTGTAGCCTCATCCTCTTACTTGACATGAATACTTGTTAATATATAGATAATTTTGTTTAATATGTTCAAGTGATCCAACACACTATTGCTCTCTTGATGTACATAGATAGCAGTAATTGAAAAAATTATAAAATAAATGTACACACATAGATAAAATAATATGTACCAAACTACTACATTGATAATGTTTGCAACAACAAATAATTATATGCAAAGCTGAAATAAAATAAAATATTTTTTCTTTTCGAAAAATAGAAAAAAAAATCTTACAATCAATGCTAAATAATAATATTGATAATTTTTTTAATAAAACCATATTGCAAAAAAAAAATCTAAAAAAATCAAACAAAAGATGGATTAACTAGTTACAGTACAAACCAAATACTTATAGA
Organism: Physcomitrium patens; assembly: GCF_059467195.1. Classification (NCBI taxonomy): domain Eukaryota; kingdom Viridiplantae; phylum Streptophyta; class Bryopsida; order Funariales; family Funariaceae; genus Physcomitrium; species Physcomitrium patens. The sequence goes on along the minus strand of NC_143423.1, from coordinate 7,630,449 downwards.
TTGACCATATCTATTCAATTTTCTAAAACTTAATCTATTATTTTTAGTATAGTTTTCATGTGTAACAAAATATCGTGTATAAATAATTTTAGAAAACTAATACATACTCAAATATATATATATATATATATATATATATATATTAAATTTTTTTGATATCTAAAAAAGTATATTAGTGAGATTATTTTGTATTACAGCCAGTTATAGTAGCTTTTATGACAATATCAATGACAATTTTGGACACAAAAAAAATAATAACAACATTTGCAAAGCAGTAGAAAAATAAGAATTTTACTAAAGCAATCCATAATATCCCAACTTTTATTGATACAACAAATTTGAATTCAAAGAAAGTTTCCTTATATTTGAGAATTTTATATAGACATTTTAAAAACTTGCATACATTTATACCTTTCAAAAAAATTGTAAAATTTTTTTTTGTCCAAAAAATAATTAAATTTTAATCATAATTAGAATTATAGAATTTTGTAAAAGAACTTGTTTTGTTATGCAATATATATTTTCAAAAAATACTATTACTAAGCCTTAACCAAATTGTTCATTTAAACTATGTATATATATATATATATATATATATACATATATATGAGCTAATAAATGCTGTTTTTAATATTTATTAAATTGTAGTTAAAGTTAAAAAATATCTAAATATTACAATCTAATAAAGAAAGAAAGAAAGCAAGAAATATATATATATATATATATATTAAGCTTGTATGCATTCTAATATTACTATCATGTTTTGTTTTTTTATATATTTATTATTTTTTAAGTTTGTAATATAAATAAAGGTATTGCTATTGCACCAAAATCCATTTATAAATGTGTACAAAGTGTTTAAAACTGGATCTCAATAATATGTGGGTTATATTTTAAAAGATATAGAAAATATTTTTCATGCATTAATCACATAAACAACTGTGTTCGGTTTTTATATTAAGACTTATCTTTCAGTTTTTCTTTTCTTTAAATGAAATAACACTTAATGTTAAATACAGATGGTTTAATCTTAAATCATCCTTTACCGAGCAGTACCAAATACTTAGTACACCTCATTTCTAAGAAACACACGTTGATATTTTGTAAATAGAGAACAAAACTTTTATCTATCTATACATACATACACAAACATATATATACAAATATAAAAACAAAAAAGAAGGAAGAACTTCAATCCATCCCAAATTCCCACTCGCAGGAGGCAATGAAGGAAGTAAGGGAAGAAGCTTCCTCTCCCCAACCTCGAAAGCACGAAGTCCAGGTGGAATCCCAAGCCGAGGTGGCGCTGTCCCGAGCCTAGTCACCACCTCAAGAAAGCAGGGAACGATGGGGCCCCATGACCACTGCTGACGCAGCCACCATCATCCTCCCTGGTCCTCAATTTCTACTCTCTTTGTGGATAATGCATGGCCCACCCAGTGAATGTACTGTAAAGGATCATTCTCAATCTTTTAAGGCGAAAGGATGCTTGAAAGAAACGCGTGGCTGTTACTCCTCAAGAAATGCCTCCGCTCGCGTTCCCGTGGCTTTACGAACGGCGTTCCCCTGCGCTCCAGATAGCTTGTGGCTGATAAGAGCGTGTTCACATGAGCCGCATGTGCCACAGTGAGCATGAGGAGACCTGGAGCAATGCCCTAAAAGTAACCCGGAAGCTTTTCCGTCCATTGGGAGCTGGGCTCTTTTATCACGGTGAAATTTTCGGGATGCCGTTTGGAGAAAGTAAAAGTCTCTTGGCTCCCTTTATGGCCACTTGGGTGACGATAGATTCATGGCTACTAAATTAGAGTTTAATCAAAAGCTTTGCAAGATAATTAAATGTGTATTGTTGCATCAAGTCCATTACTTCATTGAACACCAAGTATATCCTAGGGTACTATATGTCTCAAACATTTCCACACAAACTTTAGTTTTGTAAAAAAAGTAAATTTTATCATTAATTTAAACAATGAATAAATAATTTGAATTTTATTTGTTAAAAAAAAATTGGGTAATAGAAGACTATTTTTTTCTTCGGATTTCGGGTCTGTGGTATAAATAAATAAATAAATAAATATAATTAAAATATATAATATAATATTATTTTTATTTATTTTGGTTCTATTAGTTATGCATTCTAAGATTTTCTTTGAGATTTTATAGAAATTATAAAATTTGGCTAACACAAGAGACATAATTATTTTTATTATACATTTATGCTACACTAACATTTTTATATGTTGTTCAAAAAGCTTTATTTTGGCAATTTTGGTCTACATATGTTTTAAAGTTTTTTACTAATAGAATCAGATTTAATGTCTTTGATTTGATATTATGAAATTTAAATTAGTATATAATAATATTTCTATACTATTTTCTTATAATGATATTTATTTTAAGTGCTACTTAATACTTATTTAACAACATTTTGCAACATTTAGAATTACTCATTCTAAAAAGTTGTTATATAAATAATAATGTAAAAATTGAAAGTAAATCTGTAAAATAATTTTAATATTTGAATTATACTCAAGTACATAAAAATATCATAAATCATAAATTATAAATATCTAATTTAAACATCTCCTTAAGTCCATGAATAATAATTGCAAATGTGTGTGTCCACACAAAACCTGTAAAGTTAAACTAATTTATGTACACTTTAATGAGTTGAAACTAATGTATTATTGTAAAAATCATTTTTTTTGTAATAATATTAAGTATACACTTTGAAACATCATATATCAATAGTGTTTTTATAATACATTAAATAAACTCAGAACTTATAAAAATATGCTATCAAACATCTATTTACAAATATATTTAAAGATGTAATTAAACAACTTCAAGTCAACAATAAAGAATTTCATAATATTTAAAATCTTAAGAATACTAATATTCTTGAAAAATTAAATTTTATGTAGAATTATTCTCTTTTTGGTAAGAGATATCTATATAATATTTTAAGTTTAAAAATTATAAAAAATAAATATTTTCTTTTAATAATCCTTTTTAAGATAAAGTCCATAAACTAATTAATTTATTTATATATATATATATATATATATGTTTATCATTTGAAACATTAATTGAAAGACTTAAACAAATAATAAAAGAAAAATAAAGTTTATGTGCGTGTATATATATATATATATATATATATGCATGCACATACATAGTTAAGACTCTATTGTAATTTTACTTCATAAAAATAATTTTAAAAATAGACTTTATAATTTTAATATTTTTATTAAATTTAATATTAGTAGATTAAACAGTTCTTAACACTTTTTTTTTTTAAAAAAATTAATTGATATTTAAGCTTATTATAAATAAATAAATAAAAAATCTTTTCTATATTGAATCATGTTACAAAGTTTATTTCTTATATGTCATATTTTGATAAGTTATTCTGTATCCTAATTTGCGTAGCACACATTAACATCATAATAAATATTATTTCTGCTAAAGAAGATGAAAACTCGTTTTTTCTGAATTATTATTTAAATCGTTTATCCTTTTGAAATTTAGTTTTAGACAAAAGAAAAAAAAACCATAATTTAATGAATCAACAACTGCTCACTTAAGACTATAGGTCATATACAAGAATTCATAAATATCATATGTAGACTTTCAAAAATACGTTTACATCCTTTTGTAAGGGCAGTAGTGTACAAATAATAGTGTTGAACAATTGAAGATGAGAATCAGAACCAATCAAAACTTGAAACAATATAACCTGCAGTTCACACCATCATATTTCATGTCACGATTTAATCCACCGATCTTCATTTCAATCTATTCCTCACTTTAATATTTAAGTGTTCTCTATTTATCAATTTCACCAATTAGCATCCATCACATTGCGATGCATTTGCAGTAATGTACCTTATCTGTATAGTTTCTACAAAACCAACTTGATAAGAAAACCACAGAATAGAGTTGCAGTTCCCTAATTGCAGATTCCAGTATCAGCAAAGAACTTGTGGGTTTTCAGATGAAGCATGTTGCAACAATCCTGTTCGCACATAGAATGGTGCAAAGCTTTTTACTTTCATCTTAAAGGAACTGCTTCTCATTCTCGCACATCCACAGAAACTCAAACATTTATGTATAATTAACATACATATCTCTCTGTCGAAAGTCATATATACATATGCATATTTGTATTATACTATCAATCAAAGACAGGTTGGTGTAATGGTTTCTTTACCAACACCGCAAGCAGGACTAGGAACCATTTTGGGCGAGCATCGACGAAGTGTGAACCACGGCGACGGTTCTTCAAGTCCAAACTCCAAACTATTCCCTACAAATGGGCTGAACAATTATGAAAGTCTTGATCCTTCTGGCCATCGTTCCATGGAACTCGATGTAAACCCCGTTCGAAGCACTGATCGGTGGGTTTTCGGAAGTTGGGCTGTTTGATCAGAACTTAACCAGAGGGAGTAATAGATGATCTATGTGCTGATGTTGATCAGTGCCTCTCGTGCACATCCCCATCTGAACTGGAAGCTCACCATTTTGCTTGTCGGAGTTTTAGCCTGGTTCAATTTTGCATGGGGGCACATTCGCTCGTTCTTGTGGACGTGCCTACAAACACGATGTGGTGATCTGGGTTTCTAGCAACGAAGGCTCAATAGTATTGATCTGTTTCCTGTCTTACAAGGCTTGGGGATGATATAGGTCTAGCAGCCGACGAGCTATAAACTATCACTGTGTCTGTTGTTCGTTTCAACTGTTCTCTGAGGTCGTGGCGTAGCTTGTGTCCCCAGTGTACATTAAGTGCCCATATAACCATATATTTCAGCATTTGGTTTATCAGCATTAGGATCTGGAGCAGCGAACATTTGGATTGAGCTTTATCTTCCCAGAACTCTTCAATTGGTCGCACAGGATTTCGAACACAATCAGTAGTCTAAAACTACTGATAACTATGCAATCGATGAACCCTGGACAAGCTTAAGGACACGCAAAATAACTATGTAAAACTCATCTTCCGACCTGGAAACACCACAGTCCTAACAGCACAATATGGTCTTTTACACTATGAATACTGTGAGACTTACCTTAAAAGGGTGGTGCCTTCTGGTGGGATCGACTCCAACGATTCCACAGTCCCATTGCAGCAATCTGCATGTGTTTTGGAGCGTCACCCATGAGCTGCAGGCTAGTCGAACGTACCAGTTTGTGACTGTGTGACAGACGTAGCATCATCGTCTTCCTCAAAGGTTACCACGGCTCTCAGAAAATTCACGGTGAGAAACAAAATCCTGACAGCGTCAACTTCGAATTCAGGGCCAGAAGAAGATGTCGAGAATGTAACTGCTGAACTCACAGACAGACAGACACACAGACAGACAGACACACAGACAGACATGAGCAGACGACGATGGAATTGTATCGATCCCGTCACTGGCGTTCGAGCTCCGGAGACATCCAACATGTTGACACAGTTTCGTTCTTTTATGTATTGAAAAAAGCTCACTTACCAGCTGCTCATCCCTAAGCAATAAGATGTGTGAAAACATATATATACACACACACACATACATTCATATGCGTGTGTGTGTGTATGTAATTATATTTCTTGTTGAAGCGTGTAAGAAACACTGAACTGGTCACGTCCATAGGTCCTTTGTCCACCATGAGTGCAACTCACAGTCGGAGTTGGTTGTTGTGATGATGGGGACCTTATAGTCCATGTGTTAAACACCCATTTCATAATTATTTCCATGTTCGTGTTTGCAAACATCTTGATGTTGGTACATTTCACAATTTTAGTTATAATTAGGTGTTTATGGATATTCTCATGCATAAATGAAGACATTAATATGAGAATAAAATAGATTACAATATTTTCTTCAACACATGAAATATTAATAAATAAGGAATTTTTAACTGATTTTACTTATTTTTTATTTTTTTATGTGTATATATTATCAAGATTAAAAGATGCATTGATCTTGCTTCTATATTTATTTGTTAACAAAAAGCTTTGTAAAAACTTCCTACAAATCATTTAGCATGTTCAAGCTTGTTTGTTGTATCATACTTCTATAATAATTTTTTAAATATATAAATCTTCTAGAAGTTTGTATAACCATGTGATATATTTAATAGTTTTAATCTATATTTAAGAATCATCTTTGATGATTCTTGAAAGAATATATTATCTACTTATTGCAATTTTAATTATTTCAACTTACTTTAATAATATAGGTATCTATTAGATTATTTATTTTTTATAGATAAGTTCTATTAAAAAAAATTAATTTATTTAGTAAGTTGATGAAGTTGATTAATTTTTTTTAATATTATTTGTTACAAATTATTATATATGCTCTACATAAAAGTAATTAATAGGTCTTTTGGAATATTGATAATATATTATATTCAAGTAAAAATAATATTTAATTATTTATTTGAAAGAAGTATTTTATAATTATCTTTAACTATATATATATATATATATATATATATATATTTTATCAATTTAATTATCTAACACCAATTTTATGACAAAGAGCTAAGAGTTTCTTCTAGGATTGTGGTATATCAAGTATTAAAATTTTCTATCTATATAAGCAAAGGCTTATTTTCTTTTAAAATCTTTATATCAATTTTGATGTCATATAGGTTTAAATAATATAAGTAATTTATTAGGTAGTTATGTAAATAATAGTCTTTAACATACTTCTATTGGTTATTATTTATCTATTCTATTATAATAAGATTTGTAAAAAAATTAAAACTAAATTTACGAAAGAATTAGTTTTTAAGTTTTGTTTGTTTTCTATGCTTTATATGATCTTGTTACCATTTTTTTTTAATAATTTTTTAATAATAAATAAATAATAATAATTGATGCATTTGCAAAAAAATTGGAAGGATTTTATAATGCCCAATAATATTATTATAATGGTATATAAGATACTTTAATTCATTTTAGAGCTATATAAAATCTAGGATAAATATTATAAATACTAATAAAATATGTTGAAATATTAAAAATATTCATGTATTCTTGATAATAGCAAATCTATCTCTCCTTTTGTTAAGATAATATGATAAGATATAACAATCATCCATTTTTTTTAGTTGCATCTAGGCCCAAATTGCATGTTGCATAGATTTTGGCATGATATTTTTTTACACATTTCAGATACAAGCAAAATTTGTTTTTGTTTTTTTGTTTTTTTGTTTTTTTCATCAAAATACTTTGTTTTTTAGTAAGACATATGATATTCTTTGCCTTCAATATTTGATCTACATTTATTTGGGTTAGTTGTGCATTGTATAAGAGACTAGATATGCTGACCAAGCGTTGTTCATTGCAGGCATGGATGTAGGGTGCTTGCCATAAGATTTTGAAGTATATTGATGTTTGTACTTTGTGAAAACTTCATTACTCTCAGAAGGACTATATAGATGTTTGGTTTATCAAAATGCAATCAACAATTATTTGTGTTAAATTCTTGATCTTATAATTTTCAATAACACTTTTTATTTTTTATTTTAAAATTTTATATTGACATTTTTAGTCACATTTAAGTGCTCTAGAGCTTAAAGGCTTGTTAACTTGATAAACAGATTTGATGGAACATAATTGTGATTACAACTAACTTCCAATTCTTTAAATGTAACACAAATAATTTAATTTAATATTACTTCTTTTTATTGTGAAATGTACAATGTTTGTTACTTATAATCAAGCACTAATTGTGTTGTGGTAAGTTAACAAATGAAGCTTGTATCACGTGTAAATGTGCATGGAATTACAGGTTTTGTTTTGATTTATTAACTGTTGCTTAATATCAAGTCAAATACATAAAATTTTGGTTCTTAAGTTCAAGATTTTGAATTTTGCCAAATTATGACAATTATATGGCACTGGCTTCACATTTTTGTCAATGAAACCATTTAAAAGCATGAAATTTGTATTACTTGTCACTGACTTAATCTGTTATTTGAGAGGTCTAAGATCTGTATTCTAGACAGCTTTCATATCCATTTGGAAATTGGACCTTTCAACTTATTATATCATATTATGAGCACACTTTGGCTTTGCATCAACCTTGATCTGCTTGTGCTTGAAATGTGCAAAAATGTGCCATACCAAAATCAGCACGGCATGTGATTTAGGCCTTAAATGCAATTAAAAAATGGAAGATGATTATAACTTATTACATTTGAAGATAAATTTGTAATTATTACAAAAGTGAAAGATAGATTTTCTATTATGAAGAATACAAGGATATTCTTTATATTTTAATATATTTTAGGGATATTTATAATATTTTTTCTAAAATAAATGTATTCTAAATTTAACTCTAAAATGTACATATACATCTAAAATTTATTCTTATTTAATTAAATGATTGTAATTTATTTTAATATAATTTTATATTTTTATTTATTTAATAATTTAATAAAATTTAATAAATAAAATATATCTTTATTTATACTGGCAATAAAAAATAATTCCTAATTAAATTGATACGTTTCAGTTAAAAAACATGCTTTGATAATCTAATTAGTTACAAGATTAATTGGTCTTGATATTATAATTCAATAATTATATTATATTTTAAATTTTAATATAAGATTTTAAAAAATAAAATTAATTACATTAATATTTTATATTTATTTATTTTATATTATATTTTTATTATTATATAATATTCTAATAATAGTCATTAATATTAACATTGATAATTAGGAGGATAAGAGAAGTTAATTAAAAGTATGTAAAAGTAAATTAATTTGATAATATCTTAGTGAGAAGCTTCTTAAAAGCTTCATTGATACAAATTTAATTTAACATGTATTTATAGGTGATTGGTAGGTTACAAACTTAGCCATATATTGTACATATTGACAACTTATTTTACAAATTAGATACAAATTACATATGTTGATTATTTTTGGTACAAGTTGGTTGCATGGTATACTTGTGAAAACTTATCTTGCAATTGAGACATGTATTCTATACATTTGATACATATTAGATGACATATAGAACCTTGCCACATAACTTCTTAATTAGATAGTATATATGGAGGTAAAAATTAGGCCTTCTTTACTATTGTCAACACATTTCTTGCATCCAATTTAACTTTAAGAATCTCTAGTTTTTTTGCTTTTAATAATAGTCATTTCAATTCTTTTTTAAATATATATTTTATTTATTTATTTATTTATTTATTATCTTTCTTTAATATATATTTTATTTTATTTTATTTATTATCTTACTTTAATATATATTTCATTTCATTTTATTTATTATGTTTCTTTAATATAAATCTTATTTTATTTATTTATATTATCCTTTTTTCTTGATAAGATATAAATGGATTAAAAGTTATTGATTGCTTATTTTTAAATTAATATTGTTTACAGAGTTTTTTTTATTTTTTGATTCTTTTCTATTATTTTTTTAAAGTAAAATTAGGTAGTTTTTTTTCCATCATATTATTAAAATAATGGATGTAATAGTATAAATGCAAGATCTAATGAGGAAATTAATGCTTGAAATACATCAATTCAATTTACTACCATATGAAACAACAAGATTAATTAAAAGTAAAGATTTGGAGATGATTGGAGCTATTTCAATATTTGCTTCAAATCATATTACTTTTCTTATATTAAAACATTTTTTAAGTGCTATCACAAGTATTAGAGAATCATAAGTTACCTTATATAAAAAGCTTGATGGTACTAAATCAAAGTTTCAAAGTTTAATTAATAAATAAAACTAGTGATTGAGCTTCAAACTTAAAGTTATTCAATTAAAAATTTATAAGTCAAGTTTATTGAAGAATTTCTTTTAATTTTTTTTATTATGGTTTTATTTTTTTTTAAATAATGTAATTCAATATTAAACATTTTGATTTTTTTTTTGGTTAAATTTCATACTATGTATTTAAAATATAATATGACTTGTGTTATAATCAATAAGATTTTTATTTTGCATCAAAGCAATTATTCAATATTATTATATGCTACACAATTTTAACACCTTGCAAGTGATATTAAGTAGAATGATGCTAAAATTATCAACTAACATATCTATAGATTGCAATACGATGTAAAGAAATTAATATCAAACTTTTTGATTCTTAAATGATAAGTAAAGAAATTTATTTTATTATAATGTGTGACAATTGGCTTTTTAAATTTTCATCTAAAAATTGCAAAAATGTACCTTAATATCTTTATAATTCAATGGCAACACCAACAACTTCTCAACACATATCTTTAGAAGTGAAAGACAAGTAAATTGATGCAATATATTTTAAATCTATTACTAAGTAAAATAAATCTTAATATTATCAAGGAGAATTATGCTTGTATTGTAGAAAATCTAAATACATTGCTAAACATTTTTTAAAGAAGTGATGCAATTATAGAATAAAGAATGTAGTTATTAAAAAAGATATTGTATCAAAAAACAAGTTTGTTTAGCTACAACAAGGACTGTGTGGCTAGAATCTTATGCAACATATACTAAAAGTCTTATTCTCTCTTCAAAACCTTCTTCTTGTTTTATAATAAATGCTTATTGAGGATCTAAAAATTATAAAGCCTTTGCCTTGTTTAATTCAAAAGCATCAACTTATTCTTTAGAAAAAACTTTATTAGAAGATATAAAATATTCTTGGTAAAAAAAACCTAAGCTATGTAGAAGCTATGGATGGTTGTATTTTATCTTTTGGGATGTTACTTATAAAGTTATTCCTATAGATATAACAAAAAATAGTTATAATTTCTAAAAAATATCTAATATTATTAGATTTCTTTTTAATCTAGTTATTTTAGGTTTATTATAGCTAAAAAAATATATAATACTCAAATAGAATGGATTTCTTACAATATTAGTTTTTTTTTCATAATATTATCAAAACCTTTGCTAATTAAGAGGTGAATTGTAAACTTAGTATAATTAAATTTTTATTTGTAAGAGCAAATTTGTTTTGTATGCTACAAAAGAAAGAACTTTATTTTTTTATATATGCCATAATCACTTTTGATAATAAAATGATACTAAGCAGCATTTCAATCCAATATAAAAATTATTCAAATATATTTGAAAAGAAAAATGAAAATATTCTTCAAAAACCATTGATTTTTAATTACTTAATTGATTTTTAAGAAATACTTCAATTGCCATTTGGATCAATCTTTAGTTTATTAAAAAATAGATTGGCTTTATTCAATACACATATTAATAAAAATTGGTCAAGAAATTTTTTAAGCCACTCAAAAGTTCTAGCAAGAGCTCCTATCTTATTTGTAAATAAAAAAGATAGATCACTATAGATATATATTGATTATAATAAAATTAATAACATTATCATCAATAATAGATACCTTATACTTTTGATATTAGAATCTTTTGATCAATTTAATTAAGTCAAGATCTATATCAAAATAGATCAATAAAAAATATAAAATATAATTTTTAATAAATAAATAAATAAATAAATAAATAAAAGATTACATTTTAAATCAAGTATGGATATTTTGAATACAATGTCATGCCTTTTGAACTTATAAATATTCATGCTCTTTTTTAATATTCAAGAAATGATATTTTTTAATAACTTTTAAATAAATATATTTTTATTTAAATAAAAATTTAATCTATTTTTATAAATTTAAAAGAATATAAATATCATATTTATTATATTTTACAAAAATTTAGAGAAGTAAAACTACACATGAAGATAAAAAATGTATGTGTTTCAAAACTTAAGTTGATTTTTTAAAATATATTATTTTAAATAATAGCCATATAATAGATCGCAAAAAAGTTCAAACTATTATTAATTGAAGAATTCAAAGAATAATAAGAAATTTTAATATTTTTTGAGATTTTTCAATGAATATTGAATTTTTATTATTTTTTTTAAAACTCCAACTTTATTTACACATTTGACTTGAAAAGACAAGCTTAAGTAGAATAAAGAAATTGAAGCAAAATTTAAAGATTTAAAGATGGTTTTTATACTAGCACTAATTTTTTATCATTTATATTTTTTATATCATTTTATTTTAAAAAAATAAATATACCAAACTTTACTTTAAGTATAATATTATTATACACAAAAATTAATTAATTTTTTTTTTTTAGCTTTTTATTTAAAATCGTGCAATTATAAATTTATTTCAAGAATGATGTTATTATCTAATTGGCAGTTTTAGTCTAATAATTTTTTATACAAATTACAATAACTTCAAGTATTATATGTGAGCACATGTACTGAATTGTTGTAAAGATCATTTGACCATGTCTTTGTTAAGATTTAAATTCAATGTTACTTATTAGCTAAGAAAATAATAAGGTTTGTTATATATCCTTTTTAGATATTCTTATTTTATACCAAAAGAATGAAATGCAACTTATAATTAATAAAAAAAAAATCTTTTGAAATTAAAGCAATTTTATCTTTTAGCAATAAAATCAACAAAAAAATAATGACTCAATCTTCTCTATTAAGTTTATTCAAGTATATCCTCAAATCTTCTTATATATGATATAAAAAATATTTCTTCTAAATATCATGATACTTCCAAGTTTGAATTTGAATACAATTTTTACTATTTTAAAGGATATTTATATTTTCAAGAAGAAAAAGTGTACTTATGTGTTATTCAAGCTTGTCATAATTTTCTATCAATAGGACATTTAGTATATAAAAGACATTGGAGTTACTCTTGGTAAATATATGATGGCTTCAAAAGTTAAAAAAAATCTAAAAATCAATAAAAGTATACGATTTTATTTTAAGATTAAAAATTCTTCATTATCAATTTGATTGATTTTTTTAGCCATTATTTTTAATAAAGCAATGATATATATATATATATATATATATATATTTTTTTTTACTTTTATAGATTTTATCATAAATCTTCTGATCTTATGCTCTTATAGTTTCATCTTTGTAATAGTAATTTTTTTTCACTAAAATAATATATTTTGTATCATATATAAAAGATATTATAAGCATAAAACAACTAGACTTATTTTAAACAATATCTATTGCTATCATAGATTGTCAATGATATTATATTAGATAAAAGGATTTAATTTATATCTAGGTTTTAGAAAATCTTTTTCAACATATTTAAGATAGAAATAAAATTATTTTTGATCTTCTATCCTTAAACTCATAGATAAACAAAGAAAATGAATTAAGTGTTAAAAAAATTGTTAGAGATATACATACGTACTCTAGTAAATACTTGAATGATTAGATAGAAATAGATAAAAATAGATAAAAGTAAGTTAATTTCATAATATCTTCTAAAAAAGCTTCCTAGAAGCTTTATAGATGTTGGTTTGACTTTACATGTGTTTGTAGTTCATTAGTAGGTTAGAAACTTGCTAAATAAGTTAACTATATGGAACATACATAGAAAACTTGTCTTACAAGTTAATATACATGTCTTGCAAAGTCAACATGTTTTGAAGGTCCTGTAGGACATTGCCATGCAGCTTTTAGTTAAGAGTATATATAGAGGCAAGAGTGAAGCCTTCTTCACTCTTGTCAATGCCTTTCTAGTCTTTAGTCTTGTTTCAAGTCTTTTTAGTATTCTTGTTTTTGGCAATGATCATTCTAATTCAATATTATATCATCTTTGAGTCATACATGAGTGTATTGAGAGTTTCTTTCTTCAAGATTCATATCCTTGACAGTTTGGTAAAAGTGCTAACTTATTCTTTCTATCTTAATTTTGAAGTGAGTGGATTATCTCACTTCTATTGTTGTGTTTTGAAGGTTGCAGACTATCCACTTTTAAACAAAAAATCTTATTTTTTAATACTGATCTTTTTTTTAAAGGAAGTGGATTATCTTTTTTTGTAGAAATTTTCATTTGGTATTAGAGGTTGTAGATTATCTTCCCCTAATTTAACTTTTTGAACTTGTTTGAATTGTCTATGGAAAGAAAGATTATAGATGCTACTCTTAGCAAAAATGAGAATAGATTTGCAACTATTGCAAATCTTTCTGGGCTTGTCAATACTCTAAGAGTAGAAATTTCATGTCTTTTCAATGTAAATTATAGAGGTACTATTCCTACACTGATAGAAGAAGTTTAAAGTCTCCAACAAGAAATTATGCAGTTGAAGGAAGTAAGTAGATTGACTTCATAATCAAATCTAGAGAATTCTACTTTTATTAGTATGATGGGAACAAGGATTAGTATACTTGAAAAGTTTGATGGAATAAGATTAAAATTTTTAGGATTTTTGCAACAAATCAAGTTCTATTTAAGGTTGCATCCCTTTCAATATCCCAATGGATTTACTCAAGTTAGATTCATAGATGCACTTCTATTAGGAAGTATTTTCTTTTGGTTTCTATCTTAAATGGAAAAAGATTTGCGACTCCTTTAAAATTTAAATTCATTCTTAGAAGTATTTATGGCCATATTTGAAGAAAGTGATTGAGAAAGAGTAGCAGAGATTAAGCTCTTATCTTTATGACAAAGATCACAATTAACCACTATATATGTTGTTGAATATCTAAACCTGGCTTGGAATATGGAATAGAATGACAAAGCCCTTATCAACCAATTTCGATATGAGTTGAAGGATAATATCGAAGATTTATTATTCACAATGCTAAAGAAAAAATCTTTGGAATAATTTATTACTCAAACCATTGCATGCAACAATCGATCATTCAAAAGATGACAAGAACAAAGATTTGATTGCACAAGGAGAAATCAAATAATAATGGTAGATTTTATTTTTAGAAACTCAATTATCAAGTCCAAAATCAATACAAATTAATATAATACATTATAAATTCTTCACAAAGTAAGAAAAGATTCAACAACATCAAGAAGGCTTATGCTTATATTATGGAGAAGCTAAACACATTGCTCAACATTGTCCAAAGAAACATTACAACCACAAAATAAGAAGCATGGTTGCCAAAAAAGACAATGTATCAAAAAATAAATTTTTTCAACTACAATAGAGATCATGCGGCTAGAATCTTGTATAACTCTTAATAAAGATCCTATTCTCTTTTCAAATTCCTCACCTTGTTTTATGATAGAAGTTTATTTAGGAACAAAAAATCACAAAGTCTTATCTTTGTTAGATTCAAGAGCCCTAGCTTGTTTTACAGATGAAGATTTTATCAAATAATAAGAGATATTGTTAGTCAAAAAAATTAAACCTATACATATAGAAGTCATAAATGGTTGTTTGCTATCTTCCAGAGATGCTACGCATAAGATTGTTCATTTAGATGTAGCAATTAAAGATCATAATAGAATAGTGTGAGCTCTCAATTATACTCTAAAATTAAATTTTTTTTGTTATTTTCCCATTTGATGATAATTGAACATGTTAGATTAAGATTTATATATGTGGAGTTTAGTTTTATAGAATTTTTAGGATTACGACCCTTGATAGTATAAATTATAGCCTAATTCCTTGAATTAAATTAATTATGACTAAAATGATAAGAGTTAGAAAATTAGAATAGCAACTTAGTTAGTTTAATAATTTAGAGGTTGTTAGTCATTACTATGAGAGGTAACTAAAAGCCTATGAGTGCACCTATAACCATTCAAATGACTTAGGAGTTAGAATTATAATTCTCTAAAAGATTTAGTGAAGTTAGTAATGATAATTTTGAGTTTCGTCCCAAATTCAACAAATTCAAGCGGTATGGTGGTTCTTCTAATTAATAGGAGTCTTTTTAATGTAATGGTGGCACTGGATTTATCCCATGGAGTGAAGAAAATAAGATCAGTACCCTCTCCTTCAAAATACAAATGAAGTAATGAAATTCTCATTATGAAGAATTTTACAAAAAAATTGCTAAGATCCTTGTAAGTAAAAACTTCCATGAAAATTATGATTGAGCATGGATTGAGACATGTGAGTAGTCGATCTTGGCTTAAAAAGATGTTTTGAATACAATGGTGAAGTTAGATTTACCAAAAAATTGCTTTCTTGACTACTAACAAGAGCTATCAGCCTTGGTAATAAGATTGGCTCTTGGATGAATGAAGGCCATAGATCTAGATTAGGGATCTTAAAAATCAAGGGTGGAGATGAAGCCACCCTTCTACGAGCCTCCACACAATTGTACAAGAGAGGCTTGGTTTTCCAAGCCCTCTCTCTCTCCTCTTTTGGATGAAGGGCGAAGCCATGCCAAAATTTGGCCAAAATCCTAATCTTAATTTTGTTTAGAATTAAAATCTCATTGTAAACCTTGTGATTGTGTGTGTATGGATTTTGAATTTTGAAGGATGGTCATTAAGTTTTAAAAGATGCTTCATTGAGGTAGATAGCTCCCTCGGCCTTTCCAAATACCCCAAGGGTTACAAGGGCCTCGGATTTTCCTCAATCGGTCACTCAATTTTTATTTTTTTGATGTGAAATTCTAAATGATTGTAGATTTTATAGTTATCTTTTCAAAAAGATAGTACTCGCTTAATTTGGAATGATAAAGAATTTTTGGTGAATTTTTGAGTGTGAGGGAGTCGATTGCCTTTGTAGTTTGGATCAATCAAGTTTGGAAAGGCATTTCTCAGTGCCTGATAATTGGCTTCATTTAAAATTTTTGAAGCATTAAGCTTTATAAGTTAAGCTCTGAATGGCATAAGTTTTATTGGATTTAAAGACAATTTGAATTTTTAGTGAATTTCTAAGTAAAGAGGGTTGGTCGCCATGGCAGTTTAGATCACTCAACTTCAAGGGAGGAATTTCTACGATTGGATCATTAGATTGCAACAATATTTATTAGATCAGGAGCATCTTTAAGTTAGCATTGCAACAAGCTAAGAATCATTCAAATTAAAGCTGATTACAAATTTTGGCAAATTTTGGAGTAGAAGGGGGTCACTGCCTTCAATCCTTGTATGTTATAAAGGTATCTTTGCTTCCATCTCTCTTATTTTATTTTTACTATTACCTTCATAGTGAATTATAATCTTCACATTTCACCTTTTGGCTAATAATTTTAAACTTTTAACCTTTAATATTTTCACTTTAATTTTTAACTTTAAGTTTTAAACTTAATTTTTAATTTTTATTTTTTAACTTTATTTTTTTAATTTTTAATTTTAACTTATCTCTTTTAATTTTAACTTTTGACTTTATTTTTCTAATTTGACTTTCAACTTTTAACTTTAATTTTAAATTTAAACTTGAGTTTTTATTCTTATTGTTAATTAATAGTAACAACTTATTTTAAAAAAAAATTACAATGTTTGCATAGTAAATTTCATTTAATATTTTAACTTAATATCGGTAACCAATGATTGGAAGGCATTAATTTGAATTGAACTACAAACATCCACATTTAAAGTAATTCAACAATTTCACAATTGAAAGTCCTTCCATTCCACCTCGTGAACCTGTTATGTAGCATCAAATTAATGAGTGGTGAATTTGGAGCTCACAAATAATAATATTTAATTTGATAAGATCTTTGTTAAATCTTATTATTTTAGAATTATCTTCATCAAAAGTTATAATCTTCAAATATATTAGATTTTTTATAATCTTAATTTTTTTGATAGTTTAATTAAAAATACTATTAGTCAAATAAGAATATATAAATCTAGTACATCCAAACTTTTACTGAAAGGTACAAGAACTTTTATGCATGCCACAAAAGAAAGGTTATTCTTTATTTTATATGCCATGCCCATTTTTTATGGCAAATAGACGTTAAGTAATATTCTTGGCTAGTATCAAGATTTTTAGGACGTTTTAGAAAAGAAGAACGCAAATATTCTTCCAAAGCATTGTCTTTATGATTGTTCCATTGATCTTCATGATAGAGCTCAACCACCATTTGGACTAATCTATAGCCTATCACGAAACAAGTTGGCTACACTTAAAGAATACATTAATAAAAACTTGACTAAAAATTTTATATATCATTCTCAAACTCAAGTCAAGACTCTTACTTCATTTGTGAAAAAAAAATATGAATCTCTATAGATATGTATTGATTATCAAAGACTCAATAAGATCACCATCAAGAATAGGTATCTTTTATTTTTAATTTTAAGACTTTTAGATCAATTCAATCAAGCAAAGATCTATACAAAAATAGATCTACAAGAAGCTTATAATCTAGTATGCATTAAAGAAGAAAATGAATGGAAAATTACATTTTGAATTAGATATATGCATTTTGAACATAATATCATGCCTTTTGGACTCACGAGTGCATCAACTATTTTTTAACATTTAATGAATGATGTCTTTTGTGAGTTTCTTGATAATTTTGCCATCTATTATTTGAACAACATCTTAATCTACTCTAAGAATACAGCAGAATGTAGAGTTCATATTTGTCGTGTATTACAAAAACTTAGAGATTCAAGATTATATACCAAGATAGAAAAGTTTACATTCCACACTACTCAAGTTGACTTCTTAGAATACATCATTTCTAACAAAGGACTAATAATGGATCCAACATAGATCCAAACTATCATGGATTGAAAGATTTCAAGAATAATAAGAGATGTGCAATATTTTTTGAGCTTTACCAATCAATATTGGATTTTCATGAAGATTTTTTTTCAAGTTGTAATTCCACCTACATGATTGATTTGTAAAGATAAATTTGAATAGAATAAAGAAGCTAAAGCATTATTTGATGTTTTAAAAATAAATTTTATTTTTGCACCAATCTTATATTATGGTAATTTTTTCAAAGCATTTTTTATGGAAACAAATGCATCATACTTTGTTTTGGATATAGTATTATCACAAATTGGAATAGATGACAAACTCCATATAGTAGCTTTTTATTTCAAAAACATTTCAGCACTTGAGGTTAATTATGAAATCTACAACAATAAATTCTTTGCAATTATAGATTCATTTTGAGAATAGCATCATTATTTAGAAGGCACTTGAAGTGCAATCATTGTGTATATAAATTATAAGAACCTCAAGTATTTCATATCAACACATATTTTAAATTGTTGTTATGCTTGTTGAAGCATATCTTTAATAAGATTTGATTTCAAGTTCGCTTATCAATCCAAAAAACAACAAAGTTTATCAAACATTCTTTTTAGATATTTTTATCTTACACCAAAAGAAAAAAATACATCTTTTGATCAACAAAGCATAATTCTCTTGAAGCCAAAGTATTTTCACCTTCAAGCAATAAAATCAATATTGATTGTTGATTCAACCTTTTTCGAGCAAATTTAATGAAGTATGTTCTCTAATCCTCTTGTCCATGATATGAAGAATAATTCTTTTAAGTCTCATGATACTTCTAAGTTTGACCTCAAAAACAACCTACTCTATTTTGAAGGATGATTATATATTCCAAAAATTCAAAGATGATTACATATTCTTCAAACTTTTCATGACTTTCTAGTAGCTGGACATTTTGGATACAATAAGATTTTAGAGCTAATATTGAGAGATTTTTGGTGGCTTCAAATTTAGAAGGTAGTTAAAGACTTTGTACAATAATGTGAAATTTGTTCAAGATTCAAAACTCCTAGCCATCAACTTTAGGAACTTCTTCAGCCATTCCTTATTCCAAAACAACTATGATCTTTTATTTCTATGGATTTTATCATAGATCTTCTAATCTCAATTTTACATGATTCTATATTTGTAGTAGATCATTTTACTAAAATGATACATTTTGTATCATATACAAAATCTATCACATGTGAATAAATGATATCAAGAAGTAAAATGGCTAATAAGTGAAAGGGTGAAAAAAATATCATATTTTTGAAGATCTTATTTCAAATATATTGTAACAAATTATCTTAGAAAAATAGATAATAGTCAAGGGGTCGAAAAATTAAAGGTGGTAATACTGCCTTTTTACAAAATAGGCTTCTACTCACTTTGTAGGACCACAAATAGAGCAAAATAAGGTAGATTAAAAAAGTGAACAATATAAACACCTTTGGAAAGAACTTAAGAGTAGTTTTCAGCAAAAATTATCTAAAAAAACTAGATATTGATTCCCAAAGAAGATTAGTTATGAACCAAGGTCGAAATCAGACCCCAAGACACAAAATCGAGCTCTGATGACAATTTTGGAGTTCTTTTGAAGATTGGAGAATATAATTTGAGAGTTGACTTGATAATTTTTCTTAAAATGTTAATTTGAAGTGATTTGAGTGTGTATTGACTTTGTAAGAGCTTTGCAAAGTCAGAGTTTGTTTTGGGTGACTCTGGATTTGTAAAATAAAGCGGGTGATAAATTTTGAAAAATTACATAAGTTTGGCAATAGATCTACAAGTGAAATTTTGAGGATTTGTGGATATATATGTGTTCGATATATGTTGTGAGTTTTAGCTTAATCGAAGAGTTAGATCAAGGGTTATTGAGGTTTAAGTGGGTTGGAGTCTTGAGAAGTAGAGTTTTAGGTCTAGTGAGGATTTCTAAGATTTCTTGCAATCTATCAATTGGATTGGAGTAAAAATTATGTATGTGTTTTGTAGACTTATTTTCCTATATATATGAGAAATTTAAAATCAATAAAATACTTGGATAAGAAGATATTGACACTGGAAATTCAACATTGAGATTGAAGGAGGCCAGCCAATACTCGAGCAAATATTAGGATTGATCTTCTTTTTGGTGAGTTTGATCTTCTTCAAAAACTTTGTGCTTATTGTCAACTTAATTTTGAAGAGGTGTGCATAAATTTGAGTTAAAATCAATAGTTCATTCATTAGTTATTGAGGTTTAAATTTGCTATAGGAATTAATTGGAGTATTTAAGATTTGATTAGGATTTAATTAAGATTTAATTAGGATATATTTAGGATTGATTAGGATTTGGTTAGGATTTGATTAGATTTTGGTTAAGATTTGGTTAGATTTTATTCAGGTTTTGATTAAGATTTGATTAGGATTTGTTTAGGATTTGACTAGGATTTGATTATGGTTTATTTAGGATTTGATTAGGATTTTTTAGGATTTGACTATGGTTTATTTAGAATTGATTAGAATTTGATTAGGATTTAGTTAGGATTTGGTTAGGATTTGATTATAATTTTTTTAAAATTTGGTTAGGATTTGATTAAGATATGTTTAAGATTTGATTAGGATTTGATTAGGATTTGATTAGGATTTGTGAGGATTTGATTTAGGATTGATTAGGATTTTATTAGGATTTGACTAGAGTTTGGTTAGAATTTGATTAGGATTTGGTTAAGATTTGACTAAGATTTGGTTAGAGTTTGATTAGAATTTGATTAGGATTTGATAAAGATTTGATTAGAATTTGTTTAAGATTTTACTAGAGTTTGTTAGAATTTGATTAGGATTTAAATAGATTTTGGTTAGGATTTGATTAAATTTTGTTTAAAATTTAGTTAGAGTTTGATTATGATTTGTTACAATTTGACTAGGATTTATTTAAGATTGATTAGGATTTGACTAAGGTTTTTTTAGAATTTGGTTAGGATTTGATTAGGATTTAATTAAGATTTCTATTTTAGTATATTTTGAATTCTTATATTATTTCTTTATGATTTTTTTAAATAGTCTTAAGGAATACTTTGTGTTTCTTATATAACTCTTTTACAATTTTGATTGAATTTGATTGATGTTTGATTATACTTACTAATCTTTAATTGTAATTTTTTAAAGAATCTATTAGGATTATTAGGACTTGTTACAATTTTTGTAGCAATTTCGTAAAATATCTCTAAAAAATTACATTTTAACTTCTTCATCTTCATTGCTTCCTATTGCCTTTGAACCTTATGCATTTGATATCATAGTATCACCAATAGATTGTTGTTTTCTTGTTATTGTATCAGTAATAACTTCACAAAACTCTTGTTTTGCAATTCCTAGAATTTTATCAATTGTGAATTCAACCTTTCCACTTAAAATCTATTCCTCCAATACCTTCTTCAAATCTATAGCAGCTTCTATATCTGATTGTAATTTATAAGCAAGAACCTTTTTTTTTTCCTTCACAATCTCTTTTTTCTTTGTAGAAATATTTTCTATTGTCTCTTCATGCATACGATTCTTCTATTGTCATGTTTTTTTTTCTCCTTGTAATTCTTTTTGATGGCCCTTCAAGATTTCCATCTCTCCTTTGTTTTTTTTCTATTAATGCTTTATGTTGACTCTTTGCAATATGAGCATGAACTGATAATCTATCTACCGGATCATCCCACCTAATAATTTATCAAATATTATTGCCAACATTTTTAAAATCATCTCTAATAAATTTTTCTTTTTTAGCATAATTCATTGCAGTTGACCACAAAGAATTAGATTTTCTTTGATACTCAAGATTTATACTTAAACATTTTCTTGGATTTACCCCCATTCAAAATATTGATGCTTCATTGCTTGAAATTGTATGCACTTTAAAAGCATCTCCCACAAATACCTTCATTCGTCCATTACCAAAATTTGTCTTCAATTTTTTTCCACTATCTTTTAGGTATCATATTATCTTTAAAAAAACAAATGCTTTCTGTAGCGCCTTTGAAAATTCTTCACACTCCCTTCTTGAATGATCTATACTATCATACCACATACTGTCATCGACATATGCATATAAGCCAATAATTACATATATAAATAGATAGAAGTAAATAGAAGTAGATAAAAATAAGTTAATTCTATAATATCTTCTATGGAAGCTTCCTAAAAGCTTCATAGATACTGCTTTGACTTTATAGGTGTCTTTAATTGACTTTTTGGATAAGAAACGTAATCAACAAGTTGGTCATGTACCACACATGTTGTTAGCTTCAAAACCAAGCTAAGTATGTAGCCTTCACGTAGAAAAACTTGCCTTCTAAGTCAAGGCATGTATCCCAAAAAGTCAATAGTAAGTGGACATCCTATAGAACATCACCACATAGGCCCTAGTTACATAGTATATATAGAGATAAGAGTGAAGCTTTCTTCACTCTTGTCAACTTTTTTTTTTCTTGTAGCCTAGTTTCAAGAGTCTCAAGTTTTCTTAACTTTTGGCAATAAGCCTTTTCAGTTTCTTTTAATATACATACTTTCTTATTTCTATTTTTTTATTCTTTCTTTGACATGTATTTCATTGGTTTATGCATCATCTTTTAGTTCATCTCCTTGAAACATGCATCTATGCACTATACCTTCTATTAGTTCCGATTTTTATCTTGTTGATATTCTTAATGTTTGGCCCTTCTTCTCAAGTTTTACAAATTTAATTTATAAATCTCTCATTCCATGTATGATTTCATCTATGCTTCTTTCTTCTTTCTTTGATATAGACATTGAAGGTAGAGTCATAGATGTAGGATGAGTAGAAGGTATTTTTGCCTTCGATGCTTGCAATGATTTTTGAATACCCACCTTGTCTTTTCTTCTTTCTCTTTTTGTAAGTACTCCTATTGCTTCTTCTACTTTTTTCTAACTTGGTGTCAATCCTTCTTCTTCTTCTTTATCTTCAAGCAAAATTTCCAACTTGTCTTATAATTCACCATCAGTTGCTTAAAAAATAACTCCACTTTGCTTAGATCTAATAATTAACTTTTCTTTTTTGATAAAGATGAATATTACCTTTCAAACTCCCTCAATAATTATGTTGCTTAGAGACCCTTCTTAGATCTTTTAATCCACTTAAAACATAGTTTTTTTGTAACTCTGTCACTATCTCGTAAAAAATACTCATCTTTTAATGCTTGAGATAAATTTTTCCATGAACCTCCAAATTATCCTATAATGGACTTCACATGACTTCTTATTTTTGGTGCAATAGCCAGTTCAATTAATTGAACCATCTTCCTTTCATAAACATGCTTCAATTCCATTTCTTTTACATAACACCTTAGATAATTTGTTATATCCTTCCCTTCAAATTGATCGAATTTGTCTACAACCACTTGTAATGTTTTTTTTGCCATATCCTCTTTGCGATCTTTAACCTATTGTTGTTGCATGAATAAAGCAAATGCCTAAAACATGCTTGCAAAGTTGAGATCAAAATACATACCTTGTCCTCTAGTTGAAGCTCCTCTTCCAACTTCACTTGAAGCACCACTTCCAACCCTACTTGAAGCACCATCAAAAACTCTTCCTTCCATCTTCTTGTCTTTTTTCTCTATAATTCAAATAAATCAATAAAAATTTCCAAATACCTTCTACCTCAAGCTTTTCACATCAGGTTTACCAAAATATGTCGTATTATATGGGGTTTGGCTTAAAAATGCACTGGGCTCTTGGTTGTGGAAGATAAAAAGAAAATTGCAACAACAAGTCTTAACAGCTCTAATAGATTTTTAAACAAATTAAAATTAAAGATTAGTAAGCATAATCAAACATCAATCAAATTCAATCAAAATTACAAAGAAATTATGTAAGAAATACAAAGTATTCCTAAAGACCCTTTAAAAAACTTATAAAGAAATAATATAGGAATCCAAAAATATACTAAAATAAATATCTTAATAAAATATTAAAATAGAAACCTTAATTAAATCCTAATCAAATCTTAATCAAATCTTAAGCAAATTTTAATCAAATCCTAACCAAACCCTAAACAAATCCCAACTAATATCTAACCAATCCTAAATAAACCATAGTCAAATTCTAACAATCATAATCAAATCTTAAACAAATCTTAATCAAATCCTAGTCAAATCATAAGCAAATCCTAATCAAATCCTAATCAAATCCTAATCAAATCCTAACCAAATCCTAACTAAATCTTAGTCAAACCTTAATCATATCTTAATCAATCCTAAATAAATCCTAACTAAATCCTAATTAAATCCTAAATAAACCTTAATCAAATCCTAATCAAATCTTAAATACTCCAATTAATTCCTATAGCAAATTTAAACCTCAATAACTAATGAATGAACTATTGATTTTAACTCAAATTTATGCACACCTCTTCAAAATTAAGTTGACAATAAGCACAAAGTTTTTGAAGAAGATCAAACTCACCAAAAAGAAGATCAATCCTAATATTTGCTCGAGTATTGGCTGGCCTCCTTCAATCTCAATGTTGAATTTCCAGTGTCAATATCTTCTTATCCAAGTATTTTATTGATTTTAAATTTCTCATATATATAGGAAAATAAGTCTACAAAACACATACATAATTTTTACTCCAATCCAATTGATAGATTGCAAGAAATCTTAGAAATCCTCACTAGACCTAAAACTCTACTTCTCAAGACTCCAACCCACTTAAACCTCAATAACCCTTGATCTAACTCTTCGATTAAGCTAAAACTCACAACATATATCGAACACATATATATCCACAAATCCTCAAAATTTCACTTGTAGATCTATTGCCAAACTTATGTAATTTTTCAAAATTTATCACCCGCTTTATTTTACAAATCCAGAGTCACCCAAAACAAACTCTGACTTTGCAAAGCTCTTACAAAGTCAATACACACTCAAATCACTTCAAATTAACATTTTAAGAAAAATTATCAAGTCAACTCTCAAATTATATTCTCCAATCTTCAAAAGAACTCCAAAATTGTCATCAGAGCTCGATTTTGTGTCTTGGGGTCTGATTTCGACCTTGGTTCATAACTAATCTTCTTTGGGAATCAATATCTAGTTTTTTTAGATAATTTTTGCTGAAAACTACTCTTAAGTTCTTTCCAAAGGTGTTTATATTGTTCACTTTTTTAATCTACCTTATTTTGCTCTATTTGTGGTCCTACAAAGTGAGTAGAAGCCTATTTTGTAAAAAGGCAGTATTACCACCTTTAATTTTTCGACCCCTTGACTATTATCTATTTTTCTAAGATAATTTGTTACAATATATTTGAAATAAGATCTTCAAAAATATGATATTTTTTTCACCCTTTCACCTATTAGTTTTTTTATATCATGACACCATGATCCTTGTTGTAAAGATAAGAGCTTAATCTCTACTACTCTTTTTCAATCACTTTCTTCAAATGTGGCCATAAACTTTTTTGTGAATGAATTTAATTTATAAAGGAGTCGAAAAACCTTTTCCATTAAAGTTAGAAACCAAAAGAAAGTACTTCCTAATAGAAGTGCACCTATGAATCTAACTTGAGTAAATCCATTGGGATATTGGAAAGGATGCAACCTTAGATAGAACTTGATTTGCTATAAAAATCCTAAAATTTTAATCTTATTCCATCAAAGTTATCAAGCATATTAATCTTTATCCCTATTATACTTATAATAGTAAATATTTCTGAATTTGATCATGAGATCGATCTATTTATTTTATTCAACTGCATAATTTCTTGTTGTAAACTTTAAACTTCTTCTATTCGTGTAGGAATAGTACTTCTATGATTTACATTGAAAATACACGAGATTTTTACTCTTAGAGTATTGACAAGCTCATAAAGATCTACAATAGTTGTAAATCTATTCTTACTTTTGCTAAAAATAGCATCTATAATCTTTCCTTCTATAGACAATTCAAACAAGTTCAAAAAGTAAAATTAAGAAAAGACAATTTACAACTTCTAATATCAAATAAAAATTTCTACAAAGAAAGATAATCCACTTTCTTTAAAAGAAAATAAGTATTAAAAAATAAGATTGTTTATTTAAAAGTGGATAGTCTGTAACTTCAAAATACAACAATAGAAGTGAGATAATCTACTCACCTCAAAATTAAGACAGAAACAATAAGTTAGTACTTTTGTCAAACTGTCAAGGACATGAATCTTGAAGAAAAAAAAAACTCAATACATTCTTGTATCATTGGAAGGAACTAAAAAATCACTTAAAGATGATATAATATTGAATTAAAATGATTTTTACCAAAAACAAGTAAAATACAAAGTCTTGAAAGAAAAATAAGGATTAGAAAGGCATTGACAAGAATGAAGAAGGTTTCACTAGTGCTGCCATATATACTCTTAACTAAAAGCTATGTAGTGATGTCCTATAGAACCACCAAAACGTATTGACTTTGCAAGATATATATCTTAACTTGCAAGAAAAAAAATTATATGTATTCTACATTATTAACTTGTTTGATAAGTTGTCAATACATGGTTAACTTGTTGGCTAAGTTTCTAACCTACCAATTAACTACAAACACATGCAAAGTCCAATTAGCATCTATGAAGCTTTTTAGAAGCTTATTTAAAAGGTACTATAAAATTAACTTATTTTTATCTATTTTTATTTACTTCTATTTAATCATATAGGTATTTACTAAAATATCTATGTATATCTGTGACAAGTATGGGATATTATCGATGGTTGAGAGGACCTAACACCCATCTTTGAAGAGAACAAAGGTCAAAATATTGGGCAAATATAATTTATTGTATCTTGAATTTCATCAATACATGATAATTTCTCCTTGTCAAACTTGTGTCTAGAAGAGAGGTAATATCACGTATATACATATATATTCTAGTAAATACCTATATAATTAGGTAGAAATAGATATAACTAAATAAAAGTTTGTTAATTTCATAATACCTTCTAGAGAAGCTTCCTAAAAGCTTCATAGATGCAACTTTAACTTTATATATGTTTGTAGTTGATTAGTAAGTTAGAAACTTGGTCAATAAGTTAATCACATGTTGATAGCTTGCAAAATAAGTTCACTATGTCGTGCACATATAAAAAACTTGCCTTGCAAGTTAAAATACATGTTTTGCAAAGTCAACACGTTTTGGAGGTCCTATAACACATTGTTATACAATTTCTAGTTAAGAGTATATATGGAGGTAAGAATGAAGCCTTCTTCACTCTTATCAACACCTTTCTAGTTCTTAGTCTTGTTTCATGACTTTCTCATCTTCTCATTTTTGGCAATAGCCATTTTAGTTTAATATTATATCATTTTTGAGTGATTTTTAGTTCTTTTCAATGACACAAGAATGTATTGAAGATTTTTTTTCTTTGAAATTCATGTCCTTGAAAACGATATTTAAGTTATACCAACAACTATTATTAAGATGATTAGACAAATTTTTGCCTTTATCTAAGTTTATTTATAATAAGATAATATATTTTTTTATTTAACAATTACTTGTCTATGCTAATTATGATTATCTTCCATGATTTGATACTTTTGATTTTTTTAAAGTTGATAATCTTATAATTGGAGCTTTTAGAAATTAAATATTTAAATTACATATAGCAATGAATATATTATTAAAGAAATCTTAAGAACAACAAAAAAAAATGCATATGTTTATTATAAAGAGCAATAAGATATGATAATGTTGTTTTTATATAAAGGCTATTTAATTTTGTGATAAGTTAGATTATTGTAGAATTAGATCATTTCATATTTATAAATAAATGAATTCAAATGCATATTAATTATATTTACTAAAATCTATGAAAATCCATTATATTTTTATATATCCCTTTTAAAGCCATATAAAAAAATGGATATACTAAAAAGAAGATAATTGCTACTTCTTCCTATAGAAGTGAACAAAATTAAAGAATTTAAAGTAAAAAAAGACTTAAACTTAATGTAGAACTAAAATAAGTAAAAATATCTTATACATTGGTATAGATATGATATTAGTGAACACATATGGTAGCTATATAAAAATCTTAGAAATATACTAGAGATAGTTGATGCTTTTCATCAATGACATCTGTTAAAATCAAGATCACATATGAAGATGTCTTTTTTTATAAGTAAAAAAAAGATTCTATAATTTTTTTTTGTGACTTTTTTGTATTTTTAATTATAAATAAATAACTAAAAAAATTAATTTAAGAGCTATTATATTCTTAATTATCAAATAAGCTATTAAATTTTTTATAGCCTTGAAGACAATATAATAGAAATAAAGATCTTTAAGAACAACATATTTTTCTTCAACTAGATAGCAAGATACAATGCATTTGGTATTGCAATTATAGAAAAGAATCTTAAAACTTGGTAATATTATTGAAAGTATATATCATTCTTAATAGCATTTTTAATATTTTATTTAAAGTTATTATAAAAGCCTAAACAACAATCAAATAATAAGATGGTCTTCTTGACACAATATGAACTATTATTGATGGTTAAGAGAACCTATCAATTATTTTCAATAAAAACAAAGATTAAAATATGTGGCACCTATAACTTTCTATATCTTAAATTTTTTTAATGTGTAATCATATTTTTTTGTAGAAATTATCTCTATAAGTAGTAATGTTGTCATGAATATTAATATCAATATTAGTAGTCAGAAAGATAGGATGATTTACATAAAAGTAAGTCAATTTGATAATATCTTAATAGAAAGCCTTCTAAAAGCTTTATAGATGTAGATTTGATTTTACAAGTATTTAAAGGTAATTGATAGATTAAAAACTTATCAAAAAGTTGGCCATGTACAATACATATTGATTACTTATTTTACAAGTTGGTCACATGTTGCACATATTGGCTATGTACGGTACAAGTTGGTTATATAGTATACAAGTAGAAAACTTGTCTTATAAGTTAGATGTATATTAGATGATTTATAAAACATTGCCATATATCTCTTTAGTTAGATAATATATGTAGAAGTAAGAATAAGGCATTTTTTACTTTAAATAATTCATTTCTTGTAATTAGTTTAGTTTTAAGAATTTTTAATATTCTTTTCATGTATTGATTCTTGGTTCTACTTATTAAATCTTTAATTTTTCAATTATAAAAATTTGAGAAGTTAAATCTATTAAACTATGGAATAACCATAATAAATAAAAATAGTATTATTTATGATAAAAGAATATAATTATATTATTATTTTTTATTCGTATTAAGATTGTATTTAATGGTGTATTGTAAAATATATTCAAATACTTAATTTGTATATTTTATTTGGTTATTCATTTAAAGATAAAAAATAAATAAAATAAACTCAACATTTCTTCTTACACAATAGAGATTATCTTTTAAAACCTTAATACAAATTAGGATTATTTTTAAACTTTTTTGTATAAGTAATAGTTTTAATATTATATAAAATAAAAAAATTTAATTAGACAAAAAATTAAATCCATAAAAATTTGAAATTTAAAATAAAATACATTAAATTGATTTATTTACTTATTTTAAGATAAATAAATGTTAAAATAAGTCTATAATGTAGACTTTTGGCTATATATATATATATATATATATATATATATATATATATATATATATATATATATGTATGTATACTTTTACATATTATAGATTTTTTTATTTTTTTATTTAAAGATAAGATCCACAAATAGTATTATTAGAAGTAATTAATAAAATTTATAATAATCTAATAATATTTATTATTTTAAAATTCCTAA
Source organism: Physcomitrium patens (assembly GCF_059467195.1). Taxonomy (NCBI): domain Eukaryota; kingdom Viridiplantae; phylum Streptophyta; class Bryopsida; order Funariales; family Funariaceae; genus Physcomitrium; species Physcomitrium patens. Next base: position 7,600,187 of record NC_143423.1, on the reverse strand, counting down.
TAAACTTTATAATTTTAAATATATTATGTCAAAAAATTATATAACATTTAGATGGATTTGATACTTTTAAATTAAACTTTCTTCTTGATTTGTTTAAAAAACTTTACAACTATGTAAAGTAAAATCATTCTTTAATCCAAATTAGTAACATAGACTCACTTAATGATTGCTTTAAGTATATAATAAAATTAAAAATTCTAAAGAGTAAAGGTTTAAAATTTTTAAAAATAAAATAAATAATAGAAATAATATTATTATTATGAAACAAGATATATTTTATTTTGGATTTGTAATGATAAATGATAAAAATTGAAATAAAACAAAAAACCTCTTAATTAGAATTTTTCCTATTTCATGACATTTAAAACATGTAAAATTGATTTGGAATTAAATATTTATGACACACTAAAACATATGAAATAAAATATGTAAGAATAAATATTAATTTAACATTTATATTATAAGTAATCTTATTTAGAAAGTTAAGAATTAGAGTTCTATCAAGATTCATATTAGTGTAGAAGAGTGTCTTTGAAGGGCCTTAAGGCACTAATCTTATCTTCTTATCAACACCTAAAGCTAATATAATCCATATACAATTAATGCACCAAAATCAATATTGGTTGTTGTCATATTATGTTCTTTTACTAATAATCATATTCATTTCAGGGTAGTATAGGAACTTTATTCTTAAACATGATTTGTAAAAATATATTAGTTTAAATACTTTATAAGGCCTTCAAAATTTGCTCCAATACTTCAAATTGGCTGTCAAAAGTTAATAATATATTCTTAGACAAATCTCTTAAAACATATTCTTAAAATTACTAAAAAAATATATCACTAAATCATAAATAGTCTATAAATGATTCTTTAAAGATTAAATCAAGAATAAGCTATCTTAACTTATCTTAATAATTTTTAATATTAAAAAATATAAATGTAATCAACTAATTTTCACATCAAGTGCATAAATTACAAACAAGTCATGGCATCTTTTTTAATGCATCTTCTACCTAGTAATTATTATATGTATATTTTTAAAAAAAATATCATGAATATAATAGATAATTTTGGACACTATTTTTTAAAAATTAGGAAGTAAATAAATAAATAAATAAATAAATAAATTCTAAACAAATTAAAGATTGTTTCTACCAAGACTTAATAAAGACTTTGTTTCTAAATTATATTAATCTATAAAGTACTTGTGGTTATAAAATTATTTTAAAGCTGTGGAATTATATAATAGTTTTTAAATTATTCTAAAATATTATGTATTATTAAATTTATCAATTATTATTTACCAAAATAATATGTAAGATTTTTTTATACCTAAATTTTCATATAACTATTAAAAAAATTATAAAAAACTTTAAAAAAAATTTAAAAAAAAAAAAAAAAAAAAAAAAAAAAAAGAGAGATCACTACCAAAAGACTATTTAAAATTTTTACAAGCCATATTTTTTGGAGAGATGGCATTTTTAAAAGATACAAAAAAAATTTTGATTTTTTTAAATTTTTTATAATATCTAGTCATTATTTGAATAGTATTACAATAAATTCTAAATAATAAAAAAAATGTAAAGATGTATATGAAAAGAAGAATATTAATATTTTATCTAAATACTAAATTTATAATTATATAATTTTCTTTCATAAAGAATTTAATTGGTATTTGAATTAGTTTATAGTTTGTTATTAAATGGATTACCAATCATTAAGAAATCTATTGATAAAAGTCTTGTAACTATTTTTTTTAGTATTTAATTTTTTCATGCAAGTATACTTTTAAATTGTAATTTTATTTGTTATGTTAAGTTTCTTAATCAATTAAGTGAAGTTAAGATCTACAATAAAATATATCAATACTAATCATATAATATTATATGTATAATAAAATAAAGTGAATTAAATATTATATTTAACATAAATGAGACCAATTTATACATAATTTTATGATTTTTAGACTTCAAATGCTCCAGTTTCTTATATATATATATATATATATATATATATATCATTGGAATGTGTATCTCCAATGATAGTTTGTAGATAGATTTTAAATAAGTAGTAACCATCATGAATTTTAAAAATCTAAAAACTATATGAAATATTTAACAATTTTTAGAATTTGTAAAATTTTATAGAGCATTTAAAAAAATGATATCATATATTTATTTTTTAAAATGGTCTTACTAATTTAATTGTAATTTAAATCAGCTATAGTTATAATTATATGAAGAACCTCAAATATTTCATTTAACATGTATCTTAAATTATTTTCCAAACTAAGATCAAATACTGACAATAAGATCTTGTGAAATAAGAAAAAAAATGTAAAGATCATCTCTTCTAACTGTTTTGCAAGATAGATAATTCACTACCATTGGATTTATTTTAAGAACAGTCATGTGCATAATTGTCAATGAATCATTTAGCTTATTTTTCGCTTAATAATGTTAAAATAAAAATAACTATCATAAATTTACAAAAAAATAAAAATAAAAATAAATAAATAAATGGCATGATATAATGTATTATGACTATCCCTAATATTGTTAACACATTTCTTGTATTCCAATCTATGCTCAAGACTCTATAGTTTCTTATATATATATATATATATATATATATATATTACTTATCTTATTTCGTTTAGTGATATAAGAATTTATTATCTTTTCAAAGATAAATATAAATTTATATTCTTGAATGAATAAAAGAATATATATATATATATATATATATATACACACACATTTCATTAGTGCATGAGTGTATTAGTTTTTAGCTTTATATTTTTAAATTATATATATATATATATATATATATATATCTTTTTTGGTATTTTTACAGATAGATCAAGAGAGAGAGAAAAATAAATAAATAATCATAATACATCTGATATATATATTGATTATATTTTCTTACCAACATCAATCTAAAATTACAAGATTAGTTAGAAATTTTAGTATACTAAACATTGTTACACCAATATTATCTTTAACAACTACTTTTACTGATAAGGTTTTACATGCAATACCTCCAAAAGATAAACATTAACTATCTACAAGCTTAATATGTATAAGTTTATTTTTTTTGTACTAAATATGTCTTATAATACATTGCAATATTTTTATTAAGCAAAAGAAAAACATTTTAAAATGTAATGATATAGAAGTAAAATAATATTTCTTTTTATTTGAAAAGTAGATTTTACAAAAATTAAAAAATATATACATGAAAAGAAAACTCAAATATACATAAAAATATTACAACACGAGAAAACTCAATCACATTCAGAATAGAATCTACTTTGTATGTATCCATTCAGAGTAATAAACAAATGTTCTAAATTTTTAATGATATTACTGAAACTACAATGTCCTTTAGGATTTTTAAGATACTTAATATGCCAGATTATTTTTTGTGATATTTTGACATTTAGGAAGTCCTACAGCCAAATTTTTAAAATCAAATGGCCCTTGGAAGCAGAATATTCATACTACATGGTAAAATTGACAACTACATCAAATAATTGTTTTGAAAGTAACAATATCAAGCGATTAAACAAAATTCGTGATAAGATAAGCAAATCATAAACATACCTGATTCAAAATCAAACCATATGATGCTTGTGGTTTGATTTTGAACAGTATGGTTAATCTTTCATTATGTAATATATATCATCAGAAGCATCTTATTCAAAACATTTGAACAAAAAATCAAGATATGTGATGCATGCTTAAAGGAAAATAATGTGATTTGAAAAAAATCAAATAAAAAAAAGTAAGCAATTGTACAGAAAATGGATACTAGGCATGAAGAGAATCGCTCAGTTCAAAATATTAAAAAACAGAAGAGAAATAAAAAAGACAAAACAAAACAAATTGACAAAGGGTTTGAAGGGATAAGGAATTCAATCCCCAATATCAGTATTGTTGAAAACATTTGAAAAGTTTTCGGTAAACCAAAGATGAAAACATTGCGAATAGAGTAGATGATCTAAGATTTATTCACAAATGCCAATTAATTGCACTACATACTGTAGAATAAATAAAATTAAGAATATAAGCAAACATAACATCTAAAACTTCTTAGCGCTTTGATTTGGTACTCAAACAGAACAGCACAAAGTTTATTTTATGCCATCAGAATTTTTTATATTTTAAAAATTATAACTATTTATAATGTAATGATAAATTTCTCACTCAGTCACTTGCCAATAAAATCCAAATATTTTAAAATAATAATAATAATCTCAAATCATAATACCTCACAGTATGCTACTCTAAAATACCATAACAATTTGCAGCCTATTGCAGCACAACTTCTAGTTCTGAAATAGGCATCAAAACATACCATTCATGTAGTCTAATAGAATGTATTCCATTACCAAAAGCCAAACAATCCCACTTTCTTATACTAAAATATTTTGACAAGCAATCAAGAGGAGATCAGAAATCAGTCACTTTTTCTTTTTACAATCTGCTTTTTCATTCGGTCAGAGTGTCATAATGGTGACATATTTCTTACTCTTTCTCTCACAGTTTAAAAATATTTCATTTGGTGTCACCCACTTCAAGTAACTTTTAAAGCTGTTGTGAACTTTTTCCATTTTTTATTTTTATTTATAAATAATAGAACAATGAGCAATGAGATGCTTCTTGTACACCTGTCAAGGAAGTTACTTATTTATTTGACGGGCAGAATCCAGGCCTGAGCACGTACGTGCTGTCAGAACACGAAACAACTCGTTTCCACAAGTGTGAAAAGCATACTTGCTCTGGGTGGTCACGACGAGAGAGCGTGACAGAGCAGTGAATGGTGTCCGAATTGTCCACGTGAGCAGCGGTGACGTGGACAAATTAAGGGCCCTCCGCAAGGGTCCTGCGAACGTCGCCAAACGGATCCTTTCCCGCCACATGTCCACATCGTCACGGGCCTTGTGTGCTGCTGCCTTGTCAATGCTTGAGTCATTCCTTGTGCCTCTCTCCGCTGATTCCTAAATTCTATTTCTCGGGGTTTTCATTGCACACTGTTTTTTCTCCATTTGGTGTTGATATTTTATGAAATCCTTCCTTGTAATATTATTTCTTTTAAACATTATATTGATTCAGAAAATTCACAAAAATCCTCTAATTTCAACAATTGTTTTTGAAATACAGAAAAACAAAAAAAATAATAATGCAGTAAATGTACTATCATTTGCTTTATAACAATGTAATAAAACAGTATTCATTACGAGCATTACTACTTTGACATATAGGCGTACAATAATGTCAACCTAAAATTTAGAAGTGAGAGTGAGAGCTTGATTGATATACTTTGGAAGCCAAATACTTGTACCCTATTTCCCAAAAAAAGAAATCCGCCTGAAAAAAGTAACACAACCAAGTCAATAAAAATAAAAATAGTTCAACAATATTAAAATCATACTTCAATTCTCTCTACCCTTCTGCACAATGAAGAAACATATTTCACAAATTCCCAAACTTCATTCCCCTCCAACCTTTTTAACAAAGAAAAAATGTAGCCTTTATTATATTACTTGAGTTAACTGTTTCTTCACTGTCCCATGATAATTTTTGAAGTTTCATTTCTGTGATTGTTTGAATATACAATTAAAATTATACATATTTTACAAAACTATGAGAAGGTCCCTTCAGTAAATGCCAAGGCTACAGAGCATTGAGCAGTTAGAAGAGAACTATTATCAAGAGGATCCTAAATAAATATCTGCACACCCGTTCCTTGAAAATGATTGACACGTACCCAGGTCCTCCCCCAAAATGCTCCGACGTGGACCCTGGTGATCCCCTGGTCACATCGCGCACACACCCCTCATCACTCACTCCCACTCTCGAGTCGCCGTGATGTGTCTCAATGTTAAGCACCAATTGTTGCAAGGGCGTGGATAGGCCCATCATGGCTGCCCGCGAATATAATGGTAAAGTAAAAGTCTCCAGGGCAGTCCTTTTTCTTGTAAAGGGAGGGTTACCTTCTGCTGCCCGCGAAAATAATGGTAAAGTAAAAGTCTCGCGAGCAGTCCTTGTTCTTGTACAGGGAGGGTTATCTTCTGCTGCCCGCGAAAATGCTGGTAAAGTAAAAGTCTCAGGGGCAGCCTTTTCCTTGTAAAGGGACGGTTATCTTCTGCTGCCGCGAAAATAATGGTAAAGTAAAAGTCTCGCGGGCAACCTTTTCCTTGTAAAGGAAGGGTTGTCTGCTGCTGCCCGAGCTTTGCAGTGAAAAGCAAGGGCAGTTCTCATGAAAAAAGGACAGCTCCCCTCCTTGTCTCCGTTCACACTGTGCGTTGTTCTCACTCGAGCGGATGACAGTACTGGATGATATAAAGATGAATGATACTTCGTCATATCCTTTGTATATGACTTATTTGATTGGAACATATTTATTGTATATAAATATATAAAATACACTACACACACAGATATAAATATTATTTTTAAAAAAAATATCTTAAAGTATTATTTTTTTCTTAATATCTTTTGTTAAAAAAACCTCCAATTGAACACCAATTATATTAAATATATTATGTGTATATTAGAAAAAGCCATTATTTTTTATTATTTAAATATATATATATATATATTTTTACATACCTAAAATTAATAGAAGTAACTATAATTTTTTTCTAGATAAGTGTATATATGCATATATATATATATATATATAGAGAGAGAGAGAGAGAGAGAGAGCTTTTCAATTTTTCAAACCACCTCATTAGATATTATACATATTTCTACTAATGACATACTTTAAACTATTAATAAAATAAATAAATAGATATATTTAATTATAAGAACCACCAAAGTTTAATTTTAAAAAATCTATCTTTATAGATTATTTTAAAATATAAAAAATTAACACTTTAACAATATAATTACTACTTGTAATTATATTGTTTTTTATGTTATTTATTAAATCTATAATACTATTATTTTTTTAAAAAAACTTTGATTGATGTTACAATAATAATAGCCTATTACTATTTATATATAATCTTATTTCTAATATAATATAAATTAAATTAATTATTATTAATCTAGTAAATTAAGACATTCTTGTTTCTATTGATAATGAGTATTAACAAAGTTTAATAGCAAAGCAACAAAATTAGAACTCTAAGAAACATAAAAAGATTAAATGAAATAATTGTACTGCCAAATTCTATAAATTTAGATATTTTTTTACAACTATTTTATTTCCTATTTTCAACAAAAACGATTAAATCTTTGTAAGATTTTAATTTTGAGTACAAGCATACTTGTCAGATCATCACTCATGTCTCAATAATCTTTGACAATCATATGATATAAAATATTTAGTTAAAAAAAGAAAAAAAATGATACTTACTATAATCCACCAACAAATAATTGCTTAGCTTTTATAAATTCTATTACATTTTTTTCTCCAACAATATGATATTTCAGAATCAAAATATACTTAATAGAAGGTTTCAAATATGGTACTTTTGCAAAACCAAATAACTAGAATTTAGTACTTGATATTTCCAAGATCACTCAAAATATCAAATCCAAAAAATCATTGTTCAAACTTCATTATCCCTTGATGTTATTACATGATTCAAACTTTATTACCTCCCCAGTATGGAGTCAAAGAGGGAAGAGAGCTAAGATGAGCGATGTAGTTTTTGATGTTTGATCTCACCCACCTTGTGACATGGGTGATTTGGTGAAGTATCAAGTGATATTTTGAAATATCACATGATACTTTGAGCAAATATTATGGGTGAAATATCATCCCAAAAGACCATGTTTTAGACCCCCTAATGTAAATAACTTTTGATTTACAAATAATCTAGCTATCAATTGATGAAGGTACAAAAAACATATATCTATTTTAGCAATTCTTCTATAAAAAACATGCAAGAATTTTGCAATTCTATTACAAAAAAGAAAATGCATCAGATCCTTCTATTTATAAAAATAACCTACATAGCAATTGGAATTCAAGATAAACAAGTTTTTTGTACTTAGATTATTAAGATCATTAAAAACATGCAAGAATACATGTTAAATAGACTAAAAAGAATATTATTTAAGGCAATAAGATGAGTTGTTAAGAGAAATTACTTAACAATTTGGAAACTTTTAAAATGTTATTATTTTATTTATTTGTAGTTATTAGAAAGACTATTGACATTATATTTTTTAAATATCATTTTTTCATAAGATGACCTTTACATAAGAAAATTTTGGGCTATAGTAATAAAAAGTATACAACCATTTTTTTTTTTTTTTTTATTGAGATTAATAAGACATTTTTTTTTCATGTATTTTTAAAAGGTAGTATATCTATCTATCTATCTATCTATCTATCTATATATATATATATATATAGATATAGTATTTTACTGTTTATCTTTTTTTATTACCTTATTAATTTGTAGTTGAATGTGGTTTGATTGTTAAGCAAGAAACTATTATATAACTTTATGGAGGTTTTGATCACCAGCCATTTAGTTTTTAAAATGTGTGTTATTTAATATTCATTAAAAATCAACCATCAGAGATTAAATCTACACGTTCTCAATGCAACATAAATTCTCATATTTTGGTCCCTTATTTATGTTTTTTGTTTAAAAAATAAACAATTTCATGTGTTCTGAACAAAAAAGAATTAGTAACACGTGTGGAATATATATATATATATATATATATACACACACACACATGAATATATTTATAATTTTACATCACGGTAATTTTTAAAAAATCTGTCGTAATAAAACCAATATACAATTCTTTTTTTCTTTTTTTTTTCTCTTCTTTTTTTTGGATTTATTTCACAGTATAGAGAACCTACCAAAATTGTATTTTCTTGTAAGACTACAATAATCAAAATCTGACATGACATAGTTGAATTGTTGTAGCAAATACAAGAAAGAAAATAATAGATTTTCATCATATCTACAGCAATTCAACAACCTCTCAAGAATCTGAGCAATACTTTTGCATGTACAGAATCACATACACCACTGCCTTTGCATCTTCACAAGGACAGTGCCCATAAAACCCCCACTATTTTAAGGAGCTGTGTGAAAACATGAGGGTGTGAAAAAAACAAAGCATGTGCAATGATTTGTAGAATACAAAAGTACTCTGTGGAGTTTGCAATGAAATTGTAATTTTATTCATCTTTCAAAGCACTGGAAATGATGAAATTGTGCATCAACAAAATGCAAACTAAGTGACAAAAAAAAAATAAGGATTCCAAAGTGGGACAAAGGAGTTCATTTGAAAAGGAAAAGGAAGGGAGAAACAGCCACGAGAGCAGAGACAAAAGCAAGCTGGGAATTGAGTGCCGCTGATATGGCTTCATAAAGGATCCTACATTGATGGCGTCTGTAGAGTTCGAATGTTGGGGAACACAAACTCGGGAACTGATGGTTCTGCGATGTTCTACGTATCATCTGGCTCAGGCACTCCAGCTCACGCTGCAAAAGCCCATTTGGCATGTAGGATATCAATTCAGTTTTTCAAGTCAATGTGTCCTCTTTTCTATTTTCTACTTTATTTTTTGTTTATTCTGTGTTATTATCGCTGGGGATGGAATTTGAAATGTCGCGTGTTATGATGATACGGCAACACTCATTGATTGAAAAGATTTAAAATAACCAATTTTCAAGCAAATTATTGTTTCTTAATTTAACTTTTTCTGGTTCTTTAAACCAAAAAAAAAAAAAAAAAAAAAAAAAAAAAAACCAATATTGTGGTCGGTAAACCAGTGATAAGCTTCATAGTTGCATATCTAGTAAAATACTCAATTCTAGTTAAAAAAAAATGTCTATATATATGTGTGTGTGTGTGTGTGTGTGTTTAATTTATTGCCATGAATGAAAATAGAACATGGTGCAAATGAAAGTCTTGTGTAGAATGTTAAAGAGAAGCAACAAAACCAGTCATGATCAGTCATTTGATTCAACTTTTAGTGTTGAAATAACTTCAATAAAGTAACTCACACAACAGCTGCTTCTCAACAATATACATAAATCAATAATTCTGTATACACACATTCATACATACATTATTATTATTATTATTATTATTAGCTGTTTACTGGTTTCTAATGTTCTTGCTCTATTAACTATGTTGGTAAATATTGTAGACCTGATGCTCTTTACATTCTTACTAAAATCTGATTATAAGACCATTGAACTTATTTGTATGTTCATTACAAACAAAAATGCTACAGCCTAGTTTGTTCACATGTATGTATGTCTGCATGCTTTGTGTGAAGTAGTCTCTACATTGAATGAAAAATATGTCTGCGGGATTCCAAACAGAATAAAAAAATAAAAAAATGACTGCAAGTTATTTTAACATAGAATTCAGATATTGGCAACAACCTCATGTCTGAGTCAGCAATTTTATTTTATTTTATTATTGTCTCCATATCTGAGGAAAGAATGAGGCTTATCCACCCACTTCTTAATGTATATCTATTTATAGAATGGGTTTGCATGGTGCACAGGCCCCACTTCTTCCTTGCCATTCCAAAGGAGTGTCTCCCATGCATAACAGTTATCATATTTGAAGTCCATTTAAAAACATACCACTATTTTTTTTAGTATAAAATATAATTTTATTTTACAAATGTCACGAGGTAGTCATTTAAAAAAAAAAAAAAAAAAAAAAAAACTCCTAAAAAGTTAATCTTGCCATATTTTGATAGAATGTTAATAAACTAATTGATTCACAATCCTCTAAACAATGCCACCCAATGGTTGTAAAATCAATTATTCATATAAAAATCACTGATCAATCAAAACACTCTATGTTACATACATATAATTTCATTTTTATTTATTTTTTTGTATTTTTTTTCTGGATTTTTACAAGAAAATCAAGTTAAGTAAATCCTACAACCAAAGCAAGTAGATGTCATCCCTCCATCCCCCTCACACATACACCTACATTATATATGTAATATATATACATATATTTATATCGATATTCATATTTACATAATTTTAAGAAATTGATAAATCGATTCAAGTGATTACTAAATCAACCCACTCATCTCAACCATAATAAAAAAAAAAAAAAAAAAAAAAACGAAAAAAAAAAAAATCCCTGCCAAATCCACATTGGTCGAAAACCAATGAAAAAATGGTTGGATCATGAACCAATGATGTTGGGTGGGTCAATTTAGTAAATGTTCAGATAAATTTAACAATTCCTTATTTTTACTATATTTACATAAATCCAGAAGGAATGAGAATATTCTCCGTGAGAGCAACATTTTTGGAATGTGAAACACCATTGAACTGTACGAGAGTGTCATATAACCACCCCATTCCCACTCCATCACAAACCCTAATCACCGTCTGCGTCTCCGTCCGTCCACATCCGCCCGCGTTCGTCCACGTTCGTCGGACTGACGGACGGCCAGAGGCGTGAGAGCCAAGGAGACGGAGACGGGGACACTGAGCGAGACACGCACAGACGCACGCACTCAAACAGCGGGTTCCTTACAACACCACCACTACCAACCAGCAGCAGCAGTCCTGGTGGCGGCGATGGAGGGCACCGATCGCGCGAGCGCGCTTGTTCAGGCATCATTCCAAAGGAAAGTGCAAGGTCGTCGCCGAACCACAACTGCAATTCGGCAACGGAACCCAACGAAAAAGCCCACCGCTTTTTTCGTTGGTCGCCCAGTTCATTTGCAGTCCCTCAGTGCCGCTGAGCTTTTGTTTGTGTGTGTGAGAGAGAGAAAGTGGCTCTGCGAGAGGGAGGGGTGGGGGAGGGGAAAGTGAAGGGGGTTCTCAATTGATTTGGGGTTCTTTATTGCCACTTTATTTGCTCACCAACCTGCTCTCCCACATACCCGGTTCGTTGATGACAGGGCCTGACACAGTCTCTGCCGCAATTGCCATCGCATTGTGTACTGTGCTGGGAATTGATGGGAGCTGAGGTGATGGATGCTTTCGCAATCCTCCCCGCTGCAGGATCGTCATCAGTTGGGGGAGATCACTGATCTGGCGATGCGAGCTTGAGTTTGTTGCTTGACTTTTTGTGGGGGAGAGCGGGAGGAGTCCTGGTAGGGTGATCAATGTGGAGGTTATGGGTAGTTGCCATAAATAGTGTTGCTGGGGTGTAGTTGGGACGATCAGTGTGTGAGTGGAGAGTGTGATTGTTGTCGTGGCAGCGGATGATTATATCGCTGTTGCCATGCAGCGGAGGTTTCAGTTGTAGTGGACTGCTCTCTGTCTCTCTCTCTCTCTTTGCCTGCCTGCCTCCCTGTGGCTCTGTTGCGGGGGCAGCTGCAGCTTCCTTTCGGGGTTGGGAAATTCGTGTTGAGGGCGAGAGAGGTGTGTGTGACCTGGTGCTCGAATGCAAGCTTGCTGATGGGTGCGTTGGCATGAGGCCTGTCGTTTAGAGGATCGTGCGGCGCTGCTATTACCAGTGTGGTACTTGATGCTTTAATGTACAGAGTGCAAATGTTTGTGTGCTCCTTGTAAAGATTGGAGAGTGGCACTTTGGAACCGAAGCGGTGGAGTGTGAATGAGAGTGGCGGCGTAGAGCCATTCCCTGAATTATCAACATCTTGTTGACAATTTGTTCACACTCCATTTTTGGTGGACTGCTTTGAAGTTACAACCAATCGCAAATATGTTGATGAGCAAGAGGCCCAAGATTGCAGCGCTGGACGGAGACATGAGTGCCATCATCAGCAGCAAAGGGCACATTGGGTATGGCACTACTGTTTCGTCTCCGACGTTCCAGCTAGAGCAGCCGTACACTAACGGTCTCATTGGTGCCGCCTTCCCGGAGAAATGTATGGTCGGGTTTCGCGATGTGAATGCTCAGAGCGAGGATCCTCTGAACTGGGGGAAGGTCGCTGCTGGGCTGGCGGGTAGCCACTTACAGGAGGTGAGGCAAATGGTGACGGCCTTCTTCGAGTGCAGCGTTGTGGTGCTGGAAGGCGCCAGCTTGACCATTGCGCAAGTGGCTGCCATTGCGAGGAGGCCGGAGGTAAAAGTGGTGCTCGACGCTGACACTGCCAAAGAACGGGTGGACGAAAGCTCCGACTGGGTGCTGTCGTGTGCCTTGAAGGGCACTGACACTTACGGCGTCACCACGGGTAATTCGGCCAATCCCTTCCGCTACCTCTTTTTCTACCCCAATGTCTGATGTTCAAGTAATCAACACTAACATGTTAACGAAATTACGGATGTGGTACAGACCCCAATCATGAGAATCCAAATCATGTTGAACCTCAGCTTACCGCATTCCTAATTTTAGATGCGTCACGTTGCTCGCATCGTAATTGTGGCAATTAACTCGGTGGTCGCACTTGGAGACTAAACACTTTTAGTTTCTGGAGGGCAATCTTGAAGATCTCATGCGACACTTTGGTGAACCGCAGGGTCAATGTACACGCCGCTGTGTCGATAGATACGTAGTGCGTTTCGACAACATGAATATTCTCATAACCTGGCAGATTTGTGCCCACGCAATACCGTAGGAGACCAACTGCTAGTCTTCCTTTTCGGCGATGACGTCGATTTATCTTGTTCCTAACTAAACGAACTACTTTTTATTGGTATCACAAACCTTTATTTATAGTCTGTGTGTATGCCACCCTAGTCCAAAAATAGGACGCTCGATGTTCTATCTATACTTTGTCGACTGGTGTAAATCCTGGGATGTTGGATGTTTGACGCAGGGTTTGGAGCGACTTCCCACCGCAGGACAAACCAGGTAGCCGAGCTGCAGTTCGAGCTTATCCGGTTTCTGAACGCCGGAATTGTGGGCAAGGGCGACGGCAACACGCTGCCATCGCCTACCACTCGGGCTGCCATGCTCGTTCGCACCAACACTCTAATGCAGGGTTACTCCGGGATCAGGTGGGAAATTTTGGTGGCGATAAGCAAGCTGCTGAACGCCAATGTGACACCAAAGCTGCCGCTGAGAGGAACGATCACTGCTTCAGGGGACTTGGTACCATTGTCATACATTGCGGGATGTTTGACAGGGCGGCAGAATTCTAGAGCTTACACGGCGGAGGGGAAGGAGGTGACCTCTGAGGAAGCGCTGCGAATCGCTGGGGTGGGAAAGCCATTCCAGTTGGAGCCTAAGGAAGGACTTGCTCTCGTGAACGGGACTGCGGTTGGGTCAGCTCTGGCATCCACTGTTTGCTTCGACGCGAATGTGTTGGTCGTGATGGCTGAGGTTCTGAGCGCGCTCTTCTGCGAGGTGATGCAAGGGAAGCCGGAGTTTGCGGACCCTTTGACGCATAAATTGAAACATCACCCTGGGCAGATGGAGGCCGCGGCGATGATGGAGTGGGTACTGGATGGAAGCTCCTACATGAAAGCCGCCGCAGAAGCACATGCCACAGATCCGTTGAGTAAGCCCAAACAAGACCGCTACGCGTTGCGAACCTCCCCGCAGTGGCTCGGGCCCCACATTGAGACAATCCGAGCTGCGACGCACTCCATTCAGAGGGAAATCAACTCCGTAAACGATAACCCCTTAATTGACGTCTCCAGGGACATGGCGCTACATGGGGGTAATTTCCAAGGCACCCCCATCGGCGTGTCCATGGACAACATGCGCTTGTCGATCGCTGGAATCGGCAAGCTTATGTTCGCACAATTCTCTGAGCTCGTCAATGACTTCTACAACAACGGCTTGCCTTCGAATTTGAGTGGAGGTCCAAACCCCAGTCTGGACTATGGCATGAAAGGAGGCGAGATTGCCATGGCATCCTACACCAGCGAGCTTCAATACCTCGCTAACCCCGTTACCACACACGTCCAGAGCGCCGAGCAGCACAACCAGGACGTGAATTCTCTGGGATTAATCTCTGCCCGCAAAACCGCTGAGGCCATCGAAATCCTGAAGCTTATGACTTCCACCTACTTAGTCGCCCTCTGTCAAGCCATCGACTTGCGCCACCTCGAGGAGACAATGCAAGCAACCGTGAAGACCGTGGTGGCACAAGCTGCGAAGAAGACGCTTTTCCTGGGCACGAATGGTGCTCTTCAAGTGGCCCGTTTCTGTGAGAAGGAACTCTTAAAAGTCGTCGAGCGCCAGCCAGTCTTCACATACGTTGACGACCCGGCGAACACAAAATATCCATTGATGGAGAAGCTTAGACAAGTCCTGGTTGAGTATTCTCTCAAGTATATCACTGAGAAGGACGACGGCTTGTCGATTTTCAACAAGATCCCTGCATTTGAGGAAGAGGTGAAGACTCAATTGCGGCTCGAGGTGGCTGCCGCGCGTGCAAGCTTCGATAATGGCGTATCCCCGATTCCTAACCGAGTGATGGACTGCAGGTCGTATCCTCTCTACCAGTTCGTAAGGTCTGAGCTCGGTACTGCTCTGCTCACTGGACAGAGCTCGCAGTCTCCCGGAACCGATTTCGAGAAGGTTTACGATGCGATTTGCGAGGGAAGGCATGTAGCGCATTTGATGAAGGTCTTGGAAGGCTGGTCATGCGTGCCGGGGTCGTTGTGTGTATAAATTGCCAGAATCTGGGTGACCCAACGAGGGATTTGTGACGGTGAACGTGCACACAAGTCGATGATTCACGACTTGTGTGCTGCAGAGAGTATTTGGATCATGCCATTTTTTCGACCTCGTTTACTACACCGGTGGACAGAAGTTAAGATATTGTTGTGCAGATATGCAGATTAGAAAATTCTGGATATTACCACTAGACGTTCGTGGAGACCTTAGAGAAAGAAAAGCAACCCCATTCTCCAGCCATTCTAGTGGTGGACTATTTACCATCTTTGAGCCGCTTTCTCAACATTGACATATATGTAATTCCAATTTTATAGTTAAAAATCTGATTTCTGATATGTATTGATTGGCCCATTCTTACCCCTCCGTGTTATTTAGTAACAGAGTTAAGCGATCGATTGTAGACATTGGGCTGTTATCAGACCTCGCAACTTTGCTGATCAGAAGCCTGATCCTACAACTGTGAAACTGTCGGCTGTGTAACCTCATTGATTCTTTTCGGGAATATAGTAAGGTCATTTGCAAATGGAGTGAGATGCAATTGTCAAAATACAGTCCCCTTCCTGTGGCTGTATACGTCTGTCTGAGTCCTCTTTTGCTTTTTAGTGTCAGTTTCATTGCACACCACTGTAAATTCATACGACAAGAACGCGGGCTTCCTCTCACACCATACGGAGGCAAACTTGATAGTGGACTTGTCTCTTCAGCACATGTCAGTGTGTCCTCAAGTTGCGATTCAGAAAATCTTCATGCAAAGCAAACAGAAATGGTTGTTATCACCACATACAGCAGCATGTACAAAATTTATGGCTTTGCGGTTAGTGTGGTAGTAGAGGGTTACCGCCATTTGTTACAATGGAGAACATATGCTAGAGCAGTTCGGAAAAATGGAATTTACTCCGGCGCACCGAGGAGCTGCTCCACAGTGCCACACGTTCATGTCGGCGTCGTGCCTGGTGATGGCCTCTAAAGAAATGACAGAAACACAAGCAAGTATCACTAAAGTGTTAGAATTGTGCTGGAAGAATGCTGGAATTATCTGTGAGGAGTTGAGACATCTGTTAACAGGAATTTTAAACCTGTATGCCCATCTAGCAACAGTGAGACGACTGTGTACAAACTGTAAAGCGGTAAGCACGATTTCTCGTGGCAGTAAAGAACAGTGCCACACAGAAATTCAGCTCGCACTTACCAAGAGAAAAAAAGCGAATTGCTCCACACATCTGTGTCCAGGTGGACAAAATACCTCTTAACCGAATAATGTTTTTCTTCTAAAAGTTCATTACCAAAACCAGATATCATGCGGAAACACTGATCAACACCGCCCTACAGAATTTGTCGTAAAAGCCGAGCCAT
This sequence comes from Physcomitrium patens, assembly GCF_059467195.1. Taxonomy (NCBI): domain Eukaryota; kingdom Viridiplantae; phylum Streptophyta; class Bryopsida; order Funariales; family Funariaceae; genus Physcomitrium; species Physcomitrium patens. The sequence continues at coordinate 7,583,307 of NC_143423.1, read as the reverse complement.
AACCTAATTTCCAGTTGCTAGGCTCTCCAAAATGTGAGCAGATTCAGAAATCTTGCTAGACTATAAGGTGCTGAACTTAAAATTATGATGAAGTTAGAATGCATCTTCATCTTTCAGAACAAGTACAATTGAAGAATAGCTAATCATGGGGTACAAATTACTGTTCAGGAAGTTTGAGGTCTGGGCCAAGACTACATCAATGTTGGGGACATCGTCAACGAGGAAATCGTAAGGGGTGGGCTTGGAAGTGTCTACCAAAGGGTACCACTTTGCCCCTACGCGATCAGGCAACGTGACCATCACTGGAAGATGGCTTGCGTTGAATGCAATATAAAGTTCCCTCTTCTGCTGGTCAACCTGCAATCAAGTCGATCAAATTAGTTGCCTAATCGAGATACACAAAGAATTGGAACATCAAAATTACATAAATAAACATCTAGTCCAAGTAGCCAAACAAGAATAAAGTCGAGCAAGGGCTTCTCAAGACCATAAACAACCACAAAATAGCAGCTTATAATTTTCAGTAATATGCAGTTTCTGAATACCTTAATGCATGAGAGGATTACATGGTTAACATACGAAAGGAGCTGCAGAAAACACAATTTGTACTGAACGACAGCTACAAAATAAATGAATATGAAATTACCAGGGTGAAGGCCACAAATTTGCTGGACTCCGTCCAGTCGGGAGTATTAGGAAATATTCCATGCCACTCAAGCCTATCTCCAGTGAGAAAATCTCCTAATCTTAGGCATTCTGTTCCGCTATAAAAGCAACATCAAAAAATTACTCGACCATCTCTACAAAAAATTGATGTTTAGATAGTTCAGCAAGATATGAAGTCTATTAAGACAAACATCATTTATTCTTACTGATACGCCCAGTCAGATTGTTATGTGATAATACCTTCGAAAGTTCATCATTAGACTTGCGAATCTGTGAAAGCCATTTGGGTCGGCTCTTTTCATGTCCCACCTAAAATAATTGATCTGCAGCAAAACGCAACCACCAAAACAATGAATCCGCGAAGAATAACTCATAAATATTCTAAGTCACACTTCTAAAATCTAATGCATCGAAAACCAACCCAAAAATAGTATATAAATCACAGAACGATATGGTAGATAAGAACTCAAAATGAACAGCAGTATTGTAGATATCAGCAGGTGCACTACGTGGGGTCAAGACACGATACCAAAGAGAAGAGTACTTACAAAATTATCATGACAATATGTATTGTTATTGCCACCTTTTGTATGACCATATTCATCTCCCATGGTAATCATGGGCACTCCCTGCACCATCGTTTGATGACTTAGTTGATTTCAAGGTGCCACAGTACATACGTTGAAAAGGTTTGCTCACTCTTAAAATTGATTTGGTGTTATAGTATAAATCTTAGATTCCGACTTCAGAGAACAAAACAGTGCTAATCGCATTGGAAAATTGTACTGTACTGCCCAACAAGTTAGTGAAGTGCTTGCAGAGAAGTATCCAGGAGAGTATTACTTGTGAAACCATTAGAGCCACAAAGAAATTTCGAAGCTGTCGTTGTCGCAACCTTTGAACAGGAATGCTCACCACCTCCCCTTCCTAGCAAACATGACATTCAAACGCAAATGAAAAGTATGTTATCCACATGCAAAGCATTACATCAGAAGAATCCAAACAAGTAGTTGAAAATACGGAAGCACATCGGTCCAACGACTAATATCCCTTCCACCATTGGCACAAAACAGTCAAGCTAGAAAATACTAAACACATGAAATAAAAACACACGAATGTACCTCTCCACAATTCCAACTATTGTTATGGTTGTCACCGTCGTTATTATCCTCCCCATTTGCTACGTTATGTTTCTGGTTATATGACACAAGATCTGCTAAAGTGAATCCATCGTGAGCTGTTATGAAATTGATGCTGTGCCACGGTTTTCGGCCTCCTTCCTGTATTCATTCAGGGTAGCGACTATTATAGCCTGTTTAAGACGGGCAATATTATGTTGAGCTCATTACATGCTAGACCTGTCAAATTCAACTTGTACATTCAATTCAGTGGTCACTAGTTGCTTTTTCTATTGCAACTTCATACCCGAATATTCTTGCACATGCAAACGGTAGATAGATGGGAAACACATAATTTAGTTAGAGGAGGGTCCGACGTTGTGTGTATTTAATCGACTCCTAACATTCGATATTCAGGCTCAACTGGAATACCATTCAAGTTTAGGGAATGGAAATGGAACCACGCATGTATTTGATGGAATGAAAAATGAATGTTGGTAGTTTTATGAAATAGCTGCGTTGAACAATGACAATCAAGCTATGGACTTGAATACAAACCTGATATAGATGAGGAGACCCACAGAGACACTGAGCAAATATCCCAGCTGTTCCCTCTGTTCCTTTGATAAACAAACGGACCATATCGCGGAACTGCAAAAACGATTTCGTGTTAGTATGGTCATGCAGTCGAAACCAAGGGGTGCCAATTAACTATAAAACAAGCTTGGCATCAACTCATGCATCCATGGGAACGCGCGGGGTGTGTACCTGCCCATTCCACTCAGACCATACTCCCCAGTGCGGAAAGCTTCCTACTTGGTAGAGACCTCCACAGTCCCATGCCTCGGCGATGAGCTGCCATAAGCAAAACAAGCTGAGACATAAAACAACAACAAGAAAAATCCTTTACTAATACCAGGTAAAAACATCAAAACTGATTTCCGATGGAATGAACGAATGCAGAATACTCACTTTCACACCACGAAGAACAGGATCATTACTGATCATGTCAATCAGTGGGGGCTCATTGAGTGGAGTTCCTGTCGTTACGGTGTCGTTGACTAATTCGTCTGATCTTCCGAAGACGTTGACCTTGTCCCACAAACTGAAAGCCCACTACACTTTTCAGGGAAAACATTTAAACACGAAGATGAACATCCGTTCGATACAAGTTACAGACTCGGTGAACATTGACAAAGAAGTAGCTTCTCTTAGCTGTTAACTTTCAGGTACTAAAAGCACCTCACAACGGAAAATAAGAGCTCGTTGACAATCGTAAACATGAGAACATGCAACATTGATGAAGACCGCACAAAACTTGAAGTCAAACCCTACCCGTGCACATACAGTAACAGTTCGAAGATCAAATCCACAATAACTTTTCGTAACATAAAATCTAGTAGATTTTCATTGCTGAATAATGCAGATACTTAACTTGGATCATAGCAGACGCCCAACAAAAAATATCAAAGGAGAAACTCACCTACTAGCGCGTGTCATAATGGAGGCTAAGTCAAAACGGAATCCATCCACATGCATTTCAGTGACCCAGTACCTGTCTTAGCACTTCATCGGTTAGACCTCAGTCAAACCTCGGATGTGATGTTGCGAAACAGAAAAGACAGAAAAGAACACTCCGAAAATTGCAATTATACTTGGCAGGCAACCAGGAGTATATGTTTTCATTAACAATTTACCGTCCGTGTACTGTACAAAAATTCAGATAAGTTTATACTATAATTATCATAATAAAACCTTTGACTTTCTCATGAATTTCTTGTGCAGAAAGTGATTGGGTACAGAATAAGCACCTTAGGCAGTCAATTATAAAACGCCTCACGACGGGATGGTTACAATTGAAAGTGTTTCCACAGCCAGAGTAGTTATAGAACTCCCCCTAACCAGCCAAACGTGATACAACGGCTTCAGCCTCAAGCTGGCATCAGCTTGAAAATGACATAAAAACTAGAGATTCAAAGTGGTACTCTTAATAAAAGCACTGAAGATGAGTGGAGTCACGTGTGACGACAACAAACTATATGTACCATCAGAGAAGAGCCTAAACAAAATTACTTCTGAATAGAAATGGAATGAAAGTCCGGCAGACCATGCAGAAGAAAAAAAACGTGCTTAACTACAAGCTAACATACAAAAATTCCATGAGAAAACTAAGCTTTCCTTCGTGACCTGGACTGTCCATGTATACTATGAGATGGGATAACCGTGCACCTTCGGGGCAATCATATAGTAAACATGGTTATCAAAACCTCTAAATGAGATGGTCGGGCCCATTTCATTGCCTTCGGCGGTGTGGTTGAACACAACATCCATCAGTACCTGATTTGACATTGACAGATGAAGAAGAAGCTGAATATCAAAACCGACCAAAAGAATACTGAGTGGTAACAAACTCGTATTGGTAACGGATTAAAATATTACCCAAACTTATGAACAGTTTGACTCAAGTGATACTATCGATATACAGATGAAGCAAGTAGGTCTTACTTCCATGCCAAGTTTGTGCGCCTCTCTTACTAGTGACTTGAATTCCTTAATAGCTTCTTTGCCACAGTTTTTGTTCCCAGCTGATGCATACCGTATCATCGGTGAAAAGAAATTTATTGTTGAGTAGCCCCAAAAGTTCATCCTGTCAGTAGTACGATCATGCTCGTAAATCAGGATGGTCTTGATACAAAGTACGAATCTAAGGTAACCAAATGCTCAAAGTTTTAGCACTTTTAGCACTTATCGGTATATAATGCATTCTGAATGCAAAGAATACGTTGCCACAGCCATTGACTACAATCATAAGCCTTAAAGTAAACAAACTCGGCTTCACAGTCATACTTATAGTCGCTCATCATGGGATTGTAGGCATGATATTCCAATTCGTTGAATTCGTGGCTCGGCATGAGCTCAATTGCATTGATGCCTAGGGCCTGCAAATCGCAAGATTTTGTCAAGTGTGAAATTTATAGATCGTCAATGTACTGGATCCATACCCAAGAAAACTCAACCCTTCAAATTTAAAGCAGGACATTCAGGACCTCGAAGAGAGGGAATACAAACGTATGAAGGAAGTGATGAACATGATTTCTCGATATAAAATCCAAGCTTGAAATCATACACATGAGGTCGCAACCTACTTGGCTTATGTGAGCTTATAATGCGCCTAGCTCTTCTGCATGACCAAAAGTCGCTCCGGGTTTACTTACTATCATTATGGAGGAATAATTCAGATGAATTTATAACAAAAAAGTGAGAAAATTACCTTGAGATAAGCCAGCTTCTCGATCATACCAATGTAAGTTCCTGGATGTTCCACTTCGCTAGAAGCATGTTTAGTGAAACCACGAACATGCATTTCATATATTACCAAATCCTTTTGGGGTATACGAGGAGGAAAATCACCATCCCAATCAAACTGTAAGCATCAATGCGATAGTGTTTAGCTCAGACATACAAGTCTACGCATGAGGAAAGTAGAGAGGCAGAAGTAAAAGCATAAAGTTGTGACAGATTCATATTTCATTCCGTACAAGCTTATCAAGTTAAAAATTGATATCTTCCAGAATCAATGTGCTTACGACCACCTAGAAAGGATGAAAAAAATCGATAAAAATTCGCATAAAAGCAAAGACAAACATAACCACAAGGACAATAGTCAATGGTATCAAGAGTCCATGAAACAAAAACCTTAAAGGAGAGGCTATTGGAAATCCCTGTCTTTGCTAGCAAATTACATAGAATATTTTCGTCCTTGCTTTCGACTATAATAATTCTGCAAAAAGTTGATACGATTGCATGTTCGCTTCTAATAAGGCTACTTCAAATTCAAACGTGTAGATGAGTACGAGCAATACCTCGTCATGAAGATCTGGGATCATACCAGCCATTTGAGGCCAACAATCGCCACCTTCTCCCAAAGTTCCATAACGTTCCCGACTGATCACTGCCTACAAAACCACATCCGGATCAGCATTTTGTGCTCTTTGATTTCGAGGGCAAATTTGAATCAATACTATAAATAAAGGGTGATTGACGAGCTTCACCTTCGCATAAGGATCCACAAGAATCCGTCTGGCGTCATAGCAAGCACCCTCCTCTAAAATGTAACGACCATCGACTCGGTACCCATACAACAAGTTGGACTGCAAATCTGGCAGGAATATATGCCATACATCTCCAGTACGATTAAAGACTGGATGCAGTGGCACTTCCTTGGTCACAACACCCTGTCAAGCCAGCGTGTTCATCAGTGCAAATCGATCAAATAAAACAGTAAACAGGAATTCGCGTTGAATACGCCATAATTCTCTGTAGAACAGAGAGAAGAAGAGAAAAGGGGAAACATTGTTATTGAAAGCCCTAAAATATTTAGAACAGCTGCATAACATGCAGAGTTTGCCCATGAACAACTCTAAAATCTACTTCACTGACTTGAAGCATAAGAATGCCAATTTCTTCATCCTTCAAGATTTCAATCTATTGCATGTGCTAGAGGAGCGTGAGTTGAGTATTCGCTATTTGAGATACTCGAAACTCATGCCGATTTCTATTGTACTTTTCGCACTTCCAAAGAGTGATGGGAAAATCATTTCCTGAACAAGGTTTAATCGGAAAAAAGTAAAATGCCATCAACAAAATAAAAAAATAAAATAAAATAACATAACATAAAATGCGGATCACACAAGCGTCAAATTGTGCATCAGAGGAAGGAAGAGAGGGAGGGAGGGAGGGAGGGAAAGAGAGAGTGCACTTGCTGCAAGTCGGATTCTGTAAACAAGCACAGCGCCACAGCAGTAGCACCACTTGAATGCACCGCAAAATTGACGCCCTCCTCGCAAGCAGTGGCACCAAATGGCAAGGGCCTGCCCCTGAGAGGAGGCCCGCAGAGACGATGCCCGGCCTCTTCCTTTGACTCTGTCTCCGTATTGGCACTGTCAGAGCTCACGCCAGCCACTCTGCAAATTGTGAGCGGCCTCGCGGACAAATGTGTCGATTTCCAGCCCAGAGTATTCTTCTCCTTCCCATTGCCACTCCCGTCATCTGCCTTAATTGCCTTCACCACATGGTCCACACGCACTGCAACTTTCGTGCCTACTCCGGCGCCTCTCGAGCAGACCTGGGAGGTGAAAACCGCACCGGCACTTGAGCTTCGATGCCCTCCTACGCCCATGGCCATGGCCATCGCCATAGCTCAGAGTGATGAATTCCCCAACCAAATAATCCAACCTCAAATCCAACCTCCAATGCTTCTCTTCGTCATTCCCAAGTACACATTACGCTCCACGCTCCAATCATCCTGCTCAGAATCCAATCAACCACCAAGCGATCTCAACGACAATTCGCAATCCACAATTTCATACTCTCATGCTCAACCATTCATCCCTCCTTCCTAAGTCCTCAATCCAAATACCGGCAACCGTGCACCGATCCTCCACCATGACAACGCACCCCAACCATCCAAACAAATCACGGCTCCAAATTGCCATCCCGCTCCATCATTCACAGGTGGCCGCAGGTGGAAGCCGGAACCGCCTAGAAACGGGAGGGACAGGGGGGAGAGAGAGATGGTAGTAGTAGAAGAGAGCGGGCTAAGGGAATGCATAAGGCAGCAAATGGCGACGATGGTGGAAGAGGAAGAGGACGACGAAGAGGAGGGAGCTGTAGCGATGGGGATGGTGATGAAGCGATTGTGAACCATTCTCTCTCCCACCCTACACGTACGCTACGTCACTCTACGAGAAGTAGGAGGAGGGCCCCCCTAGGTTGCACGCTCGGTTGCCAAGCTCCGTTTGCTTCTCCCTCAGTTTCTCATGAACTTCGGTCGCAACGCAAACGGAATGTGCTATGCTCGACACCGTGCTGGATACCGTGCTTGTACGGTATTCCGCATGTACCCATATGACATGTATACTGTGAAGTTACGGACCCTAGAGTCGTATTCCTCTGAGTTGATGGTGGTTCGTTACCTACACAATATCCTGTGTCCTAATTTATTTCATTTTGTTTCAATGCTTCACCAGTTATTCATATTTTAATTACTAGATTCGTGTGAATTCTTTTCTGCAAAGTACTATTTTGTTGATTTCTTATAATGTTATTATTATTTATTTTGTTCTACCCTTATACTTTTGTAAGCACAATTCAAAACACATGCAAGAATCCAAATTGTGTAAGTTTTATACTATTTATATCAAAAGTATACAATGTTATTCAACATAGTATTCTTTGAGTTATTTTTAGACTTAATAAATTAGACTTGGTAGAAATCTAACATAATGTAGAATATGTATGCTAATGCATATATTTTTAATAACTATTTTTTCTTTAAATCAAGATAATACCATTGTTGCAAACTTTTCATTACCAATGTTACTAGAAGTGTTAATTTGTGTACAAATAATGGTTTAAAATATGGAAAGCTGGATTAAAATAAAATTTGAATAGAAAAGTATACAAAGATGTCACAAAATCAAAATTTAGTTGGATCTTAGATTTATTATTGCCCTATATATTTTTAGAATTAATTGATAAAATTCTAATAACATTAATGTGTTATTAGTTTTTATAAAACCAAATGCCATCTTAGACTTAAATGAAAACATATTGTTGTAGATATTCATTTAAATCCTTTTGAAACCTTCAATATTATTGTGGAATTTTTTAGATTTTTGTGCAGCATTCTTTTTAATATTTTATTCATTTTCTATAGAAAATTCTTATAATAATAAACACAGTACGTATTTAGAAGTTTTAACAAAAAAATCTCATCAATTATATATATATATATATATATATATATACATGTGTGTGTGTGTATGTGTGTTTTGCAATGTATACTTATAAAGTAAGTATTCAAAACATTAAACCATACATTGCTAAAAGATCAAATAATAAGTCTTTAAAAACTTAAATAGTATTCATTTATTTATTTTGAATAGAAGTTAAAATAAAAACAATGAATTAATTGTGTTCAACTTAGTCAATCTCTTATTATGTCTTTCTTAATATTTATTTCATTACTTGGAAACCTCCTTGTAATTTGATAAGACAATTTTAACATTTCACATTTTTTTGATAAGATACAACATCTTACTCTTGATTGTCTTTATGTCTATCTATTTATTTGTATATTAAATACCGAGTGGTTATTTACTTTATATAATAAAAATTCAATATTGTATTCTATTTCTAATTTATAATAATTATATATATGTATTTTATTATTATTATTATTTATTTTAATTGTAAATTTAATATAAAGTTGATGTATATTTTGATAATATATTTGAGATTTTCTTCATATTACTGTACATATATATATATTTTTTGTTCTTAACATCACCTCAAATAAAATTAAAATTTTCCATGTGTATAATTTAATTTTGTTATGTTTATGCTTCCTATCTATACCTAATTGACAGTAAACTACACAAAGTACAATCAGTTACACAATACAATGTAATCTACTTGCATTAAAGAAAAAATCGTCTCCAACAAAGAATAACACATATCCAAAAACAACACGAAACAACAAATTTTTAGAAAACAAAATTTCAATTTCTTATTCGTCATGTGATACCTTTACTATCAATAATAATTTATGTTAGAAAATAAGAACAATTGAGTGTTAATACCAAAAATATAGTGATTTTAAATCCATATACAATGATAATTTTGAAAAAAATAAAATAAAAAAATCACAATATATTTGATCGAATCTCACCTCTTTCGTATAAATGAACACATTTATAAGAGAGTCAAAGGGAAAGAAAAAAACACACACAATCTTCATGTATTTTCTACCTCATTATATTAACAAGTAATCAAGATATTGCTACAATCTTTGCAAGTATTACATCTTGCCCAAAATTAGGAGCATAACAATCTCACAACTTGTGCATCCTGCCAACCCAACATGTGATAATTTTATTTTTTATTTTTCAGGGGGGTTATTAGTTTGATCCCCTTACCCATCTCATGCACTAAACCACTTCATATTTTAGGTTGAAAGGAGTTCTGAGCCCGTGGGAGAGAAATTAGGGTTTTCCAGCATTGCACAGGAATTTCGCAAGCGGTGTCGAGGAGGGAGGAGGGGTTGGCGTTGTTGCTACTGTGAGTGGCATTTGATTGCCTGCCTGGACAGACAGAAACCCTAGATTGCAGGGCTTGCTAGTAGTAACCTCAAGGACTGTTTGGAGGAACGGCGAGACTAGGAAGGGATGAGCCTCTAGTTTGTTAGATGCTAAGTGAGGCAATTGCGATGCAAGGCTCAGTGGCGACGAGAGCGGCTCTTCTTCGTAACTCTTTCCATTGCCTCCGATCTCTCAACTGTGGAGAGTTTCGATCCAGAAGTCTGGCTCCCAGCTCCAGCGAGCTTCTCCGCAGTTCAGTCGAGATTTTCAGGAGTCAAGTTGCAGAATTCGCTCCATGTCTTAAACCCTAAACCCTGAATCTTAGCCTTGCAATTGTGCAGCATTATGTTCAGCTTGTTTATCTATTGTATACTTGGGGGTTAGACCGCAGTTGCACCTGAATCGCATCTAGGCCTCTTCTGCTCTCGTGACCAAGGAGGGTTTAGCTTTGTGTATCGCCTGCGTTTTCTTATTCAAACTCATCTCGCGAGCGATTTATATCTTTTCTTCAAACTTTTACACGGACGCTTTGACAGGATGATTAACTCGGTATGGTTGATCTCTCAGATTCTACTGCAGTACCAGCAGGAAAACCAATTCAGGTGCAACTGCGGATTTTAAAGAAAGATGAGCATGGACTACGGGACAAACTTATTCCAGCTTCGTCCTGGCGCGTTCTCACTCGGCTACTTGATGCAGGCAACTTCGCCACAACTTTGATTGGGAAGGGTTTAGGAGAGAACTGCATACTGTGCACGAAGTAGACTCCGAAAATAAACGTGTAATTCAGTTATCTTAGTTGTTATAATCTTCTCTAGAGGAGTTAAGTCGGGGTGTAGTACTAAGCAGCAGAATTCTGAGAGGCCGGTCGAAAAGAGTTCTGTCTCTCTGCTTGCATAACCCTACTTCATCTAATGTATGTGTATCAAATGCTGTCCAATTTTGTGATTGTCTTCACATAACGTTAACATAATACTTAGTTCTTTACTGCATTGAGTAGAACCATTGTCATTGTGACACCTCCCCTACCTGCATCTGAAGCTCCATCTAAAGCGCTATTGGCTAGTCAATTTTCTGCAATTCCAGTTCCCTGGTTTCCGGGGAGTTCAAATGTTACATGGGCTAATTTGGGCTTAAAAGAAAAGGCTATAAATACTGGCTGTGATTTGTTTGTGTACATGTTTATTCGTTTTTTTTAAACGTATCACAGTCTTGCAGGGTACAGGAGCTACCTTGTTGGCGGCAGTGTACGTGATATGTTGGTAAAGCAGGTCCCCAAAGATTTTGATATCCTCACCACAGCAGAACCAAAGCAGGTTTGTTGTTCTACTGTTTGCTGTAACTATTCGTTCGTTGCTTCGTATCTTATCTACAACACTGTATAACTGGGTGAAGGAGTAGACTAAGTGTTCTTTTGGAGGATGAGGCGCACAATTTTCCTTGTGAATGATTGAGCATATGACGTTTTTCTCAGCATGTTTATTCTGTTGCTATTTTCTTAATCACTTCTGTACATTTCCGTTCAGTCTTCGAGAAAGGATTAATTCATTTGTTCTTATGGTTTCGGTTTTCTTGAAAGGGTAATCATTACTTCTCCTGTGTTCGTTTAGCTCGTAGTATGTTTTTGAATCACCTGGATGATCTATGCCGCATTATATTCTCTCAAGCCTCACACAAACTCCCGGTTGTCAGGTCAAGGCGGCTTTTTCTGGTCGGTGCATTATTGTTGGGAGACGATTTCCTGTATGCCATGTTACCTCGTTGAACACAGTTGTTGAGGTATGTGGTAACTTAAAAAAAGTTTTGAAGTGTTGATATGAGGCACCTCTACGGAGGTGCATCTCTTGTGATCTTTGCATGTTTTCCAAATGGTATATATGGGAGGCAGGTTTTCTAGCAGCAGTTCGAGGTTTTGTGAAGGGGGTAATGTGTATATGGAGCCACCAACTATTATCGGATATTCCAGATTCAACTCTACTTAATGTTATAACTTGGTTTTTCCTCAGTAGATCAGTAGGGCATCTTTATGACTTGCTTTATTTGAATAATTTCAGGTTTCAAGCTTCAGCACAAATTCGGGAAATATCAAGAGGATTACGTATGAACCTGTTGTCGGAACTGAGGGATGGAGTGAGGACGATTTCTCCCGATGGGACAATTCCCTGCGAAGAGATTTCACTGTCAATGGGTACAGCCTTGCTCACTTTGCAGCTCCATCCCTTTATATCTAGGTTACCAACGTGCTGCATATTTATTCAGAGGAAATATGAAGTGGTAAACCTTGTTATGTAAACAATGGACAATGCAGGATCATGTATGACCCATTTAAATGTATCATATATGACTACGTTGGTGGCTTACGAGATCTGAGGAGATGCAAGGTGTGATCATTGCCTGTCTTTGAATCAGATTCATTGATTTAATTTTTTCTCTCAGACGAAGTGAGTTTGAGCTTTCATTTGTTTGGATGGTATTAGTATCCTCGTCAATTGCTTGGAAGAACGGAACAGTGTATAATCGGAACCTAGATTTTATATGTTGACACTTCTATTCATTGTGACATGGAAAATTTGATTCTCATCTGGGTTTACTTATCCTTGTGTAGATTCGGACTGTTATCCCTGCACTCGAGTCTTTTGAAGAGGATTCAGGTTGGTGACGCCTTTCGATTCTGCAGAAATGTAAATTATATTGCTTATCAACATATAATTAAGAGGATTTGACATTTGATCTAGCAATTCATAGTTCCACAAGACAAGGATAAAGTATTTCTTCACTCCTCATTTGTACTAGTAGCCGTAGGGACTATTATTCTTCAATTTAATGAGGTCTGCAATAGGTTTTAGTATCGAACAGACTGATCGAATCTACTGGCTTCTCCATGTTGCAGCAAGAATTTTAAGGGCAATTCGTATTGCGGCCCGTCTAGAATTTTCCTTTGCAACCAGCACTGCAAATGCAATCAGACAATTAAAATCGTCCATATTGACATTGAACAAGGTACTTAATGTTTTGCATGTTTAAGTATATTCATCATCATCTTCGAAGCAAAGAGCTCAGCAGTGTTTGTGTAGGTTAATGGACACCACTTGAGTAACCGTGCTTTCTATATGAATGCTTTTGCTTGTTTATTCATGTTGAATCAATATTTTCTTGCTCCACAGGTATCTGATTTCTGACCAATGTAAGTATCATTGCCAACTGGGTTTTTTGGATGTGTTCAGACAAGATTGCAGTTGGAAGTGAACACAATGATGGCATATGGTTCTTCAGAGCGTTCTGTCAGACTGTTGTGGAGATATGGTGTCCTTGAGTACTTGCTTCCCTTTCAGGCAAGGCAACATTTTGGTCTTCTTGTTTTGTTCTTTTTAACCATTTGATTCCAACATTTGAGCATGATAATTACCCAACCAAGTATTGTACAGGCTCGATATTTCTCAAATACAAATCTTAAGCGCCAGGCACGTCGGTCAGATATTCTTTTGGTGAGTACTTTTCTCATCTTTTGGTGACGCAATATTTTTGTAACAAATAGTCGTCTTTGCAACGGATTTGAAGGCAGCAGCCTTAAGTGACTGAGTCGTGGGTGCGGCGCAAGTCGGCCAGGTCCTGCATTCATAGTTTTGGTTTTTTTTCCAAGCTTCAAGCTCCAGATCATCTGATGTTGAACTGAATGGTTGTCTAGATAATTTTTAAAGCACAATCCGTCTGTTTAGTAATCTACCTCGTTTTCTTTCGTTCTGCATTTGTAGCTATTCAGGTATACCCTTATTTACTGCACCTCACGGATGTTTGGTTTGCAGAAGCTGCTTGCGAATTTGGACAAAGTTACGGCTCCAAATCGTCCTTGTCATGGTGGACTTTGGTATGTATTGTTCCTATCATATTTTAATGTTTTGTGTTTCATCTTCTCAACGTCTCTCTAGTTCTTATATACATTTACTGTTGCATGTCCTCAATACGTAATTGTTTGGATGGGGACAGGGTTGCCATTCTTGCATTTCATCTTGCTTTGGTCGAAAGACCTTGGAGTCTTACTGTGGGGCCTACTGTTGCATTGGCTTTGTCATTCGGCACTGGCTTGGAGAAGGCCATAACTCAAGTACAAAAATTGTGTGACGCTGTTGACAAGAACGGTAAACATCTGTGGAATGATCAATTCAGGTGAGTATATTATATAGTTTAATCCTATTTCTCGCTCTTTATTTACAATTCGGTAAGGTTTGAGCTAGCGTGAATACCTAGAATTAGTTGAAATATTATGCGCTGAATTTGCTAACCCTTGAGTAAATGTTCGGTGCCGTGAAATGTGAACGCAGGTCATGTGTAAAGGAGATGGATGAAGTAGTCATTTTAAACGATTGTCAAAGTTTTGTGGATTTGTGCCTCAACAATGTGGCTCAACTTCACAGCGCTGCAGCGACATGCAAGGTGATGCAGGAATTGAACATTTCAAGTCCTCCTTCAGATTGGGTATGCGTCCATATAATTTCCTCTCTTTACGTTGTTGCTGCATGCTTCGTATTTATTCTTTGAAATGTAAAGTCACATCTTTAACTTTTATTAGTTATGTTCAACCGTCTTTCCGTATAATAGTACTTGACGCTGGTGATGAGCATGCTTCTTATAATGCTTCTGGTAATGTGAACAGGGCGTTGTCTCCAAACCCTATTTTTACAAGGCAAACCACCTATTCAATAGAGCTCTAACTTCTAATTCAGATGATTTTCCAGATATTGTTCATGATACATACAAAGGTGTACTTATGAACAGCTCCTTTTCCACAAATGGAGGTATAGAGGATTTAGGTAATGTTTTTTCTCATGTTGTATTGAGCACCTTATTTCCTTCAGTTTCGAGTTCTCTGTAACAAATATCCTTTTTGTATGTACTGTTTGCTGATGATCTTGGGAATGTGGTGATTTATTCGCCAATACACGAGCACACGGCTGTGGATTTGAGCAATGGGCATGGATGAAGATGTTTAAGAATGCACTTTTTGCAGTTTGTTCATGAGCACAAATCGTTTTTGAATATTGAATTGGTGTCTTGCCACTTCAGGCAAATTAGCTCTAATACTACTGAAGTGTTTGTTGTAACTGTATGTAATTTAAGTCGTATTTAATATTAAATAATGACAATATTTGAGATTATTTAGGTGGTTATATTATACAACGGCTGTGGAAAAAAGTTCTTAATAAGAGATTCTCCGTTTACTTCTTATACATACTTTTTTATCTTAAAAATCTAATGCACGACACGGTTTTTATGATTAAATTCATTTTTAGTTATCACAGCTACATTATGCTGTCAATATATCTGATGAAAGGCATAGTAGACATTGAATATATTGTATACATTGACTCGTGAATCCAATACGAACAATTATTGTGGGAATTGTATTAAATATTGTTTAAACTGTCATGTATGATTTAATGCTATTACAAGGACATAACACATAGAAAGTTATCAGCAAAATGAAACCTGTCTAACCACGACACTTTAGGGTACGCACCTTTCTGAAAAAATATAATTTGGTAACTGATTCGATTATTCAATAATTTTTGCAATCAAAGTTGTGGTGATTACATTAAAACCATATAAATAAATAGTATTGATCATCATTTGAAACCTAAAACCCTAAACCCTGAACTTGAGTAAATTAGGTTGAATCTCCGAAATATAATTATTATGAGTCATCAAAAAATTAGAAAATTCAAGTTGATTAAATTTTAATTTTATGTATAAAACACAATGTGTAAATTGATACCTAATAAGTAGTGCTAAGACTTTTAGAGTGAAGTACCAAGTCAACTTTACGACCCCAAAATCTGACAAAATCTTGCATACATACAAACACCCGCACACACACGAATTAATTAAAAATATATATAAAAAAATATAGAACTATCACAGATACAACATACATAAAAGTAAAGAAAAAAGAAAAGGTGAATGAGAAGAAGGGGAATGAGAAAAAGGCGAAAGATATCCGAAATGCAAAAGGCATCCCTGAGGAGGAGGAGAAGCATCCATGGAAGTTTTCCTCCCTGCACACGAGGAGAGGACACGTGGTAGAAGGACGTCAATGCAGAAGTCGCGTCATCCGCCCTCCCATCCCGCCCGCGCGCTTCCTTTTTTATTTAAAGTTCAGGCCCTGTCACATCATCTTCGTTACAATTGTCTCGCTCCTTTTGCTCTTTAGCTCCCCATTTCCTTTTCCCATTTGATCTTGTGCTTCGTTGCTGGAAGCTCTTGTGCTCTTTGGTGCTCTCTTTTGCAACAGGAACTGGAATTGGAAGGTGCGCCGGGTGTTGTTTGTTGTTTTTTGTTGTATGTATGTGATCTGTTATTTGAGGAGATGGAACGAGGAATCGGAATTTGAATTGAGGTTATTTTGTTTGTGTGTTTGTGTGTCTGCTTGTTTGTTTGTTTATTTGATTGAGTGTTTGTTATTTTGTCTTATGTCGTTTGGTGTGTTGTACTGGCAGGCATGGCAAATATAATTCAGGAGGCGAAGGAAGCTGTGATTCCGGGTGAATCGAAGACGTCTGCATCTGGGAAGCGGATTTTGATCGTGGCTACATCTCACGATAAGCTTGGCGACAGTGGCCAACCTACTGGATGCTGGTAACTCAATCACACATTTCACAATGGGATGTGGTTAGGGGAGTAGTTGCTGATGTGATGACATTTGTGCTGGTATCTCTTACTGAAGAAGAGCAGCGGTAAAATCTCGTTCAATGTTTCAGGGAAGGAAGGAATCATGTTGGCTGTTCAGATTGGTAATTGTATGTCTTTTGTCTCTTGCTGCTAATCTTATCATTACTATGTGGAAGTATAGAGAGGCCTTCCCTTCGCAACGGTTTTGATATTTATCTGCTAATTTTCCCGCGCATGCTACGAAGCAAATGGTGTACTTGGTCTAGGCCTATGCTGTAGTGACTGTGGATTAAAATTTCGGTCGACTTTCCAATTATAGGGCTGAGGAATTAGCGGCTCCATACTACATTTTCAAAGATGCGGGTGCTCAAGTGGATGTGGCGAGCATTAAGGGTGGAAAAATTCCAATCGGTTAGCTCCTACTTCTTGTTCGATTGTTTTGTATTTCTTTGTCGACCTTGTTAATTATGAGTTTACAAATCAGGTTTAGTTTCAACTTATTTGAAGATTTTCTCCAGTAATCATGTCCGTTATCTCAAACTAAAACATTTGGAAATTTTACGTATTCTGTGTGCTGATGAGATTTTTCTAATTTTAGTTGAGTTGTTTTTGACAGATATTGGGAGTCTAGCAGAGAATTTCGTGACCCCCCATGTGAATCGCTACTTGGCGGATGGTAAGACTTAAATTGTCTCCCCTCACGTCCACTCTCTTACGGTTCTAGTGATTCAAAGTGCATGATGTTTTCTACCGCTGAGTTTGATTTAGATTCCAATGCTAGCTACACAGTTTAATATTCTTCCCAATGTCCTAATTGCTGCAGAGTCTCTGAAAGAGTCCGTTGAGCTCGCTTTCAGTGAAGGAAAGTTTTTCCAATTACGACGCCATTTACATTCCAGGTAACCACAATTTACACCGAGTTTTACATGTGTTCTACGTTACAGCTCTTACTATTTTATTTGGGAAGATCTCATGTGGTTTGGTGAATATAATTGGCAACATAGCAATGCCTGCTTCCTATTCATGTAGATGTTCTGGGGAGTAGACATTCCAAGCACTGAATTCATCAACCTCTGGTTATTGCAGGAGGTCATGGTATTATGTTTGATGGGCCAAATGACAAGCATTTTATTGCTGTGGTTGAGAAGTTCTGGACAGAAGGAAAGATTGTGGCCTCTGTATGTCATGGCCCTGCTGGACTTGTGGCCATTCGGGCCCCAGATGGCATTCCCATTGTGAAGGGTAAAAAGGTAGGAATATATTTGCGGGTTATATTACCTAAGAAACAAATGATTCTTTTCCAATGTGAAGGGGTATCAATCATGTGCTATGTACGTGTGTCCAGGTCTGTGGGTTTTCAAATGCTGAGGAAGCAGCAGTTGGAAAGACGAACAAGGTCCCCTTCCTTCTTGAAGACAAGCTCAAAGAATTAGGTGGCTTATATGAAGCTGGACCTGATTGGGTATGTCATAATTCCACATGTTTCACAAACTTAACCCTTTTACATAATGTCAATTCTAAGCATGCCATGCATTTATGCCTGGTAGAGAGTTCATATGGTACAGATTGTGAACTGTCTTGTGGCCTAAAGACTGATCTTAGTTCTTATCCTTTTATTTTTTTTGGGCTTCTCAAAAGATGATGTGTTTGTGATTGTTGAATGCAGCAACCAAAAGCTGTTGCCGACGGACAGTTAATTACAGGACAGAATCCAGCAAGCTCTGCTCCTGTGGCAGAGCTGGTTCTGGAGGTTTTGGTCTCAAAGTTTTAGGGCGTGATGGGCACGGATTCAGAATAGAGAGTTAAATCATACCTAGGAAAATACTCTTTGCCAACTCTATGTGAATAACCAATTTTGTGTACACCTAGTCAACATCATGTTGATCTGAGCACATAACAGTATGTGAAACACATTCTGTAAAATGTTAGCCTTGTATCGGACAAGTAGGTTTTGTTCATAGGATATAAGATTGTTCTTTTCACCTCTTGTTGTGCCTCATGTCTGATAGTTTCAATGCTTCTAAAGGTCAGCTAGGCAAGGCTATTTACAATAAAATAAATTGGTTCTTATTTATTGAAGTAGTTGCCTTGTGGTTGAATACATTGAAACTACTTATCATGTTTATTGTTTGTTGAATATAAGATATTTTTTCAAGAATACATCTTTTCTGTGTCTTATATACAGCTAATACAAACTCATGCAACATTTTTACATAGTATACTAATCTATGTATTGAAATAATGTACGTTATTTGCTCCTAGCTTATAGCAACGAACTTATGTATTCCACATGTTCCCTGGAATAATTTCTTGTTAGTTGCAATTTTAACTTGATCTAATGCCAACAGAGATACATCTGAGAATCTTATCCTCAAAAGATAGTTATTAATATAATTCTTACTTTTTGATACACCAAGGATAACTCAATGCGAAAGTCTAGTAATCATGGATAACCACTTGACAGTTAAATTAATTCAATGGAAGTGAATTTCACCTTCCAGAAAGGATTTATAAAAATACAAATGAGTGCTAAACAAATCAAACGAGGCTGATTGCGTAAACTACTTCTTCTTCTCATGATAACTGATATACTCTTGATCTTCCAGCCGAAGGACCCATTTAAAAGCTCTTCATGTGGGTAAAACCTTGGACTGTGCCCTTTTACACGCATGTAAAAGTCTATACTTGCCTGTGCTAATCCAAGTCTAAACTGACTAAATAGCATGGGAAAATCCAAACAATAACCTCAAACAAATGTGCACATTAGTCGTTGTGGATCCCAGTCAGGCAACTCAATCATTCAAATGAAAGTAATATTGACATCAAAACGTCATTCTGTGTATATCACATGGTGATGCTTCCAGAGGGGATCAACAACAACAGTGCTGCCACCACAAGCAGCAGCAGCTCGGTTGGAGGAGCATCACCGGCGCTGGAAGTTCAAGTATTTTATGGCAAAAACAAAGACTCCACCGAAGAGTATCGCCCACAGGAAGAGAATCGGCCCCACAAACTTCAGATAGTCGTGGTTGAAGCCAAATTGCTGATCCAAGTAAACGTTTACGGTGGTGGGTTGGGAACCCGTAACGTTCAGCCGATCGGTAACATCTCCATATTGAGAGGCTAGAAGAGCATACACAGAATAGGCCACAGGGCAGAACCAGTAATACCATATCC
Organism: Physcomitrium patens; assembly: GCF_059467195.1. Classification (NCBI taxonomy): domain Eukaryota; kingdom Viridiplantae; phylum Streptophyta; class Bryopsida; order Funariales; family Funariaceae; genus Physcomitrium; species Physcomitrium patens. The sequence continues at coordinate 7,563,542 of NC_143423.1, read as the reverse complement.
ACCACCCAGGGATGTACTGTCAACACAGCACACACCAGAGTTAGTTTGTGTTTTGTTCCAGATAACTCATGAAAATAGGGGGAGAAATTGTGTACAATCTAGAAAGGGGTGAAAATGAAGTCAGGAACTTGGTTGAGAAGAGGGGTGCTCACAGGACGAGGAATTAAGAAGCCTGAGTAGAGGTTGAAAACCGTGTAGAAGAATGTGCTAAGGACGGTCGCTAGGATCAAGTTTGGAGTAATCGCCACCATCATCATCCCGTAGTATGTGAAGGTCACCAAACCGATGCACTGGGTATAGAAGTACCAGAAGAATTTAGCCGGTGTCCAGATAAAGGCCAGCATTGAATACGTGATAGATGAATACATCGCTGCTTGGACCAAGACGTAGGGAATCTCAACCAGAACCTGATGGAGAACACCATCCAGGGATAAGTGTGAGCTTAGATCACGATCCATCCATTTGAGGGAAGTATCTCATAAAACGATTAAAAGCTGAGAAGTACAGACGTGTAAGAAGTTGACGAAGTTGTAGTAGTATAGATTGAAGGTCAAAGACAGTAGAGTATTGGTCACGAACCTGTGCCAGTGCATACGATGTGGCAGAGTACATTCCGGCAGCTTTTTCACGGTAATGGACAGTTCGCTCTATGCTCACCATGGGTTGCACTGTCTGTGCATTGTTGAAGCACAGAAACAGTGTGGCTCCATACAATGCTCCAATCGTAGTTGTCAATTCTTCCAACGTGTCGCTGTGGGGCAGATTGAGAGTCAACAAGTTAGAAAGAGAATCCCCGAAAACAATCAATTTACACACTTCAAGAGACAGTTGGTCCTAATTTTTTACTTTAAAAGAGAGGGGAATTGTAGGGTGTGGCATCCTCTGTCTTCGAAGAGAGGATTCGTGGTCACTCGAGGAAAAAATAAGGGTTTTGACGCTCACTATTTCTGCCCAACGCCCCAGAAAATGCTTCCGCAAATGAGTGCAGTGAAAAACGTGAAGCCGTAGCGAACAAGGTTGTAGTTGGGGCTCCTCCAGTATGATATGTTCTGCTTCCACAGCGTGCATCCCACCTGACCCCGGAACGAGCGTGGATACTCAGTCGGGAAGTATAGGTCTTTAGATCCCGGAGCTGGCACCTTCAATTCCTCTACTAGCTGCTTGTTGCGTCTGTTCCGGCGAAGATTGCCACCGTTAGTCACATTCAATTGAGATACAAGCCATAATTATCTTTAGAAGACGGCATAATTAACCATTATTGTTTCCACCACATGAAATCACAAGGCATTGTTATTGATTATATTCGCATTGTCTTCCAACAAATGTATGAAGATGGTAATGGAGAGCAATATTTACTTACTGATACAGAGATGATTTAAGGTAGAGGTCTGCGAAATCGACCCCTAGTTGGATTTCCGTGTCAACGTTGGACACCTCCAGCATCCATGTTGCAGGATTGTATCCATCTTTAATTCTGGTTATTCCAGGAATTGCCTGCATGTGAATACAACGATTAAGCCAACTTTGCCACCCAAACTAGGCTCTATTTCAACACTGGCATGTCATTCTCGGTAACCAATACACGAGGCAGGAGACGGGGTTGGCAGCATGTCCAGACGGATGTCTTGTAAAATTTCCATTTCCAAACTAAGGCATTGATGACAAGATAGTGATAGACGAATCACAAGATGTAAGAGATTCTAGAACCTGAAAATATTCGACCAGCTTGGAAGACTGGTGTCCCAATGGTCCAGCGTAAATGACACGGCCTCCTCTTTTCAAAAGCAGCAGCTGCCAAACGTTCCGAGACATAATCAATAAACTATTTGTCGCAAGAATTGTTTACTTCTCTTGAGTTCTAACTGTCTCAGGAGGAGAGAAGCGATGTGCACTTCCTATGGTGATCTTTATGGAAAGTGAAGATAAACCTGTTGCTGGCAATTTAAAATTATATACCTCATCAAAAGCTTCGAAGATATCGATGCTGGGCTGATGGATGGTGCAGACGACTGTTCGACCTGTATCGACGGTGTTCCGAACAGTTCGCATGACAATGGCGGCTGCACGGGCGTCGAGCCCACTTGTGGGCTCATCCATGAATATGATGGAGGGATTCGCAACCAATTCCACAGCAATGGTCAACCTCTTTCTTTGTTCTGTCGACAACCCTGTGATGCCTGGCAATCCGACTAAAGCATTCTCTAGCGGCGTCAACTCTACCAAGTCCAGGACCTCATCCACAAACGCCTGCACAAAAAAATACCATTAATATATATCTATACCTGAAAGTATTCAACACAAGGCAGTTTGCAACGAGACTGATGGAAATATCAAATCTTCACGTGAGAGCTCTAGCAGTTGGATTGGTATGTTTCAGTCACCATTTTACTGGCATCATCAACTTCTGTGTTGAGACGAAGCCATGCAGAGTAAATGAGAGCCTCACGGACAGTCGTTTGAGGAGAGTGGATATCATTTTGCTCGCAATACCCTGAGATGCGGGCAAATGTTTTCTGCTTCTTTGGGTAGCCCGAGATACGAATGTCACCCTCGATGTAGCCGCCTGTTTTCCGTCCCGCTAACACGTCCATTAACGTAGTTTTCCTGCAGTATTATTAACATAAATAGTTGCAAACTGGGAGATAGATAAGCTGCTTAGGGAATTCAACAACTTACGACTGAGATAAAGAGGTTAGTTTCACACACCCAGCTCCACTAACTCCCACAAGAGCCGTAAGCACACCCGGTCGAAAGGCTCCCGTTATACCCGAAAGCAGCTTAAGCTTTGATTCTGTAACTTCGGCCGACTTCATCTCCTACATAACAGGGAATACAGACCAGACATGAGATTCCTGTTGAAAATGTGCTGCGAGGCTCACATCTGTGCAAGACGTGAAGAGCTGAACAGGTTCGGGGGATAACGCACCGCCGGCATGTCAACATAGTAACAGACGTCGTCAAATGATATGCTCAACGGTTGAAACGGCAGTATCATTCCGCGGCGAACCACCTTATCTTCATCTTCAGCTGCCTTGTTTTCAATCTCAGCATGATTTTTCGAAGAGCGCCTGCTTCTGCTGAGTGTCGTCGGTGCCTCTTCAGCCCTAATCATCGCAGCTGAAATAGACTTCAAGTCTATTGACTTCCTGGACCGAGATCGTGATCGGGACGCTGACTTTGGCAGGCCTATTCCTGTGGTTGTTGCTTCTTTCTCAGCGAGCTCTTGCTCAGACATAATGGTTTGCTTCTTTCCAATCGCTGCACGATGTGTAGCACAGCATTACATTAACACAAGATTCTGAGCGCCTATTCGAGGTCAGTTCTATTATTGTTGAGTGCGTAATAAGGTAGTTAAGTGCAAAACAGCAGCAAAAGACACTGAGTGCTGGGGGTTGAGTGTTTAAGATCACTAACCAGGCATGTAGCCAAGGGTAAGAGTGAACCCAAGATTGAATAAGACGTAGAAGCCAAAAAGACCTCCGACTCCAATCCAGTACCAGTAAGAATATGGGAACAGACCACGACTTTGCAGAACCGCAACTCCCAATTCGGTGGTGGCGTCCCCAGGGCTAGGCTGCAAGATTGAACAATCAAGTATAAAGGGTTAACATAGAGTTTCAGATCAGAATCTTCTCATTTTCAACTACAAACAATGCACACTCGAGTTTCAATGGCACGTGGGATTGAAGGGAGCTTACTTTCCGCCATCGAGGGGCGAGAAGTTCATTCACACTGATGGCTTGCTCGGCGTACGCCATATTAGTCGCCCAATAGGCCCATCGCCACCACACTGGGATGCTCGGGCGAGGAATAATAAAACCTCCGAGCATGAAAAGCAATAGGATCATAATCCAACCCAATGTGAAGGCCAATGTGTCGGTCCGGCACAACCCAGCGACGAAGCGGAACATGCCGCCAGCTTGCTGTTGAATCAAGAACAGAACGAGATATTGTTTGAAGAAGCGACCGGCGTCCGGTGCGTATCCCGTGACGAAATACGTCATGCTCGTGTAGATTCCGACCTCCACCAGAGACGAGGGGATACTCAAAATCATGGCGGAGATAGAGTAAGCCCATGCGGGGCTTAAGAGCATGTCACGCTGTTTGATGAGAACCGGGAGCCGCCCGATGGTGCCCGCGAGTTCGTTGAATCCTGTGAAGAAGAAGATGACAATTGCGAAGAAAAGGACGTTCAAGTAAAGGATCCCATCGTTCAGTGTGTCTTGATTGAGACGAGTGCGGAAGAAGGTGGTCATGGAAATGAATGCACCCACCGTTATCTGCACAGAATACACTTTGGATCATCATTTACCTACGTAATTGTCCACAGACTTTGCAATCTGGTTGCGGACTGTGATCATGCATACCTGAACCGCTTTCACGATGTTCACAATAGCATTTCGTTTCGCGAGGACGCGCTCGCGCTGGAAGCAAGCCTTGAGCAGCTCAAACTTCCCAATGGAGTACTTCTCTTTGGCTAATGCTGCAGGGTGACTTTTCTCTCTAGGGTAAGGTACAGAGAGATCTTCCTTCATCTTGACACCGACGTGGAAAGAGTGGAACGCATCCGCAAATTCCTTGACGGAAACGTATCGGTATGGTTTCTGCTTGTGGGCCCAATACTGCTCTTGATCTTTTCTCGAGGTTACTTCTTGCAAGAAATCAGCGATGCCCTTGCGCTCTGGCGATTTGAACCCACACGATTCGAAAAACTCCTCCACGTTTCCTATGGGACCATGGTACACGACCTGCCCTTCCGATATCAGAAGAACATCGTCGAAGAGGTTGAAAGTCTCTGGAGCTGGCTGCAACAGCGAGATAAAGACAGTGCCCGACATGGAGTGTGTAAACCGGCTCAGGCTCTTCACGATGGAGAATGTGGTGGAGCTGTCCAAGCCTGTGGAGATCTCGTCCATGAACAGGACCTTCGTGGGGCCGACAATCATTTCCCCTGCAATACGGAGCAGAGCAAATGTATCGTCAATCTTAGGACGATTACATCCTCGAAGTCGGACAAGTGCTTCTGTCCGTGATATGAATTGTGTGATCGAAGATTCAGATTCTACCTGTTGTGACTCGTTTTTTCTCGCCTCCGGATATGCCCCTCCGCATTTGGTCTCCGACCATGGTATCCGCGCATACGTCAAGCCCTAGCATCTGCATTCATACATCGCGCGCGTACACTAATTAGCAATTCTCTTCCACACACGACCTTGGTAAGAAGAGCAACACGGCGTTGTGTTTGGAACAAGTGGAGAGCCCTACGTTTAGAACATACTCCACCGCAAGGCTACCATTGCTGCTCGGCAATGCCGCTGCTTTCATGAAGGTGTCCACGTCCGGTTCAGGGCGAATGCCGGCCTCTTTCTCCCTCTTCACGACCTCTTCCAGTATATCTGCACCAATCTCGCATCCTTTCAGCAAATTTTCCACACACACATTCGAGAAACGCATTGGGAAAGGGAATTCCACTGCAGTACTATGGAAGGAATCTCGCAACGTCCTTATCCTCCCCAATTTTTTTGTGCAAACGAGGAGGTGACTGGATCACTCACGGTACTGTGTTCCAACGCCTTGAACTCGCGCTGAGAAATCCAAAGTCTCACGAACCGTGAGCTGGCCGTTGTGAAGGTCATTTTGGCTGACATACATGGCAGTTTTCTGAGGCACGAACTCCTTGTGGGTGTGACCATTGAAGGTCACGGATCCCTTCACCTGCAAAACGTGAACAGTTTACTGATTTTGTTAAACATTGGTTTCAAGCTCCTATATCAGTCCACTGCTATTGGATTAATACAACTAATTGACGTGAGTTCCGTAGTTGGATATCAACTCGCTGGAAGATCAGTGCTTACCTTCAGGCTGCTGTCAAGCTTTCCCGCAAGGGCGAGCATAAGCGTCGTCTTCCCCGAGCTGGGTGGGCCTAGGAGCAGGGTCATCCTACAGCGACATCAATTCAGTCAACGATGGCACCTTTTGACTCCTACAAACGCGAAGCAAAGTGTAATCATTGTGCATTCGACCTACGGAGTTTCGTGCAGTGGTTTACCTGCCGGGTTTGATGACGCCGCTGACGTTGTCCAAAATCGTGATTACTTTCTTCTTCGAGGTTGCAAGATGAAGGACGTCCAGAATCCCCTATTTCCAACGGAGTTTAATCTAAGCAATTTCATATTAATCCAGAACCAAATCTTTCTCGTCACGGTCCGGTTTAGCTAAGGGATTTGTTCGACAAACGTGTAACGTAACATTGAAATTTGCAAGAACTTTATGTAAGATTACTGACCTCGACAATGTTCAGCAACGTATTCCAAAGAGTTGGCAATCCTCGGTTACCCACATAACAGTTCGCTTTGATAGACAAATTCTCGTATCGAACCTCAATCGTCGGTAGATCAATTCCAACCCTACAAGAAACAAATCAAATTCCCGCCGCACTCAAAAACTTTTTCGCACTTGGTAGTTACAAATTGACGCAAATCCTCGGGCAATGTGGGAATTTGCGAGATTATTTACATGTCCAAGCGTTTTCGAAGCTTGACGATGAGCTGCTCGTCTTCGGCATCCGCATTCCGCTGCGCTTTCTGCAGCAGATGCCGGAAATCTTCTTTAGAGAGATCCTTGACGTCGACCTGTCGCACGCTGCCGCTGTGCTTCTGGAAAACCGACGTCCGGAGCCGGTCGTAAGTGGGGAGCTTCTCCAGAGCGGCCCAGCGAAGCGCCTCTTCGTCATAGGCATGATTCGATTGCCTTAATGCAGACTCCAGAGGGTTAGCGCCGAAGGCCGTGGGATAGTTCGAAAGGCTCTCGCGTGTGCTCCGCGACATGGAGCCCGACATCCGCCTGCTGCGGTTCACCAGCGGCGTGGGGACGTCCTTCACCTCGTCCACCTCTTTGCCTCTATTCTCCGAATTCGCCATAACTTATTATTTGCTTCAAGTTCTTCAGCGCCCAGTTCTCTATTCTAACAATCTATCCACACCAGTTCGAACACTGGCCAGTTTGAAGCAAAAATCACCAATTTCGACAGACTTCTGTACAATCCCGACACAATGAAGCCAGCGCTGAACAGAGGATTCAATGCAGAAAGAAAATTACCAGAATGGCGGGGAAATGAGCTCCGCAAGCAAGATTTATACCCTGGAGCCACCCTCATTCCTTCACTAATTCCGGAGACATGATTCAACTAGTAGAAGTTTAGCTCCATGCAGTAATGCAGTCGTTTTTGGAGAGTGCCAAATACTCAACTCAACTTCCATGGTCGCCAAGTCTTCTCCAGAGAAACGAAGCAACTGCAATCAGCTTCTACATGCGACGGACAATCTCATGAGCAGCCGTCTACTGATACTCTTGCTACTATCAAATGGCTTTCGTGAGTATGACATCCAGCTGAAACAAAGCCAAAATTAGAAGTATGGCAGTCACCTTCGCAATTCTGTGCCGCACTGGCCGCGCCCTTTAAAACAACAGTCAGGTCCAAAACTGGAAGAACGCTGCAAAAGTACTCCAACCTCAGCCGCATCTTTAAGGCACGTAGGCATCTCTTTACCGAAGCTAAAAAAGACACTGACTTTTTTCCCATTGCACTTTCCACAGAAACAGTGAGGATGTATCAAACTACAAGCTCATGAGCGTTGTACCCAATTACTGAATGCTCTTCACTCCCGGTGCCCAGCTCGTTCGCCGAAGGCTTCTCTCTCTCTCACATCTTCCACGTCCCTAGTCTAGTTTTCCTGATCCGGCAACGCCTTTGACAACACTACAGACAAAATTATATACATGAATATATTCATATATATATATATATATATATATATAAACGAAAAGGAATGAGATGAAACTAAAGCAAAAAACTAAAGGAGTAGGGGCTGCCTTGTGCCCCAATCCATGGTTTCTGCGTCGGTTACATTCTGAACGGGAAGCTTCGCAGCCAACTCTCTACCATAATTAGAATAATGGCTAACTGTGGGCTCGATGGAAAAAGGATTTGTGAAGGCCGAGACTGCAGACCTCACGTATTGGTGGACCCACGTTCAGTGCTCCATTTTGACTGGCTTGTGTGAAAGTGGGAGTCTAGGGAATCGATCCCTCGACCTGACCGACGGTAGTCAGCCGTCACTTGAGTAATGGGTTTGTATAATAAAATGGATGCTTACTGAAGTTCTGTCATTTTACGTCAACGACTACCCATATAAATCACAAAAAAATTAAATAAAAAATAAAAAATAGATGTTTCATGTCAACATTAATCTAGTCGAAATAAACACATGCATGTGTATGTGTGTGTACATATATATATATATATATATATATAAATATGTATCACATGTATACCATTAAAATCATTAAGTATAGTAAATGTATTTTTGTAATTCATCAAATAAACCATGACTATCAAATTAAATAAGTTAATCAAATACACTTAGTGGAATGTAATGTGCATTGTTAATTACTAAGAGTATAATCCTATATACTCCATGCAAAGTTTGCTCATGGCAACATTATTCATGTCCTTACAATTAACACCCAGTTATCCAAACCATGGCTAGCATCGTAGTTTACATTTTTTAGTTTTTTGAATTTTGTATTTTAACATCTAAATAGATTATAAAAAAATCATTGAATTTAAATAAAGCACAAAATATAGACACGTGAATCTTCAGAATGATGCAAGATTGAAGCCAAATAGCCCATTAGAAAATCTTTACGCACATTTGAAATAAATGTTTTAATACTCTAATGGCATAAATAGATAGTTGGCCTCGTAAATAGTTAAATGATCAAATTCTCAATTGTTTACAATTGTGAAGGAAATGGGACATTTAATCTATTGTTAGAAATAGGGTACTATTCATGTAGGTCTATCTGGTGGCATGCACTCATTAAATCAAGTCATGCCACGACACCAAAAAGGATCTAAAGAAACATCCAAGTGACTTTTTTAAAAGGAAGTTATTTTAGAACTGGTTCATTTATGAAATAATCTTTATGCTTTATATTCTGGACAGTTTTATGATGCTACAAGAATGATTTAATCTTCCGAATCATTGAAAAGTTATTACATCCTTGATAACTAATTAAAATTCAACATGTATAAAACATTTATGAATAAGTCAAATATACACAGTTTAAATATAAATACAATAAAATAAGCCCGACAAGATCTTCCAGGGAATATTAAGAAGTCTTTCAAAATATATGTATTTAATTTTTTAAACGGTTATTAGAATAAATGCTTATGATAATAGAAATGAAAATATTGAAAATAATAATAATGAAAATGAATAAGGAAACAAGAGGTTGCCAAATCCCAATGAGATCAATAAATTTAAAAGTAACTAACAAACAAACAAACATACAGACAAAAAAACAGACATAAAAAATAGGAAAATAAATGAAAGAATTTTGTTCATTGGGTATCATTCAGGGAAGTTACAACTTTCAAGTTGGTTAGAATATAGTGCTGAAAATTTTAATGGCCTTAAACATTTTTAAACTTTTAACCAGCAGGGTACAAAGGATTTAGAGTTTGTTGCATTCATGCAACCATGTGTAAGGGACTGAAATAGGCAGCCCTTACACTAAACGAAAGAGCTGAGAGTCGTTCAATGCCCAAGGGCGACTTGCAGTGAAGTGACGAAAGGAGAGGATGGGTGGGTCATCTTCTTCGACCTCGAAGGAGTGGGGATGCGAGTGGGGTCGATGGGACTGGAACGCTCCGGGTCCCGGGTGCCCTGTAGGACACCCGTGACGCTACTAGTAGGTAGAATAAGTGCGAGCAGTCCGTCTAGTCTTAAACGGACATGAGGAGGGATGTGACCTCTTGGTCTCTTCGGACGTTGCCTACATGATGGTTGTTAGTGGGGCGGATTGGGACGTAGCGAGGGGGACGAGAAGTGACCTTGGCCGCCCTCGCACATCGTGAAAGTGACGGCGGACACATACTCGATGGAAGTCCAAGGTGTTGCGTCTCAAGTCCCATCAGATGGGAATACTCAGCCCCTCTCACCTGCACCCGGATGGGCAGCGTAAGTCACAGTAGGCGCGAGTGAGAGAGTGTCAAGAATAATTCCGCATTGGGTTAACTCGGTTCTAACGTGGTTTGTGTGGGATGTCTCGCAGAGAGTTGGAGGGATCTCATAGGGGCGAAGTTACATGTGGTATCAGAGCGCTTAAGACCGGGATTGGCGAGAAGCATGTGAGGGGAGATCTTCTGAACCTTTCGTCAGTAAGAGACTGCAGAGAAGGGAAAGAGGACCACGAAAGCTTCGACTCAACGGTGCGATGAGAAAGAAATTTTGGGAGGAGATTTGCCGGAGGGCCAGGTAAGTCAGGACCTAAAGCCAAAACACAAACTGATTAAGAAGAAACCCGCTCTTGAGAAAGAGAATTTGAGCCACTCAGAGAGAGACGGCGAAGAAATTCATTGAGATGTGAAGGAGATCGCAAAAGGACTGGCGATTGACGTGGAATCTCCGATTCAAGTAAGTAAAGAAGAGATGAGTGACCAAGAGGGAAGAAACCCGAGGTCACAAAGACAGACGACATCCAGAACTTCGAACCACTCGACGGATTCGCAGATGGAGCGGCAAGAAGTTGTGTCCTTACTCGAAGTCGAGAAAATTGTTTTGAAAATGATGGAAGAGAAAAACCGAGAATTCGAGAAGAAGATGGAAGTGAATCAGCCCCTGATCGATTCATTGGTGAGAGAAAACATGAGGAAAGAATCGCTGCTGGAAAGTCAAAAGAGTAGGTCGAGCTCCTATCGAGCAAAGACGGATCAACCAAGGAAGTGGCGGGGCACAGAGCAAAGAAGAACCACAAGGAGGTTCCTAAAGGAAGTAGAACACTGGTGCCTGACTAACGATGTCAAAGACGATGTCGATAAAATCAGGACTCTATCAGCGCTGCTTGAAGGAAGCGCATTAGATTGGTTTGATGGAAAAATCAAAGCCAATTCTAACTATGCCAAGGAAACCGCGTGGTGTGAAGTCTGTGAGAAGCTGATAGGGAGATTTGAAAGCAAGTGGCAGAATTTTGTAGAAGGACTGCAACTGCTTAAGCTCAGGCAAGAAGCAGGCAAAACCTCACTTTTAAAATATGTTGGCTATTTCCAGAACCAATTGGCATACACTCAGATTATGAGAAGTATTTGTTACTTTTCTTTTATAATGGGTTAAGTGTCGCGACCAGAAGAAGATATTAGGGAGAGAGAAACTATTCCTACTAATCTCAACGACACTTATGCGTTAGCGTCGCAATTGGAAATAGAAGAACAAGGGCCAGGTCATAGCAAGATGAGCGCGATGACTACAACGTGGGAAGGTAAAATCAACCCGTACGGCAGAACTAGGCCTTTCCACAAGAAACCCCCATTTGCTAAGAGGAAAATTGAGGAGATCACCTCGAATTTTTCTAAACCTAAGATGAAGGAAAGCCAGGGGAGCAGTTCAAAAAAGGTGCGTCGGTGACATGTTTTTAGTGCCAACGAAAGGGACACTATGCCAACTATTGAATGAAGAAGTGGCGATTGTAAGAATGAAGAAGTGGCCACTATGCCAACGATTGTAAGAATGAAGAAGTGGCGATTGTAAGAATGAAGAAGTGGCCACTATGCCAACGATTGCAAGAATGAAGAAGTGGCGATTGTAAGAATGAAGAAGTGGCCACTATGCCAACGATTGTAAGAATGAAGAAGTGGCGATTGTAAGAATGAAGAAGTGGCGAAAAAGATAACCACTATCTTAATGTTCCTTGACATAAGGTTGAGATGGATCAAAATTTTGACAACTCAAAACCGAGTACCCGAGTATTGGTGAAGAAAGAGAATTTAGATGTAGAATTAGTCCTCACCAATCCATATAAGAAACTTGTTTATTTAGACTCTAGAGTGGAGAATATTGAATGGGCCATGTTGATTGACACAAGCGCAACCAATTCGTTTATGAGCCCAAGATGCGCTGAGAGGTTAGCGTTGATTCAAGAATCGACCAAGGAGATAGAGACATTCTTTGTTAAGGGTGGAGAGTTATCTCGCTCAGTTGTAAAAGGCGTGAAGTTTCAAGTGAGAAATGAGAGGTTTTAAGAGGACTTCACAATCTACCACCTTAATGGAATAGATGTAGTCTTAGGTAACACGTTTCTAGAATGATATGGAGTAGAGCTCTGATGGAAACTAGAAATGCATTGTCGTATTACGTGAAGTCTTGCTTCAGAATGCTCTGGGCACTTGGTTGTAGAAGGAAGAATGGAAATTGCAACAACAAAATCGTGATTCTAATAGAATACTAATTAAACTCTAATTAGATCATAATAATGTTAAGCAAGCTTCAATCAAATTCAAAAAAACCTCAAGAAATTTCAAACAAACAATAAGAATTCTTAAAGAAATATTAGAAGGATCACAAATATCACTCAAATACATCTCAATTCAATCTTAATTTAATTCTAGTTAAAATCTTATTGAACTTCATTCAAACTTTAGCCAAACCTAACTAAATCTTAAATCCTAATAAAATCCTAAACCCTAAATCAAACCCTAAACAAACCTTAAACTAATCTCAACCAAATCCTAAACCAAACCCTAACCAAATCCTAAACCAAATCCTAAATCCTAAATCCTAAATCAAATCCTAACCAAATCCTAATCCAAATTCTAAATTCTAAACCAAATCCTAATCCAAACCCTAAATAAAACCCTAACCAAACCCTAAACCAAATCCTAAACCAAACCCTAAATCAAACCCTAAACAATTCTTAAACCAAATCCAAACTAAATCCTAAACCAAATCCTAACCAAACCCTAACCAAATCCTAATACAAATCCTAAATCCTAAACCAAATCCTAACCAAATCCTAAACCCTAAATCAAATCCTAACCAAACCCTAAATCCTAAATCAAACCCTAATCCAAATCCTAAACCCTAAACCAAATTCTAACCATATCCTAAACAAAATCCTAGTAATTCCTACAACAAATTCAAACCTCAATAACTAATGAATAAACCGTCGATCTTAACTCAAATTTTTCAAAAATCTTACAAATTAAGTTAAAAACAAGCACAAAAAAATTGAAAAGGATCGGACTTATCAAATTGATGATAACTTCACAAATGTGCTCGGGTATTGGCCGGCCTCCTTCTATAATCTTGATGTCAATCTTCCAGAGCCGATATCTCTCTTTTACACTGTTCGATTGATCTCAAAATTCTCATGCCTAGGGGAAAATAAGTCTAATATCCTCTTATGCAAGTTTCACTTCAATCCAAGTAGTAGATTGCAAGAAATCTTAAAAATCCTCACTACACCTAAAATTCTACTTTTTGAGACCTTGACCTACTTAAACATCAATATTCTTTAATTCAACCGTTAGATTGAGCTCAAATTCACAAAAAATATTGAAAACAACTATAACCATATACCTACAAAATTCCATCCATAGATCTACTACAAAACTCTCAAAATCGTCCAAAACGTAAACCCTATTTTATTTCATAAACTCCAAGTCATCCAAAATAAACCTTGACTTTGCAAAGCTCTTACAAAGTCATAACAAATCCAAATCACCCAAAATCAACACCTATAGAAACCTTATTCAATCTGCTATCAAAATCTACTCTCAAATCTGCCAAAGAATCCTGAAGTCGTCGTCGAGACTCGGTTTTGTGCCTTAGGGTCAGATTTCAACCCTGGTTCATAACCAGCCCTCTTCTGGTATCAACATCTAGTTTTTTTAAGTAATTTTTACTAGAATTTACTCTGAACTTTCTCCTAAAGATGTCTATATTATTTATTTTTCCAATCTACTTTATTTTACCTTATTTTTGGCCCTACAACGTAAGCAGAAGTTATTTATTTATTTATTTTTAAAATGGCAGCATTACTATTAAAAGTTTTAGTACCTTCCTATCTTTTATCCATATTTTTCTACCTTTTCTTTTAACATGGCTATTCTTTAATAAGATCCATATTATCATCTTTCAACATATAGTCATGTTACAACATGACAGCGTGTAGTGATGTTGGATGTACAAGGGAACATCATAGGACTACCTTTCACTAGCCGCCCAACATTGTATGAATCAAGAATTGGACTTGTTACTCAGAGTGAACTAGAGGGGGAACAGTTCTTCTTACACTTGAGAAGTGGCGACCTCGATTGCAATAATGTAAGTGAGAAAGTTGTTAATAAGTCAGAATGGAAAGGAACCATTCCGTTTGCTTCAAAACTAGTGCAAGAAGTGGTGTCGAATTTTGGTGATGTCTTGACAGCAGAATTACCAAAAGTGCTGCCACCAAATAGAGTGGTAGACCATCGCATTGAGCTAGTTCCAGGAGTACAACCTTCAAGCAAGGTGCCTTATTGATTGAACCAATTTGAGTTGAAGGAACTCAAGAAATAGCTGAACGAGTTGTTGGAAAAAAAGTATATCAAACCAAGTAAGTCCCCATTTGGAGCCCCAGTCTTGTTTGTGAGCAAAAAAGATGGAAAAATGAGGATGTCTATTGATTACCGAGTTCTAAAAAAAATCACTATGAAAAATAACTACCCATTACCACGAGTCGACGACTTGTTGGATAGACTAAGTAGAAGTAGATGTTTCAACAAGATTGATCTTAAGAGTAGATATTATTAGATAAGGATTGCATAAGAGGATGTGGAAAAGACAGCATGTAGGATAAGGTATCGTTCCTATGAGTTTGTGGTAATGCCCTTTGGTTTATGTAATGCACCAGTAACTTTTACTACCCTAATGAATTCGATTTTCCATGAAGAAAGTGATGAGTTTGTAGTTGTGTACATCGACGACATTTTGGTGTTTTCCATAAGTGAACAGGAACATCAAAGACACTTACGAACAGTGCTCACAAAGCTAATGGAAAACCAATTGTATGTAAATCAAGAAAAGAGTATCTTCTACTTGGAAGAATTGGAATTCTTTGGGCACACCATCGGTAAAGAAGGTATCAAGCCAGATTCAAGAAAGATTCAGACGATCCAGACTTGGAAAAAACCGAAAATGCAGAAGGGTGTATGATCCTTCATAGGACTAGCAAATTATTATCGAAAGTTTATCAGAGACTTCTCAAAAATCACTAGACCCTTGACAAATGTGTTGAAGGAAAACAAGTCTATTAAGTGGGACAATCATTGTGATGAATCCTTCAAAGAAATTAAAGAAGCATTGATTTCCAGTTGGGTGTTGTATTATTCGCAATTCGATAAAGATTTTGAAGTTCACACGAATGTGAGTGACTTTGTCTTTGGAGGAGTACTGATGTAAGAACAATGACCCATTGCGTTTGAGAGTAAGAAATTGAGTGGCAGCCAGTTGAGGTGGCCAATTCATGAGAAGGAGTTATTAACAGTGGTCTATTGTTTGAAAACTTGGAAATACTACCTGGGTGGTAGGACAACCAAGATATACACTAGCAATATTTCTCTCAAATATCTTACGTCGAAATTGCAAGAATTTCCAAAAGAATTAAGCTGGTATGATGTAATTGTTTCGACGGACGTCAAACTGATCAACAAACCAGGAAGAGACAACTTGGTGCCGGATGCACTAAGTAGGAGAGAAGTGTTCTTGGAAGTAAAGTTACAAAACACCATGATACTTAGTACCATTGTATATTGTGACAATTCTCCTCTTCTTAAAGGCATAAAGGAAGCCTATAAGGTAGACGAGGATGCACTTGTGATCAAGAAAGTGTTTTCTAGTACCAGAACGACCACGGAACAAAGAAGGCTTATGGGAGTCTCTTCAATCAACGATGGGTTGATCTGGTTTAAACAAATACGACTCTACATTTCAGTTGATAAGTAGATAAGGAAAGTTATGTACGAAGTTCATGTCGCCCCGTATTCGAGACACAGAGGCGTGAAAACCACCTTGAAGGTCATGACTCATTCATATTACTGGCCATCACTGAAGGAGGATGTTGAAGCATATGTAAAGAGTTGCTTGGTGTGCCAAATGAACAAACATTCAATATAAGTTAAGGCAGTGTTACTAGAACCTCTACCTATTCGTTCTATGTCTTATAGAGATATTTCGTTAGACTTTATAACAAGCTTATCGAGATGTGGAGAAGCCAACACTATTTTAGATATAGTGGACAGGTTCAACAAGACAACAAGATTCACAGTAATGACGATGTTTCCAAAGGACTCCAAAAAGGAGTTGGACACAGCACCGTAGTTGACGGCAAGTCTCTTCTTCGACTCTTGGATCTTGCTATATGGAGTCTCAACCTCGATTGTAAGCGATAGAGACATCTACTTTACGACATAGTTTTGGCAACACGTGCTGAGAAAGTTAAGATCTAAGTTGATTCTCACAACAGCATGGCATCCTCAGCAAGATGGCCAGACATAAAAAATTAATGGAATTCTTTCTATGTACTTGAGGCACTATGTGGCAAGCGACCACAAAGATTGGGTCAAACGGCTGTCCATAGTGGAGTTTAGTTATAACACGACTCGAAATGAATCCTTAAGTAGTACACCATTCCAAGTAGCCCACGGATTTGATGTACTTAAACCAATCAACTTGATCGGAGTCAAACAAAAGGATGAACTGACTTCAGAATTTTACTCAATAGATGGAATGAAATGGGTAGCGCAAAGAAAGACTATCATGGAGATTGTCAGAATGAAATTGATAGCAGCTCAAAGTAAATACAAGAAACAAGCCAATAAGTATAGAAGAGACGTGTAGTTTAGGCGGGGCGACCAAGTCTGGTTGAATACAAACAACCTTACGTGCCCCATGCATCTCACTTCCAAGTAGACCCAGAAATGGGTTGGGCCTTACTTAGTTGAGAGAATATTACATAAAAACATCTATGTGTTAGATGTCCCCAAAAGGTTGAAGTGGCATTCGATTTTCCATGTGAGTGTTCTCAAAAAGTTTGTGGCTAATGAGAAAGGCTTCCACAAAGAGAAAGCACGCGTCCTACCGCAAGAAGAGGTATGGGACCAAACCATGGGTCAAGTATCGGCAATACTTGATAAGAAACAAACTGATGTTATGGGAGTGCAGTATTTATATACTTTCGAAGGCTATCTGCCACATGAATTTCAGTGGATTAATGAACAAAACTTGAGACATGTGGAAGGATTGATTACAACCTTCAATAAGAAAGTTGGAGAATACAAATAAGAGAGGTCTATATGGAAGTAGTTGAAGAACTGACAAATGTGAACCAACATGCACAACCTCATGACATACTAAGAAGATGAAGGCATCTTCCCTTCAGTAGGGAGGGAGAAGGTCGCAGAGAAAACCTATGCAGAGGAAGAAGAAAAAGTGGTATAGGTTTCTCAACACGAAAGCAACTTTGAAAAAGATTCCAGTCCGAGGAGACTTTATGAGAGGTAACTCTCGTGAAGCTTGTATGAGGCGGATACAAGACCTTGAGCAACCAAGCCTAAATAGTTGGCTTTTCATAAGCGGATTATTTATTGGGTGACTGCAAACCACCTTCCTTGGGTAAGGAAGAGTAGTGAAGTGAGGCGAGCTTCAGTTGAGGGGTTTGATAGTCGAGGTAAGTCTCAAAAAGAAGCAATCCTCTTCGACTCGCATCAGAAAGTGTAAGATTTTCAAAGTGACTTAATGAGAGAAACTGATGAAAAGTTAGAAGCAAGGTACACAAAGAATGTGAGGAAGAGTAGCGACGTGCCTCAATAATAATAAAAATTCCTCTGAAGAGTTCAAGGATGAACAAAAGAGAAAGTCCAACAGAAAAGAGAGCCTCCATACTACTTGGGTGGTGAGAGCACCAATTGTGCTAAGAGTGCTCGAGGGACCAAATGGAATGAATTTTGCCCCTCAAAAAGATGGATAATCTTACAAAAAGTATTATCACTGTCAATGAAGACATTGACCTCTTCGAAGTGGGAGAAGATGTAAGAAAATGAAATAGGCAGCCCTTACACTAAACAAAAGAGTTGAAAGTTGTTCAATGCCTAAAGGCGACTTGCAGCGAGGTGACAAAAAGAGAGGATGGATGGATCATCTTCATCGACCTCGAAAGAGTGCTTATGTGGAGACGTAAGTGGGGTCGATGGGACTGGAACGCTTTAGGTCCCAAGTGCCCTGTAGGATGCCCATGATGCTACTAGTAGGTAGAATGAGTGCGAGCAGTCTATCTAGTCCTGAAAGGACATGAAGAGGGATGTGACCTCTTGGTCTCTTCGGACATTGCCCACATGATGGTTGTTAGTGGGACAGATTGGGACATAGCGAGAGGGAGGAGAAGTGACCTTGACTGCCCTCGCGCATCATAAAAGTGACGGCGGACATCTACTCGATGGAAGTCTAAGGTGTTGCGTCTCAAGTCCTATTAGATGGAAATACTCAGTCCCTCTCACCTGCACTCGGATCGATAGCGTAAGTTGCATTAGACACGAGTGAGAGAGTGTTAAGAACAATTCTACATTACGTTAACTCGGTTCTAACGTGGCTTGTGTGAGATGTCTCGCACAGAGTTAGAAGGATCTCATAGGAATGATGCTACATCATGTTGTAGGAATGTGTTGAAAATAACTAGAAGCTAAAAATAGATACATAGTTTAAGAAGCTTTGTGGAATGAAAGGCATTGAATCAAATCCGAGACTAGTGACTTGAGGATTTTCAATATTTTTTGTAAGTTGATAAAGCTTTTATTATTTTATTAATTTGTTGTTTATGACAATGAGATGGTAAAAAAAATATTAAAACACTTCCTATTGAATATTAATATGGACTTGTTAGAACAAAAAGTTATCGATTTTAAGGTCAAATATTATTTGGGAAGTACGTATAAAATATAAGACCAATTAAAAATATGTATAAAACCTCAATAGACAAATTAATCTACAATCAATTTTAGAAACCTATTTTTTATTATTTATTTATTTATTTATTTTTGTAATTAACTTGCTAATAGAAAAGTTTGTCATTTATTCTGTTCGTGATAAGTTTTTGATTGCATTTATAAAATGTCAAATGAAATAATAAGAATAAAAATATTCTAAGATATTTTAAAAAAACGTCACCATCACATATACAAATATTTATATACTTTCTATGCACAGAAATTTGCAAAAGGCTGCTGATTAATATCACACAAGCAGCTTCCAAAAGCTTTTCAGATGCAAAACTTTCACATACTACCACATAGCTGCACAGTGTTCTAAGGTTTTTTGGAGGTGCTGTATTAGCTCATTAAAATAAAAAAACAGACAAAAAATAACAGTTTTTGTTTTCTTCCTCCGATCATTTTAGATGATTTTCAGGAAAAATCGATTTTGCAGTAAATGTATCTAGCTTGCACTTGGACCTTTTTACAACCAATTATTTAGAGCCCCTAAAATACTGGTAAGAGGGGTGCAGGGCTAAAAGTTTAGAGCTTAAAAACACACACACAAACACAAACACAAAATTATTTATGAGGAATTAAACAGTGTTAAAAGTTTCGTATTCATTAAAACGTTCATCTATTAGTACCAGATACCTGCTAGGTACCTATTCCGCTACGACCTGTTATTCTTGTTACTTTAACAGTGATGAAGTTTCAATATATAGAGCCTTCTGAATGGATGATGATGCGCAAAAATAAAACCTGTTTGTGTGTCACCAGACCTTAAACATGAAAGATCAAATCATTAGCAGCCAACAGCAGTGGGTGGGAGTATATTTGGTCACCTGTGCAGCTCCAGTCACCATATTGACAGTAAGTTATGTATATATATATATATATATATATATATAATAACATATGTACATAGATATCTTTAAAGAATGTTTTGTTTTGCTTTTGAGAATGGTAGCTGTGTACATTGCACCATATTCAGGAACTCCTGTCGAAGGGTCACGCCACAGCTTGTTGCGTGCACATCCATTGTTGATGTCGTTGTGGTCGTTTTTTGTTTATATCTTCTTTGTTATTTGTTTCACTATTTATATGTTCATGCCCTCGTCGTTTCGATGTATCTAGACCAATGATTCAACCTGGTGAGCGTGTTCACGAGATCAACATCCCCATCTTTGACAAACTATCGCAACCTTACAGAAAGACCATCTGTGTGATGCCAACGTCGACTTTGCTGATTCTGTGCCACAGCTTTTTGGTTTAGACTGCAACTTCTCGACACCGACGAAAGCTCTGTGACCTAGTAGTGGATCATCCTTTTCGCAGAATATCTGTAGATCCGTGTCAGAGTAGACCTCGTTCTTGTGGAATTAGTTATACGGCTCTGAACATTGGCCCATGTAGAGTAGGATTCCCATTGCAGTTTCTGCATGATTTTTTCAGTTGACTGAAAGCTTGATCTGCAGTTGCAATCCTTGTCATTAGAAAAACATTCAAAATATTAAGGAACATTTGAAAATACAACTTGACTAAACTGGCAGATTCGAGAGGCATGTTGTGGGTGCAGTTAGCAGGTGATTCTAGTAAATTTCGGCACGCTCTGGTGTTGCATCGCAGACAACCGCTTGGTTATACGAGCAAATAGGTGATTAGTGACAGTCACTCGATTGCTGAAGAATAGTTAGCATTTTCGATCACTGTTTGGAGCGAACAGGAATCCGTGCTTGCTGTAACGAATTCGTTAACGTAGATGAGTGAATCATCTCGTTGTCGTCCAAAACAGACAGTGATGGATTTGTTCATGATCAAAGTCAAATTAAGATCCAGCAGGCCGACAGAGCTGCAACATACTTAAGAGATCACGTTTCGTGTTTGCACACCATGAGACCATCGAACGAACCTTTGCCCACATGAAAGTCTATACGGTCGGGTTATCATTGAACCCTATCAACTCCACACATCCAAAAACTGCAACAGTATGCAGCTCTGCACAGATCATTGGACTACTTCACAACTAGAGTGCCGGTCTCACTGGTCTTGTTCACAGCCGCTGCCATTTGAATCGCCTTCCTTTGCGATGTATGAATGAATCGAATGCTCATCATCTAGATTGATGGCCTTGTCTCTGGCCCCACTTCTGCAACCTCACTGGGTTCAACTTCAGAGTCTCCTCATCTGGCACAACGAGAACACATTCTCACAAACAAACCAGACATACAATCAAACAAAACAGAAAAACGCGGGGATGGGTCGGTCCTGACGTGTCATGTGCCACGTCGTCGCGCCGTGCGATAGATGGTCTGTCGACGTGGCACACACTCTCTCTCTCTCTCTCTCTCTCAAGCTGTACTTCTTGGCCACATGTTGGAAGTTTTGGAGGAGGTTCCCTCCAATTATGGGCATCAAAGGAGGAGTGGAATGGAAGATAAACGTCAAGTAGTTCAACAGTCAAACAATATGTTATTGACTCTCTTTTGCAATTCTTTCTTTTTTAGTGGTGATTCCCTTTCAATGGCTTATATATATATATATATGTTTAGTTTTTTTTTTTTTTTTTTTTTTTTTTTGTCGTCGTATTTATCTTATCCCCATATAAGTTGTCTTTTAGTAGAGATACGGAGAAGATGACTTCAAAGAGCATCTTTAGGTAGAGCCCACAACTTTTAGACCCACCCTTAATGCCTTCAATTTATATTATGTTCATAGTGTTTCTTCATCTTCCTTGTGTTGTTTTGGTATGCAATAGTCTTTGGTGGTTTTTATGTTGATGCATTCTCACATGCTTTTTAGTTTTTTATATTTAACTCTATATGTATCTATTCTCTTCTTGTGATACCTGCTACTAGATTTGACATTTAATAGGTTGTCAGCTAATATTAAATTCGTAATTATTTATTTTCCAAAAAAAAAATTGAATAAAAATTGCTTAAAATATTGTATTTTTAAAAATAATTTTATGTTAAATAAAAAAGTTAGAATTGTAATTTTTTTTTGTTAAGGATAAATAGATATTACCTAGTTATAGTTAAACAAATTTATTTTTATAATTGTAAGATGAGATGAACATTAGGAAATATAATAGCAATTGAATAAAAATATAGAGAATAACTCACAAGTGACAAAAACTTAGGCAAAGAATGTTATGAAAATTATATCAAGTAAAATCTTTATATTTTTTGAATATTTTTTTTATAGTTACAAATAAATAGTAAACTACTTTTAAATATATATATATATATATATATATATATATATATTGTGCAATTTTAAAGCTAATTATTTATATAATAATTTTATTTCATATTTGAACATCCTTTAAAAAAATCTTTAGTTAATCTAAAAACATATTTAATGCAAAAATAGCTTAAAACTTTAGTATTGATAACATTACCATGTTTTATAGTTTCAAAACCTGCTTTTTAAATAGTTGTTTAACATATTTTAAAAATTATTTGGTATTACAAAAAATAGTATTTATATATCTAGTAGTAAGTAAATATTTGAAAAATCATATAAAGTTTTTAGTACATAATCAAAAGTATATAAATACATACACACACACACACACACACACACATATATATATATATATATATATTTACATTTATAATTTTTATATAATGTACCTGACATGATAGAGACAATATAATATCTTCGTTTATATGAATTTTGCAACAATAATTCATATAATTAATTTATTTTAATAAATGAATGAGTTCCATATTATAATCTCATGTAAAATTATCTGGAAATTTTAAAAATAGAATAAAATAAATTCTATCCACTTTTATTTTTAAAATACAATTTAAACTTCAAAGAATAACTTAGAATACACTAATGTTTTACTAATTTGCTAGAATCATTTATTTAAAAACAGTATGCATGGAATAGTTACTGAATTTTTCTTGTTTTACATAATACTTTTTGAAATTAATTTATACAAGTAAACTTGATCTGATGTTTATTGGAGCTTTATTATTATTATTATTATTTTATTTTTATTTTTATCACAACCAACAAGAAAAATAAAGTAAATATATTTTGAAATATGTGAGAGATACTTGTTATGAACCTAAAATATAGACAGAAATAAAGAATATATAAAAAATTTAATACGAATTTATAGCTTCGAATACATATATATATATATATATATATACATATTTAAAATCTCACATGAATTTTCTATTCCTTTTAAACTTTATATGGATTGATACAATTTTAAAAACAACCCCAACAACAACAATTGGGCAGTGAATATTATTTTTGAACATATAATATTGTAGAGTCTAGCTGCACTTTTCTTATTGTACTTGTACATCTTTTGAACCATTGTTACTTTTTGCACCAACAGTCTTAAGTTAATATATGAATTTATCTCCTCCCATGTAGTTTATGTTTTATTGATTGGTATTTATAATACAAATAAAAAAAATCACAATAATCTATATCTATCTATCTATATATATATATATATATGTGTGTGTGTGTGTGTGTATGTACATATGTAATGGTATAAAGTATGATCATTTAATTAAAATATCTTACATTCTTGTTTGTATACCTTTCAATGGTTTCTAAAAGTTTTTAAAAGTTTGTAAAAGTGTTAGAACGTTTTTGTATAAATTTCTTAACAAAATCCACTTAGGCACTTATTGTAATTGATAAAAAAAATTATTTTTTGGAATCCAAGTATGAAAATTGGTTAATCCAACATAAATTTTATAGCTTTACAATATAGTTGAAAGAAAAATATATTAAAATTATCTATTGATGATTAAAAAAATTATATCAAAACAAAATTCACAAGAGTTTATTTTTTATTATTTGATGTTGATATTTCATTATCAAACTTGTGATGCATATAACTTCAAAACAAGTATCTTATCACAAATCATATTTATATATTGGATGTTGTACTATTCTCATTATATTGTTTACATATGAATCAGAAAAAATATTTTAAAATGCATATATACCATCAAAACTAGGTCATGGTTGAATTCAATAGTCTGTATGATAAAAAGCACGTTTTCTATGTACATTTGAATAAATAAATAAATAAATAAAAATCTAACTAGATTTAAAAAACCATTAATTTTTTTTTTTACTTATTAATATTTTAATTTTAATTAATTTTACGTAACTTATATTAATAACTTAGTAATAGAACTACAAAAAAGAAGTCAAAAAAAATATTTTTAAGGTCAATAAAAGAAAGAGGATGAAAAATTATGATCTAGATGCCCATGTTGAAGTTTTGTAGTTAAAATTTTCTAACAAGATGAGAGATTTATTTTGATGCTCTTTTTGAATAAAAGCCATTTGAAGAATTTATCATTTCTCAAATCTAGCTTATTCTACCTTTTTTTTAAAAACTTTAAAAACTTTTCAATTTTTTTGTTATGTATGTGTGTATGTAAATGTCTTTCAAGCTCAAATGTCACCCACAAACACAAAATATGCAAAAAAGCTGATGCTAGCAAAAACATGACAATACCCAATTCACTCGAACCGGTCACACATATTATTCTATTAAAGTTCCATGCAAAATAAAGCTTGTCAGAAATCCAATAATACAAAGGGGGCCTTTCCCAAAATAGCGGCAGTTAACACACGACTCCACTGCTCCATTACACACCCACCCACGGCCATCCATCCGTCACAGTAATGGGTGTCCCCACCGGTGACAGGCCCACGACTGAAACACCACGTCAGCTATCCCGACAGGGTCACGTCAGCATCCCAGTTGGCACGCACCGCAGGGTCACGGCAGAGAGAGCGCCGCTGCCCCAATACACTGCCTATGCTCCATGAGGAGGAGGAAGGAGGAATTGGTCTCCGAGAGAGAGAGAGTGTTTCTATATGTGAGCGAGGCCTACACTTTCCATCCCTACGAGGAGCAGGAGGAGAAGAATCCATTCTGTAGGTAGCCCTGTCTGTCTGTGTGTCTGTCCACTTCTGGGGGGCGCTGGCGTTGATCTTAATTCCCATTCTTGTTCGCTGATTGGCTGTGCACCCGCTTTTTTCTGGGTTCCGTCTGATTGGCACTGCTGCTTCTTCATAGAGCTCGTGGGAATCGTCGTCGTATGCCTTTGTGTAACCTCTTTGTGTTAAGAGAATTGGGGTTGGTGTTGTTGCTCATTAAGAGTTTGTCTGAATCCTGTGAGTCTTTGTTTTGTTCTGAATTATGTATGTATATATGTATACAGATATGTTTGTTGTTGTTGTTTTTTTGTTTTGCTTTATCCTTGCGATTGCAGTGGTGATTCCCACTTTGGTTGGGTTGAGGAAATGTTTGAAGGGTCAGGGAATTTGGCTTCGTTTTCTCGTGTGGGGTGTTGGCCAGTTTTGGAGTCATGTGGTTTGCTGTTGTTTTGTTGGAGGTTGGTTTGTTCTGGTGCCAGGTGTGGAAATCGGAATGCGGGAGGTGAGGTGCCTGTGTTTGCGTTCGTCTGATGAGTTGCCCTTGATTTCGTGGGGGTGTGGTT
The DNA here is from genome assembly GCF_059467195.1 of Physcomitrium patens. NCBI lineage: Eukaryota > Viridiplantae > Streptophyta > Bryopsida > Funariales > Funariaceae > Physcomitrium > Physcomitrium patens. The sequence goes on along the minus strand of NC_143423.1, from coordinate 7,538,192 downwards.
GTGATATCAGGTGATTACGTGAAGAGGTGAGGGTATTGTGCAGTTGCGAGAAGATGGTTTTGCTGAAGCAGCCCGAGGGTAATGAGGCCTCCGTGCTCAATGGATCGGGAGGCCAGAATATGGCAGCGTGGGTTTGTGGGAAGAACGACTTGAAAGTGCAACCCTACAATTTGCCACCCGTTCTTGGTGCGTCCTTCGTCATCGTTTTGTCTTAGATGCTTTTATTTAGCGTGATGACTGACTGATTTGGAAGTCTTCTGTAATAATACACCGATAGGTCGCAAATATCACTGAGGTGAAGATCTTTATGCAGAGCAATCAGCTTAAATGTTAAATTATCACAGAGCATTGCTGAGTCTAATTAGTGCTCCGGGATTGCCTCGAAATTGCAGGTGACCATGAAGTGAAAGTGGGAATCAAAGCTGTAGGTATTTGCGGCAGCGATGTCCATTATTACAGGGTAGGATTATCTGTCTTTTTATGTGTCTTTATATTATTTTATTGAGAAGCGTTCCGCTTGTTTTGGCCGATCGCAGGTAAGATACTAGGTGAACTTCAAATTTCGTAGAGCGCACTGATTTCTAATGGTTTAATGAACCCCTCAGCTAGTAGCTTGATATCGTTACGAATCAATGACATTTTCCGACACGGTTCAACATGCTGGCGGCGGTGCAGCACTTGCAATGTGGGGATTTTATAGTGAAGGAACCCATGGTTATTGGCCATGAATGTGCTGGTACCATTGAGGAAGTTGGGAAGGCTGTGAAGAATGTTGCAGTGGGTGATCGGGTAGCTCTTGAGCCAGGCATTGCTTGCAACAAATGCAAGCTTTGCAAGCAAGGATTCTACAACTTGTGCCCAGATATGGAATTTTTCGCCACTCCACCTGTCCATGGATCCCTTGCCAACCATGTGAGTCTCTATTTATGGTGATTTTTCTTGATTGACTTCTTGAAAGGTTCACTTCATGTGCTGTTTTAGGTAAGTTACTGTTTAAGGTACAGTTGAGTGGATGAGTGACTAAATTTTGTAAGGACTGTTTGTGGGCCATCTTTAAATAGGTTATTCATCCAGCGGACATGTGTTTTAAGCTACCCGAGAATGTGTCGCTTGAGGAGGGAGCCATGTGTGAGCCCCTCAGTGTGGGTGTGCACGCGTGTCAACGTGCAACAGTTGGACCAACAACAAAAGTTCTGATATTGGGAGCAGGGCCTATAGGTTTAGTCACTTTGCTTGCAGCCCATGCGTTTGGAAGCCCGACGGTCGTCATAGCAGACATCTCTCCTGAACGATTGAAGGTTGCGAAGGAGCTGGGAGCAAACGCTACAGTGGTGCTATCCACCAGTGACAATGTGTGTGCCTCTCGTGACTTGCATAGATTGTACCATACTTCATTCGTTCTTTCAGCAGTCAAATGAGTTCGAAATGCTTCTTAGGTATTAACATCACCTCAGTGACGTGAATGTCATTGAAATGCTAATATGTCCTCTTGGGTGGGTTTATCAGGAGGTGGAGTCAGAGGTACTAGCTTTGCAGAAAGCCATGGGAGCAGACATTGATGTCACAATCGACTGTGTGGGATTCACTAAGAGCATGAAGACTGCATTGAAGGCAACCCGAGCTGGGGGACGTGTTTGTCTCGTTGGCATGGGCCATAACGAAATGACCCTTCCCCTCACACCTGCTGCCGCACGGTTAGTTTCTCAGACCTCATTATTTGATAGTAAGCGTCTCTTTACAGCACGGTTGTTTTGTGGGGCATGAGAGAAGAAAAGCTTAGTCGCTTTTATAAAAATAACAAGAATGTGGTCGGTTAAAATCGGAAGTTGTTCTCCGAAGTTTGATGCTTCGATCAAGGAGACACGGGAAACGGGAAATGAAGATGGACGAGATCAGATGGAATCCCACATGACACGCATGCCAACAATAGTTTCAAACTAATCATGTTGATCGTTTTGAACATGCTCTTAAGATGTGAACTTACGAAGTCGTTCACACGATAAAGGTGCCTTTGATAAAAAAAATCATTTTTTTAATGTCTTCTCATATTTCTTCATGCCCTATCCCCTGATCGTGATAGCTATGTTCTGGGTTGAAAATTTTGAGCTGTTCTTTATGTCAAGGAGTACAATATTTCCAATACGCTTGATCCTTATCTTGCCCCATGTTATTCCGTAGATCAGATTATTGTGACATTATCAATTTCTAGAGGGATCTTAGTTGTTTTGGAATGCTACTTTCCCAATTTGTTTCTTGACCAGAGATCTGCATAAGAATTGCTTATAAAATGATTTTCAAACAAATATATTTTCTGGCTGCGTAACATTCTACTTTGTGATCGATTTATCTGTAACAGGGAGGTGGACATTCTTGGGGTATTCCGCTACCGCAACACGTACCCACTATGCTTGGACTTGATTAGTAGTGGGCGTGTGAATGTGAAGCCCCTCATCACACACAGGTTTGGATTCAACCAGAAGGATGTGGTGGACGCCTTTGAGACAAGTGCCAAAGGAGGCAGCTCTATTAAGGTCATGTTCAACCTTTGAAGAACAGAGGTTCAGATGCTGATAATTTTACGCGTCTATGTCCTTAACTCATCTCATGATACACATTGCTTTGGTAGCTGCTCATCTTCGAAGCATTTTTGTTTTCTTTGATCAAAGAATGTGTCGGAATCTTAAGGCATGTCCAGATAGTCTGATAACAGATCAATACTGTATGAATTTAGCTCACTGCATTGCTACGAACGGTTTTTGTAAAAAGGCTTTTGCGTTTAAATAAAGATGGCTTTCATGGACAGTATCCAATGATATATATATATATATATATATGTATATATATTATAATTTTTAGTCCTAAAAATAAGCAGGGCATAAATTTTATGTCTTCTACAGAGTAAATTTCTTTATCTTTAAGACGTAAATTCCCAATCATGGATTTAAATGGAAATTCGCTTTTTGAATGTAGAATTTGTAAAAATATTATTCATTTATTTGTGCCAAATAAATTCTTGTTATGTCAATTCATTAATAGACATAATTCATTCATTAATGGAATCCTTTGGATCCAATCACATTCAACACGTTCTAAATTTATGAAATATTTGTAAATATTCTTTTGTGATAGTATTCTTTGGACTAGTGCATAAGCCTAAATTTATGAATTATCAGATTTATAATTCATTTCTATTATATATATGTATACACACATACATGTTTTTGGCTTTTAATTTATAGGTTTCTCAATTTTCAATATATTCATGTGAAAGGATATATGAATGGCTTTTTGTGAAAATCAAATAATTTCAATTTAACTTCTATTTGTGCTTTTGAAGTTAAGTTTAGTACATAGGATATTTTAATGTAGGGCAAAAGATTGTTGGATTCTTTTGAAAGTTAGATTGTATAATTGCATAATTAATACTTTATAAAATTATCCAAGTATTTTTAGTTTTAAAAATCTTTAGGTTTTAAAATAAGTATCAAAACCAAAACATAAGATAATTAAACTAGAGAGTTGATAAAGCCACATCCTTCCTTGCCATCTCATGATTGATTGTGTATATCTCCCATTTTTGTCCCTCATTCTTTGTTCCTTATTTCCATTTTCTTCTCTCATTTTTTGTCTCCAGTATCAAACCTCCCTTCATCCTTTATTCCTTATCATTTATCTTAATCCTTCTTTTCCTCTTTTGGAAATGGACTTTTGTAGAACTACCTTTATGAAGAGGTAGTGGAAGCAAAGATATGTCAAGGATAAGAATTCAAGGACAATACATAAATAAGTGGAATAAGTATTAAAGAGAAATGACAAAATGATAATAAGAAAGTATGCACATTTAAGAAGAAATTGAAAATGTATCAAGAACATGAATCTCAAAAAAAAAAAAAAAAAAAAAAAAATCTCAATACTCTTATGTCACTCAAAAAGACTAAAAATCAGTCAAAGATCATAATATATTAAACTAAAATGGCTATTGCTAAAGATAAGAAGAGTAAAAAGTCTTGAAACAAGACTAACAACTAAAAAGACATTGACAAGAGTGAAGAAGACTTTACTCCTGCTTCCATCTATACTATCCAAATAAAAGCTACATAGTGATGTCTTATAGGACCTCTAATACATGTTCAATTTATAAGATACATGTATTAACTTACAAAGGTAAGTTTCTTATATGTATGCCACATTGTTAGCTTGTACCATAAGCTACTCACACATGCAATACATGGCTAACTTGTTGGTTAAATTTCTAACCTACCATTCAACTCTAAACATGTATAAAGTCAAATATGCATCTATGAAGCTTCTAAGAAGATTTGTTAAAAGATAATATTAAATCTACCTATATTTATTTTCTACCTAACACTTATTATTTAAATAAATATGTATGTTTGTGACATTACTCTCCCTTCTAGCAATGAATTCTACAAGAATTGATCATTATATATTGAAAAAGTCTAAAATATAAGAAATTGTGTTTGCTATATACTCTAATATTTTTTTTCTTCAAAAAATTTGATAGGTCCTTTCAGCTATTGATAATGTCTTATTCTAAGGCAAAAAGACCACCCCATTATTTGATTTCTATTAAAACCTTGATAACTTCTTTCAAAAAAAATATTTGTAAGACTATTACAAATCATTCTTATTTCTAATAAAATCACCAAATATCAAGAGTCTCTTCTAAGGTCATGATACCAAATATATTGTATCTCACCATTTATTTGAAGAAGAACTTGTTGTTCTTTAAGGTCTTCATTTTGATTACGTCATCTTGAAGGTTGTGACAATTACAATGTCTCATCTTGTAAATCAACAAAAGATAGTTTTTTTGTTGAATTTAATGGTTGTTGATTCTCTATTTCCTTAGTACTACAAATGAACTACAAATAAAGATAGAAGATAAAATGTAATCTTTCTTGAACTGCATTTTTTTGTAGCAAAGATTTACTTTTCTTTATCTTGATTTTGATAGATGTCATCAATGAAAAACATCAATCTGTATTGTTGCATTTGCAAGATTCTTAGTTGGCTTTTATATGCATTTATTAATATCATATTTGTACCAATGAAAAAAGATATTCCTACATATTTCAACACTACCTTAAGTCCATGTTTCCTTCTAAGTCGGACTCTTTATTATTATCCACTTCTATAAAAAGAGGTGGTATTTTTTTTATTTATTATTTTTTTTAAAGATATTTAATATTTTATATAACTCATAAAAAAACATGTGGAAATACATGATGGATTTTTATAGACTTTGATAGGTATAATTAATAAGAAATTAGATTGATTTATTCACAAATAGGAAATGGTCCAAGCCTGCAATAATCTAACTCATCTCAAGCACTATTAGTCTTGATATTTTAACAAAGCAAGCATATCTTGTTGCTAATATAGAATTAAAGTTACTCCTTATAATAGACATATGTATTGGTTTTTTGTCATCCTTGAGCTTCTTTCAATTGTACCTTCATTTTTATATGTAGCTCAAATAAATAATTTGCCAAATCTTTTTTTATAGGATAATTAACTTTTAAGAAGTCGAAAGTATTAAATCATGGATGATAATCATAATTAATAAAAAAAGATATTTTTTATGTAGAAGAATATATTATATTATTATAAGCAAACTTTGTCAATGATAAATAAATTGTCCAATCATTTTATTGGTGGTTTATGATACATCTCAAATACTACTCCAAAACTTGATTTATGTGATCTTTTTGTCTTTCATTTTCATGACAAAAAGCCAAAGCTAACTTTATGTCCATCTTTAGAATCTTAAAAAAGATTTTTTAAAATCTTGATACATATTGAATTTTCCTATCTAATATAATATCCTTAGGTAATCCATGATAATAATAGATATTTTTAAGAAAAAGCTTATTTGTTTCTTTATTAATGATATATTTTTTATATAGTATAAAATATACCATCTTGGCAAAATGATCTATTATTACAAATATAAAATCATACAAACTTGATATTGAAAGATCTATAATAAAATCCATAAAAAAAGTCTACGGTTGTTTTAGAATAGGTAATGGTTGAAAAAATTTGTAATATTAATAATGAGGAGTTTTTGATCTTAAACATACATCACATGATTGTACTAAGTCTTTGACAACCTTCTGCATTTGTGGCCACCAAAAATCTCTTAATATTAGCTCCAAAATTTTATTGTATCTAAAATGGCCAATTATTAGAAAGCCATGACGAACTTGAAGGATACATAATCATACTTTGTCTTCTGGAATATATAATTGTTCTTCAAAATAGAGTAGATTATTTTTGAACTTGAACTTAAAAATTTTATGAAACTTAGAAAAATTATTCTTAATATCATGAATAAGAGGATCAAAAAACGTATTCCATTGAACTTCCTTGAAAAAGATTGAATTAACAATTAATGTTGATTTCATTGCTCTAAGATGAAGATGCTCCAACTTTAAAAAAACCTTTTTTTGTTGATCAAAAGTTGTATCTTTTTTGGATACAAAGTAAGAATGTTTATAAAAGGTGTCTAATAAACCTTATTATTTTTTGAATTAATAAGTGATATTAAAATAAAATCTTAACAAAGTCATCTTCTAACAAGCTTAGTGACAATTCAATACATGTACCAACATAAAATACTTGAGGTTTTTATGATTTGTATACATAGTAACTATATTGGAAGAGTCTTCTAGAAAATAACGCTATTCTTGAAATAAATCCATAATTATAAAAAGTTCTTTGTTGTGGATCTTGTAATAAATCTTGGTTGGTGAAAATTTCTTAGAATGGAAACTATTAGATAGAGCTTATCATCTACTCCCATTTGTGATAATATAGCATTTATAGCAAAATTTCATACATTTATTTTTATAAAAAATGCCTTGAAAAAGTTGATGTAATATAAGATTGGTACAAAAATAAATATTGTCTTCAAGGCTTCAAAAGATACTTCACCTTCTTTGCTCTACTCAATTTTTTTTATATGTCAAACATATAAAAAGAGCTACAACTTGAATTTTTTTTTGATGAAGATTTGATAATAATTCACAAATTCCAAAAAATATTATACATCTCTGATTATTTTTGAGATCTTCCAATCCATGATAGTTTAGACGTTCTTAACATCCATTATAAGGCCATCATTTGAAATAATATATCTTAAGAAGTCAACTTGAGTAGTATAAAATACAAACTTTTTTATCTTTGAGTTGTCATATAATAACTTAGCCATTAGGTAAAAAAAAGAAAAAAATTAGTACTTTGAATAATTGTATAAGATTTGTAGATAAATTATTGATGAAAATTTGTGATTAAGTGATTATTATTGTATATAATCTACATTGTAAGTTTGAGCTTGATCTAATAATTCATTCAAAGTTCATTGATGCTCAAGTATATTGAATTCCAAATCTTAATGAAATTCTAATGAATTCAATATGCTTGAGCTTCAATGAACTTTGAATGAATCATTAGATCAAGCTCAAACTTACAATGTAGATTACATACAATAATAATCACTTAATTACAAATTTTTATCCATAATTTATCTACAAATCTTATACAATTATTCTCAAGACTTGGAATTTAAAGGATTAGTGAGGGTTTCTAAGATATCTATCAATTTGCTATTTGGATTAAGGTCAAATTTTTTATACAAGTAATAAAATTAATTTTTAATAATTTTTTAAAATTTGAGAATTATTAAATTATGAAATTAAGAGATTTTGGCTTTAAAATATCAGTATTAAAGTTGGAGATGGAGGCTAATTAACATCCAATCAAATTTTAGAAGTTAACTTCTATTTAATATGTCAAATCTTCTTCAAATTTTTTGTGCTTGTTTTCAATTTAGTTAGTAAAAAGTATATAAATTTTGAATTAAAATTAATAGTTTGATTATTAGTTATTGATATTTTAATTTATTATAGGATTTAAAATTTATTTAGGACTTGATTAGGATTCATTAGAATTTCATTAAGATTTTATTAGGATTTGATCTAAGATTTGGTTAAGATTTAATTATGATTTGAACAAGATTTAGTTTAAGATTTGATTAAGATTTGATTAGGGCTTGATTAAGATTCATTAGGATTTTATTAGGATTTGATCTAAGATTTGGTTAAGATTTAGAATTTGATTAGAATTTGATTTAAGATTTAATTAAGATTTGATTAAGATTTAATTTAGGATTTTATTAAGATTTAGGATTTGTTTAGAAATTGGTTAAGATTGGTTTAGAATTTTATTAGGATTTGATTTAAGATTTTATTAATTTTATTTAAGATTTAATTAAGATTGATTTAAAATTTGATTAGAATTTAATTAAGATTTTTATTTTTAATATTTTTTTAAAAAATTATTTGATATTATTTTAGGATTATATATATATATATATATATATATATATATATATTAAAAGTTAGTTTATGATTTTTTTGTTTCTTTTGTAAGTTTTTTTTCAGATTATTTTATAATTTAATTAAAAATTGATTAATGTTGTTATAGTTTAATTAGAATTTATTTAGGATTGTATTAGAATTGCTAGGATCTTCTTATTATAAGTTCTATTTTATCTTCTACAACTAAGTATCAGATGCATTTTCAAGCAAAATTTATGAAATATAATTACGTATAATTATGCATCTCTAAGTTTTTATAGTACATGATAAACATGAAGTTCATGCTTTTTTATATTTTTAGAATGAATTAAAATATTATTTAAAGAATAGACAATAAAATCATTAAAAAATTCACAAAATATCATCATTAGATGTTGAAACTCAATTAATACATTTGTGAGTCCAAAAAACATGACATTATATTCAAAATGTTCATACTTGGTTTAAAATACAGTCTTCCATTCATCTCTTTTTTTGATGCATACTAAGTTATATGCTCCTTGTAGATCTATTTTTGTATAGATCTTTGTTTGATTGAATTGATCAAGAAGTCTTGAAATCAAAGGTAAAGAATACCTATTTTTGATAGTGATCTTGTTGAGTCTTTAATAGTATATACACATTTGAAAAGATCTTATTTAAGATTTAAAATAACATATAAAGTTTTTAACTAAATTCTTATAAACATATTCTTTGTGTACAGTTGACTTGTTTTACGATAAACTATAGATTACTTTGAATGGTCATTGAGTTTTGTCTTGAAGATCAATAAAATAATTATAGGAACAATGCTTTGGAAGAATATTGATATATATATATTTTTTCTTAAAAATATCTTGATAATCTTATTATTGGCTTAAAGTAGAACTTGAAGTATTTTTTTTTTTTTTATCAAAAATAGATATAGCATATATAGAAAAAGTTGATATTTTTTTTTTACATACATAAAAGCTCTTGTATTTACCAACAAGGATTTGATTGTATTAGGTTTATGAATTTTTAATTGACTAACAATATCCTAGACTAAATTACAAAAAAAACTAAAGTTACAAGAAGTCTAATCTATTTAAAGATTATATTTTTCTAACTATAATAATTCTAAAATAACTAAATTAGATAGAGATCTAATGACATTAAATATTACTAAGCTATTATAATCTTAAGTTTCTATATCTAAAAAAATTGTTTTATGGATAATGTCTTTGGAGGACAACAAATAACCACTTATAACTTCTACATGCATGGATTTATTTATTTTTGATTAAAGATATTTCTTATTTTTTAATAAAGACTTTGTCTATAAAACAAGTTGACGTTTTTGAATCTAGCAAGGTAAAGACTTTGTAATTTTTTGATCCTAAATAAACTTCTATTATAAAACAAGGTGAAGGATCTAAGGAGAAAATAAGACCTTTACTAAATATTATATAAGATTTCAACTACACGGTCCTTATTGTATCTAGAAAAACTTATTTTTTGAGACATTGTTTTCTTTGGCAACTTTGCTCCTCATTTTGTAGTTGCTTCTTTGAATAATATTGAGCACTATATTTAGATTTTCTACAATATTAGCATAAATCCTCTTGATAGCATCAAGTTTGTTTTTCTTAATAAGAAGCTTAAAATATATTGTGTCAATTTACATAGGTTCCAATCTTGATGAATAAGATTTTGTGAATTTAGAAGCTATTGCCATTGCTTGATTTATATGTCTTCAATCAAATCTTTGTTCTTAGTGTCTTTTAAAGAATCAATTATTGCATGTAATAGCTTGAGCAATAAATTGCTCTAATGAGCCTACTCTTAGTATTGTCAACAACAAAACTTTACTATTATCTTTTAATTCTTATTAAAATTGATTGATTAGAGCTTTGTCATTTTAATCTACATTGCAAGCATGATTTTGAAATTTTATAGAATATATAGTAGCTAAATATAATTTTTGTTATAAAATTATAAATTTGAACTTTGCTAATCTTTTTCAATCACTTTCTTCAAAAGTGGTTGTAAACACTTTTAAGAATAAATTTAGATCATAGAAAAGACGTGAATTTTTTTGATCAAAGATGAAAATTAAAAAAAAATACTTTTTGAGAGAAATACACTTATGAATCTAACTTGAATAGATCCATTAAGGTATTGAAAAGGATGCAATTTTAAATAGAACTTTATTTATTGTAGAAATCCTCAAAATTTTGATCTTGTTCCAATAAATTTCTTGTGCATACTTATTTTTTATCTCTCTTATACTTAGAATAGTAAGACTTCTTGAAATTAGTTATAAGCTTAATTTACTTAGTCCTCTTAATTAGATAATTTTTTAGTATAGATTTTGAACTTTATTGTTGATCTCTTCTATAGGCATCAAAATACAACCTCCATGATTGACATTAGAGATACGTAAAGTTTCCAATCTCAAAGTATTGAAAGTTTGTGAAGATCTATAATAGTTGAAAATCTATTCTCATTATTGCTAAGAATAGAATCTATAATTTTTTCTCCTTTATATAACTCAAAAAAATCTAAAATTCAAATTAAAGAAGGAGAATTACCAACCTCTAATATCAAATAAGATTTTCTACAAACCAAGGTAGTTCTTTCTTTTTAAGAAAAAAATCAATGTTAAAAAACTAAAAGTGAATTTAAAGGTAGGTATTTACCAACCTTCCAAATACAATGATAGAAGTAGAGTAATCCACTCACTTCTAATATAAAATAATAAAAATAAGTTAGCACTCTTGTCAAATTATCAAAGATATGAATTTTAAAGAAAGAAAATCTCTATACACTCTTACGTTACTCAAAAAAATTAGAAAATCATTCAAAGATGGTAATATATTAAATTAGAATGGCTATTACTAAAGATAATAAAAATAAAAAGTCTTGAAATAAGACTAAGGATTAAAAAGGCATTGATAAGAGTGAAGAAGACTTCGTTCTTGCCTCCATATATACTATCTAACTAAAAACTACATGACAACGTTCTATAAGATTTACAAAATAAGTGTCTTAACTTGCAAGATAAGTTTTCTATATGTATGCTACATTGTTAGTTTGTACCATAAGTTACTCATACATGAAACACATGGCTAATTTATTGGCTAAGTTTTTAATCTACTAATTAAATATAAACATGTATACAATCAAATATGCGTCTATGAAGCTTTTAAGAAGATTTGCCAGAAGATAATATTAAATCTACCTACATTTACCTTCTACCTAACACTTCTTATCTAAATAAATATATATGTTTATAAAAAATGGTTATTGCCTAAGACTAAAAATCTAAAGATTCTTGAAACTAAATTAGAAACAAAAAAAAATAAATTGACAAGAGTGAATAAGGCTTTATTCTTGTGTTCATATATTTTATTTATTAAGGACTATGTAGCAACATTCTATAGGATCTCCAATATGTTTTCAATTTTTAAGACACATATCTTAATTTATAAGACAAGTTTTTTTATATGAATGCCATATGATTAATTTGTATTATAAGCTACCAACATATATGTCATGTGGCTAATTTGAGGGTGAAGTATTTATCCTATCAATCACCTTTAGATAAGTATAAAGATAAAATTCCATCTATGAATCTTTTAGAAAGGTTTTTTTAATAAGATATTATTAAATTAATTTATTTTTATTTACTTCTATCTATTTATATTATCTAAGTAATTATTAAAATAAATATATATCTTTATAACATTATTTCTTCTTCAAGGGTCAAATTCCATGAAGAGCAATGATCATATATTCATGAAGTCTATGATGCAATGAATTGTATTTGTCATATATTCTTTGAATTGTATTTTCTTTGAAGATAGTTGATAGGTCCTTTCAACTACTAATAGTATTCTAATCTAGAGCGGGAAGATCAGCTTGATTTTTTTTACTATTATTAAGGCCTTTGTAACTTCCTTCAAATAAAATATTTGTAACTTTATTAAGAATTGTTCTTACCTCTAATAAAATCACTAAACATTAGAAGTCTTTTCTAAGGTCATGATATCAAATGTATTGTATCTTGCTAATTATTTGAGGAATAATATGCTATTTTGGATGATCTTTGTTTCTATTATATTATCTTGAAGGTTGTGATAATCACAATGTCTTATTTAGTAAGTTAAAAAATAATAGTTCTTAAGTTAAATTTACCAATTATTTATCTTATTATTCCTACTAATATAAAAAATCAAATAAAAGATAGAAGATGAAATATAATCTTCATTAATTATCTTTCTTTTATTGCAAAAATTTGCTTGATTCTTTATTTTGGTTTTGATGGATATTATCAATAAAAAAACTTTAACCTTTTTTATTGTATTTATAAGATTTTTTTATTGGCTCTCATATACATTTATTAATATTATATTTGTACTAATGAATAAATTATTTCAACCTATTTTGGTATCACCTTCAAGCTAAGATTTTTTCTACTTTTTATTCTTAATTATTATCTATTTTTATAGAAGATGGTTGCATTTGTTATCTTTCCAAGATATTCACTAAATTATGTAATTTTAAATAAAATATATGAAATATGAGATGGATTTTATAAGCTTTGGTAGATGTAATCAATAAGCAATTGAATTAATATGTTTACATATTAAAATTGATTCAAGCCTATGATAATCCAACTTGTCACAAGCATGGATACTCTTAGTATAATAAAAAATTAACCATATCTTATTTCCAATGCAAAATTAAGATTATTCTTTGCAATTGGCATCTATATTTATTTTTTTTTATTTTTAAGCTTCTTTTAATTGTTCTTTTATTGCTATATATAATTTAGATAAATAATTTGTAAAATCTTCCACTGCAAAATTATGAATTTTTATGAAGTCAAAAGCATCAAATTATAGATGAAAACTATGATTGGCAAAAAAAGATATTTTTTTAAATAGAAGAATGTACCAAATTATTTATTAAAATAAATAAGTAAAAATGAAAGTCAAATAAGTTACTTTGTAGAGGACATTACCTTAAGTAAGTTGCTAATGGTCAAAAGATTGATTCTTGGTATATGAAAAAGACATCCTATGGATGTAAAATAAGGTCAAGAATCAAGAATCAAAGTCAAGAAGATAAAGTATCAACTAAAAAATATCCAAAGACTAGATAAGAATAATTAGTATTTGAAATAAGATATCCTTGTAGTTAGAAAGATACCAAAGGATCTTAGAACTATGTGTGTAAAAGTGAAAGAGTGAAAGTTGTCTTTTAAGGCAACAACCACTACCTGTAAGTAATGGATGTTGAAATTGAGAAATATCTTACTCCATAATCTCTTTGTGTGCAATCTTGTTGATACTATGCGTTGTGACTTCAAAGTTTTTTTTTTTTTTTTTTTTTTTTTTTACAATAGGTTATGAGCCCGCTCACCTTTAGTTGTGAATTTTGAAGTTCTTTGAAGTTTTTCTTGTTGTGGAAAGTAGATCTTATGGTTTTTATTGATAATAGAATTTGATATCATCTAATTCTTTTTTTATATCTAATTATTGATGTAGTTTTATTTTTATTTATTATTAAGTATATTTATGGTCTTGAATATTGTTAAATACTAGTATTATATTTTTTTAAGTGAGTTATATTATTGATGTACTAACATTATATTTTTATGTGCTTAAGTTCTTAAAAGATCTTTTTATAGTAATAAAAAATATTTTATAAGTTTTAAAGAGTTATATGAGATTAGAAGTGATTTAAAAGTGTCAATATTTATATAAGAGGTTTAGATAGAATATAAAACATGTAAAAATTTTCATAAATAAAGTTGAGAGTGACTAAAAATTAAAATTACTAATTCATTTACAAAGAATTTTTTTTGAATTATTAAGGCAATAATATCTTTTTATTGATTTTGAAAGCTCTATCTTTTCTTTTTTGATTTTCTTTGATACATCTTTTTTTTAGATATGGCTTTAAGTGATGGTGAAGGCTTTAGAGTGATTAAGAAGTTTAGAAGTGACAATTTCTACCATTAAAAGAAAAAAATGGAATTTTTGTTAGCTTCATTGGATCTTTGAGATATTGTTGATGAAAGTGAAGAGCCTTCAAGCAACGATGCTGATGTCAAGATGAAGAAGGAATACAAATAATGTGAAATGAAGGCTTTTGAGATGATTGCAACAAATCTTAATGATGCTAATTTTTCACATATAATTGCTTGTAATAAACAAGCAAAAGCATAGAAGGTTCTTTGCAATATCTATGAAAGTAGAAACCTAACTAACATTCAATAGACAAGAAAGAAGTTCTTAATGGCAAAGATAGAAGAAAGAGATGATTTCATGGCTTATATCAATAAGATAAAAGTACTTACAAATCAACTAATAATTATAGACACATTAGTTGATAATAAAAAAATTATGTTGATATTGCTTATGAGCCTTTCAAAGTCCTACAACTATTTCATTGTGGCATTGGAGTCTATCAACATGAACTTACTATGAATTATATTATGTTAAGACTTATGCATGAAGTGACTATGAGGAAATAAAAAAAGATTCAAAGTAAAGATATGGCTCTATTTTTAAATCAATTCAAAGATAGCTATTTTTATTAATATAATAATTCAAAAAGAAATATGAAGAATCACTATATTTTTGAAAAATAAAATTAATTTATAAAAAATTGCTATAAAGCTAAGAAAGAAAATAAAGATATTACAAACAATGCTTGTGATAATTTTGGTGGAGATAACTATACTTTCATGGCAAATGAAGGAGCTCTTATGATTACCATATCTAAACAAATTATAGATTCAGATGCTATTAAGCACATAATACCATAAAAGTATTTATTTGACACTTATGAAGTAATTTTAGCAACAAAAGTTTGCTTGGAATATAATGATATAGTATAAACTATTAGAATTGGCTCTATTATAATAAAGATTGTTGTAAAGGATAAAATTAAGAGGATTAGATTGAAAGAAGTCTTACATGTGTCAAACATGAAGAAGAACATCTTTTTGATGAAAAAACTTATATTATATAGTTATAAGATTCAATTTAATTTAAATAGGTTTTTTGTAAAGATATTGGATGGACAATATATTACTAAAGGCCTTAGAGATTGCAACCTCTACTTTATCAATTGTAAGAAAGTCAATGAAGTTGAAGTAGTGGCATTTTCTAATTTTTTACAAAATCAAGATAAGTTTGGAATTTGGCATCAACGACTTAGTCATTTGAATGCCAAAAGTATGAAAGAACTCTAATCTATAGTAAGCAGCTTGAAACTTGATCAATTAAGCTAAAATGCCATGATACTTACTTATAAAGGTTGTATCTAAGGTAAAAAATAAAGAGCTTTATTTCCAAGTAGAGTTGCAATATGTACTAAAAAATTATTAGAGATTGTGTATTTTGATAATGTAAACAAATGAAGATGCCATCAATTAGAAAAATAAGATATTTTTTCACATTCATTGATAATTTTTTAAGAAAGGTGTGGATTTACATCTTTAAAGCGAAGAATGAGTATTTTCAAGTTTTAAAGAATTAAAGGCACTTATAAAAAAGTAATGTGAGTGCAACATCAAAGTCTTGTATATAAATAATAGAAGTGAATATATATCAAATTATTTTGATATTTTTTGAAAATTCAAGGCATTGAAAGATAGACCTCTACTAGTTACATTCCACAACAAAATGGAATTACTAAAAGAGCAAATCTCACCATTACAGGGATGACAAGTAGTATGCTTTATGTATAAAATCTTGCATATGAATATTGCACAAAAACCATGGTTATAATAGTGTATATAAGAAATAAGTGCCTTGCAAGTGCATCCACATCAAAGACTCTACGAGAAGCTTAAAGTTGTAAGAAATGTCACATTTCATACATGAAGATTTTTAGATCCATTGCTTATGCAAAGGTATTTAATTTTATAAGTACCAAACTTGATATAAAAGATACAATATATATATATATATATATATATATATATATATATATATATATATATATATATATTTATTAGATATTATGAAGATACCAATGCATATAGGCTAATATATTTAGAAACCAAGAAGATCATCAAAAGTTGTGATGTAGAATTTTTGAAGTACAAAAATACTTGTGAATACTTAGAAACATATTTAATTTGGAATAATGATATATTTATAGACATATTTTTAATTCAAAAAAAAAATAAAGAAGAAAAAAGATGATAACAATGAATATGGTCAAAATACAAATGAAGATAAAGAGGCAAAGAAGGTAGATCAAAGTATATCTACAATTGCTAGAACCAACAATGAAGACAATTAAGATGTTGAAGATGATGATAATAACAAGTATCAATCTTTGAAAGTGAAGAGATAAGTTTTAAGAGAGAAGAAACTTGCAAGAGATTTTAAAATACATGAGGATGAATCTTTATTAAGTGAAAAGAAATATCTTTTAAAAAATATAAAATAACTTGGAGAATAGTGGAAGAATTATATTTTTCTTTAAGTAAGTGAAGAATATGCCAATATTACATTCTTTGATGATTTATTGAATTTGTATGATACAATGAAGTCCACAGATACTATGAAGTAGGAGAATGCTATGGAAGAAGAATACAAATCATTTATGAAAAATAGAACATGAAAATTGATTATACTTCTACAAAATTGATCTTTAATTAGTTGTAAGTAGGTGTTTAGAATCAAAAGGGATGTAATGGACAATGTTGTGAGATATAAGGCTAAATTAGTTGCCAAAGGCTAGTCATAAGTTGTTGGTATTGATTTCAATGAGATATTTTTTCTTGTGGCAATATTCACCACCATTATAATTATTATGGCAATTAGAACAGCAACAAATTTGGAGATGTATCAAATGGATGTGAAGACGATTTTTTTAAATGAAAGTTTGAAAGAAAATATCTACATGGATCAATTTTAAGGATTTATTGAAGAAGGCAAACATCAACTTGTTTGTAAGTTGAAGGAATCCTTGTATGGGCTCAAGCAATCACCAAGGATATGATAACAATGTAATGACCCATTCTTTGTAAATGAAGGATTTATAAGAAGTGAAGTTGATCATTCCATATGTATGATGCAATCAAATAAGTTTATATTAATTTTCATCCTCTATGTGGATGATTTGATCATTTTAACTAATACTTTGAAGATGATAGATTGGTTGAAGGCAAAGTTAAAAAAAAAAATATGAAATGAATGATTTTGAAGAGCTTCACTATTGTTTAGAAGTAGAATTTGTTAGAATTTGTGCTAAAAAGACCATTATAATAAATTAAATCAAGTACATTGAAGAAATATTGAAACAATTCAATAAAAAAGAATATAAGCCTAATAGAATATCTTTGGAGACCAATTTGAAGTTGATGAAGCTTACAGATAAAGATTTTGCTGAAATTGAAGATTAAATATTAGGTGTTCTATAGAAAGTAACAGTGGACTCAGTTATATATGTAATAATTGGTATAAAGATAGATCTTGTATATGCAATGAGTGTTGTGAGCCAACACATGTCAAAGGCTGGACTAATCCATTAGGCAACTATCAAAAGAATCATGAAGTACTTAAAAGGTACTTTGTACTTTAAATTATGCTTTAGAGGTGATAACATCACTTTTCATGGTTATTATGATGTAAATTAGATTAGAGATATAAATGATAGAAGAATAATAAAAACTTAGATTTTTGCACCTTATAAATTTTAAATATCCCTTCTATGTTTTTACATAGGAATTATCCATATATTTATCTTAAATTTCTATAATTATTGGTTTTTCCATAGTCAATAATTCATCCTTAAAACTATCTTCAATTTATTATTGATTTTATTTTTTACTTATATTTGCCAATTTTATCTCATCTTTTTTAACCTAATTTTTATATATCCATATTTTCATTAATTTTATTTTATCTTTAACTCTTTCAACCTAATTTTCAACCATCTATATCTTTATTGGTTTTTTCTTATCTTTGTTGTCATATTATGTGAAGTCTTGCTTGAGAATGCACTAGACACTTAGCTATGGAAGGTAGAATGAAAATTGCAATAACAAAATCCTAACTCTAATAGAATATTAAATAAATTCTAATCAAACCTTAAAAATGCTAAATAAATTTTAATCAAATTCAAAAAAAACTTTAAAGAAATTACAAAAGTAACAATAATAAATCTAAAAGGTATTCAAAAGAAATCTACAATAAATCTTAAAAGAATTCCTAAGAAATCCTAAATAAATATTAGAATAATCAAAAATATATCTCAAATAAATTTCAACCAAATCCTAATTTAACCTAGTTGAAATTCCAATGGATTTAGAAGAAAAATCCTTAGCCAAATCCTAGGCCAAATCCTAAATCCTAAATAAATCCTAAAAAAATCTTAAATCCTAAATCCTAAATAAATCCTAAATTCTAAATTCTAAATCTTAAGCAAATTTTGAATACTAGAAAAATCTTAAATCCTAAATCCTAAGAAAACTCTAATTCAAATCCTAAATTCTACTTCAATCCTAAATCCTAAATCCTAAATAAATCCTAAATCAAATCTTAAATCCTAATCCAAACTTAATCTTAAACCAAATATGAGCACAATTAATAGCTCTAATGGTTAGTTATAATCACTTTTGTGATTTTTAATATATTTTTGCTAATTTCAATGCTAATATGATTAATTTATGGATTTAAATTAGTCTTTAGATAATTATAGTTTTAGGTTATTAATTAGATAGATAATTTTAATTATTAGATTGATTGATTGTTAAAAACTTTAAAGTAGTAAGTTTAGAAGGTCTTTGATTTTTTTTTTCTTGATTTGGTTTAAATCCTCTCATGGTATTAAAATTAAGATTTTAATAGAATTTTTCTTCTAAATCCTAGAAATTATATCTTGAATTAATCCACAATCTTAGTTTTCAATCCCAAGGCTAATTCCTAATTTGATAATGGTTAGAAAATCCCTTAAGTCTAATTTCTCTAACTTCCTATTTAATATTTAAGATTTTTTAAGGTTACAATTTAAATGGATTAAAAATGCACTAGACACCTAACTATAGAAGGTAGAATGAAAATTGCAATAACAAAATCCTAACTCTAATAGAATATTAAATAAATTCTAATCAAACCTTAACAATACTAAATAAATTTTAATCAAATTCAAAAAAAACTTTAAAGAAATTACAAAAGAAACAATAATAAATCTAAAAGGTATTCAAAATAAATCTACAATAAATTTTAAAAGAATTCCTAAGAAATCCTAAAGAAGTATTAGAATAATCAAAAATATATCTCATATGAATTTCAACCAAATCCTAATTTAACCTAGTTGAAATTCCAATGGATTTAGAAGAGAAATCCTAAGCCAAATTCTAGGCCAAATCCTAAATCCTAAATAAATCCTAAAAAAATTTTAAATCCTAAATCCTAAATAAATCCTAAAATTTAAATCCTAAATAAATCCTAAATTCTAAATTCTAAATCCTAAGCAAATTTTGAATACTAGAAAAATCTTAAATCCACAATTTAAATGGATTAAAATTATAAAGTCTAATTGTTAAAATAATGATGATTTCTAGGAAATGGAGGTGAGCTAATTTTTATGGTGGAGTGTCCTTTCATAGCGATTTTTATTACTATTTGGAGTTGAAGAATGGAGAAAAAATAAATAAATCAAAAAATCAAAAGTATATTAATTCAAGGCCAAATTAAAATTAGGAGTTGTGATTTACCAAGAGTTTGTACTGAAAGTAGTTCAAAATGAAGAATGGTTATCATGAAGGCTTTGATGGCAAGAATCCTTGCTGATCTCTTAATTAGGATGATTAGAATTAAAATTCTAGTTAAAATTTATAACTAGATTAGCAAATTAATTAGTTTTAATGATTTAAAACTTAGATTTGGGCTTGTGAATAATTGATCCTAGGATAAAAATATGTTTTGGACACATTGATGTTGTTAGTTTTGCCAAAAAGGCATTAGTTTTTGAGATATAAGCATTTTCAGACTTGAAATTGGATTTAGGCTTAGAATCACTATGAATCCTTGATCTTGGTTAGGAATTTTTGATCTAGATGGTGGAGATGTGTCCGCCACTTTTAGGTCTCCTCCCACCTAGTTAAGAGGGCTTGGGTGGCTGAGTTCCCTCTCTCTCTTCATTTTTTTCTTGTGGCAAAGCCATGGCAAAATACTTCCCCATTTTGTGAATGCAAATCTTATCCCTTAACCTTGTACTGCCTCGGTTTTTTTTTATTCAATCTATTTATTCTCATTTTATAGCCAGATTTTACTCACTTTTGGCTTTGTAATGGCATAAGGCAAGCTTGATTTGGAGCTTTGACAAATTTTTGGCAAATTTTTAAAATAGCAGGGATCTATTGCCCTTGGTAGTATAAAAGTGTTGAGTTCAAAAACCCATAACTTGGTGATTCATATCTCAATTTTGATGTGAATTACTAAAATGAGTGTGCTTTGAAGTCTAGTTTATTACAAAGTTTGAATCACTAACTTCTAAGCTATAATTTTTTGTAATAAACTGTTAAGTGAGAAGGATTTTGCTGCCTTGGCTGTTAGAACAATTGTCTTTGAAAAACCATCCCTTAGTATTTACTTAAGTCTTTATGCTGAATTTTATTAGAAAAGAAGTGCTTTAAAGTATAGTTCTAGGAAAAAATAGAGTTTTGAACTTTGAATCATTAACCAATTTCTAGTAAATATTTAAGTAGAAGGGGGTCTACTACTTAGGTAGCTCAAGTCCCATTATTTTGAAAATTCATATCTCAACCATCAAGCATGGGATCACTACGAAATTTAGAAGATAGAAAAAATCCAAAGTTTAAATAATTTTTTTTTCAAGTGCATAAGAGCCGTGGAAGAATCTTAGAATTTTTTTGAATAACAAGGGATCTGCTACCTCAACTCGACAAATTCTAAGTAAATTTTTCTTCCATAATCACCCTCTAATCACATTTTCTAGCACATAAATTGCTATATTATCACTCATTCATCTTATTATCATTAATTAATATTATTTAATAATTTTAAAGAGCTTTTTATCTCACTCTGGAAATTAATCTTAAATTCTTATCTTTCCATCTATTTTTACCCTTTAAGGATAAAATAAAATAAAAATATAAAAATTAATTTGATCTTTTAATTCTTTCTTGTTCTTTTTAACCTTAACCTTTAAACTTTTAATTTTAATCTTTAACTTTTACTTCCATTACTTTTAAACTTTTCATTTAACTTTTAGTTATTAATTTTAATTTTAAATTTATTTTTTATTTTTGAAATCTTCCAACTTTCAGCTTTTGTCTTAAAAATCTTAACTTCATGTTAGTGCTGAATTTAAATATTTAAGGCTATTTACTATAGGATTTTCAATTCTAGATGAAATTTGGTCATCAAAACTTCATCCGTGGATAACTTCTTATATATATCTCCGGTTCACATGGTTTAATATCCTTATGAAAAGCTCTAGATTAGTACTTTAGCGTGGTATTAATTATTTTTTTTCTCTCTTCTTTTTATAATAATTTTTAACTTTTAGAATTTAAGTTTGATGGGATAAGTCTTGGAAGGTACTTAACTAAATGAACTACAATCGCTAAAAAATAAATCATAAAAATGTGTAACTAACTTGTTTGCATTATTGGATTAATTTTGATTATTATATCATTTTATTTTTTTCTATCTTATATATGATTTGCATCTCTACATCAATTAATATTGAGCTCTAATCTAAGTTATAATGTAATTAAATCAAATTTAAGTGTGGGGAGAAAAAACCACTCACACCAAACCCTAACCAAAACCTAATCAATTCAACCTAATCCTAGCACAATTTAGAACGTGAATTTATATTGAATAAACTCTTGATCTTATTTAAAATTTTATATTTTTTATATTAGCTAAGTTAGTAATAAGTACACAAAATTTGAAGATAATTACACTTACCAAATGGAAGAAAAATCCTAAAATCTGCTTGAGTATTGGCTGGCCTCTTATTTTAATATGAATGTTGAAGTTTTAGTTCCAATATCTCTTTTTCAAGCCATTCAATTGTTCTTAAATTTCACATATGTGTAGTAAATCAAGTCTATTATCTTTACACGTAAATTTCATTCCTATCCGATTAGTAGATTGCCAAAGATCTTAGAAATCCTAATTACCCATTATGAGTTTTCAACTATACTCTATTTTTTTTATTTTTTATTTTTCTATTTTATAATAATTAAACATGTTAGATTAGGATTTATATAAGTGGAATTTAGTTTTATATAATTTTTAGGATTACAATCCTTTATGGTATAAATTATAGCCTAATTCCTTGAATTAGGTTAATTAGGACTAAAGTGATAAGAGTTAGAAAATTAGAATAGCAACTTAGTTAGTTTAATAATTTAGAGGTTGTTAGTCATTACTATAAGGGTTGAATAAAAGCCTATGAGTGCATCTATAATCATTCACATGATTTAGGAGTTGGAATTATAATTCTCTAAACGATTTAGGGAAGTTAGCAATGATAATTTTGGATTTTCTTCCAAATTTGACAAATTCAAGCGGCATGGTGGTTCTTCTACTTAATGGAAGTCTTTTTAATGCAATGGTGGCACCGGATTTATCTCGTGGAGTGAAGAAAACAAGATCAGCAACCTCTCCTTCAAAATACAAGAGAAGCAATGAAATTCTCATTTTGAAGAATTTCACAAAAATTGCCAAGATCCTTGTAAGTAAAAACTTCCATGAAAATTATAATTGAGCATGGATTGAGGCATGTGAGTAGTCGATCTTACCTTAAAAATGTGTTTTGAACACAATAGTGAAGTTAGATTTACAAAAAAAATGCTTTCTTAACCACTTACAAGAGCCATCAGCCTTAGTAACAAGATTGGCTCTTGGATGAATGAAGGCTGTAGATCTAGATTAGGGATCTTAAAAATCAAGGGTGAAGGTGTAGCCACCCTTCTATGAGCCTCCACTCAATTGTATAAGAGAGGCTTGGTTTTCCAAGCCCTCTCTCTCTCTCTCTCTCCTCTTTTGGGTGAAAGGTGGAGCCATGCCAAAATTTGGCCAAAATCCTAATCTTAATTTTAGTTAGATTTTAATTCTTATTGTGAATCTTGTGATTGTGTATGTATGGATTTTACATTGTGAAAGATGGTCATTAAGTTTTAAAATATGTTTCATTGAGGTAGATATCTCCTCGGCCTTTCAAATATCCCAAGGGTTTCAAGGGCCTCAGATTTTCTTCAATCAGTCACTCAATTTCTGTTGTTTCAATGTGAGATTTTGAATAGTTGTAGATTTTGTTGTTAACTTTCCAACAAGATAGAAATTACTTGATTTGGAGTAAGAAAGAATTTTTGGTGAATTTTTGAGTTTGAGAGAGTCGACTGCCTTTGTAGTTTGAATCTATCGAGTTTGGAAAGGCATTTCTCAGTGCTTGATGATTGGATTTATTTGAAATCTTGGGAGCATCAAGATTTATAAGCTGAACTCTAAAAGGCATAAGTTTTGTTGAATTTGAAGACAATCTGAATTTTTACTGAATTTCTAAGTGAAGAGGGTTGGTCACCGCGGTAGTTTGGATTACTCAACTTCAAAGGAGGAATTCTCACGACTGGATCATTAGAATGCAACAAGGATTGTTGGATCAAAAGTTTCTTTAAGTCAGCCTTGCAAAAAGCTAAGAATCATTCAAATTGAAGCCGATTACAAATTTTGGAAAATTTTGGAGTGGAAGGGGGTTGCTGCCTTCAATCCTTACGTGTTGTCAAGGTACCTTCGCTTTCACCTCTCTCACTTTATTTTTATTATCATCTTCACAGTGACTTGTAAGCTCCACATTTCAATTTTTGGCTAATAAATTTTAAGTTTTACTTTTAACCTTTAATATTCTCACTTTAACTTTTAACTTTAACTTTTAAATTAAAATTTTAATTTTAACTTTTTACTTAACTTTTAATCTTAACTTTTAACTTAATTTTTTTTTACTTAAACTTTTAATTTTAATTTTAACTTAACCTTTTAATTTTGACTTTTAACTTAACTTTTAATCTTAATTTTTAACTTAAATTTTTTTTTTAACTTAACTTTTAACTTATCTTTTAATTCAAACTTAAGTTTTTATTATTATGGTCAATTAATAATAATAAATTAGTTAATTATTTTTATTATGTTTTTATAGTAAATTTCATTTAACATGTTAATTTAATATTGGTAACCATTGCTTGGAAGGCCTAAAATTAATTAAATTTTTAATATAAAGATTTAAATTAATCTAAAAATTACACAATTGGAAGCT
The DNA here is from genome assembly GCF_059467195.1 of Physcomitrium patens. NCBI lineage: Eukaryota > Viridiplantae > Streptophyta > Bryopsida > Funariales > Funariaceae > Physcomitrium > Physcomitrium patens. The sequence goes on along the minus strand of NC_143423.1, from coordinate 7,513,503 downwards.
TTTCAATTCCACTTTTTGGACTTGTTGTGTGGCATAGGTTTCATCAAGTGGTGAAATTTGGCCTCACATCCCTCAAAGTCCAATTTCTAAGACCTCAACCTACTTAAAAGTCAATAACCTTCAATTCAACTATTTGATTAAGCTCAAACTTACAGTATGCACTTCAAATAATTATTCACGTAAGTCTTCAAAATTTAAACCATAGATCTACTACCAAACTTATAAAATTTTCTAAAATATAATACCCATTTTATTTCATAAATTTCAAAGTCATCCAAAAAAACTTTGATTTTAAAAAATCTCTTACAAAGTCATTACATATTCAAATCACTCAAAATCAATGCCTAAAAAAATCCTATTAAGTTTGCTCTCTAATCCTATTCTCAAATTTTCTAAAGAACCTTGAAGTTGCTAAAGGTACCTAGTTTTATGCCTTACGATTTGATTTTGATCCATGTTGATAACTAATCCTCTTTGGATATCAAATTTTACTCTTTTGAGTTAATTTTTGCTACAGTCAACTCTAAACTTTTTATTACATATGTTGATATCCTTTATTTTTTAATCTACCTTATTTTGCCTTATTTATGGTTTTACAAAGTAAATAAAAGCCTATTCTATAAAAACGTAGTATTTATACCTTTAGTTTTACTTTCTTTTGGACTATAGTTTATTTTCTAATATAGTTTGCTATAATATTTGAAGTAAGATATTCTATAATATAATAATTTCTTTATCTTTTTCACCTATTAGTTGTGTTATATCACAACATCGTCTTGAATCTAGCCTTTAAATATCTATAATTTTATTTCATCTTGTTATTTTATAACTTAATATTAGACCAAAAGTATATGAAATAACATGCAAGCATATCAATTATAAACTCTTTATTATGATTTTTTTTATAATTAAAAGACAAATTTCAAGCTATTTAATGATTTTATAGAGTGAGTTTTTTTTTTTTTTTTTTTTTTTTTTTTTTTTTTTTTTAATACTATTCAACATAGTAAAATTAAACTATTTCAAACTATCATATCTATGAAAAGTGGTTTCCATTACCTTTTCTTTTAAATATATGGGTGGCTAATCTCTTTGCTTTTTCACACTCTCTTATTTTTTTCTAAACTTATTTATACTTGCTTCTATAAGTTATTTTTTTATACCAAATTTTATTCTTTTCTCTTTTTTATTTTATTTTTATTTTTTTACATAATTTTTTTATTTTATTAATAATAATTTCTATGGTTAACATTATTTCTTTCCTCTACAATTAATTGATTCTATCCAATTAACCATTAATAATTATCATCTTAAATCCTTACATTTTTTTTTATTTTTTTTTCTTAAATAATGGATTTCTTAATCTTTAGCTATCAAATTTTTATATAATAAATTTTGTTCAAGTTTCAAATTTCACTTTTCCTTAAAAAATTGTATTTCATTAGTTTTCTAAAAATCTAAGTCATCTTCTTGTATTTGACTTGTCTTTAACTTGGTGTGATAATTTGAATTATCTTCTTAAATTTTACTTGATTTATTTGGATATATTGTATTAAATTCTTAAAGGTGATGTAATTTTCTATAATTTTTCTTGATATTTTGTTATAGAATACTAAATTTATCTAAAATATAATTATTTCAATGGTCTTATAATTTTTTGTTTATTTTTTAGTTTAAAAACAAAAAAAACTAATTTGGTTTTAAAGAAAAATAGCCATGAATACATAGCCATCATTGTTTACTTTTGCTATTAGCCAAAATTTAGGGCAATGGTGGAATCACCTTGATTTCTACCAATGAGATATAATGAAGAGATTATAGATGGTGGCAGATGCTGCTACCTTTCCTTCCATTCATAAATGAAATAGAAGAGTGGTTACTAAGGTTGATATTTTACTTGCTATTCTTGGTTTGAATATAGGAATGGCCGTCAAGGCCACTGCCTCCTCTTTCATCTATAGATGACATAGAAAGGCGGTCACTATGGCCCTTATTATATCTTTTATTTATTGATAATGTAGAAAGGTGGCTACTAAAGTCATTACCTCGTCAATCGCCACTCTCACCATCTATAGAAGTATAGAAAGGAGGCCTATATAGAACTTCTTTTATTTGGATGTTGTAATTGCTTGTTGATATGTTAGAGGCATGATAATTGAAGGTATTTTAGGAATTGTCCTTGGTGGTGTAGTACCAAATATTGTAAGTTTGAGTGTTGGTATTGAAATAATAATCCAATTTTTGTAATGCTAAATTTTTACAAAATATTTTTGATTATGTTACTACATTCTATTGACTAGGTTATTGTTGTATTATAATTATTTATAATAAGAAAAAATTAAATAAAATACATAATATATTTATAAGTATTGATGTATTTTAGAATGGCTAGTAGATTAATTTAAAAAAGAATTGATATAAGAAAATTTATTTTGAGATTTATCTATTTTGCTTATAGTATTTGAATTATATAGAATTTAGATATTTAGTATAAAATTTAAAGAAGAGATTGGAGCTCCAAGATGCAAATCCAAACCTTAAAGAAACTTATTTGGAAGGATGAAAGAAAAGTATGGATGGATGAAGGTAAGGAATTAAGATCTTCTTCCTAATTGTCTAAAAGCCATACCAAATAGACTCTTAAGAGGCTATCTGCAATCATAATAAGAATTTTGGCAATTTCAAAGAGACATTTTGAGAATCAAAACCAAAGATTGTAAGTTTTAGAATTTGGGCTACAATTTGTATACAAATTTTAAAAGACACTCAAACTTAAAAAATTAAAGTAATGAAGTTATAGCCGTCTAAAGTTAAGAAGTCTTTTTATGACATATTATTCCTCTTTTGAGGATATAAATAGTTGTATATTAACTTTTAGAAATCAAGAGGTGTAATCATAAAGATGATTTAAAAATATATGTCTTTTATAAAAGAATATTTTTAGTTAGAATTTGTATGAAGGAGTTATAGAGCATTGAAAACAAAAAATATAATTCAAAGACATTATGTGAGTCATTTTTTTGATAGTAATGATTGGAGCTATATCTTAAGTTTTTAAATAAATTTTTAGTTCAAAATTTTCATATATGTGTATTGTTAGGTTAAAAAGCTATATATCAAAATTTTATGGTATTTAAATACTTATTTTGTGAGATATAATGAAAATTATACATGGATATATGTAAGCAAAGATTTCAAGCTACTCTTAGGATTTTGACAATATCTTAAGTTCTGTAATAAATTTGTAGATAAAATTTGTTGTAGTAATTGTTAAAAATACATTAGTACTTTATATAAAATTTTAGTTTATTTAGAAGGTCCAATTGTCAAATATGAACTGTTGAAGTTTAGAAAGACTTTATTTTAAGGATATATAAGATTTTAGAATATTTTTATCATATTTTAGGTGATCTTTGCTACTTAGAGCTTATGTATTGATGTAATTGCATCTACAACGATGATTTTATATATAAAATTGGTCCTTTTCTATCTTGTGACTTAGTTGAGCAATTAGTGATAGCCAAAAGCCCAGTGCTTTCTTAAAGCAAATTCTTTCTATCCAATATCATCGTGAGTGTGTTTCATGTGTGGTAGGATTTTAACTGATCTATAGTTGGTTTGATTTCATTGCAAGTATGCTTGATGGAACATCTCATCAAAATGCTTGGCAATATAGGTTGTGAGCTTTAGCACTATCGTAGTGTTGATGTTCTTATAAATCACTACCATTATGGTGATGTTCTTGAATCCTATCAATGAAAATTAATGGAATAAATGGAGGAAAAAATAATATAAGAATAATTTTTTACATTTCATATGCTACTAGTTTATTGGATCATTGTTGTGTTGTATGATCTATTTTGACTAAAGTTGAATAAATATAAGCTGTTTGATTGAAAACATATTGTACACAAAATACTTATTTGATTTTGCCTTCAAATGTTAGTTACTTTGTTTCTATTGTTTTATAAGATACTTGTGAATTCTGCCTTGATTTCTTTATTTATCAATTATGTGAATGTTGTAAAGCTTTTCTTATATTATTTTTAATCAAAGATAATATTTTATAAAAAAATTACTCTAATATTCTATAAATAATCATATATTTTATAAATATATTATTATTTAGTAGCTTATTTCTTTGGAGTTTTTGGACTTAAGAGATCTAGTTTCTTTGCTTATTACATAATATGGTGTTTGGCTTTTGTAGTGGTTTTGTGATTTCTTGATTGCCACAATTTTCCTTCATACAACATTCTTTGATGTAGGTCCCTTATTAATATATATATCTTATTTTTATCTTTTTTTTGACTAATATTAGATATTATTTTTTTTTTTTTTTCTATTTATTCAAATCTTTTGATTTGGTATATTATATAAAATTATTCCATACTATCTTTATTTATGGTTTTTAATACTTACAGTAAATTTGATAAGTTTTATTCAAAAACATCACTCATTTTTAATAAATCACCTTTTTTAATTCTATAAATTTTATGAACTCAATTATCAGGAATAGCAATGTATTTCTAGCATGGTCACCAAATGAACACCTAGATTTTTTTACCTTAAGAATCTCACATATTTTTTTTATGTTTTTACATAAAAATTATCCCTATATATATCTTAAATCTCTATGGTTATTGATTTTGCTATAGTCAATAATTCAATCTTAAAACCATCTTCAATATATTTGTTAATTTTATTTATTAATTTTATCTATTAATTTATCTATTAAATTTATCTTGTCTTTTTTAAACTAATCTTCACGCATCTATATTTTCATTAACTTCATCTTATCTTTGTTTTTTTCAATCTAATCTTCAACCATTTATATCTTCATTGACTTTTTCTTCTCTTTGTTTTTAACCTAGTCTTCAAACATCTATAACTTTATTTCATCTTATTACTTTTATAATTCAATATTAGACCAAAAGTGTATGAAATGAAATATAAGGATGTCAACTATAATTTCTTTATTATAATTTTTTTTATAATTAAAAAAAAACTTTCAAGCTATTTATAAATTCTATATGATAATTTTTTTATACTATTCAATAAAGTAAAACTAATTTATTTCTAACTACTATAATTATTAAAAATGGTTTCAACTATCTTGTCTTTTAAATAAATGGGCGGCTAACCTCTTTGTCATTTCACACTTTCTTATCTTTTTTTAATTTTATTTATATTTTCTTCTATAAGTTGTTTTTTATATAAAATTTTATTTTTTTATTTTCTTCTTATTTTTCTATATAATATTTTTATTTTATTAATAATAATTTCTATAGTTAATAATTAATAATGGAATATATATTCTTTATTAGAGTGGAAGCTATTTCATAGAATTATAAGAAACAACCAATAATTATAAGATTAATAATAGATATAGAGTACATAGCAGTAAGTTATGATGCAATAGAAGCAATATGGCTAAAATAACTTTTAGTAGACATTGGAGTAATACAAATGGAAGCAATTCTAATAGAATGTGATAATAAAAGATGTCTTATTTTTACAAAGAATTCAAAGCATCATTCAAGGACCAATCACATTAACATTCAATATTACTTCATAAGATAGAAGATTGAAATAGAAGTCTTTGACATTAAATATTGTACAACAAATGACATGCTTGCTGATTCGTTGTTAAAGGCATTAGTAAAGAATTGACATCACATATTCACAAAGGCATTAAGATTGAAAGCCTTTGATCAATAATAAAGTAAAAATATTAAGATTAATAAATAAAAATAAAAATAGAATAAATTACCTTATAAAAGATATTATCTTAAATAAGTTATTAATAATCAAAGAATTAACTTTTAATATATAAAAATGGCATCTTATAGATAAAAGACGACGTTAAAGATAAAAAATCAAAGTTAAGAAGATAAAATATCAACTAAAATATATCCAAAGACTAGGTAAGAATAATTAGTATATGGCATAAGATACTCTTGTGGTTAGTGAGATACCAAAGGATTCTAGGACCATATATATAAAAGTCAAATAGTGGAAGTTAAATTTTAGGATAGCAACTACCACCTATAAATAATAGATATTGAAAATGAGAGATATCTTATTCTATACTCTTTTCGTGTATAACCTTATTGATGCTATGAATTGTGACTTCAAAGTTTTTTTTTTTTTAATATTATTATATACAAATTCTACTAATGGCAAAAAAATTGTTCAAACATTATATTGATAGTTAATAATACATATCAAATACTACTTCAAAACTTGATTTATATACTTTATTTTTCTATTAATTTGAAAATAGAAAGTTAAAGATAGTTTTATGTCTACTTTTAGGATCTTGAAAAGAATTTTTTAAAATCTTAATATAAATTAAGTCCCCTTCTTTGATATAATATCTTTAGCTAATCTATGATAGTAATAGATATTTTCAAAGAAAAGCTTAGTTTTTTCTTTACTAGTGATACATTTTGTATATAATACAAAATATGCCATCTTGGTAAAACAATCTGCTATTATGAATAAAGAATCATAAAAATTTGGGATTAGAAGATCCGTGATAAAATAAAAGACTATGGTTGTTTTAGAATAAGTAATGGTTGAAAAAGTCTATAAGATTCATGATAAGGAATTTTTGATCTTCAACAAATATCACATGATTGTATGAATTCTTTAATAGCTTTTTTATATTTTAGGCCACTAAAAATCTTTAGATATTCACTCTAAAGTCTTATTGCATTTGAAATGTCCTAATGTTGATAAGTCATAACAAGCTTAAAAAACACATAACCATGCTTTACTTTTTAGAATATATAAGTGTCTTTCAAAATAAAATAGATTGTTCTTAAATTTGAACTTAAAAGTATCATAAGATTTTGAAGAATTTTCTTTAATATCATAAATAAGAAAATTAGAAGATATACTTGATTGAACTTAAAAAATATTAAAACAATAGTTGATGTTGATTTCATTGCTCAAAGATGAAATTACTTTGGCTTTAAGAAAATTATCTATTATTGATCAAAAATCATATTTTCTTCTTTTGGTATAAAATAAGATTATTTAAAAAGAATATTTAATAAATCTTATTATTTTTTTGATTAATAAGTGATCTTGAATTTAAATCTTAATAAAGACATGCTTTTTTAAGATTTTTTTTTACCATTTTTAAAATCTTTCAATCTATAATGGTTTGAAATTTCTTAAGATCAATCATAAATTTATAATTAAAAATGATATATCTTAAGAAGTTGATTTGAATAATATAAAATATATATTTTTTTATCTTGGCATAAAACCTTGTATTTCTTAATTTTTATAATACAAAAAAAATATGAAGTTAATATTCTTTTATATTCTTATAATAGATTAAGATTTCATCTAGATAATAAATAACAAAATCAATCAAATACTTTCAAAAGACATCATTAATTAAATATTAAAAACTATTAGTATATTTATAAGTCCAAAAGATATGACATTGTATTTAAAATGTCCACACTTGATTTAAAATAAATCTTTCATTCATCTTTAAAAGATAAAAGACAACCATCTATGACTTTTATATGAATAAGTTTAATTTTCTTTATTAAAGATATGCTATATCTTTTAACAAACTCTTCATTTAATAAACAAGCTGAGGCTCTTGAATCTAGCAAGTCTAAAGCTTTGTGATGTTTAGGTCCTAAATTAACATCTATTATAAAATAAAGAGAGGATTCTAAGAAGAAAATAAGACCTTTATTAGATATTGTAGAAGATTTTAGTTGCACAATTTCTATAGTAATTGAAAAAATTTATTTTTTGATATATTGTCTTTTTTGACAACCATACTTTTTATTTTATAGTTGTGTCGCTTCTTTAGAAAATGTTGAGCAATATGCTTAGATTTTCTATAATATAAACAAAATCCTTTTAATAACAACAAGTCTCTTTTTATTCAATGAAAGATTTAAAATATACTATATCAATTTAGATATATTTTACTTCTAAATCCAAGTATTGAAAAGATGTTGATATTGCCATTGAAATAAAATAATGTTGAGGCCAATTTTTTAATTTTTGGATCAAAATTCATAAAATTAATTATTACATTTGACAGTAAAATTGATTGCTTGACTTAATATTTGAAGGTGAAGTAAATTGAGCATCAATTTTTTTTTATCTCATGTTATAATTTGTAAAAAAATTAGCTAATAAGTGTAGCATCATCTTATTTGATATTATTTACAAGTTATTCAAATTGTAAAGCATATAATATTACATATTTATTGCATTGTAACAAAATATGGATCTTGTTTGTTGCAATACAAATTGTATTATGTATTCCATACATTGATCAAAATTCTATCAAAAAAGCCTCTGTATTATCCAATATTGGATTATATTGTTCAAAAAAAGATGAAAACCATGATAATACAAAATTTGAAAGAAATATAATAATAAACCTGATTTGTGATCTTCAAATTGAATATCTTTGGAATTGAAGTTCAATTGATAATTATAATTGATTGATGAATCCTTAAAATTTTAATCTTGTGCTATCAAACTTCTCAAGCAAGGTAATTTTTAGTTCTCTAATGCTTGAATAATATTCTAATATAAGAAGAATTAGATGATTTGATATAGATGTTGAAGTTGCTTTAATTATTTCTATACCTTCACAACCTATTAATCTTTGTGGTGATAAATTGAGTTGATATATAAAATCATTAATTCTTTTAATTACTCTTATATTTATACCTTTATATTCTTTATTTTAGCAAGCTTTTCCATGATTACAAAATTGAAAAGAAAATGTCTAATATCTCTCAAGATAAGTAGAAGAAAAGATTTAAAAATAAAAGAAATTCTAAAAATAATATCAATTTAGAAATTGATAATTGTCAAGGATAAAAATCCGTTAAAAGCAAATAATCAAATGAGACTTTTTTTTAAAAGAAGTATGACAAAATAGAACTAAAAAAATATGTATATTAAAAAGAAATTGAAATTGCTATTGCCAAAAGATAAAAAAATGAAAGATTCTTGAATCTAGATTAGAGCAAGAAAAGAATTTATAAGAATAAAGAAAGCTTCATTTTTTTTTTTCTCTATATACACTATCTACTTAGAAGCTACGTGGCAACGTTCTATAGGACCTCTAATATGTATTGACTTTATGAACCATATGTCTTAACTTACAAGGTAAGTTTTCTATGTGTGCACCATATAATTAACTTTTTTCATAAGCTATCTTTATATGAAACATGTGGCTAATCTAAAAATTAACTATAAATATATATAAAGTCAAAACCATGTCTATGAAGCTTTTAAAAAGCTTCTTTAGAAGATGTTATGAAATTAATCTATTTTTATCTATTTTTATTTACTTCTATTTAATCATATAAGTAATTATTGGAATACATACATATGTCTCTGACATTATTTTTTCCTTCTAGGAATGAATTCTATGAGATGTGGTCATTATATATTGAAGAAATTTAAGATGCCACAAATTTTATATGCCACATACTTTGAACTTTGTACTTTTCAAAGATTGTTGATAGGTCCTCTCAGCCATTGATAATGTCTCATGCCAAGGTAAGACGATCACCCTCTTATTTGATTGTTGTTGAGGCCTTTATAACTTCTTTCAAATAAATTATTTGAAACACCCTCAGCAGTTTTTCCTACCTCTAATAAAATCACCAAATATTTTAAGTCTCTTCTAAGATTGTGATATCAAATATGTTATATCTTGCCATCAATTTGAAGAAGAAGATGACATTCTTGAGGATCTTCACCTCAATTATGTTGTCTTAAAGTTTGAGACAATCTCAATGTCTCAGCCGCCAAGTCAGCAAATGATAGCTCTTGAGTTGAATCTATTAGTTGTTAATTTTCCATATCCTTAGCAATGTCATAATACGTGTTGTCTTATTTGGAAATGCATCGTGCACTTGGTTGTCGAAGATAAAGTTATGTTTTATAAATATCCAAGAATTCCTTAATAGGCTTCAACCATTTAAATACAAAATAATTTGAATTTCAATTCAAAAGTACTTAAAGCTAATATAAAGTATTCAAAAACACTCTTTATAGTAACTTCAATTATATACAAATTATAATTACCTTATTACTTTCATAATTAGGTAATTTTGATTTTTTCTTGCAAGCCTTGACCCTAATCAATAAGTTTCAACAAGCTATAATTCTTAATTTAACCATCCACTTGATGCAAAATTTTGCATAAAAATACCACTATAAATCTTCTATATGATCTAAAAAATTTAGCCCAATCCAACTTACAAATTATGAGAAAACACCTAATAACCACATTGATGTTACTTGGTTGCCAACTTGAAAGTTTATGTAGATATTCCAATAGAAATTTCTCCTTCTTCAACTATTAACTTCAATTCAAAATTAATATGTAGCTTGAACTTAAAGTCTTCTACTACCATACCAAATTTCACCTTGATTCAATTATTAGATCTTTAAATATCATAGAAACCCTATCCAACTTCAAACTGCTAATTTCTAATATTTTCTTGTACCAAAACCCAAATATTTCTTAATTATACTATTAAATTAATACCAAATTTTATACAAACTTAGCACACCTAATCAATCAAGTACTATTAAATTTTAAACTATAGATGTGATACCAATTATACAAACTAGCTAAGAGTACTAGTTCTAATTGTATTGCATAAATTCCAAATTATTGATACAAACTTTGACTTTGAACAACAATTGTAGAGTCATTTTAAATCTCTTGAAAATAAGCTTTATACCTTTGAAATTATTTTGAAGCTAGATCATCAATTCTAATTGTAGATCTTTAAATGACTTGCTATTTTATCCTAGGGAGTTATTTTAATAGCTAGAGGTTTGATTTTGATCTTATCCTAAAAATGGTCAATCCTTAAGTATGAATCTAATCTATCCTAAGTATTTTTTAGCCCAATCCTATTCTCAATTTAATCCTAGTATCAACCATGTTAATTATTTATCTATTTTAATATAGTTTCATCAATTTATGGCCTTTCTAAGATAGTAAAAGAATTTCTACAGCCTAGAAGGTAAGATTACTAACCAACTTTTAATCTACTAGCTATTAAGATAAGAAAATAAATTAAGAGGCTTTTATAATAGCCATGTTTAAATATCTTGAATTATTATTGAATCAAGATGAATAAATATTAATTAAAAAATTATTTTTAATTATATTTTTATTATATAGTCATGCTATAACACAACATCTACTATCTTTGAATCCAATCATCTTTCGGTATACACCAAATAAACTATATGTAATAATTAGAGTCACACTATTTCTTTAATTTTTGCATCAATTCCTTCTTTATTATTTTCACCATCCATTATCAAGGACATACATTAGGAAGTTGTAGAAGATTCTAGAAGGTCTAGAGAAGCTTTGTAGTTTGTAGAAGCTACTTGAGAAGTTTTTAAGCTTGTGGAAGTTGCTTGAGAAGCTTCCTAGCTTGTCGAAGCTGCTTAAGAAGCTTCATAGTTTATGAAAACTACTTGAGAAGCTTCCTAGCTTGTAGTATATATAGGAACCGAGATTGAAGGGATCCTTAGTCTCGACAACACACCTCTTGGAGTTCTAGTTCACTTCTCTAGTGTTGTTCTTGTACTCATTTGATTAATCTAGTAGTAAGCTCTATCATAGTTTGCTCCTTTGTTTGAGAAAAGATCGTCAATTTTGAACAACTTCGAAACTTTTTTGGAGGCGTTTACGGAAGCATTTGGCAAACATGACAAGGCATGATGGACTACAACAAAGATCCAGTCACTACGACAAGGAGCACGCTCTGTGTCAGTTTACACATCAAATTTCAGATAATTAGTATGCGACATCAATTGGGACGAGGAAGCATTGATGAGTCAATTTTATTAGAATTTGAGGGACAATATGAAGGATTTTTTATTATCTCTTCCCGATCCACAAATGCTCAACGAAGTCATTAGCCAAGCTATGAAGTGCGATAACTGCCTATTCCAACGTCGCCATGATCAATGCTCAAGACAATATACAGCTTGCCACGCTTCAATTATGTCAGCCAGTAGCCTGAATTCACATTTAGATATGGAAGACATCCAAATTGATGCGATATGTGTCAAATCCCTAACTCTAGAAGAAAAAAAGTAGCATATGGAAGAAGGACTATGCTTGTATTGCGGTGAAGAAGGCCACAAAGCTGGAGACTGCCTTAAGAAGCAAAATCAACGCATTGTCAGAACCAGAGGCTTGTTTATTCAGTAAAACAAAGTTGCCCAATCACAATAGGAATCATGCGGCTAGATGATTTAATACTAGAACAACAATCAAGTTCCTATCTTTTTGCTCAACTTGCCCATTGCTTTATCATTCTTCTATCTTTTGGCCCTTAGAAACTAAAAACCTTAGTATTATTAGATTCAGAAGTATTTGCTTGCTTTTTAGATGAAGAATTTGTTAAGCATCATGAGATTCTTCTAGTATAAAAATCTAAACCTATTCATCTAGAAATAATAGATGGATGACCTTTATTGTCTGGTAGTGTCACCCATGAATCAGAACTTATAGAGGTGATGTTTAAAGATCATAGTAGTTATATTATTTTCAATATTATTAGAATCTCGTCAAACCCTGTTATTCTTGGTCTTTTTTGGTAAAAAATGCATAATCCATCTATAGATTGGAGGTTATAAAGGATGATATTTCCTATAGAATATTTCAAAAATAAGCCTATTAGAAGATCTTAAATCAAAAAACCCTTATTTATCGAAGTAAGAGCATTTGTAACATTCTCCAAGGAAGGCACACTGTTTATCATTTATGCAACTCCAACTAGTCGAGAGAAGATTTCGACAACAAATATACCAGAGCAATAGAAGGATTTTGAAGATGTGTTTGAAAAGAAAAATGCCGACATGCTACAAAAGCATCGATCATACGATTGTGCCATAGACTTGTAGGAAGGAGCACAACCACCTTTTGGTCCAATCTATAATTTTTTGTAGATGGAGTTAGCAAAGTTGTAAAAGTACATTGAGAAGAATCTAGCCAAGAACTTCATTCATCATTTAAAGTCGCCAATTGGGGCACCAATCTTATTTGTGAAGAAGAAAGATAGCTCGCTGTGGATGTGCATGGATTATCGAGGTCTCAACAAGGTGACAAAGAAGAATCGTTATCCATTACCCTTGATATCAAGTCTTCTAGAACAACTTGGACATGCAAAGATCTTTACAAAGATTGATCTAAGGGGGAGCTTATAACCTCGTGTGAATCAAAGAAGGAGACAAATGGAAGACAACTTTTTGTACAAGGTATGGCCATTTTGAATATAATGTCATGCCTTTCGATCTTACCAATGCTCCGACGGTCTTTCAATACATGATAAATGACATCTTTTGGGAGCACCTTGACGATTTTATTGTCATCTATCTAGATGATATTATTATATTTTCTAAGAATGTAGAAGAGCATCAGAAATACGTTCGTCTGGTCCTTGAAAAATACCACGAGCAAGGACTTTATGCCAAGTTGGAGAAGTGCTTGTTTAACCAAATTGAGATGGAATTTTTGGGATTCATTACAACTACAGAAGGCTTGAAGATGGATCCTAAGAAGATGGAAGCAATTGTATCATAGGAAGTTTTAAAGACGATTAGAGATGTACAATGCTTTCTTGGCTTTGCTAACTTCTATAAGATCTTCATCGAGAATTATTCTCAAGTTACTGCTCTGCTCACTTGATTGACATGTAAAGACAAGCTTGAATAGAGACCTCTAGCAAATAAAGTATTTCAAGATCTTAAGACGACATTTACTACGGCTCCAATCTTAGTACATCCAGATTTTACAAAGGCCTTCTATTTGGAGACCGATGCTTCACATTTTACTATAGAAGCTGTACTTTCATAGATAGGCACAGACGAGAAGCTTCATCCGGTTGCATTCTACTTTCAAAAGTTTTCTACTATCGAGATCAACTATGAGATCCATAATAAAGATCTTCTTGTGATAGTAGATTCTTTTCAAGAGTGGCATCACTTTCTTGAAGGAGCTGTGCATCCAGTAATTATATACACAAATCACAAGAATTTGGAGTACTTCATGTTGGCTTCAATTTTGAATTGTCGTTAAGCTCGATGAAATATGTTGCTATTCAAGTTTGATTTTGTTATTACTTATCAGCCTGAGAAGCAACAAGGACTATCCGATGCATTATCAAGAAGATTGTATCTAGTGCCAAAGGCTAGAGAAGCAGCGTTTGATCAACAGTATATAACATTATTGAAGTCAGAACAATTTAGGCTTTATTTTGCTATAGTGCTAATTGATGCTGATTTCTTCAACTAGGTATATATTTACGACTATTGGAGATTCTTTAGGCGTCAATATCATGCAACATGTCAATAATGACAAGTTCAAGGTAGAAGGAGATCTTTTATACTTTGAGGAGCGATTTTATATTCCAAAGGGACCAGCACGACTCCGAATTCTCCAATCTTGACATGACTTTCCAACTGCAAGACATTTTGGATTCAATAAAACCTTGAAACTTATTTCTCAAGATTTTTTGTGGTCCCAAATGTGGAAGGATGTCAAGGATTTTTTCCTCTCTTATGACATTTGTTCAAGATCTAAGAATCCTCAGCATTGTCCTTATAATCTTCTTTAACCATTGCCAATTCCACGTCGGCCATGGTTTTCAATTTCCATAGACTTCATTATGGAACTATCACCATCGAATACATTTGACAACATCTTTTTTGTGGTAGATCGGCTTACACAGATGACACACTTTGTCCCTTGCAAGAAAACATCATCAAGCAAAGACACAGCAAGGCTCTTCTTTGATAGTGTGTATCAATATCATGGTTTATCAAATGATATTGTATCAGATCGAGGAACCCAATTTATATCAAAGTTTTGGAGATCTCTCTTTGAGATATTAAAAGTGGATATTGAACTTTCTTTCACTTTTCATCCTCAAACTGACTGCCAAACGGAATGAATGAATCAAATTTTGGAGCAGTATTTATGATGCAACATCAACTATCAGCAAGATGATTGGACTACATATCTATCATTAGTCGAGTTTGCATATAACAACACCCTTCATGCGTCAATTCAACAAACATCATTCTTTTTTAACTATAGATATCATTCGAAGCTTGATTTGTTGAGTCCGTCAATCAATAACAACCCGGTGTCGTATTACGTGCTTTCTTGCTCGAGAACATGCCGGACGTCTGGTTGTAGAAGGTAGTATGGAGATTCGCCAATAGTCAAGCAGTCTATCAATTTTTGACTGCTGGAATATAAACGATTGTAAGAATACACCATAAATCTATATGGATGCCCTTCGACTGCTTGTCGAAGTCCTTTTTGCCCCAGCCGGTAGGTCTCTAGACGTTACAGAGAACCCCGAACAACCCAATCTGCTAATCTCCGATACCGATTTGTACTTACGATCTTGTATCCACTGACTGTCTTGTTAGATTAACCCAATAAATTTCATTCACTCCACATACTCAATCCTATAGACACCCTTTTAATCCTTCAATCACAAACGTAACTCGATTTCATAAAACAGTCAGGAGTGATCACAACCACTTCATTAAAAATCTCGATTCACCATTACAACACTGACTTCAGCAACGATTGCCTCAGTCTTCCCAAAACTCTATGAAGAAGAAAAATCCAATTCTCTGTCTTTTCTTCTCCGACCCGAAGCATGAAGCTCCTCTCCAATTCCCTTGATCTTTAAAAACCTCTAATGAAACCGAACTAGTAACCTTAAAAAAAAAACTTGAAGCTAGCTCTTCGATCCAAAACCCCCCCCCCCCCCTCTGATCTCAAAAAAAAACCCTCCCCAAAACTTATTCTTCCCCTAACCTTATCCTCTGAATTTCTTCAATCTTTCGTCTTGGATCCGAAATTGGCTCCCATCATCAGAGCTTAGATCCGAAATTGGCTCCCGTCGTCAGAGCTTCCTCCTCCGTTTTTACCTTTAAAAAATCTATTTACCGAAAACAACGTTCCCTGAAACGGTACAGAGAATAAGACAGCCTGAAACAGAATCGAAATCCCGTACTCGGGTCCACATTGAGTTGCCCGACCAATTCAGGTCTCATATTGAGTAAGATGCCTGTAGTAACCTGGATGTTCGCGTAATTAGGTCAAATTGGTCTTCCCGTCAGACTAGCTGAGGCCCGTAGTAAGACCTGGATTTTCCCGTAACTAGACTGCATTAGATTGCCCGACCAATTCAGGTCTCATATTGGATAAGAGTCCAGTAGTAAAACCCGGATTTCCCCGTAATTAGACTGCATTGGGTTGCCTGACCAATACAGGTCTCATATTGGGTAAGAGGACCCGGATTGGATTCTCGAAATTGGATCCAATTGGCTCTTCGAACCAGGCTCACCCGTCGCGTGAATTGGTCCTTTCCCTTCCTGCTGACTCCCGTTATTGGAATCGAACGGAGCATTTCAGTATGCCCCGGCTGACTGTAACGGAGTGACTGAACCTGACCACTCAGTATTTGCACTAGAGTTGGTCGTTGCTCCCAATATTCGAGGTAACTGAACATTAATAAAATTCCCCTTTTTTTTTATTTTCATAGTATACTCGTGTTACAACACGACACCGGCAGCTGAAAGATTTGTGAAACAACTATTTGAGCTTCAAACTATGTTAAAGCTTCAATTGTAAATCATCCTAGTAGCTTATATGGCGTTTGCAGACAAATTTCAGAATCAGGCATCTACTTTCAAAATTGGACATAAAGTATGGCTGCTTCGATGGAATATCAAAACCAAGTGGCTATGTGATAAGTTGGACTATCAGAGATTGAGACTATTTGTCATCTAGAAGCAAATCAATCTAGTGGCATATCGTTTGGGATTATCGACTCCTATGAAGGTACATCCAGTCTTTCATGTTTCTTTGTTGGAACCTTATCGAGCGTCATCTTTTCCTAGAAGAGTGCAATGTCCACCACCTAGTATTGAAATTGAGAAATAGAAGGAATACGAGGTAGAAAAGATATTAGATTTATGACATAAGTGGAGAAAATTGGAGTATCTAGTGCATTGAAGCGGCTATGATATCAATGAGCACACATGAGAACTAGCGGAAAATCTTATCAATGCATCACAAAAGGTACAAGAGTTTCATCGATGCTATCTTCAAAAACCTAAGTTCTTTCAATGAAAAATTTTCAGTGAAGTCTCTTCTCTTTAAAGCCTCTTAATCCTTGGCTTTATAAAGAAGGGAGAGAAGGAATCTCTAAAAGATATAATTAGAGACTATAAATCTGTAACATGAGCCCATTCTTCCATGTTTAGTGCTTGTTTTTTTGATTTAATATGGATAGCCAAGAGATAGATACCATACCAGTCATATCTTCTCAACCGAGTATCTCACGAAGACAATCTCGAGATAAAAAATGGCCTATACTATGAAGATGACAAAGGATACTTAGTAACAGGTTGCTAGTAATTGTGTTTGAGGTAGAACATGCTTATGGTGATCTTTCCAAAAGAGTGTTTGCAAGGCATTTTCACAATGAAGATATGGAAGTTCATGCCTGGTCAGAAATCAAAGGAGTAGGATACTATTGTTGGTTACAAGGATCAATGAACTACTTGCCATGCAAACAACAATTGGAGTATATTGCAGACACTATGCGACAAATTTTTAACTTCTTACGTTGGTACTAACTTGCAATAAGAATGCTTCTCGAAAACCTCGAAGCTAAAGGAAAGGGGGGTGATATGAAGGACATACACTAGGAAGTTGTAGAAGATTCTAGAGAAGCTTTGTATTTTATAGAAGCTACTTGAGAAGTTTTCAAGGTCGTGGAAGTTGCTTGAAAAGCTTCTTAGCTCGTGGAAGCTACTTGAGAAGCTTCTTAGTTTGTGGAAGCTACTTGAGAAGCTTCCTCATTTGAGGAAGTTACTTGAGAAGCTTCTTAGCTTATGGAAGCTACTTGAGAAGCTTCCTAATTCTTAGAAGCTATTTGAGAAGTTTCCTAGCTTGTAATATATATAAGAGCTGAGACTGAGGGGATCTTCAATCTCAACAACACACCTCTTGGAGCTCTAGCTCACCTCTCTAGTATTGTTCTTGTACTCAACTGATTAATCTAATTCTTGTTGATTCTTCTTGAGCTTCTTGTTTAGATTTTCAATCAGTATTCTAAATTTGTGATATCCATTTTAGTATAATTATTTTCTTAAAATTATTGATATTTTCAACATAGTCCTTCACATTGATTTCTCTATATTGTCTTTTGAAAATCTTCACTTACTTTTCAGCAATAGGTATCTTCAACCTTATACCATCTAATTCCTTCAATAAATATGTGGCATTATTATGGACTGTTAATACTACATATGGTCCAAATCACTGTTTTGAATTTTTTTGCAAAATATTATGCTAATTATTCAAGTTGCTATCATAAAGAAAAATCCAATCACCTTCTTCAATTGCTCTAGGCCTCAATTGATGTTGTTTATCAAATCGAATCTTATTTTTGTAGCCTAGCTTTTTATAATCTTTTCAATGCTACCTCCATATGTTTTAATCCTTACTCAAGTTGTTAAATTTTAATATCCAATAATTCTTCTCTTGTCAATCTATCTTCTTAAGGTAGCATACTCCAAGTTGGTACATATTCTTCAATTGGCATAATAGGTTTTTGACCTATCATGAGTTCAATTGGAATATATCTTGTCATTAAACTATGTATTGTTCGATCAATCTGTAATGCATAAGATAGAAATCGAAGCCATTCTTTTATTTTTCTATTATAAGCTTTACCTAAGGCTTTTACAATTGGTGGATGTCCACATTCATTCTTTGCATTTTCTTTTAGATCATAAGTAATAGTCAATGATAATTTAATTCCATATCTTTTAAAGAATTCATAAGCTCTATGACAATTCAATTCTCCATGATCTCTAATAATCTTTTTCACACATTCATAGCAATAAATAACATCTTCAAGAAAAAACCTCCAAATTTTCTCTATAGACTTTGTTCTTAGTGCCTTGCCTGCTACTTGATTTGATAAACCTTCACAAGCTAAAACTAAATACCTCATTTGTCATACTTCCATGAGCATAATAATCAAATCTATAACTCATTTAAAATGAATATCCAAAGGATATATTAGATATAGACTATCTTAATGTCATATATTTGAATACATCTGATAAGTTATATAAGATTCTATAAACAAAGCTATATCTCAATACATATTATTCCTTTAATATTATTTCTTTAAATTAGAAAAAATAGCCAAAATTCTTCTCTATCTTATAATTGTACTGTAAGACAACTAATAGGTAAAAAAGGTGAAAAAATTATTACATTATAAGAGATCTTACTTCAAATACTATAGAAAATTATCTTAGAAAATAGAAAATAATCCAAAAGAAAATAAAACTAAATGTATAAATACTACCTTTTTACAAAGTAAGCTTCTACTTACTTTGTAAGGCCATAAATAAGACAAAATAAGATAGATTAAAAAAATAAAAAATATGAACATATATAAGAAGAAGTTTGGAGTTGATTGTAGTAAAAATCAACTCAAAAGAACAAATTTTGATACCTAGAGAGGACTGATTATCAACCTAGGTCGAAATCAAATTCCAAAGCATAAAACTGGGCACTTATAGAAACTTCGGGATCCTTTGGTAGATTGAAGAGTAAGGTTTGAGAACAAACTTGATAGGATTTTTTAAGGCATTAATTTTGAATGGTTTGAGTGTGTGATGAATTTCTAAGAGCTTTACAAATTCATAGTTATTTTGGATGATTCTGAAATTTGTAAAATAAAAAGGATATCATATTTTTAAAAATTTCATAAGTTTGATAGTTGATCTATTGTTTAAATTTTGAGGTCTTATGTGAATAGTTTTTTAAAGTTTATGTTGTAAGTTTGAGCTTGATCAAATGGTTGAATTAAAGGTTATTGAATTTTAAATAGATTGAGGTCTTGGAAATTAGACTTTGAAATGCAGTTATGATTTCTAAGATCTTTAACAATCTATTAGTTGGATTAGAGTGAAATTTATTTGTAAAGATAATAGACTTGATTTTCTATACATATATAAAATTTGAGAACAATTGAATGGTTTGAAAAAGAAATATTGATACTAGAACTTCAACATTTAGATTGGAGTAGGAGGCTAGCCAATACATGAGCAGATTTTAGGATTTTTCTTCTATTTGATAAGTAAAATTATCTTCAAATTTTGTGTATTTATTACTAATTTAGTTTTTGATAATTATATAAAATTTTAAGTGAGATCTTAGGCATTCTTTTAAGATTTATTTTGGATTTATTTTGAATTCTTTTAAGATTTCTTATTGTTTCTTTTGTAATTTTTTTAAGGTTTCTTTTGAATTTAATTAAAGATTTTTTAGTATTATTAAGATTTAATTATAATTTATTTATTATTCTATTAGAATTAGGATTTTTTGTTATAATTTCTATTATATTTTTCACAGCGAGGTGCCTAGTGCATTCTTGAAAAAGACTTCATGTAATATGACATTATCCATAGACTATCATGAAACTCCTTGAGTAGTTTTTGCTGATCTTTCTTGGTACTTATTACTTGTCATGGCATTCCAATGTTTGATTTTAGCTACTTTCAAAGAAATCTTCCTTATAATATAAACTTATAAGATTTTTTTTTAATTTGTTTAAATTTTTTAATCAACCAATTAGCATGCTTGGTTAATGTGGTCAAATAATTTCTAATATCTAATAACTCTCTTTCATAATTTTTTTATGAAATAGCTTATCTTTTTGTTCAATTGTGAAACCAAATAAAATTTTGTATCTACATCATCAATATTTTCAATCATCTCATCTTTTCTACATCATATTTTGCTTAAAATATCATACTTGCTATTAGATTTTTGTTCTCTGTAATATGCCTAAGCTTTGAATTTAATGACTTGATATAACAATCCATCTCAACATTGTAATATCTGGTGTTATACAATTGGTAATCATTCCAAATAAAGGCAAACAATCTATTTCAATTACTACCATTGCCCTTATCAAATAATCCTTCTCAACTTTCATAGCTGAAATAATTCTCTATAATTCTCTTTTCACTTGTGAATATACACATTTTCAAGTACTTAAATCTCAACTCCAAATCAAACTACAAATCTATATCCATTCAAATCATCTTGACCTATAACTCATCTAATGGCAATTGAAATAATATCTACTATAAGAATCATTAGTCTATTGCACTTATAATCAATTTTTTTCAATACTAGAGGTAATGTCAATAATTTCTTCAATCTTTGCATTGCTTTAATATATATATATATATATTTTTTCTATTTAAATTGATTATCCTTATGTAACAATTCATACAATAGATGTGCTATGTGAGTATAATGAAGAATCCAAATATAAAAAATAACACATGCATCCAAAAACCTACACACCTTTGTTAAAGAATTGTAATTCTTTTTTATTCCTCTAATTGCATCAATCTTAGTTGGATCTAGTTTTTTCCATAAAATCTACATAAATATCCAACAATTTCAATTTCTTATATTCAAATGTAGATTTTATATCCAATAATACAAGATGAACTTCTTCAAGCCAAATTAATATTTTTCTACAATCTTATATATGATCAACAATATACTTGTGATATTCCTTCTTTTCTAAAGTTTCATCCTTGTCTTCTTCTTTCTATCCCTTAATAAATCCTTCAATACCTTATTCATTTTGTACATTATATGTGCAATTGAATTAATAGCACCTTAAGGAAGTATCAAGGATATGAATTTCAAAGAAAGAAAATCCTCAATACACTCTTATGTCACTAAAAGGAATTAGAAAGTCACTCAAAGTTGATATAATATTGAACTAAAATGGCTATTATTAAAAATAAGAAGACTAGAAAGTCTTAAAATAAGATTAAGGATTAGAATGGCATTGACAAGAATAAAGAAGGCTTCATTCCTACCTCCATATATACTCTCTAATTAAGAGCTACTTGACAATATTCTAAAGGACCTCCAACATGTGTTGACTTTGTTAGCCACATATCTTAACTTGCAAGACAAGTTATCTATGTATGTACTACGTAGTTAACTTATTGACTAAGTTTCTAACCTACAAATACATCTAAAGTCAAAATCACCATTATGAAGCTTTCAGGAAGCTATTTTTGAAGAATTTATGAAATTAATCTATATTTATTTATTTCTAGCTAATTATATAAATAACTATATATATATATATATATATATATATATATATATATATATATATATTTTCCTCCCTTTTAGACACGAGTTCTACAAGGAGCAATCATCATCTTTCATGAAACTTTATAATTTTTAATCTTGATTTTGATAGATGTTATTGATGAAAGGCTTCAACTTTCTTTGATACATTTACAAGATTCTTTGATGGCTCTCATGTATGTTCATTAATATCTTATTTTTGTATATGAATAAGATATTCCAACCTATTTCGATGATGCCTTAAGTCTAACACTTCTTCTACCTCAAACTCTTTATTATTATCTACTTCTATAGAAGAAGGTCGCATTTATCTTCTTCTTGAGATATTCATTGTCTTATACAGCTCAAGAAGAGATATGTGAAATATAGGGTGGATCTTCATAGACTCCGATAGATGTAATCAATAAGCAAGAAGATTTATTTGTTCACAAATAAAAAAAGATTCCAGTCTATGATAGTCTAACTTATCACAAGGACAAGTAGTCTTGATATTGCAACAAAATAATCATACTTTATCACCTACATTGAATTATAGTTGTTCCTTGTAATAGGCATCTATATTGATCTTTTGTCGTTCTTGAGCTTCTTTTAATTGTGTCTTCATTGTTGCATGTAGCTGTGACATACAATTTGTTAAATCTTCCACCACAAGATTATCAAATTTTAAAAAGTCAAAAGTATTAAATTAAAGATGATAACCATAATTGACAAATAAAGATGTTTATTAACTAAAAAAATATACTAAATTATTATATGCAAACTTTGCCAATAAAAAAAGAGTTGTCTAATTATCTTGATGATAGTTGATGGTACACCTCAAATACAACTCTAAAATTTGATTCACCCATTTTATTTGTCCATTAGTTTGAGGATGAAAAGCCAAAGAGAGCTTTATATTCATCTTTAGAATCTTGAATAAGATTCTTCAAAATCTCAATACAAATTGAATTCCTTATCTAATATAATATCTTTTGGCAATCCATGATAGCAATAGATATTATCAATGAAAAGCTTAGCTCTTTCTTCACGTAAAATTTATTTTGTACATGATATAAAATGTGCCATTTTGGTGAAGCAATCTACAATTACAAATATTGAGTCACATGAACTTGAATTTAAAAGATCTAAAATAAAATCTATAGAAATGAAAGACCATAATTGTTCAGATATAGGCAATGGTTGGAAAAGTCCATAGGATTGATGATAAAGAGTTTTTGATCTTGAACAAACGTCATATGATTGAACAAAGTCTTTTAGTGCCTTTCACATTTGCGGCCACTAAAAATCTCTAGATATAAGCTCTAAAGTCTTATTGAATTCAAAATATCCTATTGCTGGAAAGTCATGACGTGCTTGAAAAATACATAAACATGCTACTCCTTTTAAAATATATAGGCATCTTTTAAAATAGATTAGGTTCTTAAACTTGAACTTTGAAACATTATGAGACTTAGAAGAAAGATTCTTAATATCATGAATAAGATGATCAGAGGATATATTTGGTTGAATTTATTTGACAAAAGTCGAATCAACAGTAAATGTTGATTTTATTGCTTGAAGATGAAAATGCTCTAGCTTCAAGAAGATTGTTCTTTGTTAATCAAAAGATGTCTCTTTCTTTTGGTACAAGATAAGAGAATCTAGAAAGAGCATGTGATAAACCTTGTTATTTTTTGAGCCGATATGAAATCTTGAAATCAAATCTTGATAATAACATAGTCCAATGGGCTTGGAAACAATTCAAAATACATGATGACATGAAATTCTTAAGGTTCTTGTGATTTGTATATATTTTGACTAGACTTGAAGCATCTTCTAGATAATGATGCCATTCTTGAAATGAATCCACAATTGTAAAAATTTTCTTATTGTAGATCTTATAGTTAATCTTGGTTACTGAAAATATCTTGGAATGAAAAGCTACTAGATGGAATTTGTCATATGTTCTCATTTGTGACAATAGTGCAACAAAGGAGAAATTTGATGCATCTATTTTCATAAAGAATGCCTTAGAAAAGTTGACACGATACAAAGTTGGTACAGAAGTAAATTCTTTCTTTAAAGCAAAAAATGATGCTTTGACTTCTTTACTCTACTCAAGTTTGTCTTTACAAATCAAACGTATAAGTAGAGCTACAACTTGAGAAAAGTTTTAAATAAAGATTTGATAATAATTGACAAAGCTCAAAAAGTATTGTACATCTTTTATTATTCTTGAAATCTTCTAATCTATGATAATTTAGACTTTCTTTGGATCCATCATAAGGCCTTCATTAGAAATGATGTATTCCAAAAAGTTAACTTGACTAATAAAGAATATACACTTTTTCATCTTTGCATATAATCTTGCATCTCTTAGTTTTTGTAATACAAAAAAAACATGAATTTCATGCTCTCTTGTATTCTTAGAATAGATTAAAATATCATCCAAATTACAGATGATAAAATCATCAAGAAACTCATAAAAGATATCATTCATTAGATGTTGGAAAGTAACTAGTGCATTCATGAATCCAAAAAGTATGACATGATATTTGAAATGTCCATACCTAATTTAAAAAGTTCTCTTCCATTCATGTCTTTTTTTGATGTGGACCAAGTTATAAGCTCTTCATAGATCTATTTTTATATAAAACCTTGTTTGATTTAGTTGAACAAGAAGTCCTAAAATTAAAGATAGGAGATATCTATTTTTTATGGTGATTTTATTAAGTCATCAATAATCTACACTTATCTGCAGAGATCCATCTTTTTTCTTCATAAATAAAATAGAAGTGCAAATTAGAAATTTAGAATGGCATATAAAGTTCTTAGCTAAGTTTTCATTAATGTATTCTTTGAGTGCAACCAATTCATTTTTTGATAGGCTATAGATTGATCCAAATGGTGGTTGAGTTCTTTCTTTAAGATCAATGGTACAATTATAAGGACAATGCTCTAAAAGAATATTTGCATATTTCTTTTCAAAAACGTCTTAGAAATCCTAATACTGGCTAGAAATACCAATTGATATCTTTTCACCATCAACAATGGCCATGGCATACATATCAAAAGATGATCCTTCATTTGCGGCATGCATGAAAGCTTTTGCACCTACCAATAAGAGTTTGGATATACTACACTTATGGATTTCTACTTGCCTAGCACGACCTTGGACTAAACTATGGAAAAAATTGAGATTACAAGAAATCTAATCTATCTAAAGATTATATCTTTTTAAGCACAATAATCCTAAAATAATTAGATTAGAAAAAAATTTAATCACATTAAATATTATTAAATTATTGTGACCACTAATTACTACTTCTATAGGAATAGTTTCATGTGTAATATCCCCAAAAGATAATGAACGTCCATCTATTATTTCTACATGCACAGGTTTGATTTTCTTAAGTAAAGATATATCTAATTTTTTTACAAAATCTTCATCTATAAAACAAACTAAGGCTCTTAAATTCAATAAAGCTAAGACTTTATAATTTTTTGGTTCTAAAAAAACTTCTATTGTAAAATAAGGTGAAGGATTAAAGGAAAAAATAAGACCTTTGCTAGATGCTGCATATGATTCTAATTGCATAATTTCTATTGTAATTGGAATAACTCGTTTTTTAACACATTGTCTTCTTTGGCAATCATGCTTCTCATTTTGTAATTATGTTGTTTCTTTAGATAATATTAATCAATGTATTTAGCTTCTCTTTACTATATATCTTTACTTAAAAAAATCAAACATAAGCCCTCTTGATGTTGTCGACTCTTTTCATGCTTTGTGAGAGATTTAAAATGTATTATATCAATTTACATTGGTTTTGGCTTTAATAAATAAGATTCTAAAAACTTATGAGCTGCTGTCATTATTTGATTTTTTCTTATGTAGCCAAATCTTTGTTCTTGAAGTCTTTTAAATAATCAATTTTCACATACAATGGCTTGAGCAATAAACAATTCCAAAGATTTTGTCTTTGGTATTATCAGTAACAAGTCTTTGAAATTATCCTTCAATCCATATTAAAATTGATTGATAAGGGCTTTGTCATTTAAGTCTACATTACAAGCAAGGTTTTAGAATTTAGCAGCATATATGGTAGTTGACCATGTTCCTTACTATAAAGATAAGAGCTTGGTCTTTACTACTCTTTTTCAATCACTTTTTTCAAATGTAGCTGTAAAAACTTCTAAGAATGAATTCAAATTATAATGGAGTTGCAAATCTTTTTCTATTAAAGGTGTAAACTAAAAAAGAGGACTTCTTCATAGAAGTGCACCTATGAATTCGACTTGAGTAAATCCATCTAAGTATTAGAAAGGGTGCAACTTTAGATAGAACATGACTCATTACAAAAATCCTCAAAATTTTGATCTTGTTCCATCAAACTTCTCAGGCATACTAATCCTTATCCCTATTATATTTGTAGAAGCAAAACTCTCTGAATTTGGATATGAGGTCAATCTACTTACTTCCTTCAATTGTACAACTTCTTGCCATAGACTTTGAACTTCTTCTATAGGCATAAGTATAATATCTCCATAATTCATGTTAAAAATATATGAGATTTTTATTCTTAGAGTATTGACAAGGTCATGAAGATTTACAATAGTTGCAAATTTATGTTCACTTTTGTTGAGAGTAGCATCCATAATTTTTTCTTCCATAGACAACTTGTACAAATTTAAAAATTTAAAATAAAAAAGATTATTCACAACTTCTTATAAAAATTTCTACAAAGAGAGATAATTCACTCTCTTTAAGAAAAAGATCAGTATTAAAAAATCAGATTTTTTTGTTTAAAGATAGATAGTCTATAACCTTCAAAATATAATAATAGAAGTAAGATAATTCATTTATTTCTAAAATAAGATAGAAATAGTATGTTAGCACTCTTATCAAACTGTCAAGGACATGAATCTCAAAGAAAGAAAATCCTCAATACACTCTTATGTCACTAAAAAGAATTAGAAAGTCATTCAAAGATGATATAATATTGAACTAGAAAGGCTATTACTAAAAATAAGAAGATTAAAAAATCTTGAAACAAGACTGAAGACTAAAAAGGCATTGAAAAGAGTAAAGAAGGCTTCATTCTTGTCTTTATATATTCTTTCTAACTAAGAGTTACATGGCGATATTCTATAAGACCTCCAACATGTGTTGACTTTACTAGCCACATGTCTTAACTTGTAATGCAAGTTATCTATATATGATCCATGTAGTTAGCTTATTTACAAGCTATTATATGGAGTTAACTTATTCTACAAGCTACCAACATGTGGTTAACTTGTTGGCCAAATTTTTAACCTATAAATACATCTAAAGTCAAAATCGAATCTATGAAGCTTTTAAAAAACTTTTCTAGAAGATTTTATGAAATTAATCTATATTTACCTACTTCTACCTAATCATATAAATAACTATTGTTTTTAATATTTATATTTGTGATAGAAAGAGTATATATTCTAACCACTCTAAGTAGTATTTTTATCATTTACATGTCTCTATTTCCTTCTATAAATTGAAATTGGTCATAGCCTGAATACAAATCATCCATTGAATAGATTGTCCTTCTTGTAAATGCTTTAGTAAGCTCATCTACTATTGATCCAATTTATGCATTTTTGATAGTCATTGCATTCATTCATTGCATATCTTGAATAAATTATAATGATCTATTTTTTTAGATACTATAAACCATCGACTAGAATATGATGCAAAAAATGATTTCAAAATCTTCATCTTCATCTTTTCTTTCAATAATTTCACTAAGCTTGGTAAATGTGCCTTTGGCACTCGAATTGGCTTCAAATTCTAAGGTACATGTGGTATAGTGAAAATAACCATAGGCATTATAATATTTGGATCCACACACCTAATTTCATGAAATTCAAATGATTTGTCTTATTTTTTCAATATTTTTTTGAAGTACACAATTTCTTTTGGCAATAAAAAATCATCAAAATCAATCTTTAATTCTTCAAAAGTCTCTTTAGTATACTTGTGTTCAATATTCTTTGGATCCTTTAAGTTCTTTTAGCTTGATGCTTCTTCTATTTGTTCTTTAGAATCTTTTGGCAACAATCCAATAAAAGATATCACCTTCTTATCTATTATCTTATATTTTTTTTTAATCATGATCTTTGATCCTTGAAAAGATTCAATTATATCATAAATTTTTCTTGAATGAATTTGTATAACTTTATTATCATCACTTAATTTAATAGATATAATTCATTTCAAGAAATCTTCCAATCTATTTTTTTCATAAATATTAGTAATCTTTTTATTATCTTCTAATATTTCTAATCTACATAATTCTTTTTTAATATCATATAATTTTTTTTTAAAATATTTAATCTTTTTATATATAATATTTCTATTTTTAAAAATATCAAAAAATCCTATATAAAAGATACTTAAATCTTATAAAAGTACCTTCCCTTCTATACCTCTATTATCTTATTTTATAATAGTACTCCTCAAAAATCCTTGAATTCTTCAACAACTCTTAACAATAGACTCTCTCAATTTTTTTCCATTCCATTCATTATTTAGAGACACAATTAGAAATTATACTACCCTTCTTCTATCTTTATTATATATTTGTGCATAAGTTGAATCATCATTAAGTACATTTATTTCCATTTGAATTACAATAATATATGGTTGTTCCAAAATAAGAAGATAAGATATTACATCTTGAACAAAGAATTTTTATTCTATTCTAAGGTCACCAATTCAAATTTTTACATCTAGATAAGCACCATAGAAATCACCTTGTTTATTAGTAGCTACTTGTATTATCTATCTATGTTCTATATCAATTGGCCACCTTTATTTCATGTAAAGATCTTTGAATATAAGATTTATTTTCAAACTATAGTCAATCAAAGAAACAATTGGCTCATCTATATTTCCAACCTTCACCAATGCCTCTATAATTATTTTAGTCTAATATTTTTGAGTATAATGACTTGAAAACTCTTTATTCTTGTTACTTTGATCATCATAATATATTCTTTGATTATGACTCCTTCCCTCACTTGTTGATTATTTGCAACAATTATCAAAGTCATCTTCTTTGTCCTCACATATGCATATATCAATAGCATGATTTAATTCAGCTTCTTCCATTAATTACTTCTATTATTTAATACTATCAATAATGATATCATGGAATTTTTCCTAAGAAATTTCTAAAATCTTCTTTAGTGTGAATTCAACCTTATCATTGAGCACACATTCCTGAAGCACTCTTTTTAAATCTGTTATTGCTTCAATATCAGAGAGTAGTTTGTATGTTGATGACTTATTTTTATTTCTTATAACTTTTGATTTTTTCTTCAATGTTATTAAAGCATCTTCTATTGATAATTCTTATGAAGCCATCTCACTAGTCCTTTGTTTTCAAGTTTGTCTCTTGAAAGTATTTCCTTCTCTTGTATCCTCAAAATCTTGCCTCTTCTTCTCTTCTATTAAAGTTTTATGTTGATTTTTAGCAATATAGGCATTTATTGACAAAGCTTCTATAAAATTCTTTCAACTTATAACTCCATGAATTGTAATAGCAGTCCTCAACAATACTTTCCATGGTATCTTTTTTTTTTTTTTTTTACATTGTAGAAATAACAGAAGATCAAAGTCTATTTGGTACAAAATTTCCAAAAAATTCTTATTTTTCATCATCATCTACCTTAATATAATAATTTACACCTTTTATTGCTGTAATTTCATGCATAGCTAAATAATCCTTAACTAATGCTTTCATACCTCCTTTATTAAAGTTGATTTGAAGAAGATTATTAATATCTTTTAATGCCACTTTTCTATCTTTTCAAAAAATAATATCTTGTTATAAAATTTTATTGAATTCACCACAATATTTTCAAGAATGAGAATCATCATCACATCAAATATATCTTTGTATATATCCTTCCTTAAAAATAGCCTTTGAACTTGTTGTAGAAGTCTTCTTCTCAAGCCTTATAAGTTTGATTTAAAGATCTTGCATCTCATGTATAATCTCCTCAAGTTCCATGTCTTCTTTCTTTGATATAGTCTTTGAAAGTTGAATAATAGGTATTATTCATTATAAAATAGGTACTTGAGTTTTAGATATGTGTCTAATTCCTTGAATTTCAATCCTATCATTTTTTTCCTTCTTTGTAAGTAATCCCAGAGCATCTTCAACTTCTTTTCATTTTGTTGTCAATCCTTCATCTTTTTCTTTATCCTCAAGAAGAATTTCTAACTTCTCTTATAATTTTCCATCAGCTCTTCAAAAAAACAATTCAATCTTGTTTGGATTGATAGTTAACTTTTTATCTTTGATAATCAAGAATATTTCCTCTCAAACTCCTTCAAAAGCTTCGTAGCTTGTAAATTCTTATTAGATCACTCAATCCATTCCAAAAATGATTTCTTGATAATCCAATTAATGTCGTCTAAAAAATATTTGTCTTTTAATGCATGTAAAAATGTCTCCTATGAATCCTAAAAATGTTCTATAATTAATTTGATATATTTTCTTATCTCCAATATTATAACAATTTCAAATAGCTCAATCATCTTTTTTTCAAAAACCTAATTCAATTCTATTTTTTATACATAATATCTCAAATATTTTAAAATATTCCTTCCATTAAATCAGTTAATTTTGCTAATCATTGCTTGTAATGTTTTGGTTGCCAAAGCTTCTTTACAATCATTATCCTATTGTTATTTCATAAATAATATAAATGCTTAAAATATATTTGTAATATTTGAATTAAAATACATACCTTATCCATCAATAGAAAACCAAATTGAAGCTCTATTTGAAGATCCACTTGAAGCTCCATCTAAAATTCTATCAAAAACTTCAAATTCAACCTTCTTTTCATCTTGCACCATGAATTTCAAATAACCACAAATACAATTCAATACCTTCTACTCTAAACTTTCATGTCAAATTCACCACTTATTTTGTAATACATATTATCTTGTTTGAAAATGCACTAGGCACTTAGCTCTAGAAGATGAAGTTGTGTTTTACAAATATCAGAGAATTCTTAATAGATTTCAACCATCTAAATACAAAATAATTTGAATTTTAATTCAAAAGTTCTTAAAGCTAATACAAAGTATTCAAAAATACCCTTTTTAGTAACTTCAAGTATATACAAATTCCAATTGCCTAATTACTTTCATAATTGGATAATTTTGATTTTTTCTAGTAAGCCTTGACTCTAGTGAATAAGTTTCAATAAGCTATAATTCTTAATTTAACCATCTACTTGATGCAAAATTTTTTGTACAAATGCTACTATAAGTCTTCTACATGATCAAAAAAATTCAGCCCAATCCAACTTACAAATTATGAAAAAACACCTAATAACTATATTGATATTACTTGGCTATCAACTTGAAAGTTGATGCAAATATTCCAATAGAAATTTCTCCTTCTTTAACTATTAACTTCAGTTCAAAATTAATGTGTAGCTTGAACTTAAAGTCTTCTACTACCATGCCAAATTTCACCTTGATTTAATTAATAGATCTTTAAATATCATAGAAATCCTATCCAACTCCAAACTACTAACTTCTAATATTTTCTTGTACCAAAAACCAAATATTTCTTAATTATACCATTACAATAATACCAAATTTTACACACACTTAGCACACTTAATCAATCAATTACTATTAAATTTTGAACTATAGATATGATACCAATTCTATGAACTAGCCAAAAGTACTAGTTCTAATTATATTGCATAAATTCCAAATTATTAATACAAAATTTGACTTTGATCAATAATTGTAGAGTCATTCTAAATCTCTTGAAAACAAGCTTTATACCTTTGAAATTATTTTGAAGCTAGCTCATCAATTCTAATTGCTGATCTTCAAATACCTTGATATTTTTTCCGATGTGGTTGTTTCAGTAGCTAGAGGTTTGATTTCGACCTTTTCTTACACATGGTTGATCCTCAGATATCAATCTAATCTATCTTAAGGATTTTTTAGCCCGAACCTACCTTCAACTTAATCTTAGTATCAACCATGTTAATTATTTATCTCTTCTAATATAGTTTTATTAATTTTTGGCCTTTTTAAGGTACTAAAAGAATTTCTACAGCCTAGAAGGTAAGATTACAAACCAATTTTAAATCTACTAGCTATTAAAATAAGAAAATAAACTAAGAGGCTTTTATAAAAGCCATGTTTAAATATCTTGAATTATTATTGAATCAAGATGATTAAATATTAATTAAAAAATTATTTTTGATTATATTTTCATCATGTAGTTGTATTACAATAAAAAAGTTCTATAATATATACAAAAACTACAACCAAAGATAGAAGAAAGATTTTTATTTTTTTTTTTTTCTTATTTTTTTTTATAGCACAGATTTGTTATTCTTTATCTAAATTTTAATGGATGTTGTTAGTGAAAAGCCTCCACCTTCTTTGTTGTATTTGCAAGATTCTTTGTTGGCTCCCATATGCATTCATTCATATCATATCCATACTAATGAATAAGATATTTTAACCTATTTTGGTGTTACTTTGAGTCTAAAACTTCTTCTATCTCAAATTCTTCATTATTATTCACTTTTATAAGAAGGAGTGGCTCATATTTTCTTCTTGGTATATTTTTTATCTTGTATGACTCAAAAAGAGACATGTTGAATATATGATGGATTATTATTGACTTTGATAGTATAATCAATAAGGAATTGGATTAATTTTTTTACAAATAGAAAAAGATCGAGCTTATGATAGTCCAACTTATTTTAAAGGTAAATGGTCTTGATATTATAACAAAGTAATCATATCCTAATATCCACATTAAATTATGGTTATTCCTTGCAATAATCATCTACATTTATCTTTTGTTATTCTTGACCTTCTTTTAATTACGCCTTGATTATTACATGTACCTCTAACAAACAATT
The DNA here is from genome assembly GCF_059467195.1 of Physcomitrium patens. Taxonomy (NCBI): domain Eukaryota; kingdom Viridiplantae; phylum Streptophyta; class Bryopsida; order Funariales; family Funariaceae; genus Physcomitrium; species Physcomitrium patens. Next base: position 7,480,283 of record NC_143423.1, on the reverse strand, counting down.
TATCAAGTCTTTCGACTTAAGATTATCAATGCTTGAAAAATCAAAAACATCAAGTCATAGATGATAATCATAACTAAAAAAGGAAGATATTTAGTAACTAGAAGAATGTATCATATTATTATGAAAAAACTTTGCCAATAGCAAAAGAGCTGTTGAATTATCTTGTTGGTAGTTGATGGTACATCTCAAATATTTCTCCAAAACTTAATTAATATGCTTTGTTTATCTATCAATTTAAAGATGATAGAACAAAAATAAATTTATAGCTATCTTTAGAATCTTAAAAAATATTATTTAAAATCTTAATATAAATTGAGTCCTCCTATTCAATACAATATCTTTAGATAATCCATGTTAGATATTTTTAAGATAAAGCTTAGCTATTTTTTTACATGTGATAGATTTTTTACATGGTACAAAATATACTCTCTTAGTAAAATGATCTACTATCACAAATATAGAATCATGTAAACTTGAGATTGAAAGATTTGTGATAAAATCCATAGAAATAGAAGACCATGGTTGTTTGAATATAGGCAATGGTTGGAAAAGTCTATAAGATTGATAATAAAAAAATTTTGACTTTGAACAAATGTCACATGATTAGACAAAATATTTTACTACCTTTCACATTTGCAACCACCAAAAGACTTTAGATATAAGCTTCAAAGTCTTATTGTATCTAAAATAACTTGCCACCAAAAAGTCATGACGTGCTTGAAGAAAATATAAACACACTTTTCTTTCTAGAATATAAAGATGTCTTTTGAAATAAAAGAAGTTATTTTTGAATTCAAACTTTAAAGCATTATAAAACTTAAAAGAAAGATTCTTGATATCATAAATAAAAGAGCTAGAAGACATATTTGATTGAATTTGTTTGATAAAGATTGAATCAATAGTCAATGTTGATTTTATTGCTTGAAGATGAAAATGCTTTGGCTTTAAGAAAATTATTCTTTATTGATTAAAAGATGCATGTCTTTCTTTTGGTGTAAAATAAGAATATCTAAAAAGGCGTTTGACAAACCTTATTATTTTTCAAGTCAATAAGTGATCTTGAAATCAAATCTTGACAAAGACATGCTTCAATGGACTTGGCAATAATTCAAAACATGTGCTAATATAAAATATTCAAGATTCTTGTGGTCTATATAAATAATGACTTGATTAAAAGTACCTTTTAGATAATGGTATTATTCTTGAAATGAATCCATAATTACAAAAATTCTTTATGATGAATCTCATAGTTTATCTTGACTATTGACAAAAAATTTGAATGAAAAGCTAGTAGATGAAGTTTATTATTATTCCTATTTATAAAAATATGATACCTAAAATAAAATTTGATGCCTCTGTATCTATAAAGAATGGTTTAGAAGAATTGATGTAATATAAAATTAGTATAGAAATATAGGCTATCTTCAAAGCTTCAAATGTTGTTTTTGCTTCTTGATTCCATTAAAATTTATCTTCATAAGTCAAATATGTAAGTAGAGCTACAACTTGAGAAAAATCTTTGATAAAGATATGATAGTAATTGGCAAATTTTAAAAAGTATTAAATATCTTTTATTATTTTTAGAATCTTTTAATCTATAATAGTTTTAACTTCCTTAGAATCCATCATAATTCCATCATTTAAAATGATGTATCTTAAAAAGTTGACTTGAATAGTATGAAATATATACTTTTTTATTTTGGTATAAAATCTTGTACCTCTTAATTTTTGTAACATATAACAAACATAAAGTTTATGTTCTTTTATATTCTTAGAATGGATTAAGATGTCATCTAAGTAAGAAACAACAAAGTCATCTAAAAACTCTCAAAAGATATCATTCATCAGATATTGAAAAGTTGCTAGTATATTTGTAAGTCCAAAAGACATGATGTTGTATTTAGAATGTCCATACCTAGTTCAAAATGCAATCTTCTATTTATCTCCTTCTTTGATGCGTACCAAATTGTATGCTCTTTATACCTCTATTTTTGAATAGATCTTAGTTTGATTCAATTATTTAAAAAATCTAAATGTCAAAGATATCAGATACATATTCTTGATGGTGATTTTGTTGAGTTCTTGATAATCAACACACATCTACAATGATCCATTTTTTTTCTTCACAAATAAAATTCGAACTATTGATAGAGATTTAGAATGATATATGAAATTTCTCTTCAATATATTCTTTGAGTTCAGCCAACTCATTTTGTGATAAATTGTAGATTGGACTAAATTACAATTGAGCTCTTTCTTGAAGATCAATTGAATAGTCATAGGAACAATGTTTTGAAAGAGTATTCACATTTTTCTTGTCAAATATATCTAAAATTTTTTGATATTGGCTTAAAATACGAATTGAAGTCTTTCCACCATTAGAAATAGTGCGGCATAAATGAATTAAGATAATCCTTTTTTTGCAACATACAAAAAAGTTCTTATACTTATAAATATTAGTTTAATTGTACTAAACTTATAGCTTTTTACTTGTTTAAATATATTATTAATTATACTTTTAAAAAAATTAAGACTACGAGAAATCTGATCTATTTTAAGATTATATTTTTTTAGCCATAATAAATCTAAAATACCTTAATTAAAAGGAAATCTAATGATATTGAATATTTCAAACTTACTATAACTATTAGTTATTACTTCTATAAGAAGAATTTTATGAGTAACATCTCTTGAAGATAATGGACAACCATCTATGACTTCTATGTGAACAAGTTTAGTTTTCTTTATTAAAGGTATACTATGTCTTTTAGCAAATTCTTTATTTAAGAAATATGCTGAGACTCCTAAATATAATAAGATAAAGGCTTTGTGATGTTTAGGTCCTAAAATAATATTTATAATAAAATAAGAAGAAGGTTTTAAAGAAAGAATAAAACCTTAATTAAGTATTGTACAAGGTTTTAGCGGCTTTGTTCCTATTATAGTTAGATAAACTTGTTTTCCAACGTACTATCTTATTTGACAGCAATATTCTTTATTTTGTCTCACTTATTTGGATAATGTTGAATAGTGTGTTTAGATTCTCCATAATATAAGCATAATCTTTTATAACAATGGCAAGTCTTTTTTGCTTAATACGAGGTTTAAAATATATCATATTAATTCTTATATCTTCAATTTTTGATTATATATATTGAGGAGATGTTGGTGTTGCTATTGAATTATAATAATGTTGAAGCATACTTGTGCAACTCTCAGATCAAAATTCAAAAAGTTGATTGTTATACTTTACAATAAAGTCAATTGCTTGATTCAATATTTAAAGATTAAATAAATTGAACATCAATTTTTTTATCTCATATTATAATACGTAGAAAAATTGGCTAATAAGTTGTTAAGGATACAAAGTTCAAAGAAAGAAATCCTCAATACTCGCTTGTGTCAGTCAAAAGAACTAAAAATTTATTCAAAGATAGTATAGTATTAAACTAGAATATCTATTAACATGTGGTTAATTTATTGACTAAGTTTCTATTCTATCAATCAACTACAAATATATGCAGAGTCAAAGCAATGTCTATGAAGCTTTTAAAAAGCTTTTTTTAGAAATATTATAAAATAAATCTATTTTTACCTATTTCTACTTAATTATATAAGTAAATATCATAACAAATATATATATGTCTGTGACACAAGTGCAACATTATTTCACTTGATATTAATTACAAGTTGTCAAAATTATAAAGTATATAATATTATTAATTGATTGTCTTATCGCAAAATATAGATCTTGTTAATTGCAATACAAATTGTATTATGATCTCTATACATGGATCAAAACTCTACCAAAAAAGCCTCTAGATTATCTAATATTTAATCTTATTATTTACAAAAATGTAAAAATAATAATAATGCTAAATCTGAAAAAAGTATACTAATGAATCTAACTTGTGATCTTAGAAGTGAATAGCTTTGAAATTAAAGTTCAATCACAAATTCTACTTGATTGATAAATCCTCAAAATTTGGATCTTGTGCCATTAAACTTCTTGGACAAAACAACCCTTGATTTTCTAATATTGGAAGAATATTCCACCATAAGAGAAGGAACATCATTTGGTACGAATGTTGAAGCACCTTCAATCATCTGTATATCTTTGCTCTCTACTTGTGAACTAAAATAACCTCCACTAGTTGGAAGGTTATTTAGTGCACAAGTAAGTTACTATGTAAATTTTGGAAGTCTTAGCTATTATTTAATTATCAATAAATTCACTCTTTAATCTTCTTAAAACACTCGAGTAATTAAACAATATCTACCATAGACTTACACTTACAATAGCAATCTACTCATATATGCATAGTTAAGGAATTTCTTCCTTTCTTTCTCAACTTATTTTATTTTTTAGTTTTTAATTAATTAATTTTTTTTTTTGTTTTTTTTTCTTTTAAAACTAGGACTCATTTATTAACAATCATCTATAAATGGACTTCATCTAAAATAAATTTTCATCCCTAAATAACTTATCATCTACCTTCAAAATTCATCCAAGCTTATACACATCATCTCTTGCATAATTTCATCCACTTCATTAATTTCATCCAATAATTCTTCCAAATTTAACCTAACTTATTCTAACCTAATTCATCTAGATCTACTTCAGTCAATATAATATGCATATGTCCGAATTCTTATAAAGAGGATTGAGGGAGTGGCCTCGACTACCAGGAGATAAGCTTCCTTGCCTTCTTCGACCCCTGCAAGTGTGATTCTCCGAGCCGCAATGCCACCCCTCACTTTTGTTCTCTTTGATTCAGAATTTGTAGCATCAACTCTTCCATTGTCTATTCACGCTTCATTCCACCATCGTTGGACAGAAAAACAACGAGCGCCAGCTTCTCTTTCGACTAGACCACAACGGTGAAGTCGACCGTCAAGTTCGACAGTTCTTTCCTCACCCCCTCCAGTTCATAGAATCAAGAATCGAATCACATTAACTTTGCAGTTTAGATCTTCAGCGACCTCGCCAAGTCCTCCCTTTAATGATAACGCTCCATCAAAGAGTGATAAGCTGTCTTTAACTTCTCTTCGGAGCTCCTACCCTATGTGATCATTAAAAGAGCCAAAAACCTTGCTCCATCTCCTACAATCCGACCCGGTTGGTGTCGATGAGGGCGTTCAATGCACGGTTGGGCTTCACAAGCAATACCTGCACCCAACTGCTAGTTCCAAAATCGCACCCAGTAGTTTAATGGCCTAGTACCTTGCCCACTTCATTGTTGGTTGAGGCTACCACGTCGCCGCAACCCCTCCTCTCCCAATAACCACAACACACCAAGAACGGACTCGCTTCCATGTTGCAACAGCAACCGCTCCGACTGCATCAAAATTGGCGCCTTCCAATAATGGGAACAAGGAGAAAAAACGGGAAAACAAGAGACTGCTGCACGACAGCACTTCGATGGAGCAGAAGACTAGTAACAACAAACTTTGGAGAGCCGACGCTCATGAGAGCACCGAAGGGAGGGAGAAAAATCAAGAAGAGAAAGTTTTGTCACTGTCGAAGCCCGGAACTTGGATCTAAAAAAATAAAGAAGATGGCTCCGCTGAAAACGGATCTAACTAATCACGAAAGAAGAAAAATATAATAAAAAATAGAAAATAACGGACACGCAAAAAATAGGGAGTCGTTCCACTAGCTCGGAAGAGGTGTCGACGCTCCAGTCACGATACCAAGGATAATCCGAACTACACCGCAGCTCACAAGAAGAGGAAGAAAAGCAGACAGGAAAAGTCCGTTCCGGAGCGTTGGAGCTTGTAAGGACATGAGGAAAATAAATAAATAAATAAATAACAAAACAAAAAATGAGAGCAGTCCGAGCCCTCTGGACACCTTCCGATGCCGCAATACAAACCACAACCTGTGGAGCTCGAATCCGAGAACCCAAAAACAAAAACAAAAATGGAAAATCAGGGATCCGGGCGGCCGGACCCCTATCAACGAGGAGGTTGCCGCCATTCCGGAGCAGCCTCTCGCCACCTTGATCAACTTTTATTTTCCTTTTATTTTTCTTTTATTTATTTTTATTTTTTGTCCTTCTTCTTTTTTCTCCTCTCTTTCTTCCCCTTCTACTACTTTTGAGCTTTTTATTTTTTCATATTATATATATATATATATATATATATTAAGAATTAATAATAAAATAAGTTTCTTTTTTTTCTTCTTTTTTTTTTTTTTTTTTTTTTTTTTTTGATAACAAGAGATACTCTCATAGGCCATCATCCAATGTTAGCTACAAAAACCTATTCATCATGGAATTTTATCCTAATAAATTCTACCTTATGTTGCATATCTGCTATTAGCAATCTATTTCCTATTTTTTCAAAAACTTCTACTATTAACTCACCAATTTTGTGATTTTAAGCACAATAAGTGCATTTTTTGTACTAAATACCTAAGTGAGTCAATTGAATGGCTCACACTACCATTCTTCTTACTCCTTGTGGTAGTAAATTGAATTAATACATTATAAGCATTAAATCTCTTAATTGCTCTTGTATTTATACAATTGTACTCTTTGTTTCAAGAAGCTTTGTTATGATAACACTTAGAAAAAAGAAAATATCTAATATCACTTAAGACAAATCAAAGAAAAGACTTGAAAATAAAGAAAATAATAAGAACAATATCAATTTAAAAAAGGATAATCTGCAACTTCTAATATACTTATGTCTTATTAAGAAAAAAAGGTAATCTATTCTTAATCAAAATAAGACAAAGCTCTAATATTGAAAGTATTTTCTTGTCAATCTGTCAAGGACAAGAATGTGATAAAAGCAAATAACCAGGTGAGCCTTTTCTCAAGGAAGTATGACAAAATAGAAGTAAGAAAATATATATATATTAAAAGAAAATTGTAATGACTATTGCTAAAAGACATGAAAATTAAAGACTCTTGAATCTAGACTAAAACATGAAAGGAATTAACAAGAGTAAAGAAAGCTTTACTCTTGCCTTTATATATATTATCCACCTAGAAGCTATGTGGCAAGGTTCTATTGGACCTCCAACATGTGTTGACTTTGTAAGCGACATGTTTTAACTTGCAAGATAAGTTTTCTATGTGTGTGCCACATAATTAGCTTGTTCTACAAGCTACTAACACGTGTGACATGAAACTAACTTGTTGACCAAGTTTTTAACCTAAAGGCCAATTATAAACACATTATAGTCAAAATTATCTCTATAAAGCTTCTAGTAAGTTTTTCTAGAAGATATTATAAAATTAATCTATTTTTATTTATATTTACCTACTTCTATCTAATTATATAGGTAATTATTAGAATATATATATCCATGATAATATGTCCGAGATAGTGATCCACAATTTCTAATTTGTTTGCGTCTTATTAAAAAAATGGATATTTTTTTTTTTTTCTTTTTTATCAAGAAGAAACAAACCTTGATATTGTAAGTATATTCTTGTCAATTTTTCAATGAAAAGAATTTATTGAAGACAAATAAAAAAGTGAGTCTTTTCTTACAAAACTATGAAAAAATAAAAAATAAAAATATGTATATTAAAAAAAACTAAAATGCCTATTGCTAAAAGATAAGAAAATTAGAGATCTTTAAAACTAAGTAGAAGTGAGAAAAGAATTGATAAAAGTGAAGAAAGCTTTATTCTTGCTTCTATATATATTATCTCTCTAAGAATTATATAGCATTATTCTATAAGACCTTCAATATGTGTCAAATTTATAAGACACATGTCTTGCAAGGCAATTTTCTTATATGTACGCGACATTGTAAGCTTGTACTACAAGCTATCAATATGTGCTATGTGTGGCTAACTTGTTAGCTAAGTTTCTAACCTATCAATTACCTATAAACATATATAAAAGTGAAACTACGTCTACAAAGCTTTTCTAAAAGATATTATGAAATTAATTTTTATTTTTATTTTTATCTATTCATATTACCTAGATAATTAATACAATAAATATATATGTTTGTAATATTATAGCCCAAATATAAATCAACTATTGAATAAATTATTATTCTTATAAATGCTTCAACAAACTTATCTATTAACGGTCTTATATCTACATTTTTAATAGTTACTACATTCATCAATTGCATATCTTAAATAAAATATTATGATCTATTTTTCTTAGGCATTATAAACCAATGATTGGAATATGAAGCAAAAAAAGGCTCCAAAATCTTTATTTATATCTTTTTTTCAATAATTCCATCAGTTTATGAAAATATGCCATCAACACAAAAATTGGCATTAAATTCCAAAGCACATGTGGTATTGTAAAGATAATCATAGGAACAACAATATTAGGATCTGCACATCCTTTTTCATGAGGTCCAAAGAGGTAAATGATTTATTTTATTTTGCAAGCATTACTTTAAAATATTCAATTTTTATTAGTAACAAAGAACCATCATATCCGGTCTTCAATTCTTCAAAAGTTTTATTTATAAATTAATATTTAATATTCTTTGGATCTCTTAAACTTTCTTTTTTTAATACTTTTTTTATTTTATTTATAAAATATTTTGAAATATGTATGGCAATAGGTTTTACTTTCTTGTCTATTGTTTTATATATTGTATCTACAATAATTTTTGGTACTTGAAAAGATTCAAATATAGAATAAACCTCTCTTGAATGAATTTCCACAAACTTATCATCATCTTCTAATCTAATAGATGCAATTAATTCTATAGAATCTTCTATTCTATTTTTTTCATAAACACCAAAAATCCTCTTATCACCTTTTAATATTTCTAATTTAGATAATTTTTTTTTAATATTACATATTCTTTTCTTTTCATTTCTTTTAAATTCTCAAATTTTTTGTATATAATAATTTTAATTTTAAAAATGCCAATAAAGCTTATATCAAAGGCACCTACATCTTTCAAAAGTATCTCCTCTTTTATACCTCTATAATTTTGCTTTATAATAGTATTTCTTCAAAATTCTTAAATTCATCAATAATCCTTTGTAATGGCTTTTTCTTCAACCTATTTCAATTTTGTTCATGATTAATAAACACAATTAGAAATTGTATTACTTTTCTTCCATCTTCACTACGTATTTGTACATAAGTTGAATCATTATCAACTTTTTTGTTTCTATCAATGTTGGCATAATATATGATTGTTCTAAAATCATTGGATAGGATGTTGTATCTTGAATAAAGAAATTTTGTTCTATCACAACATTTCCAATCTAGATTCTATATTTTGGGCAAGCTTCATATAATTCACCTCATGTATTATTAAATTCTCATATTGTCTTTCCATACTCTATACCAATTGGTCACCTCCATTGCTATGTAATAATAGAATTATATCATGAAAGATAAAAAAAAATATAGATTTTATTATAGAAGAGCCTAATAGAAAGATATACTAGCAAAATAAAGATAAATAATAGAAAGGTAGTAAAAACTTTTAGAATTAATGCTACTTTTTTATTGAAGAGATTTTTACTTATTTTGTAGGAGCATAAATGAGCCAAATCAAAGTAGATGAGATAATTAATTGATATAAGAAACTTTAAGAGAGAATTGAAAATAGGATTTAACAAAATTACCTCAAAATATCAAGAATTGATATCCAAAGAGGATCCATTATGAATTAAGATTAGAATCAAAGCTTGAGGCACAAAACCATGCATCAATGGCAATTCTAAGGTTCTTTGGTTGGTTAAAGAATGTAAATTGAAAGCAAACTTATGAAAGGATCTTTAGAAATTAAATTCATATAATTTAAAGGCATATTGAGTTTTTGAGGACTTTTCAAAAATAAAAATGTACTTAGTAATTTTGGATTTTGAGAAATAAAATAAAGTTTACAAATTTATAGATTTTGTGACTTTTGTAGCACATTGATAGGTAAAAGTTTGAAAGTTTGTTTTTGTACTTGTTATAAATGTGTTTGAAAAATTTGATATCAATCAAATAGTTAGATTGAAGGATATGTGGTTTTATTAGGTTAAGATCTTTGATACTTGAAATTTAGGATCAATGAAGGTTATTGCAATCTTAAAAAAAATTATAATTTGATTGAAGTGAAAATTGGTGAGGGCTATTTGGACTTAGAAAACTTCACATCAACTGATGTTTGAAGTAATTGAATAGATTAGCAAGGAAAAATCATTGCTAAAATTTCAATATTTAAATTTAAAAAAGAAGGTAGCTAACATCCAAGAAGTTTAAGAGTTTTTTTGTTCAATTGGTAAATTTGATTTTTTTTCAAATTTTTTATGCATGTTAATTGCATGTGAATTGAAGTGTGAGTAAAATTTTAGAGTAGATAAATGGTTTGATTAATATTTATTGAGACTTTAAAATAACTATAGAAATTAGTTAAGATTTATTTAGGATTTTTTTAGGTTATTAATAGTTTTTTAGAATTTGATTTAGGATTTAAAACTTGATAGGATTTTATTAAGATTTGATCAAGATTTTATTAGAATAAAATTAGAATTTATTAGGATTTGATTATAATTTAATTAAGATGTGGTTAGAATATTATTCGAGATTTGATTAAAATTTGGTTAGGATTTAATTAAAGTTTTGAGTAGGATTTAATTAGGATTTTATTAAGATTTATTAGAATTTTATTATAATTTATTTAAAACTATATTAATATTTGATTAGGATTTATTTAGGATTATTTAAGATTTATTTAAAGTTTTTATTTTTAATATTTTAAAATATTTTTTTTAAGATTAATTTATGAATGTTTTATTTATTTTTAGTAATTTCTTTTAAATTTATTTTGAATTGGTTAAAATTTGATTAGATTTTTTAAAAATTAATTAAAATTTGTTAAGATTTTATTAGATTTGATAAGATCTTGTTATTGTAATTTTAATATATCTTTTAAAATTAGATACTTGATATATTTCCAAGCAAGCACTCATGTTATACAACATTGTTTTTTATCAAAAGCTGCATCTTTTTCTTATGGTATAAGATAAGATTGTTTAGAAAAGCCATCCAACAAACCTTATTGTTTTTTTTTAAAATAAATTATCTTAAATTCAAATCTTGACAAAGACATATTCTAATAGACTTAACAAAGTTTTAAAATACATAATGATATAAAATATTCAAGATTCTTGTGATTTATGTACATATTGATTAGATTAGAAGTGCTTTTTAAATAACCATGCTATTTTTGAAATAAATCTCTTATTGCAAGAAGTTTGTTGTCGTAGATCTTATATTTATTTTTAACTATTGAAAGTTTTCTTGGATGAAAATCTACTAAGTAAAGTTTCTTATTTTCTTCTATTTGTGATAATACAATATCTAAAGCAAATTTCAATGCATTTGTTTCCATAAAGAATAGATTAAAGAAGTCAATGTGATAGAAGATTAGTGCAGAAATAAAAATTAACTTCAAAGCTTCAAATGCTACTTTGGCCTATTGATTCCACTCAATTTTTTCTTTAGAAGTGAAATGTATAAGTAGAGCTACAACTTGAGAAAGACTCTTGATGAAGTTTTTATAATAATTGAAAAATCTCAAAATTTTTTGAATAACTTTTATTATTTTTGAAATCTTCTAATTTATGATAGTTTGTACTTTTTAAAGTTCCATCAAGAGTCTATCATTTCAAATGATATATTTTAAGAAGTTGACATAGGTAGTATAAAAAATATAATTTTTTATATTGATGTAGAGTCCTACATCTTATATTTTTGTAATACACAATAAATATGAAGTTTATTTTTTTATGTGTTCTTAAAGTGATTTAAGATGATGTCTAGATAATAGAAAATAAAATTATCTAAAATATTTCAAAAGACATCATTCATTACATGTTGAAAAGTTTCAAGTGCATTTGTAAATCTAAAAGATATGACATTGTATTCAAAATGTTTATATCTAATTCAAAACACAATCTTCCATTCATCTCCTTCTTTGATGCATATTAGATTGTATGTTCTTCATAGACTTACTTATGTATAGATCTTAGCTTCATTCAATTGATTAAGAAGTCCAAATATTAAAAATAGAAGATACTTATTCTTAATGGTGATCTTATTACATCCTCAATAATCTTCATACATCTCCAATAATCAATCTTTTTTCTTTACAAATAAAATTGGAGCTCTTGCTCAAAATTTTGAATGGCATATGAAATTCTTGGAAAAATTATGTTCAATATACTCCTTAAATTTAGCCAACTCATTTTTTGATAAACTATATATTGGTCTAAATAGTCATTGATCTCCTTCTTGATTATATAAATCTTTGCTTGATTGAATTAGTTAAAAAGTCTTAAAATTAGAAGTAAAGAATATCTATTTTTAATAGTGATATTTTTAAGTCCTTGATAGTTTATGCTTTCAAATTATATGTCATCTTGTTTGAAAATGCATTGAGCATCTAGCTATAGAAGATGAGGTTGTATTTCACAAGTATCCAAAAATCCTAATATGATTTATTGTCATAAGAAGAATGTAATTTGAATTTTAATTCAAAAGTGCTTAAATTCAATACAAAGTACTCAAAAACACTCTTCTTAGTAATCTCAACTATATATAAACTTAAATTACCTTATTACTTTTATAATTAAGTAATTTTGTTTTTTCTTTGTAAGCCCTAATTCAAATTAGTAAGCTTTAGTAAGTTATAGCTCTTAATCTAATCGTCCACTTGGAACAAAATTTTGCTGACAAATGTTACTATAAATCTTCTATGTGCTAAAAAGAATTCACTCCAATCTTACTTACAAATCATGAAAAAAAGTCTAAAAACCACACTAATATTACTTGGATGCCAACTTGAAAGTTGATGCAAATGTTCAAGCAGTGATTTTTCCTTTTCCACCCATTAACTTTACTTTAAAATTGATATATAGCTTGATTTTTAAGTCTTCTAATATCATACTAAATTTCACTTTGATCCAATTGGTAGATCTTTAGATATCATAGAAACCCTATTCAACTCGAAATTACCAACTTTTGATACTTTCTTCTACCAAAATCCAAATATATCCCAATTGCATCATTAGACTATTACAAAATTTCACATACACTTAATACACCTAAATAACCAAGCAGTTTCAAATTTTGAACTGTAGATGTGATACCAAATGCACAAACTAGTTAAGAATGCTAGCCCTATTTGTATTGTATAAATTCCAAATCACTAATAAAAACCTTGACTTTGAACAACAATTGCAAAGTCATTCCAATCCTTTGAAAACAAATCTTATACTTTTCAAATCAGCTTGAAGCTAACTCTTTAATCCTAATTTCGATCTTCAAATCTTCCCCCTATTTTGTCCTAGGTAGTCATTTTAGTGGCTAGAAATCTAATTTCAACCCTGTCTCACAAATGGTCGATCCTTGGGTATCAATCTAATCTATCTTAGGGATTTTTAGTCCAACCTTATCCTCAACTTAATGCTAGTATCAACCATGCTAATTATTTATCTCTTCTAACCTGATTTTATTAATTTATGGTCTTTCTAAAGCAATAAAAGAGTCTCTACAACCTAGAAGGTAAAATTACTAATCAACCTTTAGCCTATTAACTATAAAGACAAAAAAATAAACTAAGAGGCTTTTACAAAATTTATGTTTAAATATCTTAAATTATTATTGAACCAAGATAATTAGATATTAATTAGAAATTTATTTTTAATTATATTTTCACTATATAGTCATATTACAATAAATTGAAATAAGATAGAAACAATGAATTAGAATTCTTTTCAATCTATTAAGGATAAGAACTCAAAGAAGATACGTATACAAGTAAGAAATAAATCAAAAAAAGTTTAAAAAATAAAAATAAGAAAGCAAATATATTTAATAAGAAATTGGAATGACTAATGCTAGATTAAGAAGTTAGAGATTCTTGAAACTAGATTAGAAGCAAGAAAGAAGCTGACAAGAGTGAAGAAGGCTTTATTCTTACTTCTATGTATACTATCAAACTAAAAGTTATGTAGCAACATTCTTTAGGACGTCTAACTTGTGTCCAATTTATAAGATATGTGTTTAACTTACAAAACAAGTTTCTTGTATATGTACCACATAGTTAGCTTATTCTATAAGCTAGTAATATATGCAACATATAACTAACTTATTGGCCAAGTTTCTAATCTATCAATCACCTATAGACATATATAAAAATAAAAATATATCTATAAAGCTTCTAGAAAGTTTATCTATAAGATATTATCAAATTAATTTATTTTTATATACTTCTATCTATTAATATTATCTAAATAACTATTAAAATAAATATGTCTATGACAAAAAGTCAATTGAATAATCATAGGAAAAATATTTTAAAAGAGTATCTATATTCTTTTTCTCTAAGATATCTTGATAATCTTAAAATTAGCTTAAAATGCCACTTAAAGCTTTTTTACCATTAGAAATAAGTATGGCATAAATAATACAAATTGATCCTTCTTTTACAATATGCAAAAAAACTCTTGTACATATAAATACAGATTTGGTTGTATTAGACTTATGATTTTTTATTTTATTAATAATTCTCTTAGTTACATTCTTAAAAAAATCAAGACTACAAGAAATTCAATCTATTTTTTGGTTATATTTTTTTTAGCCATGATAAACTTTAAAAAAAAATAGATTAGAGTGAAATATAATGACATTAAATATTATAAAGCTATTATGATCATTGATTGATACTTCTATAAGAAAGATTTGATGAGCAACATCTCCAAAAGACAACAAATGATTATCTATGATTTTTATATGAATTAATTTAGTTTTTTTTACTAAAAGTATGCTATGTCTTTTAACAAACTCTTCATCTAAGAAATAAATTGAGACTCATGAACCTAGCAAGGTCAAGGCTTTATGATTTTTAGATCCTAAATTAATACCTATTATAAAACAAAGAAAGGATTTTGAAGAAAAAATAAGATCTTTACTAATTGTTGTATAAGGTTCCAACCGTATAGTCTCTATTGTAGCTTGGTAGTCTTATTTTTTGACATAATGTCTTCTTTAACAACCATAATCCTCATTTTTTGGTTGTATCATTTCTTTGAAGAATATTGAGCAATATATTTAGGTTCTTTACAATATAAGAATAATCCTTCCTGACGACAAGTCTTTTTTTGCTTAATAAGAGATTTGAAATATATTGCATCAATTTGTGTATCCTTTATTTCTAAATATATGTATTGAAAAGATGGTGGTGTTTCCATTGAATTGTAATAACATTGAGGCTTACTTATGCAACTCTAAAATTAAAATTTTAAAAATGTATTGTCACACTTTACAACAAAATCAATTGCTTGATTTAATATTTGAGGATCAAGTAAGTTGAGCATTAATTTCTTTACTTCATATTGTGATCCATAAAGAAATTGACTAATAAGTGTAATATTATTTCACTTCATATCAATTACAACTTATTAAAATTATAAAGCATATAACATTATAGATCAATTTTTTTGATACAAAATATGGATCTTATTGGTTGTAACACAAATTGCATCATATTTTCCATACATGGATCAATACTTTGCTAAAAAAGCCTCCAAACTATCTTATTTTGAATCATGTCATTCAAAAAAAAAGATAAAAGCCATGGTATTACAAAACTTGAAAATAATGTTCTAAAAAACCTAACTTGTGATCTTAAAGTTGGATAGCTTTGAGATTGAAGTTCTATCACGAGTTGTATTTGATAGATGGATCTTTAAAATTTTAATTTTATACAATCAAACTTCATTGGCAAGACAATTATTAGTTTTCTAATGCTTGAATGGTGTTCTACCATAGGAGGTGTAACATGATTTGGTGTAAATATTGAAATAACTTCAATCATTTCTATATCTTCAATTATGCTTGCTATGCAATCACTCTTATATTTTTACCATTGCATTTTTCATTTCAATAAGCTCTATTATGATTATAAAATAGAAAAGAAGATATATAATATTTTTTAAGTTAAATAGAAGAAACAACTAGAGAACAAAAGAAATTTTAAGAATAATATCAATTTAAAAATAGATAATCTATAATTTCAAATATCCTTATGTCTTATCAAGAAAAAGAGATAATCCACTCTAAATCAAGAAAAAACAAGCTTTGATATTATAAGTGTATTCTTGTCAATCTATCAAGGACAAGAATTCAAAGAAGGTACATAAATAAGAGAAATAAGTATCAAAGAAACATGACAAAATATTAATAATAAGAAGAAAGTATGAATATTCAAAAACAAACTTGAATGATTATTGCCAAGGATTAAAAATCTAGAGACTCTTGAAACAAAATTAGAAGCAAGAAAGGAATTGACAAGAGTGAAGAAAGCTTCACTCTTATCTCCATATATATTATCTAAATAAGAGCTATATGACAATATTCTATATGACCTTTGAAACGTATTCAATTTGCAAGATACATGTCTTAACTTACAAAGCAAGTTTTTTATACAAGTGCCACATGATTAGCTTCTATTACAAGCTACTAATATGTTTGACACATGGCTAATTTGTTGGCCAAATATTCAACCTATCAATCATCTTTAGGCACATACAAAGATGAAATTGCATCTATATTGCTTCTAAGAAGCTTTCCTATAAGATATTATCAAATTAATCCACTTTAATTTACCTCTATCTATTCATATTATCTAGGTAACTATTGAAGTAAATATATATGTCCGTGATAAGGTATTACAAAGGATTTTTTTTTCTCCCTTCATACAATAATAAATTATTAATATTATTATTATTATTAGGCCTTGACTACCATAGATTAGCAAGGAATTTCAAAGTAAAGGAGGGGGGGAGAGAGAAGGAAGTGTGAAATAGGGCATGTCCCAAGCTGGGAACAAGATCAAGGAGAGGAGATGGAAAAAGGGAGTTTGGGATGGAGAACACGGAATAAAGAACAAAGAACATGAAAGGAGAATAGGAACATGGAATTAGAAACAAGATATAGAGATAGAGATGTACAAAATTAATCATGAGATAGCAAGGAAGGATGTGTCTTTAACAACATTGAAATGTGGCTTTATGAACTTTCTAAAACTAATATCAATTACATATAATATCAGAATAAAAAATTCAAATTCATGAATTATGTTTTCATATGTTTTAATATATATGCTTTTACTATTTATTATATATAAATATATATATATATATATATATATATTTTTTTTTTATTTTTTTTTGTTTTCTTTATCTTTGTGAGATGATTTGTTATGATGTATATTCAAAATATGTGTATGTTTGAGGAAGTAGATTTTGAGACCAAAGAAGCTTATATTAAATTAAAATGAATTTTGATATTGTTGATTCTATTACTTTACTTTAATAAAAAAAAAAAAAAAATAGTATATTTGATAAATAATTTTTACACATAGAATAATAATGATATATACATGAGTTACTAAGAGCCAAGGAGGATTTAGAGTTAGAAAAAGTGAGATGCCACAATATTTAATTCTTTTCATTGTTTAAAATTAAAAAAATCTTACCTAGTTGACCTCATGGTACAAAAAAATTAATCCAAATTTTTTTAATAGAACATTTTTTTTTTTTTCCAACATAGCATGAATAATGGTGTCTCTTAAAATCTGTGGTACATCTATATTAAAAGATGATATTTACAAAATTTAAGAACCTATATGAGATATATCCTTATAGAAACTATTTAAAATAAAGCGTCAATTTTTTTTATTTATCATAATTGTTAGAATCAAAGTATGCATTAGCATATTTGGATTTATAGTAAAAAAAATGATGTAGTCAATTTCATGACCTCTTGTCATTTGACCCAATCTCTAAAGACTAAGATTTCCAAAAGAGAGTTCTTTTGCACCAAGTAGATGACTTTTATTAAACTTGTGTACCATAGCATATCAAAACCATGCCAATTATGATTTTTTATATTTTTTCATTTATAAAACTCAATATTAAATTACCTAAATTAAATTGAGTATCAATTGAAATAGTAATAAATTGAGATTTAATTTTATCAAATTTTTTAGTGCTAAACAATAAAGAGGAATAATGATACAATGTTTGAACTTTTGAGTTAGTACACAAACACATATAATAATGTAAAAGTATTGAAAAAACTTTGAATTATGTGCATAAACATAAATATATATATATATATATAGAGAGAGAGAGAGATGAATTTGAATCAAAAAGAAGAAAAGAAAAACAACAACCAATTTTCTATATGTTAAGATGTAAAAAGTACAAAAATGAAAATCAAACGTTTTTATAAATAAATAAGCAAGTTAAATTTCAATGATGATCTATATATAATGATCATAATAGTTATTAAACTGTAAGTTTAATAAATCTTGTATATAACATTATAATAAAATTAAAATGTATTCAACATTTTCTGAAAGACAAATATTTTCTATGTTTTGTTTTTTAAAACAATTCCCCTTCCAAACAATGTTTTGGATTCAGTTTTAGTTTTAAAAACTATGAAAAACCATGCATGGACATGGAAAAATTATGATAAAAAAAAAAGGCAGTTCTTACATGTGGTAAAACAATAGTGGTAAAATTACAAACTCAACTAATTAATACATTTACAATAAAACTATTGACAAAACAACAATCACGTACTTATAAATTAAGTGAGCTTTTGGAAGGATGATCTTCATACAATACTGGGATGTACATAATCGATCAGAACGTCTGTGTTTAGCAACATTCAGCGGCGCTATCTGACTCAACTGACAGTTTCACAATAAATGAATGCTGTAAGAGTGAATTGTTTTATCAAATTTTTAGAATATTGCCAATTATGTACATTTAACTTCCTGACATGAGCTATGCCCTCAAGGTGTTTAACTTCCTTCTCCATGGAACTTCTCCTGGGTTTTGCTACTGCTCTTAGGAAAGCATTGTACCAGGAGATGACATCTGACAAGGCCCCAGCTATCCAAAACACATGAGATAAACCAAGGCCTCACCGCTAACTACATTTAAAATGTAAGTAACTAAATGAAATCACCTCCTCCACAAGTCCACTAAATCACAAACCTGGCGGTGACTGCTGAATTCACCCAGTATATCATGGGCCCAAAAACTGAATAATGAATGATGAAAATAATCATTTTATAAACTCCCGCAACCAGAGACCATCTCCCACCTAGAGCAACGGTCCTCTGCCTCTTACACGAACTCCCGCATGCTAACAATGTCGCAACTAGATCGGACCGCTCCCAACAGGAACAAAGAAGGGTATGACCTAAAGCATTAATCACCGTTCACATACGTTTTCGACAGGTAGTAATTTTTCTCACTCTCCTCCTTCTTCTTATTCCGCTTCTGAACACGCGACCACAATCACAACAAGCGCTTTCAGTAACGTGAGCTTCATTCACTCTTGTTAACCCGTCATAGTGCTCTCTCAGAAACACCAGCTGGTTCCACATCACAGAAAATAGAAATACTTCATACCTTGTATGCGTCGTGGTTGGCGAGTATGCGACTTATAATAGTAGACGTCGTTATGTCTCGAGGACTCTTAATTTCAGAAAAGATTCCCGCTGCCTTAGCAGCTGAGTACGGATCGATCTCTCCCTGTCTCCAAGGCAAAACACTCGTCAGCATTACTCATAACTCTACGTTTACACCGTTGCTTGAGGGCAAAGTTCACATCCCTCCTTACACAAGGGTCCAGAATAACTTGCAGAACCTCCATAAACAGAATTATGACGATGACACCAGAGAGATAGTTCACAACAGCTGTAGATTCTGTTTCGTAGCACATCTGTTGAGGAAAATGTCATAAAAATCTTAAAATTTCATACTAAGTTCCAACGTCGTCACACTTACATTCTTTAACAAGTTCTCCTCCGCACAAGTTCCATGAACCACCAACGAAATATTAAAGGTAGTTATCTGCATTCGCAAGCCAACAACCAGCGCAAAAACCAGTGGATTCATCAGGGTAAAGTTGTACTACTTCTAAGATCGTCGTTACCAAAATGAATCATCCATCTGACCCACCACTGAACTTCAGAACTACAGCATGATAAGGACAAAGTGAGAGTGACATAATACGAAGAAGAATATACCATGTCCTTGGTCACTTCCCATGGGGCCCCAATAATGACTTCATCAACGTAGCGGCACGCCAACACACTCAGACTGCGCTCATGCACGTGCATGATCGGATGATTTGGTCCACGATGCGCACTGTTTTCAAAAAATCACAACCATCACAATAAGTTCGCTGCCATCCAAACAAAAACTTGCTCTGCCTTCAATAAAACCTCTTACCACATTCGAAGGAACTCATTACGTTGTGCAAGCCCAGACACAAATCACAGGTCCAATAAACAAACAAATAATTAAATTGTAAAGAAACAAGATTTCATATATACAGAGTTATACACGAAAAAAGTGAAATGAAAATCTAATAGAAGGTTTCATTATGAACAAGCACCTGACTATCTGATCACTGTGAATGCCAACCAGCAAAAAGTCGCCCATCGCCCTTGCAGCCTTCAGAGTCTGCGCCAAACACCCAAATCCGCAAAATTCAGTCCACTTTCAGATTGAGTTAAAGGTAAATTGAGATTTTATTCGCAGGGTTCCAAACCACAAAACGTAAATTAGATCCTAGATCTGCTAAAACCCGAAAATTCCCGAGGCAGAACTATGAAGAAGAAACATGAACTGTGGCTCAGGAAAAGCAAAAACTATCTCCTCGTCTATCAATCTACCTGATAAGTATGGTATCCACCTAAAGGAAATCACCACTAATCGAAGTGGTGCACAAGGCTTTTGGCTGATTAATAATACCTCAACGTGACCAACATGGAACAGATCAAAGGCACCATCCATGTAAACAATTCGTGCGTCTGGTCGAGGTCCTTTCCCATTCGAAAACTGTACGATTCGGCGAGAAGTCGGCAAGAAATGAGACACGCGAGTACCACCACCAACACTAGTGCCTTCATTGCCACTATGTCCATGACTGAATTGCCTCTGTAACGAAGCGTGCACGGGTGTTTCCCCAGTGATTCTATCCCGAACACACAACAACATCCTCCCTGTAGCCAAGGTGATGCAGAATATCAGCACTATGTCACTTCTGAAGTCCTCTACAAGATTAAAAAGGATTCTGAAGTTCGCATCAGCCTGCTCGCAATCCCTCAACAATTCTCAGCTGGCCATTCTTAATCGGTTGATTAATCTTGACCAACTTCTGCTCAATTATACACGATGTACTTAACCTTCTACACCACTGTCAAACTTCAAAACAAGATCGTGATACAAGCAACATCGTAAAACACACTATAACACATGAAGTAAAGTACCAACGATGTCCGTGCTCGACACTCCTTCTGTGCGCTTTATCTGTTTGTAACGACCTGCTTTCTTCGCGTGCGCATACGCATCTGACCCGTCGGGAAGGAGACACGGATCGTCGCCATGAATAATGTAATCGATTCTGTATTCGGTGAATAACTTGTTCATAAACTCCACATTGATCTCATAAGGGGCATCCTGAATTACTTCGTCCACCCACTTCACTGAGCTCACCATCACCACCCTACAACCCACCTGCTTCCAATCAGTTTAAGTTCCTGCTAGAGTTATTAATCACCCATGTTATCTCCAAGCAATGTCTTACACAAGACTGCTCGTTAGATTCTCCCAACTAGACACCTGTCCAGTTCAAGTCGTCCAGATCTGAAGCAAGATGGACGATGATTTTTACGAAGAACTGTAGGCAATTTACTTATTCCATAAGATGGGGACGGGACTCTGTCCCTGCTTCTGGTCTTAAGGCGCGCCGCCTCCCAGGGCACACCGATCCAGGTGGAAATCAGACCTCCAAAACGGAGCACACCTGACACTCTGAGCACTCAAGGGTTGGGTATCATAATGCAGTTGCGACCAGTGTATGTTCTCTAATCACACGTATGGGTGCCTTGAAATGCAAAAAAAATAATGATCCTTCTACCATGAAGTCACCTTCTCCTCCTCATTAGGATTCAGCCTATGTCATTCTAAGCCACTAAGAGCCAGTAACGCAGCGCGCGTCCGCTGGTCGCAATTCTTCTTCAATAATTTCAGCATGCTTCGCAAAACATAAACCAAGAGCCTAATTCCCGTGTATTGACAAGATAAAAATACAAAATACAAAAAACGCCCCCATCTGTGGTACACGCAAAAGAAAAAAATCCTGCAGAATATAATTGCGCCAACTGCCCAAACACTCGAAAAGTTCTTTCAGGCTCACCTTTCGTCCATCGACATCACTGGAGGCCCCTTGTTGGCTTTAATCTCCTCGTCGCTCATCACCCCCACAACAAGCTCGTCGCCAAGAGCCCTAGCCTGCCTCAGCGCATTAGCGTGCCCATAGTGCATCATGTCGAAGCACCCATCCATGTACACTCTCACCTTTTTCTTCTTCTTGGTATTGTTCTTCGGAAACAGCCCACCTGCAAGATCAGGCAGGGGGGCTATCCCCAGGACTCGACCGGCCATCCCAACCACGGCCGAGGCCATGGCCATCGCCCCCAACACTTTCACCACCGCGAGCCCCTCTGCAGCTTGCCAGTCTCCCTGCGCCATCTACACAATCGCGCTCGCAATTATCAATCAAGACCAGCACAACCCGAACTCGTCTACCAGTAAAACGCCTGAAACGAAACCCGAATTTCCACGCTACTGCCCACTCCGGGACATCGTGATGGCCTGCGCAACACCTCCCTTATTTCACGTCGCCACCATCTCCTCCTCTCCCTCCGCAGGGAGCGGCACTCTCGTGCTCCTACACCACTAACTTCCCCTTGCTCTCTGCCGCAAACTCCCTGCGAAAACGCCCCAAACAGTCGGGCGGACAGATTACTAAATCAGCAATAAAAACGAATCGCGATTCCTCCGCTCCCGAGTCACATCCAATAGTATGCAGTTATTGCCTAGGGCATGTCAAAGGAATATCAGGAGCACGCAATGGCCAGGACAATGGTGATCACGCCCGCAAGAAACAAAACACAACTGGATCGCGGCCTCGCAGCACACAAAACTCGCGAGTCGCGACAGCATGCCTTCCCTTTGAACTCACAGGATCCTTTACTTCAACCGCAACTTACCTTTCGGGTTGCCCTTCCATCTACTCGTCTACATACCTTCCAAGACGCTGGCTCCCTAACTAACCGACTACCCTCTTGGTCCACTCGAGAAATTGGTGGCGCTTCTGCAGTGGCCAGGTGCCTGGTTTTCCGATCCGTGAGTAAAGCTGTTGCTCTTCGTGTGTGCGACCGACGGGCTTGAGCGTTTGCCTTGGGCTAGTAGCAGCCGCTCGACCCCCTTTCTTCTTTTTTTTAAATTTAGGGCGATGTACCCAGCCACGTGAAACCCTATACTTGCCAAGAACTTGGGGCTCGCGTAGAATTCCTCGACAGCCTTCAACTCTACCAAAATTGCAATAAATTTCCAACTTCCCTAGAATTTGCGATGTTGGGTTTGATTGGTCTGAGGTTTTACGATACTCCTACGTATGCCCTGGCCATTGAACATCAATTCCAATAATATCCCTCGGAGCTCGTGCCAGGTAGCTCACGATTGGATCACACCCTTTTCTTTTTTATGCCAATTTTGTTCGGTGCGTAAAATTTCGTAACAGGTTTCGCCGGGTGGTGAAGTTGGTGGGCGACGGGGAGGTCGCGCCTGTCGGAATTCTACTTCGTCTTCACTGTAATTCCATGTTGGGTGTTGAGATTTATGGGCCATTTTCCCTCTGTTGCACATGTGGAGTAGCAACCCACGGGTGGAAAACCGCGCAGCACCTGGCACGCGTTTTCGGTGGCAATTCCCACGGCAAATGTCAGGATTTTTCGAGGGGAAGATGCTTCTCGGTAGGTCACGGGTGCGTGATTCATAGAGCATGTTCTGAGTTTGGGCTAATCCGGTGTGGCTTCTGGGCTGTAGACTTTCCTTTTTCGTTGATTATTTGATTATGGGAAAAGAGCGAACATTGCTTTTCGGGTGGGTTGGACCACATGAGTAGGAACATCCCTTTCACATGAAAACTTGAGGAAGCCTCGATAAGGAAAGTGGTCCACAGTAGGTGTTCTATAGTTCACACGCAGTTTCTCAAGTGGTGTTGCTGAAGGCATACTACTGACCGATTGGGTCGCGTGGAGCGCCACAACTGCTGTGCCCGAGAAAGCTTCAAGCCATGCTTCACAGCCACTCTCGATTACGGTATTTCTATCCATGCAATAACCGCGAAGAAGATTGGAGCGCACCTGGAATATTCTTCTCTAAAAAGTGGAGGCTAAGAAAATTCTTGACAGCCATTCTTAAAATTCAAAGATTTCAATTCTGACATAATCGCTATGCAATTAGCGCATCTGTCCCTCGGCACATTCTGTTCGTGATTCTACTACACTGCAAGCTCAAGAACATAATCTAGCAGATTTCAAAGGGGCCCAAATCATCGATCACGACGGTCACAAATATCAGCACATGCACTTCAGATCACAGGATGAAGCTGTGACAATGTATGATGCTTTCTGAGAATATCCTCTACGCTTGGCGGTCACTTGAGCTCCTAGAACTGAGAGTCGAAGTTCAGTTGATTGCTTCCGTTGGAACTAGTAAATTCACTGACTAGTTTAACAGGTGCTTGCAGATAGAACCAACCAGCTCTTAAATAACACTGCATCTCGCCGTTGCTTGTTAGAATATTAGAATCAAGTTTTCCTGCTTGCAGTAAAATTAAATAAACAATGTCGGAATCAACAGCATTGTTAGGTACAAATTTGTAAGCGAGGATGTTTTAACTGTTGATGGAGCAGTTTGTGAGATTTGGGTTACACCTCTCGAGTACATAAACCAACTCTAAACAAGGAAATGCTACACATGCATCAATCGATCCAACTCATAAAATTGTGCATGATATTCGACGTCTTCAAGTAACTGACAGACCGAGTTGACTTCCGGCAGCTGTGGATTTACAACTTGTAAACGGTTCAAGGCAACTTCCAGGCCCATCCCCTGATATAATTGTCCCGTGACGATCCTCGTCGTGACTGAACTTGTGCGTTCAGGACATATTACTTCGATGTTCTGCTCGATTGATACAGGCAAACGATAACAAAAATAGATCAAATCCCTTTCATCTCACCGTTCTCGATGCTCGTTGTAGAGAAAAAAGGAGGGATGATGGTTACGTTCTCAAACACTTGCAACATCAACTGGTGAGAGGCTTCTCAAGTTAAACCCCACTGATTGCAGCATGATCCAATGAGGCGGAAATGACAAACCACTGAGAATTTCACACACCACGTTGGAATTTGCGAGCAAACCTGGCAGAGGTAAAGACCAAAGCGCGGCATCCCTCAAATCCCCCGCTCCATTGCTATCCAAACAAACCCTGCACACTAACAACCCCACCACGCAAGGCGAAAAACGATACACCAACGAGATAATCGAAAGACACCACAACTGTGCTTGGCAACACCGTCAAAGTCGAATCATTCCACAGAATGAATCGAAGAGCAGGAAAGTCGATACCAAACCGGTGATACACCTGAATGCGAGCAATCTGACATAGTTCCAGTCTGATACGTATTTCAAATGGTCCGGATCCAAATCGTGCTATGGAATCGAACCATTTGGGATAAGAAAAAAAAAAAAAAAAAAGAAAAAAAAACAGATTTCACGATGGTTTAGGGTTTAGGATTCTTTGAAGGAAGGGGGACGGTTCCACCTGGAATCGTGCTCCACCACGATTTGACCGTTCCTTCACCAGACACGACACTTCTGGACCATGAACTTGGTTTAGGGCATGGAATTCACGGATGGGATGTGAGAAAGTGGGCGATGGCCCCGAGGCATAAATAAAGAATAAGTTGAGGATGCCCCACATGGGAGACATCCTTGGAGCTGTTTAAATGCTTTCTCTCTCCGACTAGTTTGGAGTTGGTCCCTTTGTCATGAGAATCTTTGTAGAATATGTAACATATGTGTGTGTGTTACATATTCTACAAATGTAACATATACACACATACATACACACACACACACACACACACATATATATATATATATACATACTTGTATTTGTATTTTGATGCTTGCATTTGTTCTTGGAAATTGTAAAACATCATGTGCCCAAGCATGAGAATTACTAAAGGATGTGTATATATATATATATATATATATATGTATTTAGATAATATAAGAAATGGGGTGACATAGATTGATTTTTTCTTTGCTATAATTATAATTATTTTAAGAAGGGCTATAATATAGACAAAAAAATCATGTAGTTACTATAAGTATTAAGTAATTAAATGATGAATTGGATAAGAATAATTAGATTGTGAATTAGAATAATGATATTTTAATATTTTACATATTAATAAATCATGATATTTAATCGAAAATAAAGTAGTCAATATTTTAATAAATTATATATAATATTTTATTTATATATTTAATTTACCTAATATTGGTATTAAAAATAAAATTTGAATATTTTTTTAAAAAGATAATTAGTATAATATTATTATTATTAAATCTAAAGATTTCAAAAGCATATGATTATAATATAAAAAATTTATAAGATTAAAGGTGGACTTAACTTTGAATATAAGAGAAATAACAATGAATTTAGTATATTTATATTTATAATATTGGTTGATATATTTAACAATAAATTTTTATTTGATCTTTATAAATAAAATAAAATAAGAAATAATCTAAAATTAATATATTATAATTTCTAAAATAAATAAATATAATACAATATAATAGAATAATAATAATAGATATTTATATTATATAAATAGATATTAATAGAATTAAGTAAAAATTACTAAAATTATAAATTACAATAAAATACTAAATTATATTATATCATCATAAGATCAATAATAAGAAAGATGACCTAAAGCTCTAAGAAATGTACTATTGAAACTAAAGATCTCCTCAGCTTTAATTCCAATATATATTAAGTATTAGGAAGCTTTTTCAAGAAGTTTTCATATTCCTTGTAAACAAAGAAATCCAAAGAAGCTTCAATGATAACTTTCCTAATTTTTTTAGAACTTTTTAGAATGTACTAAAATATTCTAAGAATCTTATAAAACCTTTTAGAATATTATAAAAATATTTTAAAACCTCCTATTGAAATATTTTAAAAGTATTTTAGAACTTTTTGGAATTTTCTAAAAATATTTCCAAAATCTTCTTGTTGGATGTCTATAACATCACCTCTCCTTCTAACACTAAGTTCTATGAAGAGCATTGGTTTCATATCTACAATAGAATGAGTAAAGCTTGAGAATCATCTTCAAGGTTTTCTTGTTTAAGTTCATTATAGTGTGGATGTTTTTTTCCTCAAGAAAGTCCAACTTCATCTTAAGGATGATTTTGTGAAGGTTGCAAGAGCTGGAACAATTGATCTGATAGAAGTGATAAAAAAGCTCAAATTTTAGTTCTATTTTTAGATTCATGATCTAAAAATTATATACTCTCCAAGTTGACATATTAGATCATGAATTGGATATACTCAATTCTAAGGTTGCTATAAGAAATATCAGCTTTCTTTGTTATGTAAACATCTTAGCAATAGCTTTATAGATAAGTCATCTTAAAACAGGTTTAGATTTTTGAGGATAGCATCAATGAAATTCTTGTATCTTTTGTAGCACATTAATTAGATTTTTAGCTGATTCCTACATATGTTCATTGATATCATAATTATGCCAATTTATAAAATATTCTAACTTTCTTCTTCTTTACTAAGAATCAAGGATCTTTTTCCCTTCATATTCCATATGATTATCTATTTCAATATAATGTAGTGATAGTTGTATTTTTCCTAAAATAGTTATTTCTAAATAAGCTTCTTCGAGAAAAACATGAAAGAGTGGATATATCTTCATGAATATGGACAGTTCCAACTAATAAGTAATTAGATTTATTTACTTTTGAATACAAAATGGCCGTAGTCTTTGATAGTCCAACTTATTGTAAAGCCAATTGATTTTGATATTTCATTGAAGAAGCCATACTTTATCTTCAACTTAAAAAAAGAAGGGATTCTTTTCTAAATTCGTTTGAAGATGCTTTATAAGAATCTTGAGCTACTTGTAAATAGAGCTTTAAAGTTGTTTAGAGCCATGACAATTGTTTTGAAAGATCTTCAGCTGCTAGATTTTCATCCTTTGATGTACCTAATAAATTAGCTTCACATAGTAACCATAATTGGTGCAAAATGATGTTTGCTAAGTATCTATCTTCAATATCTCAAAAAAAGATTTCTAAAACTTTGCTATAAATTGAGGTTCTCAATTAGAAATGATGTCATTAAGTAGGCCAGGATATTGATATATATTATTAAAAAATGTCTTGTTGTTTTTTCTCCAAAAATTATCTTTTTGTATGTGATAAAATGAACCATATTTATAAGTCAATCCACAATAACTTAGATAGCATCAAAAGTAATTGATGGTAGTAGATTAGTGATAAAATTCATTGATATTAAAGACTATGGTTGCTTTAAAATTAGTAATAGTTGTAAAAGTCTATAAAGATGATGAGAGTTCTTAAAACTTGAGAGATGCCACATTAGAGGATAAATTCCTTCATGGTCTTCGATATTTGAAACTACCAAAAATCTCAAGAAATAAGCTTTAATGTTTTATTAAATCCAAAATGTCATACAACTAAGATATCATGACAAGATTGAAGAATACAAACTTGCATAAATTTTTTTGGAATATATAAAAAATCTTTAAAATACAAAAGATCTTTTACAAAATTAAAATTATCATTATCAAGGTGCTGCTTGATATTACAAAACTAATGAGTTCTTAGTTGACACTATACAAATTTGTTTAAAAATACTTAAATCAATAGATATAATCATAAAAGTAGTACAAAGATAAAATTATTTTAGTTTTAAGAAAGTAGTATATTCATGATTAAATGTTGCTTCTTTGGCTTTTGAAGCAAGTTATGATCTCTTTGTTGAAGTATCTAATAATTCTTATTGCTTCTCTAGTCAATATATAATTATAAAATCAAAATAAAATAATGACTTATTCTAGCAAATTTGGTGATGATTTAAAATCCAAGCTAAGATGAAATATTCTAACTTTTTGTAATTTGTATGTATAATTATAAGATGTCTAATGTCTTCTAGGAAGTAATACTATTTTTTTTAAAAAAATCTATAATCATAAGAAGCTCTTTATCTTGAATCTTATCATTGATCTCCATAGTTAAAAACTTTTTAGAATAGAATGCAGTTAGATAGAGCTTTCTATTATTTTTTATACATAATAATACAACTTTAAATGCAAATTTGAAAGTATTAATTTTTAAATAGAAGGCTTTTATAAAATCTAAGTACATTAAGCTTGGAGTTATAATAAAAGTTACATTTAAATCTCAAAAAGTCCTTTATACTTAAGATCCCTATTCCAATTTGTCTTTGAATGCCAACCGAGTAAAAAAAAACAACAATTTGGAAATAGTTCTTGATAAATATCTAATAGAAATTAACAAATCTAAAAAAATACTATATATTCCATATTATCTTTGATGTTGTTTATTCCATTATAGCTTAAACTTTCTTTGCATCCATCAATAGGCCTTCATTGCATATAATATATCCAAAAAAAATTACTTTTGACTAATGGAATATATATTTTTTTAATTTAGCATATAATCTTGCATCTTGTAATTTTTGTAAGATTAATCTCACATGTTCTTTATATTCTTCAAGAATCTTAGAGTATATTAAGATATCATCAAAATTGCAAATAATTAACTTATCTAGAAATTTTCAAAAAATATCATTCATCAAATGCTAGAATATTTATCAATCCAAAAGGCATGACATTATATTCAAAATATCCGTACCTTGTTTGAAATGTTGTCTTCTATTAATTATTTTTTTAATCCATACCAAATTATTTGCTCCACAAAGGTCTACTTTGAGGTATATTTTGGCTTGGTTGAATTACTTCAAAAGCCTTGATATCAATAGTAATAGATAATGATTCTTTACCATTATTTTTTTAATGGTACATAAATCAATACACATTCACAAAGATGTATCTTTTTTCCTTAAAAAAAATATTAGTATGTCTGCTAGAGATTTGGAATGCTGAATAAAGGTCCTTGCAAGATTTTTATTGATGTAATCTTTCAATACCAAAATCTTTTTTTGTGATAGATTGTAAATTAGGCAAAATGATAGTTGAGCTCTTTCTTGAATAACAATGGTAAAATCATATGATGATTCTTTGGCAATATATTAACATTTTTTTTTCAAAGACATCTTCAAATTTCTTATACTACTCTAGAATAGCTAATAATAAGCTTACTTCTTTACAAACTAGTGTTACATAAATAATAAATTGTATTTCCTTGTTAGTTGTCTTTATGAAAGCCCTTATTTCAAGAAATAAGTACTTTTTTGATTGTGACTTCTTAATAGATTTATTCTTAAAGAATTGTATAAGGTATTGAATCTCATGAAATCTCCCATTTACAAATTAATCATAGCTTTTTAACTACAAAAATCTTAAAATGATAAGATTGGATGGAATTTTAATAATATTAAATATTATTTTAATACTATGGCCTTCAAATGGTATTTCTAGTGGTATGGTCTCATGAGTAATATTACTTGAAGATGAAGGTCGACCACCTATTAATTCTATATGTATAGGTTTTTATTTCTATACAAGATAAATTTTATAAAATTAAAAAAACTTTTTATCAAGGACATGAATTTTAAAGAAAGAAATCTTCAATATACTCTTGTATCATTGAAAAGAATTAAAAAGTCATTCAAAGATCATATAGAATAAACTACAATGGCTATTGCTAAAAACAAGAAGACTAAAAAGTCTTGAAATAAGACTAAGGACTAGAAAGGTATTGACAAGAGTGAAAAAGGCTTCACTCTTTCTTCCATATATATTCTTAACTAGGAGCTACATTGTTGTATTATGTGGCATTTTGCTTGAGAATGCACAGGGTACTTGACTATGGAAGATAAAGGAAAAATTGCAACAATAAATAACCAATAACAATAATTGCTCTGATAACAGTAACCAATAGGAGCAACCAATAAGCAATAGCAATATACAATAACCAATAACAATAGCCAATAACCAGTAGCGATAACCAAAAATCAATAGTAATAATCAATATCCAATAGGAGTAGTCAATAACCAATAGCAATAACCAATATCTAGTAGCAGTAACCAATTTTCAACTGCAATAATCAATACCCAGTATCAAAAATCAATATTCAGTAACAATATCAAATATCTAGTATCGATAATCAATGTCCAGAAGTAGTAGCCAATATCTAATAATAATAGTGAATAATCAATAGCAATAACCAATATCCAATAGTAGTAGTGAATTTTTAATAGCAATAAGTAATATCTAGTATTGAAAATTGATATCCAATAGCAGTAATTAATATCCAATAGTAATAGCCAATAACCAATAATCAATAACCAATATTTGGTAGCAGTAGCCAATTTCTAATAGCAATAATCAATATCCAGTATTGAAAACCAATATTGAGTAGCAATATCTAATATCCAATATCGAAACCAATATCCAAGAGCAATAACCAATATCCAGTTGCAATGACCAATGCCCAGTAGTAAAACTCAATATCCAATAGCAACAACCAATATCCAATAGCAATGATCAATATGCAGCAGTAATAACCAATATCCTTCAAATTTACAGAACTTTAATATTCAATTTCTTCTAATCCAAGTGTTGGATTGAGCTCAAAATTTTTGATAAGACAATATTCTTAACTTCAAATGGATCATAATTACAAAAATGTGATCCAGTGTTGGTCAACCTTCTTCTCCAATCTAAATGCAAAATTTCTAGTGCCAATGTCTTCTTATCAAACCATTCAATGAATCTCAAAATTCTTACATACAAAAGAAAACAAGTCTACTATTCAAACACACAACTTCGACTCCGATCCAACTAGTAGATTGTAAGAAATCTTAAAACCTTCACTAGACCTAAGTTTCTACTTTCTTAGACCTTGACTCACTTAAACCTCAATAATCCTCAATCCAATCCTTTGATTAAGTTCAAATTCACCATACATATTAAATACAATTATAATCATTCATCTACAAAATTTCACTTATAGATCTATTATAAAACTCTTGAAATTGTCCAAAACGTCAATCCTACTTTATTTCACAAAATCCAAGTCATCCAAAAACAAACTTGACTTTGTAATGTTTTTACAAAGTCATTACGAATCCAAATCATATAAAAATAATTCTCTTCAAAATCCTATCTAGTCAGCCTTCAAACTCCACTCTTTGATTTGCCAAAGAACCTTGGAGTTGCCGTAGGTGCTTGGTTCTGTGCCTCAAGGTCTGATTTCGATCCCAGTTGATAATTGGCCCTCCTTAGGTATCAAATTTTGTCTCTTTTGAGTTAATTTTTGTTAAAATCAACTCCTAACTTCTTTTTATAAATGCTTTTATTTTTTATTTTTCTAATCTACTTTATTTTGTCTTATTTATGGTCCAACGAAATAAATAGAAGGCCTTTTTGTAAAAAGAAATATTGGTACTTTTTAGTTTTACTACCCCTTTGACTATTAGCTATATCTCTAAGATAATTTGCTCTAATACTTTGAACTAAAATCTCTTATATTATAATAATTTTTATACTCTTTCAACTATTAGTCATATTATATCAAGACAATGTGGCAATATCCTATAGGACCTTCAAAACGTGTTGACTTTGTAAGACATATATCTTGACTTGCAAGGCAAGTTTTTTATATATATGCAACATAATTAGTTTGTTCCACAAGCTACCAACACAAGGTTAACTTATTGACCAAGTTTCTAACCTATCGATTAACTATAAACACATGTAAAATCAAAGTAGCATCTATGAAGCTTCTAGGAAGCTTTTTAGAAGGTATTATAGAATTGATTTACTTTTATTTACTTTTATCTACTTCTACTTAATCATATAGATATTTACTAAAATACATTTGTGACATTATCTCTCTTTCTAAGAATGAGTTCTATGAGGAGTAGTTATTATGTGCTTATACAATCTTAGATGTAACAAATCATATTTGTTACATATTTTGGTCTTTTTTTTCTTTGAAGATGGTTGATAGATCTTCTTAGCCATTGATAGTGTCTCCTATCAGGGCAAAAAGACCACCTTGTTATTTGATTGTTATTGAGGCCTTTGTAACTTCTTTTAATTAAAACATTTGGAACATTATGAAGAGTTGTTTCTATCTCTAATAAAATCACCAAAGATTAGGAGTGTCTCTTCAAAGGTCATGATACCAAATACATTGTATCTTAATATTTTTTTGAAGGACATGTTCTTGAGGATCTTCATCTCAATTACATTGTCTTGAAAGTTATGACAATCACAATATCTAATGTGATAAGTTAGCAAGTAAAAGTTCTTGAATTGAATCTACTAGTTGTTGGTTTTCCATCTCCTTAGCGTCACAAATATAAAAAAGCTACAAAGAAGGATAGAGGTAGAATGTTACTTTCTTTGGATCTTATTTCTTTTATAGCAAAGATTTGTTATTTTTCATCTTAATTTTAATAGATTTTGTTGATGAAAAGCCTCAATTATTTTTACTATATTTGTAAGATTTTTACTGGCTTCCATGTGCATTCATTAATATTATATCTATGCCAATGAATAAGATATTCTAACCTATTTTGGTATCGTCTTAAATTTAAGACTTCTTCTACTTCAAAGTTTTGATTATTATCCACTTCTATAGAAAGAAGTGGCATTTATCTTCTTCTTGAGATATTCATTATCTTGTATAGCTCAAGAAGAGATATATGAAATATGGAGTAGATCTTCATAGACTCCGATAGATTTAATCAATAAGCAACAAGATTGACTTGTTTACAAATAGAAAAAAGTTCAATCCTACAATAGTCTAACTTGTCACAAAGATGAATAGTCTTAATATTACAACAAAGTAACCATACCTTATCTCCTTCATTGAATTGTGGTTGTTCCTTGTGATAGACATTTACATTAATCTTTTGTTGTTCTTGAGCTCCATTTAACTGCACCTTTATTATTGCATATAGCTGTGATAAACAATTTGTTAAATCTTTTGCCATAGGACTTTTAACTTTTAAAAAGTCAAAAGTATCAAATTGTGGATGATAACCATAATTAGCAAAGAAAGGTGTTTATTGATCAGAAGAATGATAAAATCCATAATTACCAAATTATTGTATATAAAATCTATCAATGATAAAAGAATTGTGTAATCATCTTAATGATACTTGACAATATCCCTCAAGTACTATTCCAAAACTTCATTTACTCATTTTGTTTGTCCATCAATTTGAAGATGAAAAGTTGAAGAGAGTTTTATATCTATCTTTAAAATCTTTAAAAAGATTCTCTAAAATCTTGATATAAATTGAGTCTTCCTATCTAATATAATATCTTTAGAAAATTCATGATATTGGTAGATATTGTTAAAAAAAAGCCTAGTCATTTTTTCACCTTTAATAGATTTTATATATAGTATAAAATATGTCATTTTGATAAAATGACCTACTATTATAAATATAAAATTATACAAACCTGAGATTAAAAGATCCATGATAAAATCCATAGAAACAGATGACCATATTTGTTTTCGAATAAATAATGGTTGAAGAAGTTTATAAGATCGATGGCAAGGAGTTTTGAATCTTAAAAAATATTACATGATTATACAAAGTCTTTGACTGCCTTCCACATTTGAGGCTATCAAAAATCTCTTCATATTAGCTCTAAAGTCTTGTTGTATCTAAAATATTTAATTGTTGGAAAGTCATCACGAGTTTGAAGAATACGTAATCATGTTCCACCTTTTGGAATATATAATTGTCTCTTGAAATACAATAGGTTGTTTTTGAGCTGAAACTTAGAAATATATTAAGACTTAAAAGAATTATTCTTAATATCATGGATAAGAGGATTAAAGGACATACTTGATTGAATTTGCTAGGCAAAGGTGGAATCAAAAGTTAATGTTGATTTTATTACTTGAAGGTGAAAATGCTCTAACTTCAAGAAAATAATTCTTTATTGATAAAAAGATTCATCTCTTTTTTTTGGTACAAGATAAAAATGTCTAGAAAGAATGTTTGACAAATCTTGTTGTTTTTTAAATTGATAAGTGGTCTTAAAATCAAATCTTGATAAAGACATATTCCTACGAACTTGGCGACTATTCAAAATACGTACCAATATGAAATACTTGAGGTTATTATAATCTATATATTTGGTGATTATACTCAAGGTGCCTTCTAAAAAATGATGCCATTTTTAAAATGAATCTACAATTGCAAAGAGTTCTTTGTTGACAATCTCATAATTAATTTCAACTTTTAAAAAAATTCTAGAATAAAAATCTAATAGATGGAATTTATTATATGCTCCCATTTTTAATAATACTCCAATCAAGGCAAAGTCTAATGCATTTTTCTTTATGAAAAATGCCTTAAAAAAGTCAACACAATATAAGATTGATGCAGCACTAAACTCCTTTTTTAAAGCATCAAACAATGCTTTGGATTTTTTACTCCACTCAAGTTTGTTTTTACAAGTCAAATGTATAAGTGAAGCTGCAATTTGAAAAAAAAATCTTAATAAAGACCTTATAATAATTGCCAAAGTCCAAAAAGTATTGCATATCTCTTATTATTTTTAAAATATTTTAATCTATGATAGTCTAGACATTCTTTGAATCCATTATTAGTCCTTCATTAAAAATGATGTATCTTAGAAAGTCAACTTAAGTAATATAAGATACATGATTTTTTAACTTGGCATATAATCATGCATCTCTAAATTTTTTTAATACATGACAAATATGAAACTTATGCTTTTTTATATTTTTAAAGAAAATTAAGATATTATCTAAATAAAAAATAATGAAATCATCAAAAAACTCTTAAAAGACATCATTCATTAGATGTTGAAAAGCAGTTGGTACATTCATGAATCCAAAACATATGACATTATATTCAAAATTTCCATACCTTGTTCAAAATGTAGTTTTTTTTTATTCATCTCCTTCTTTAACACGTCCCAAATTATATGTTCTTTATGTATCTATTTTTTTTAGATTTTTATTTAATTGAATTGATCAAAAAGTCCTAAATTCAAAATTAGAGGATGGTTATTTTTGATGATGATCTTATTGAGTCCTTGATAGTTGACACATATCCGTAGAGATCCATCTTTTTTCTTTACAAATAAGATAGGAGCTCCAATTAGAGATTTAGAATGGCATATGAAATTCTTAGCTAAGTTCTTATCAATATATTCCTTTATTACAATCAAGTCATTTTTTGATAGGTTATAAATTGGTCCAAATGGTCATTAAGCTCCTTTGTGAAGATCAATGGAACAATCATAAGGACAATGCTTTGAAAGAATCTTTGTATTTGTTTTTTCAAAAAAAACTTAAAAATCTTAATATTGGCTAAGAATACTACTTGATGTCTTTTTACCATCAAAAATAAATGTGACATATATAGCAAAAGATAACCCTTCTTTTGTAGCATACATAGAAATTCTTGCACCTACCAGTAAGGATTTGGATGTAATAAACTTATATATTTCTATTTTACTAATAGGATTTTGAATTAAACTATCAAAAAAATTAATATTAAAAAAAATCCAATCTATTTGAAGATTATACATTATTAATTAAGATAATTCTAAAATAATTGGATTAAACAAAGATTTTATTATATTAAATACTATTATGCTATTATGATCTTTAATTGCTATATCTAAAGAAACAATCTTATGTGTAACATCTCTAGAAGATAGCAAACAACTATCTATAACTTCTACATATACAGGTTTAGTTTTTTTGATTAACAATATCTTTTATTTTTTGACAAAATCTTTGTCTATAAAATAGATTAAGGCTCCTAAATCTAACAAAGCTAAAACTATGTGATTTTTTGGTCCTAAAAAAACTTCTATTGTAAAATAAGGTGAAAGATTTTAAGAGATAATAATACCTTTACTAGGAATTATACAAGATTTCAGCTACATAGTTCCTATTGTAGCAAGAAAAACTCATTTTTTGACATATTGTCTTCTTTTGCCTCTCATTTTGTGGTTGCATTGTTTCTTTGGACAATTTTGAGTAGTGTATTTAACTTCTCTATAATATAAGTATAAGCCTTCTTGATATCATCAAGTCTTTTCTTACTCTGTGTGTTATGGACATAGTCCTTCGAACTTTCTACAGACAAGTTTCTAGAACCTTCTAGAAACAAGTCTCTGGAACCTTCTAGAAGCAAGTCTCTAGAACCTTCTAGAAGCTTCTTAGTTCATGGAAATTACTTGAGAAGCTTCCTAGTTGGTAGAAGATGTTAGGAACATAGTTCTTAGAACCTTCTAGAGACAAGTCTCTAAAACCTTCTAGAAGCAAGTCTCTGGAACCTTCTAGAAGCTTCCTAGTTGATAGAAGTTACTTGAGAAGCTTCCTAAATAGGATTATATATTGGAATCAAGGTTGAAGAATTCTTCAGTCTTAACAATACATCTCTTGGAGCTCTAGCTCACCTCTCTGGTGTTGTTCTTGTATTCATCTGATTAATCTAGTTCTTACTAGTTCTTCTTGAACTTCTTGTTAGATCTCGAGTTTGTATTTCTGTGTCCGTGATAGTTTGTCGAGACTTCACTCACCTCAAATATCACAGCTAGTTTCTTCCTCGTTAGAGTGTGGATTACCCCTCTGCTTGGAAGTGTACTAGCATTTTAGAGGTTGCAGATTACCCTCCTCTAAACTGATATTTCTTTTGTTACAATATTGGAGTCTTATTCTTCTTGGAGAGAGTGGATTATCCCTTTTCTTGAAGCTCTTAAGGTATTTTAGAGGTTGCGGAGTATCCTCCTCTAAACCAATATTGTCTTCTTGTAGAGTCATTTCTGTCCTTCTCTTAGAATGGCCGGGGGCCAAGACATTAGTATGACCGAAAGTTCGGAGTCCAAGTTGGATGCTATCATGAATGCCCTCGCTACGTTATCACAAAGAACTGCAGAGATTGAAGGAATCATGGCAAGGCTTCATAATGATGGAGCATCTGGAATGGCACAATCTAGGTTGCACCAACCTCAAACTTTTGCACTTGGAGAAGCAACTTTACCTCAAGTTCAACAAGCACCGCTAGTTCTACAACATAAGGAGCCCCGAATTAGCCTTCCGGACAACTTCGATGGTACGCATTCCAAGTTTCAAGGATTTGTCAACCAAATCAGGTTGATAACAGTTTTACAACCCGAATGCTATCCAACGGAGGAGTCACGTATTGGATTTGTTAGAACCTTACTTACAGGGCAAGCTCTATCATGATTTGTTCCTTTGTTTGAGAAACGATCGTCCATACTAAACAACTTTGAAACCTTTTTGGAGGCGTTTGCGAAAGCATTTGGTAAACACGATAAGGTTCAATGGACTACAACAAAGATCCGATCACTACGACAAGGGATGCGCTCTACATCAGTCTATGCATCGGACTTCAGGCAATTAACATGCGACATCAATTGGGATGAAGAAGCGTTGATGAGTCAATTCTATTGGGATTTAAGGAATGATGTGAAAGATTTATTGTTAATTCTTCCTGATCCACAAACACTCAACGAAGCTATTAGTCAAGTTGTGAAGTGCGATAACCGCCTATTCCAACGCCGCCAAGACCAACATTCAAGACAACATACGGTTTGCCACGTCCCAAATATGTTGGCAAGCAGCATGAATTTACATTCAGAGGTAGAAGATATGCAAATTGATGTGGTACATATCAAATCCCTTACTCTAGAAGAAAAAAAGCGACGTATGGAGGAAGGTCTATGCTTGTATTACGGTGAAGAAGGCCACAAAGTTGGAAACTATCCTAAGAAGCAAAATCGACGTATTGTCAAGACTAGGGGCACGTTCATTCAAGGAAACGAAGATGCCTAGCTACAATAGGAATCGTGCGGCTGGATAGTGAAATATCGCAATAACAATCAAGTTCCTTTTTTTCCGCTCAACATGCCCTTTGTTTTACAATCCCTTTGCTTATTGGCTCTCAAAAACTGAGAACCTTAGCATTATTAGATTCAAGAGCATCTGCTTGTTTCTTAGACGAAGAATTTATGAAGCATCATAAGATCCCTTTAGTACAAAAATCCAAACCTGTTCACCTTGAAGTCATAGATGGACGACCTTTATTGTTTGGTAGTGTCATCCATGAATCAGAACCTATAGAAGTAACGTTTAAGGGCCATAGTAGTCATATTATTTTCAATATTATTAGAACTCCATCAAATCCTATTATTCTTGGTCTTTCTTGGTTGGAAAAGCATAATCCATCCATAGATTGGAAGTTGCGGAAGATGACCTTTCCTACAAAACCACCCAAGAGCAAGCCTAGTAGAAAACTCCGAATAGAGAAATCCTTTTTCATTGGAGCAAGAGCGTTTATAAGATCGTCCAAGGAAGGCACACTGTTTGTCATTTATACGACTCCAACTATCGAGGAGAAGATCTCGACAACAAGTATACCCGAGCAATATAAGGATTTTAAAGACATGTTTCAAAAGAAGAATGCCGACATGCTATCGGAACACAGACCATATGATTGTGCCATAGACTTGCAAGAAGGAGCACAACCGCCTTTTGGCCCAATCTACAATCTATCGCAGATGGAGTTGGCGGAGTTGCAGAAGTACATTGACGAGAATCTAGCCAAGAACTTCATCCGTCATTCAAAATCGTCAGCTGGAGCACCCATCTTATTTGTGAAGAAGAAAGATGGCTCATTACGGATGTGCATGGACTATCGAGGCCTCAACAAGGTAACAAAGAAGAATCATTATCCGTTACCCTTGATTTCTGGTCTCTTAGAACAACTTGGACGTGCAAGGATCTTTACAAAAATTGATCTAAAGGGAGCTTACAACCTCGTATGAATCAAAGAAAGAGATGAGTGGAAGAC
The DNA here is from genome assembly GCF_059467195.1 of Physcomitrium patens. Classification (NCBI taxonomy): domain Eukaryota; kingdom Viridiplantae; phylum Streptophyta; class Bryopsida; order Funariales; family Funariaceae; genus Physcomitrium; species Physcomitrium patens. The sequence goes on along the minus strand of NC_143423.1, from coordinate 7,440,244 downwards.
AGCGTTATGTACAAGGTATGGCCATTTTGAGTATAATGTCATGTCCTTTGGTCTGACCAATGCTCCAATGGTCTTTCAACATATGATGAATGATATTTTCTGAGAGCACCTTGATGATTTTGTTGTCATCTATTTGGATGATATTTTGATATTCTCCAAAAATGAAGAAGAACATGAAAAGTACATTCGTTCGGTCTTGGAGAAACTACGCGAGTGAGGACTATATGCCAAGTTAGAGAAGTATTTATTTCACTAAATAGAGATGAAATTTTTGAGATTCATTGCGACTACAAAAGGCTTGAAGATGGATCCCAAGAAGGTAGAAGCAATCGTGTCTTGGGAGGTTCCGAAGACGGTTAGAGACGTACAATGCTTTCTTAATTTTGCCAACTTCTATCGGATCTTCATCAAGAATTACTCTCAAGTTGCTGCTCCTCTCACTCGGTTGACATGCAAAGATAAACTGAAATGGGGACCTGTAGCGGAGAAGGCGTTTCAAGACCTGAAGATCGCATTTACTACGGCTCCAATCTTAGTACATACAGACTTTATAAAGGCCTTTTATTTAGAAATTGATGCTTCGGATTTTGCTTTGGGAGCTGTACTTTCACAAATGGGAGAATATAAGAAGCTCCATCTGGTTGCATTTTATTTTCGAAAGTTCTTTGCTGCTGAAATCAATTATGAGATCCACGATAAGGAACTTCTTACTATAGTGGATTCTTTTTAAGAATAGCATCATTTTCTTGAAGGAACTGCATACCCAGTGATCGTATACACAGATCACAAGAATTTAGAGTATTTCATGTTGGCTTGAGTTCTAAATCAACGTCAAGCTCGATGGAGTATGTCGCTATCTAGGTTCGATTTTGTTATCACTTATCGATCTGGAAAGCACCAAGGACTATCTGATGCCTTATTGAGGAGATCATATCTTATACCAAAGGTTGGAGAAGCAGCGTTTGATCAACAATATACGACGTTGTTGAAGCCAAAGCAATTTCTGCTTTGCGCTACTATTGTGCCAATTGATGCTGACTTCCTGAATCAGGTACGTGCTGTGACCATTAAAGATTCAGTAGCCATTGATATCAAGCAGCATGCCAATGACGACAAGTTCAAGGTGGAGGGAGATCTTTTATACTTTGAGGAGCGGTTGTATATCTCAAAAGGACCAGTACGACTCCGAGTTCTTCGATCTCGCCACGATTTTCCAGCTGTGGGATATTTTGGATTCAACAAGACCTTGGAGCTTATTTCTCGAGATTTTTGGTAGCCCCAAATGTGGAAGGATGTGAAAGATTTTTTCCTCTCCTACGACATCTGTTCAAGATCGAAGAATCCTCGGCATCACCCTTATGGACTCCTACAGCCATTGCCAATTCCATGTCGACCATGGTCTTCAGTTTCCATGGACTTCATCATGGACCTAGTATCATCAAACTCATTTGACAGCATCTTTGTCGTGGTAGATCGGCTTACAAAGATAGCACACTTTGTCCCTTGCAAAAAGACATCATCCAGTGAAGTCACAGCAAGGCTCTTTCTCGATAATGTGTATCGATATCATGGACTACCAGATGATATCGTATCACATCGAGGAACCCAATTCGTATCAAAGTTTTGGAGATCTCTCTTTGAGATACTGAAGGTGGATATCAAGCTTTCTTCGGCTTTTCATCCTCAAATTGACGGCCAAATGGAACGGGTGAACTAAGACTTGGAACAATACTTACGATGCAGCATCAACTATCAACAAGACGATTGGACCGCATATTTACCGCTAGCCAAGTTTACATATAACAACACCCTCCATGCGTCGACTCAATACACACCATTCTTTTTCAACTATGGATATCATCCGAAGCTTGATTTATTCAGTTCGTCAACAAATAACAATCCAACAGCTGAAGAATTTGCAAAACAACTATCAGAGCTTCAAAATACGTTGAAGCTTCAATTACTATCCACTCAAGAATCCTACAAGGCGTCTGCAGATAGATTTCGGAATCAAGCACCTACTTTCAAAATTGGAGATAAAGCATGGTTTTTTCGACGAAATATCAAGACCAAGCGACCCTATGATAAGTTGGACTATCAAAGATTGGGACCATTTATCATCCAAAAGCAAATCAATCTAGTGGCATACCATTTGGAATTATCGGCTTCTATGAAGGTACATCCAGTCTTTCATGTTTCTCTGTTAGAGCCTTATCGAGAGTCGTCTTTTTTTGGAAGAGTGCAATGTCTGCCACCTAGTATTGAGATTGAGAACCACGAGGAATATGAAGTTGAAAAGGTGCTGGATTCACGGGAAAGGTGGGGCAAGTTAGAGTATCTTGTTCATTGGAGTGGCTATGACATTAATGAGCGAACGTGAGAGCCAGCTAAAAATCTCGCCAATGCGCCACAAAAGGTACAAGAATTTCATCAACAACATCCTCATAAACCTAAGCCGATTCGACGATAGCTTCCTTCTAAAGCTTGCTCACCTAAGAATATAAGAAAGGGGGAGAGCACCACATAAATTCGTAATTGATGTAGTTATTTTCTCCAAGATAAAGTAGAATTTTTTCAATGGCCATAATTTGGTCATCTGATATGGATAGCCAAGAGATAGATACTGTGCCAGTCAGATTATCTCAACCGACTAGCTCACGAAGGCGACCCCAAGATGAAGAACCGCCTACATTAGGATGACGACCAAGGATACCGAGTAACCGATTGTTGGTGATTGTATTTGAGTTCAAGCCTGCTTACGATGGTCAGCCAGAAGGCGTGTTTGTAGGACAATTTCACAATGAGGACACAGAAGTTCATGCTTGGTCAGAAATCGAAGGCGTAGGCCACTACCGTTGGCTTCAAGGGCCAATTAACCACTTACCTCATGAACAACAGTTGGAGTTCATAGCAAATGTTATGCGATAGATCTTCATTTTCTTACGTTGGTACTGATTAACAACAACATTGCTTCTCAGAGACCTCGAAGCTAAAGGAGGGGGTGATGTTAGGAACATAGTCCTTAGAACTTTCTAGAGACAAGTTTCTAGAACCTTCTAAAAGCAAGTCTCTGGAACCTTCTAGAAGCAAGTCTCTAGAACCTTTTAGAAGCTTCCTAGTTGATGGAAATTGCTTGAGAAGCTTCCCAGTTGGTAGAAGATGTTAGGCACATAGTCTTTAGAACCTTCTAGAAGCAAGTCTCTGAAACCTTCTAGAAGCTTCCTAGTTAGTAGAAGTTGCTTGAGAAGCTTCCTAAATAGGATTATATATTGGAATCAAGGCTGAAGAGTTCTTCAGTCTCGACAATACATCTCTTGGAACTCTAGCTCACCTCTCTGGTGTTGTTCTTGTATTCATCTGATTAATCTAGTTCTTGCTAATTCTTCTTGAATTTTTTGTTAGATCTCGAGTCTGTATTTCTGTGTCTGTGACACTGTGAGGGATTTAAAACGTATTATATTAATTTGCATTAGTTATAGATTTAATGGATAAGTTTCTTAAAATTTGAAAATTATCATTATTATTTATTTATTTCACTCCAACTAAGTCTTTGTTCTTAACATCTTTCAAATAATCAAGTGTCACATGCAATAGATTAAGCAATAAATTATTCTTAAGATTTTGCCTTTGGCATTGTCAACAACAAATCTTTGACATTATCCTTCAATCCATATCAAAATTAATTGATAAGGGCTTTGTCATTCCAATCCACATTGTAATTAAGGTTTTAAAAATCAACAGCATATATGGTACCTGATTGTGATCCTTCTTGTAAAAATAAAAGTTTAATCTCTACTATTCTTTCTTAATGACTTTCTCCAAATGTGATTGTAAACACTTTTAGAATGAATTAAAATAAAAAATAAGTCATAAATTTTTTTCCATTAAAGGTGCAAACCAAGAAAAAACTCTTTCTGATAGAAGTATATATATTAATCCGACTTGAGTAAATCCATTAGAATATTGGAAGGCATACAACCTTAGATAGAATTTGATTTGATATAAAAATCCTTAAAATTTTAATCTTATTTCATCAAACTTCTTAGGCATACTAATTCTTGTTTTTGTCATATTTGTAGAAATAAAACATAGAAGATTTGATTGTAAGGTCAATCTACTTGCTTCTTTCAACTGCACAATTTCTGGTCGCAAACTTTGAACTTCTTCCATAGGCATAGGAATAGTACCTCCATTATTTACATTAGAAATACTTGAGATTTTTATTCTTAGAGTAGTGATAAGCTCATGAAGATCTACAATAGTTACAAATTTATTTTCACTATTACTGAGAATAGCATCCATAATCTTTTTTTCTATAGATAACTCAAATAAATTCAAAAAATTAAATTAAAAGAGGATAGTTTGTAACTTTTAATATCAAATAAAAATTTCTACAAAGAAGAATAATTCACTCTCTTTTAAAAAAAGATTGGTGTTAAAAAAAAAATTATTTGTTTAAAGATGGATAGTCTATAAGCTTCAAAATATAATAATAAAAGTGAGATAATTCACTTAGTTCTAAAATAAGATAAAAATAATAAATTAATATTCTTAACAAATTATCAAGGATATAAATCTTTTTTAAAAAATTCTCAATATACTCTTGTGTAACTGAAAAGAACTAAAAAGTCACTCAAAGATGATATAGCATTGAACTAGAATGGCTATTGCTAAAAATAAGAAGACTAAAAAGTCTTGTAAAAAGACTAAAGACTAAAAAGGCATTGAAAAGAGTGAAGAAGGCTTCATTCTTACTTCCATATATACTCTTAATTAGGAGCTACATTACAATGTCCTATAAGATCTCCTAAACGTGTTGATTTTGTAAGACACATATCTTAACTTGCAAGGCAAATTTTTTATATTTACTCCATATAATTAACTTTTTTATAAGCTATCAACATGTGGTTAACTTATTGACTAAGTTTCTAACCTATCAATTAACTATAAGTATATGTAAAGTCAAAGCAACATTTATAAAACTTCTTTAGAATTTAAATTTAATCTATTTTTAATTACTTTTATGTACTTTTATCTAATCATATAGGTATTTACTAGAGTACATATGTACATCCGTGACACTTCTGATTTAAAAAATAAGCAAATGCTCTTGGATCTAATAAAGCATTTGTTTGAACTTTTTGCAAGTCAAGAAATAAAGTTATAATAAAACAACAAGCAAGTTGGACAAAGACAAAAAGGACTTTGATAAATTTTAGGTATTGGAGTGTTTAGCCACATGGTTCCTATTGTGGCTAGGTCTCTTTATTTTCTTAAATAATTGCACTACTAGTCATAATTGTACATTATTTTTCTAAACAATTTTTAAATTTGTGGCCTCCTTCACCACCATATAAGCATAAGTCTTGTTCAAATTGACACTTCTTTTCTTCTACTACAAGAAATTTGAATCATACTACATCAATTTACATATCTTTAGCTTCAAAGTATGGAAGTAATATCTTGTTGAAGCAATAAAGTACAAATTTTTAGTGCATTGCTTTGTCAAAATCCACAATTGTTGATCTTGATGGCATTGAAATAATTAATTATTGTACTTCAAAACTTTGTTGATAGATTCATTGAGTGTTTTAAGATCATGTAATGATAATAATAAGTTTTTTATATCATCCTTTAATTTTCAATAGTATTAGCTTATAAGAGCTTATTCATGTCAATTGATATTATAAGTTAATTTTCTAAAATTAGATGAATAAATTAATCCTAAGCATGATCCTTGATAATTTCATATAATAAAATAAAAATATATTAAATACCTAAATATAGAGATTTTAGTTCTAACTTATTAGCCAATATTTAATAAAAGATATATTCATAGAAATTAACAAAATTTTCTAAAATTCATATTTCTTGATTCAATCGTTCAATTTTTTTCAAATTTCTAAATAATGTAGGCTTTATCTTTCATTTTATTTTTTAAAAAAATTATAAATCTACTACAAATTTTTTGGCATCTTAAAAATCCTAGCAAGTGCTTTAAACCCTAATTTATAAGTATCCAAATACTGTTTTCTTCATATCTCAAAAATCCAAACTTTAAATATCTAAAAATTTATGTATAAAGTTTAATAACATGATAATATTCATTCTTAGAAATTTTGAGCTAAAATCTTATCAAATTACTCAAGATATAGCTTGAAACACAACCACTAGTAAATTGGAAAACTTATTGCCTTTAGATTGTAAGAAGTGACTTCAACTTCATATATCTCTTTCATTCCAGCTTAGAATTTATCAAGCAATATATAAAAATTATAGCCAAAAAAGAGCTCTCTCAAATCTAATCACCAATTCTTTATTTCTTTCCAAATAAAATACCAAATAAAAGAATCTAAATGAAATTTCAAGACTCACCAATATCTAATAAAGATAGCTCTAAACATATAAAACTATTATCAATATAAAATCAACTTCAATAATTATCCTTTTATACTAATTAATTTAAAGTAATAATCTAATCATCTTTTGTTATCAAGTAAAATTTCATAACATGGCTTTCACTACACTGTATAGTAAATTATTCAATAAATATATATTTGCATTATTTTCACATAGTAGCTATTCTACAACACAACAATATAATGAAAAAAACTTTGTTGTTACCCATCAAGCCTTATCATATTTTTCACATGCTTCTACAAATACTTCTACATATGCTTCTAAAAAAACTTCAAAGATACTTAAAATTAAAGATTTCTTTTCAAATAAAAGAAAAAACCAAGATAAGGCTTGTCTTGTGAACAAGGTTCAAATTAAATCAACTTGCAACTCCTCTATTGAATAGTCCTTAGATTATAAAAAAATTATCTATCAAATTTAATTTATAAATCATCAAAACTTCAAGTGTGAGTCATCAAATTTTTTTAGAAGACTAATCTAAGGCTCATTATATTATTGAATAGGTGAGTTTTCTTGTTGAGGTACAAGTGCTATTATATACTTAGATGTAGAAGCTTGAGAAGGTGGTTGCATCATAGATTGAACTGTTCCAAGTCTCATATCACCATAAAATCTTACAAAAATAATCTTAATTTTAATAGTTCTATTATGACAGTATATAAATAAGATAATTATATAGATAATTATAACCATGGAAGTTTCTAAAATTTGAAGTTGGATTAGTGGACCATGTAGAATCCATCGTAGAACATTCTAGAAAGATTTTAGGGCAATTATTTAAATGGAGCCCATTATGGAACCTTCTAAAGATTTAGGACGGTTATATAGATGGAGCCTACTACCTAGGTATTGAAAAAAAGAAGTCTAAAAGCTACAAATACTTAACATCAGCAAGGATTGTAGTCTAAGAGAAGTGTGGAGAAAGATGATTCTTACATCCAACACTCTTTACTTATAGGTAGTGATTTGCTCACCAATGAGGCAACTTCCATCCTTTTGATATCACATCCATTTCTACCTCATCCAACTAAATCTTTGATGCCACCACAATAACTTACTTTAACTCTTTGCTACTTTTTTACTATTAGCAACATACTATACTTAATCTCTATGTGGTTGTAACTAAGCAAGTACTTGCTGATCTTCAACACTAGGAACATTTTAGAAGTCCAACGTGACAGGATAATGTATAAATAGGACTGATTAGGGCTTTTTGGAGCATTTGATCATGTATGGCTCTAGACCCTTTTTTTTAATACAATTGGATTTTGTATCATCTTATTTTATTTTTTTCTATCTTAATTCTAGTTGTCTAATTTTATCTTCTATATTCCATTCTATTTAGTTTTTTTTAGTTTTGTTTTGGTCCAATCTATCCTATCTAGTGATGAGGTTTTAAGTTACTGTGGATTAGAAGAACCTTTGATACTTGAGGTAGATCGGTCTTGTTTCATTGGTATTAGAGTAGGTTTTAGATTTTTTTTTCTTTTGGTATTGTGTTTAAAGTCATCATTTAGTCCAATGTCAGTTATTATAGTCATATTAGGTATTGTATTGAGGCTATGACAATCTATTCTTAAAAAGTCAATTGAGAGGTAAGAAGATATTATAATAGTGGAGTTCAGTGGAAAAATTACAACATGGAAGACATGGTGGAGCAATTCCAAATGGAGGCTCAAATATAACACTTCTTAGACTAGATAGCTACTTTGCAAGGCCAAAAAGAAGCCTTGAGGACAAGAGAGTTGATATTTGTTAGGCTGAAATTGAATAAGCTTAGTACATATTTTGCGACTTCAAGACAAGATGTATATCAATGGCTTTTTAATATGCGACAATATCTCCAATTATCTGAGGCAAATACCACTGAAAGAATTATATATGCAGCGAGCTATTTGAGAGATGCGGCAGCTATTTGGTAGTAATATTGAGTTGAAAGCTATGGAGCTTAAGGTAGATTTTGTAATTGAGAGGAGTTTAAAATCAAGTTTAGGAATCAATTTTGGCCCATCAATGTGGAAAAGTTAGCATGTGATCAATTGATAAACCTTACTTAATTAAGATCGGTGTAAGATTACATCTCCCAATTCAAGTCTCTATGTCTCCAAGTTGATAATGTTTTGGAGACAGAGATGATGGATCAATTCCTACAAAGTTTGAAACATGGGATCTAATATGAAGTAGAACTAAGAGATCCACAAATATTAGAAGATATAATTTGGATTGCAAAGAGGGTCGATATTATAGATTTCAAAAATCATGGAACACGACTTATAGCATGAAGTCTTATGCTGCTAACTAATACTATGGTACAACAACCAATGCCAATGGAGATTGATGCCTTACAAGAATCATTGTCACCACAAAGATAACAAATATTGAGGCAAAAGGATTTATATTTTTATTTTTAGAAAATAGGCCATCAAATTGGAGATTTTTCAAAGCATCAAAATTCAAGTATCACCAAAACAAGATAAGTTCATAGTTTCAAAACTCACCAAGTCGATAATAAAATAGAGCAAAAAAATGGGACTCCCAATAAAGTTGCTGAACGCTAGTATAAGAGATAGCTATTCTATTTCAAAGACAAATGGCATGGCCTTGGACAACTATAAAAAAAATCGACTGATGCATCTAAAGGGACTACTAAGAAGACAACCATGTTGAGTGCTTGTAGATTGTGGCCCTATAAAAAATTACATCTTTACTAAAATTGTTGATCAACTTGGAATTGAAACTAAGGCAATCAAAAGAAGAAGTATATACCTTACAGATGACTAAAAGAATGTATTGAATGAGACATGTGAAGAAGAAACCTTGAAGTTGATGGACACCTATGACTTAAGAAAGAGATTCAAGGTGACAAAAGTAAGGTATGATATTATTCTTGATATGTCATGGTTAGAAATGGAAAACAAGCAAATTGATTAGGTAGCAAAGATAATCTCCTTTAAATATGGTAGACACAAGATAACTCTTTATACTTCCATATCAAGTGAAGAAGAAAAACAACCTCCAATCAAGAACTTACTTATAGAAATGAACTTTATGGAGAAGCAAATACAGCATAAGTAATCGATATATATATATATATATATATATATATGGTGATTTCAATTCTTGCATCAATAGTAGGTAAGATAGCCCAAGGAGCAAAACAAGTAGAGCAACTAATAGAAGAATATCAGGATGTCTTTCTAATCAACCTACCTAGTGGCATGTCTCTTAATCAAGGTGCCTCTTTTTAAATAGAACTATTGCTTGGAGCTAAGCCAGTATGTCGACCAATTTATAGCTTAGTGCCAAAAAAAATTGAAGACTTACGAAAGATATTAGACAAATATTTAGAAAAAAAAAAAAAACTCATTTGAGAAAGCACATCACCATAGAGAGCACATATACTCTTTGCACCCAAGAAAGATGGTGGACTTTGTCTTTGCATTGACTATTGAGGCTTTAATAAGTAGATTGTTAAGAATGCATATCCTTTTCAATATGTGGATGATCTTTTTGACCAACTTTGAGGTGCAACCATCTTTAGTAAATTAGATCTTTGGAGCAGCTATTAACAAATACCTATTGCAAGAGAGGATGTAAAAAAAGATGGCATTTTGTATGTGCTATGGACACTTTGAATGGCTAATTTTACCTTTTGGCCTCACCAATGTTCCAGCCTCTTTTATGAGTCACATGAATAGATTATTTTGGAACCTTTTGGATAAGTATATACTTTTTTTTATTGATGATATCCTCGTATATAATAAAATCCTTGCAGAGCATGAGTAATGTCTATAAAAAGTATTGTGTCAGCTACAAGATAGTTGCTTCTATTATAAGAAATCAAAATGTGAACTTTAGAAGTCAAAAGTCATATTTTTGGAACATGTGGTATCTTCCAAAGGCATGCATATGGAACAAGATAAGGTAAAAGCAATGAAAGATTGATCAATTTCTAAATATGCTTCTAAAATCCGCTCATTTTTAGACTTTGCTGGATATTATCACCGTTTTGTTTGGCGATTTGCTCACATTGCTATCTCATTAATAAACCTATTAGAGAAAGATGCTCTATTTGAATGAAAATCGGAGTAACAAAGTATCTTTGATAAGTTAAAAGAAGCACTTATTATTATTCTAATATTACAACTGTATGATTCTTATTGAATAACAAGAATTTTGAAGTCACAACACTTAGCATCAGCAAGGTTTCACACAAAAGAAAGTATGGAGTAAGATAACTCTTACTTCCAATACTTGTTATTTATAGGTAGTGGTTGCCAACCAACGAGGCAACTTCCATCAACGTTACATCCATTTCTACTTCATCCAATTAAATCCTAGGTTCTTTCTTAACCTAGCTACCACCTACAAATCCTAGCCACCACCTATACATCCTATAAGCCACCATAGTAACTTCCTTATACTCTTTTGCTATCTTTTTACCACTAGTCACTTATCTAAGGTAATACCTTTTACTAAAAGACTTACTTTAATAATTTTAACCTTCCTTGTATGCTTCACATTGATGCTTCTGACTTTGCTATTAGAATAGTCCTTCAACAAGACTTTTGTAGGCACCTTCAATCTATGGCATATGAATCACACAAGTTCAAAAGGACAGAGCATAATTACTTTGCATATGATCAAGAGCAATTAGCGATTATACATGCTATAAAGATGTGGCAATACTATCTGTTAAGGAAGCCAATAGTAGTTCAAATTAACCATCAATCCTTGCTATATGATTTACATCTAAAAAATATGAAATCACAACATCATTGTTGAGAAGAATAGTTGTAATTTTTTGATATTCAGCTTGAGTATAAGTAAAGGCAATAACATATTGTGCCAAATACCTTATCATAGAGACTAGACTTTAAAAACAAATCAAAAGACGAGGCAGAAGTTACTACCATTAGTAGTGTCATTTCAGATCTAATCAAAGAGGTAGAATAGAAAGAAGCTACATATCAAGATACTTATTTCAAGATGGTTAGTGATTGATTGAAGGTAGATAATATACAATATCAAGATTACACTCTTAGTGATGGCTTGTTCTAATTCAAAAAGTAGATTTATGTATCCGATAATACTAAACTCTAGATGCACATACTTTAGAAGAAACATGACATTCTAATATCTTAACATTCGGGACAAAAGAAGACTCTAGAATGGATCTCAAGGACATGGTTTTGAATAGGTTTGGATTATGATATTCGAGCCTTTATATGCTCTTAAAAATCATGTCAATGTAATAAAGCAAGCAACATAGTCACTTTTAGACTATTGCAATCCATTTTGCTACTTACAGCATATTGGAAGCAAGTGACTATGGATTTCATTATATATTTGCTGCAGATGCTTGGTAATCATGTTGTGGTTGTCGTCTTTGTGCTTCAACTCTCAAAGTAACTTTACTTAGCTGTATTGTACTCAGATATTGATGCCTTAAGGCTTGTACAAGTCTTATTTGATGCTATCTTTTATTACTATAGATTATCTTGTATCATTATTTTAGATTTGAATCCACACTTCACAGGAATTTTTTGGCAAGGCTTATTTAAGCTACTAGATACACAACTTGTCATATCTACAACCTTCTATCTTCAAATAAATAGGTAGACAAAGTATGCAAATTAGTCCTTAGAGGATATGATGCAAGAATTTGTGGTGGTTCATCATAATGATTGGAATGAATACTTGATACTTTTGGAGTTTATTTACAATGATAGTATTGATATAAGTACCAATCATTTACCATTTTCTTTAATATCGATTAATATCCAATTATGCCAACAACTTTTCATCATCTCATTGACACCAACAACTTGACAATGGAAGAATTTATACAATGACTTACAACAGCCTTATAAGAGGCACAACAATGCCTGTTAATTATATAGAATTGACGAAAGTAATATGTAGATAACCATCGACAACACAAGATGTTTTGGAAGGGTGATCAAGTATTATTCTCCAATGTCAATTTGCCACTAGCTACATCAACCTAAATTCATAAACTAGCACCTCAGTGGCTTGGACCTTTGTACATTTTTGTAGTAATTTCTAATATCCCATATCACCTCAAGCATCTGTCATATATTCGATTCCATCCAATCTTTTATGTTTCTCAACTAAAAGAATTTCATATCAAACCAAAGCACTTTTTGGATTGACTCCAACCACCACTACCACCACTGGTTATAGTTGATGACCAACAAGAATATGAAGTGGATAGTATTTTGGAGCATTGCTACTATCGTCATGGCAATGGATGTCGACAACTTGAGTATAAAGCTTTTTGGAAAGGTTATCTAATTCATGATGCAACATGGGAACCTATACAAACTTCACCCATTGCCAAGATACAATTTGGAGATATCATTGGAAGCAAAACAAAAATGTTCCACATTACTAGAAGGAGATAAACTGTAATAGGATATAGATAAGATAATTGTGTAGATAGTTAGAACCATGGAAGTTTTTAGAATTTGAGGTTAGATTAGTAGACTAGGTAGGACCTATCGTAGAATATTTTAAAAAGAATTTAGAGTAATTATTTAAATGGGGTCCACTATGGAACCTTCTAAAAAAAATTTAAGGTGGTTATTTAGATGGGTTCCACTACCTATGAATATTCTAAAAAGTCTAAGGTAGTAGGATAAGGTATAAATAGGATTGACTAGGGCCTTTTGGAGTATTTAGTTACGTATGGCTTTAGACCCTTTCTCTTAATACAATTGGATTTTATATCTTCTTATTTTATTTTGTTCTGTCTTAATTCTAGTTGTCAAGTTTTATCTTTTGTATTCTATTTTATTTAGTTTTGTTCAATTTTGTTCTAATCTAGTCGGTCCTATCTTATAATGAGGATTTAAGTTATTGTGGATTAGAAGAATCTTTGATACTTGAGATAAATTGGTCTTGTTTCATCTACAATATAAAGCATTCAACATATTCATAATAACATCTCCGTTAGACTTAGGAAATTCAACCATACTAACATCTTTATCTCTAGCCATCTTGAAAATATATATATATATATCTAAATCTAAATCTAAATCTAAATAATACTCATTTAGAAGGTAATCCACAACTTCTAAAATATTCATATGTCTTCAAAAAGAAGAGTAATCTACTCTCTATTAAGAAAGACCAAGTTTTAGTATTAATAAGAAGGTAGTCTTGACAAACTATCATAGATATACTATATAAAAACCAAATAAGAAGTTGAAGAAAAGAATTTCAACAAGAAATCCAATAAGAACTTAATTAAATTAAATGAGTACAAAATCAACACAAAGAAAGATAAAAATTAATTAATTTTAAAACTTTTATATATTCAATTTTTTTTAAAAGTATATACAATCACATTTAAAGTGAGACATTAAAATTTTAAAATATTAAAAAAAAAAAAAAAAAAAAAAAAAACTTTTATCTTTGAAACAAAGATTATATTTAATTGCTTTCTCTAGTTTTAAGTTTCAATAACTTATTTTAAACATGGATTATTAAAACAAGGTTTTTATTAATTAATTTTAATAGAATTTTTAAAAAATAATTTTAAAAATCTTTTGTTGACAATGCTAAAGCATATTAATTAGAATAATTTAAGAAATTACATGCAACAATATATTTTTGGAAATTTTAAAAAAACAAAGATTTTATTTTAGAATTTAAAGAATTAAGAAATAATAATAACTTCTAATTCTCATAATTCTATTTGTAAAAGCCAAAACATATGAAAATTATTATAATTTAATTCAAGTTGTTAATATTAGAAGAAAAAATAAAATAAAATATTATATTATATTATATATTATAAAAAATACTATTATAGATGAAAAAAATCAATATATAATAATATCAATATTTATTGGTCTGATGGACTTGTAGGTAAAATTATTTCATATAAAGAATTTTATTTTATATTAAGATTTTCGAGAATATTTTTTAACATATTAAATATTGATATCAATTTATCATTAGTTTTTATCTTTAACTTGACGTCAAGGATATGAATCTCAAACAAATAAATCTTCACTATACTCTTGTGTGATTTGAAAAGAATAGATATTTATTCAAAGATAATAATATATTAAAATTAAAATAGCTATTGCCAAAAACAAGAAGATTAGAGACTCATGAAACAAGACTAGGGACAAAAAAGGCATTGACAAGAGTGAAGAAGGTTTCACACTTCTCATCATATATACTATCTAATTAGAAGCTATGTAATGATGTTCTATAAGACCTTTGACACGTGTCCAACTTGCAAGTCATGTGTCTAACTTCCAAGTCAAGTTTTCTATATGTGCACTACATAGTTAGCTTGTATCATAAATTACAAACATGTACAACATATGGCTAACTTATTGGTCAAATTTCTTATCTACCAATCAACTACAAATACATCAAAAGTCATATCTACATCTATGAAGCTTCTAAAAAGCTTTGCCTTAAGATATTATCAAGTCTATATATATTTATCATCTATTTAAGACTTCTTATTTTGATAAATATGTATGTTTGTGATACTTAATTGACAAACATAACTTGTTAATTAAGTATTAAAGCAATGTTTGGAATGTCCTATTAACTATTATTGTTAGGGACATATTCCTTAGAACTTTCTAGAAAGAAGTTTCTAGAACCTTCTAGAAAACAAGCCTTTGGAACCTTCTAGAAGAGAAGCCTCTAGAACCTTTTAGAGAGAAGTTTCTAGAAGCTTCTAGAAAAGAATCCCCTGGAACTTTCTAGAAGCTTCCTAGTTAATAGAAGTAGCTCGAGAAGTTTCTAGAATCTTCTAAAAAGGAAGCCTCTGGAACCTTCTAGAAGCTTCCTAGTTAATAGAAGTAGCTCGAGAAGCTTCCTAAGTAGGAGTATATATAGGGATCGAGGCTGAAGAGTTCTTCAGTCTCGACAACACATCTCTTGGAGTTCTAGCTCACCTTTTTGGTGTTGTTCTTGTACTCATCTGTTTAATCTAGTTTTGCCACTTCTTCTTGAACTTCTTGTTAGATTTCAAGTCTGTATTTTGTATCCATGACAGTTTGTCGAGACTACACTAACTTGAGATATCAGAGCTAGTTCTTTCTTAGTAGAGTGTGGATTACCCCTCTACTTGAAGGTATACTAGTATTTTTTAGAGGTTGCGGATTATCCTCCTCTAAACTGATACTTCTTCTGTTACAATATTGGAGTCTTATTCTTCTTGGAGAGAGTGGATTACCCCTCTTCTTGAAATTCTTAAGGCATTTTATAGGTTGTGGATTACCCTCCTATAAACCAATATTGCCTCTTATAGGGTCATTTTTGTCCTTCTTTTAGAATGGCCGGAGGTCAAGACATTAGTATGACAAAAAGTTCAGAATCTAAGTTAGATGCTATTATGAATGCCCTCGCTACGTTATCACAAAGAACTGCAGAGATTGAAGGAGTGGTGGCAAGGCTTCATAATGATGGAGTATCTGGGATAGTACAATCTAAACTACACCAGCCTCAAATTTCAGCACTTGGAGAAATAACTTTACCTCAGGTTCGACAAGAACCACTAGTTCTACAACATAAGGAGCCTCGAGTTAGCCTTCCAGATAAGTTTGATGGAACACGTTCCAAGTTTCGAGGATTCGTCAATCAAATCAGGTTGATAACAGTTTTACAGCCCAAACGATATCCAACGGAGGAGTCACGTGTTGGGCTTGTTGGAACCTTACTTACGAGACAAGCTCTATTATGGTTTGCTCCTTTGTTTGAGAAACGATCATCCATATTAAACAACTTCGAAACCTTTTTGGAAGCATTTGCGGAAGCATTTGGTGAACACGATAAGGTTTGATGGGCTACAACAAAGATCCGGTCGCTACGACAAGGGATGCGTTCTACATCAGTCTATGCTTCGGATTTCAGGCAATTAGTATGTGACATCAATTGGGATGAAGAAGCATTGATGAGTCAATTCTATTGGGGTTTAAGTGATGATGTGAAGGATTTGCTGTTAACTCTTCCTGATCCACGAACGTTCAATGAAGCCATTAGCCAAGCTGTGAAGTGCGATAATCGCCTATTCCAACGTCGCCAAGATCAACGCTCAAGACAACATACAATTCGCCATGCTCCAACTATGTCGGCAAGCGGTATGAATTCGCATTCAGAGGTGGAAGACATGTAAATTGATGCGGTACGTATCAAATCTCTTACTATAGAAGAAAAAAAGCTACGTATGGAGGAAAATTTATGCTTGTATTGCGGTGGAGAAGGCCACAAAGTCGGAAACTGCTCCAAAAAGCAAAATTGAGGCATAGTCAAGACTAGGGGAGTATTTGTTCAGGAAAACAAGGATGTCCAGCCACAGTAGGAACCGTGCGGCTGGACAATGAAATATCCCAACAACAATCAGGTTCCTTTCTTTCTGCCCAACCTGCACTTTGTTTTACAATCCCTCTGTTTATCGGCCCTCAACAATTGAGAACCTTAGCACTACTAGACTCAGGAGCATCTGCTTGTTTTTTAGACAAAGAATTTGCAAAGCGTCATAAGATCCCTTTAGTACAAAAATCCAAACCTGTTCATGTTGAAGTCATAGATGGGCGACCTTTATTGTCTGGTAGCATCACCCATGAATCAAAACCTATAGAAGTAACGTTTAAAGACCATAGTAGTCATATTATTTTTAATATTATTAGAACCCCATCAAATCCTATTATTCTTGGTCTTTCTTGGTTGAAAAAACATAATCCATTGATAGATTGGAGGTTGCGGAAGATGACTTTTTCCACAAAACCACCCAAGAAAAAACCTAGTAAAAAACCTCGAAAAAAGAAATCCTTATTCATTGGAGCAAGAGCGTTTATAAGATTATCTAAGGAAGGCACTCCATTTGTCATTTATGCGGCTCCAACTACCGAGGAGAAGATCTCAACAACAAGTATACCGAAGCAATATAAAGATTTTGAAGACGTGTTTCAAAAGAAGAACGCCGACATACTACCGGAACACCGACCATATGATTGTGCCATAGACTTGCAAGAAGGAGCACAACCACCTTTTGGCCCAATCTACAATCTATCGCAAATGGAGTTGGCAGAGTTACGAAAGTACATCGACGAGAATCTAGCCAAGAACTTCATTCGTCATTCAAAATCATCAGCTGGAGCACCCATCTTATTTGTGAAGAAGAAAGATGGATCATTACGGATGTGTGTGGACTATCGAGGCCTCAACAAGGTAACAAAGAAAAATCGTTACCCATTACCCTTGATTTCTAGTCTCTTAGAACAACTTGGATGTGCGAAGATCTTTACAAAAATTGATCTAAGGGGAGCTTATAATCTCGTACGAATCAAGGAAGGAGATGAGTGGAAGACGGCATTCCGTACAAGGTATGGTCATTTCGAATATAATGTCATGCCTTTTGGTCTTACCAATGCTCCAGCGGTTTTCCAACATATGATGAATGACATCTTTCGAGAACACCTCGACGATTTTGTTGTCATCTACTTGGACGATATTCTAATATTCTCTAAAAACGAGGAAGAGCATGAGGAGCATGTTCGTTTGGTCTTGGAGAAACTACGCAAGCGAGGACTATATGCCAAATTAGAAAAGTGTTTATTTCACCAGACGGAGATGGAATTTTTGGGGTTCATTGCGACTATAGAAGGTTTGATGATGGACTCCAAGAAAGTAGAAGCAATCATGTCTTGGGAGGTTCCGAAGACGGTTAGAGACGTACAATGCTTTCTTAGTTTTGCTAACTTCTATCGGATCTTCATCAAGAATTATTCTCAAGTTGCTGCTCCTCTCACTCGATTAACATGCAAGGATAAGTTGGAATGGAGACCTTTGGCGGAGAAGGCGTTTCAAGATTTGAAGACAGCATTTACTACAGCTCCAATTTTGGTACATCCAGACTTTACAAAGGCCTTCTATTTAGAAACTGATGCTTCAGATTTTGCTTTGGGAGCTGTGCTTTCACAAATGAGTGAAGATAAGAAGCTCCATCCAGTTGCATTCTATTCTCGGAAGTTCTCTGCTGCTCAAATCAATTATGAGATCCACGATAAGGAACTTCTTGCTATAGTGGATTCTTTCGAAGAATGGCGTCACTTTCTTGAAGGAGCTGCACATCCAGTAACGATATATATGGATCACAAGAATTTGGAGTATTTCATGATGGCTCGAGTTTTAAATCGGCGTCAAGTTCGGTGGAATATGTCGCTATCTAGATTCGATTTTATTATCACTTATCGACCTGGAAGGCAGCAAGGACTATCCGATGCTTTATCAAGGAGATCGTATCTTGCACCAAAGGTTGGAGAAGCAGCATTTGATCAACAATGTACAACGTTATTGAAGCCAGAGAGATTTCAACTTTGTGCTACTATTGTATCATTTGATGCTGACTTCCTAAACCAGGTACGTGCTATGACCATTAAAGATTCAGTAGCCATTGATATCAAGCAACGCACCAATGATGACAAGTTCAAGGTGGAGGGAGATCTTTTATACTTTGAAGAGCGATTGTACATTCCAAAAGGACTAGCACGACTCCGAGTTCTTCAATCTCGCTATGATTTTCCAACTGCGGGACATTTTGGATTCAACAACACCTTGGAGCTTATTTCCCGAGATTTTTGGTGGCCCCAAATGTGGAAGGATGTGAAAGATTTTGTCCTCTCTTGTGACATCTGTTCAAGATCTAAGAATCCTCGGCATCGCCCTTATGGACTTCTACAGCCATTGCCAATTCCACGTCGACCATAGTCTTCAATTTCTATGGACTTCATCACGGACTTGCCATCATCAAACTCATTTGACAGCATCTTTGTCATGGTAGATCGGCTTACGAAGATGGCACACTTTGTTCCTTGTAAGAAGACATCATCCAGTGAAGTCACAGCAAGACTCTTTCTCGATAATGTGTATCGATATCATGGACTATCAGATGATATCATATCAGATCGAGGTACCCAGTTCGTGTCAAAGTTTTGGAGATCTCTCTTTGGGATATTGAAGGTGAATATCAAGCTTTCTTCAGCTTTTCATTCTCAAACTGATGGCCAAACGGAATGAGTGAACCAAGTCTTGGAGCACTACTTACGATGCAGCATCAACTATCAACAAGAGGATTGGACTGCATATCTACCACTAGCCGAGTTTGCATATAACAACACCCTCCATACGTCGACTCAACAAACACCATTCTTTTCCAACTATGGGTATCATCCGAAGCTTGATTTATTGAGTCCGTCAACAAATAACAATCCAGCAGCTGAAGGATTTGCGAAGCAACTATTAGAGCTTCAAACTATGTTGAAGCTTCAATTACAATCCGCTCAAGAATCCTATAAGACGTCTGCAGATAGATTTCGGAATCCAGCACCTATTTTCAAAGTTGGAGACAAAGCCTGGCTTCTTCGACGAAATATCAAGACCAAGCGACTATGTGATAAGTTGGACTATCGAAGATTGGGACCATTTATCATCCAGAAGTAAATTAATCCAGTGGCATACCGGCTGGAGTTACCGGCTTCTATGAAGGTACATCCAGTCTTTCATGTTTCTCTGTTGGAACCTTATCGAGAGTCATCTTTTCCTGGAAGAGTGCAATGTCCGCCACCTAGTATTGAAATTGAGAACCACGAAGAATACGAGGTTGAAAAGGTATTGGATTCACGGTGAAGGTGGGGAAAGTTAGAATATCTTGTTCATTGGTGTGGCTATGACATTAATGAGTGAACGTGGGAGCCAGCTAAAAATCTTACGAATGCGCCACAAAAGGTACAGGAGTTTCATCAACGACATCTCGATAAACCTAAATCAATTCGATGATAGCTTCTTTCTGAAGCTTGTTCTCCCAACAATATAAGAAAAAGGGAGAGCACCAGCAAAATTCATAGTTGATGTAGTTATTTTCTCCAAGATAGATCGTAGTTTGGTCTTTTGATATAGATAGCCAAGAGATAGATATTATGCCAGTCAGAGTATCGCAACCGAGTAGCTCACGAAGGCGACCCTGAGATGAAGAACTACATGTACTCCGACGACGACGGAGGATACCGAGTAACCGATCACTGGTGATCGTATTTGAGATCGAGCCTGCTTACGATGGTCAACCAGAAGGCATGTTTGCAGGACAATTTCACAATGAGGACACGAAAGTTCATGCTTGGTCAGAAGTCGAAGGCGTGGGCCACTACCGTTGGCTTCAAGGGTCGATGAACCACTTGCCTCGTGAACAACAGTTGGAGTTCATAGCAGAAGTTATGCGACAGATCTTCATTTTCTTGCGTTGGTACTAATCAACAACATTGCTTCTTAGAGACCTCGAAGCTAAAGGAGGGGGTGATGTTAGGGACATATTCCTTAGAACTTTCTAGAGAGAAGTTTCTAGAACCTTCTAGAAAACAAGCCTCTGGGACCTTCTAGAAGAGAAGCCTCTGGAACCTTTTAGAGAGAAGTTTCTAGAAGCTTCTAGAAAGGAATCCCCTGGAACTTTCTAGAAGCTTCCTAGTTAATAGAAGTAGCTCGAGAAGTTTCTAGAACCTTCTAGAAAAGAAGCCTCTGGAACCTTCTAGAAGCTTCCTAGTTAATAGAAGTAGCTCGAGAAGCTTCCTAAGTAGGAGTATATATAGGGATCGAAGTTGAAGAGTTCTTCAGTCTCGACAACACATCTCTTGGAGTTCTAGCTCACCTTTTTGGTGTTGTTCTTGTACTCATCTGTTTAATCTAGTTTTGTCACTTCTTCTTGAACTTCTTGTTAGATTTCAAGTCTGTATTTTGTATCCGTGACAATTATTAAAATAGTTAAATAACTAACTTATCACAAGTAGGATTTCATATATAATATAATATATTATTCTACTAAAAAATTCTATTTTTTCTATTTATGGTTATCATAATTAATAAAGATCCATCTTATATTTCACATATTTATTATTGAGCTTTATATTACTATTTATATATAAAATATAAAATAAATAAAATTACCTTTTATTGAAATAAATAACAACTAAGAGTTTAAAATATAAGAAGTCTTAAATTAAAAGTAGTAACAAAATAATTAAAAAGTCTTATATATTGCTGCAAATATGATGTTAATACATACACATAGGAATCATCTAAGAATCTTATAAATGTATTAAAGCTTGTTGTTGCTTATTATTGATAATATCCATCAAAACCAAAGACTAACTATTTACAATACAATGGTCTAAATCAAGAAAAGCATATAAAAATATTTTTGCAAATATGAAGAATTAACAATCAATAGATTTATTTCAAGAGTTTTCATTTGCAAAATTATCAAATAAAGCAATTAAATTATCTCAAAATAAAGGATATTGTCATAAAGATCCTTGAGATGTATGTATTTTCTTGAATAAATGATAAAATACAATGTGTTTAATATCATGATCTTAATAGAGACTTTCAATGTTTAGTAATGTTGTTAAAGGTGGATATAATACTTATTGGAATGCAAAATGTATTGTTCGAAGGTAGTTATGGACCTTAACAATGATCAAATAACTAGGTGGTCTTTATACCTTAGTATAAGACATTACCAATGATTAAAAGGACTTATCAACAATCTTTAAGCTAGACATAGATTAAAATTTGATCCTAATATAATTTGACAAATCTTAAACTTCATCAACTTATAAAGCAATTTCATTATTCTTTGTGAAACTTTTTCCAAGAAGAAGGAGATAATATTACATACATCACATTAAAAAATTGAATTATAATAGAAATGGATAGAATTAAAATAAAAATATATTAACTATATATTGATCATTGATTTTGGCAAATTAATTACATGGTAGCCACTTTTCTTGACAAGTTGGCCACTTATCTTATGTGATAATTTAAAAAGATAGATATATAATTTTGAATGTAATGAAATAATAAAATAATCAACTTTTAGTTTGCACCTTTAGCAAACTCTCTGAACTAAAGAAATTAAATAATTATTTTCAACTAGACTAGTTTTATAAGCATTCAGTAAATCTTGTAAGATCTTTTAAGATACAAGACATTCTTGTACAATCTCTAAGAGAAGCACTCGAGAGTTATCAAAATATTTTTGTACCAGTTCTTAGTGACAACCTTTCAATCTTGTAAATGTTACAAAGCATGATAGATACAACTAAAACAATTATTGAAAATTATACAATGAATAAATTATTATTCAATCTCTGTAAGATTAGAAATACATTTCTCTTAATCCATCACTGGGTAGGAAAGAAGTAATTAGCTCAATTCAAATGACATTAAGGTGTTACGTCAACTCATTATCAAACGAGCTGTGATGGATTAACCTGAATAATGGCATATCCCAAATTCAAAGCTTATCATTCCACCTTCATTCCAAGGATAATATTAATTAGAATGTTATCTTGCTCTGATAGCTACTAAGACGATTTTCAGGACACAGTTTTTCAAAAATCAAATGACGTCAAATGATCTTAATTTCTGTTTACTACGTCCACGTGTGAATGCAGAGTAGGCATACACCGAGATTCGACATAGATATTTGAGAAACGAAACAGGGGCAAGCCGAAGGATCGATAGGAGTTTGCCTAACCAATGAAACTTCATGGTGCATTTATGGACAATGCTTCCGTTGCAGTAGCAGATGGTGAAGTCTCCTACGTGCTTAAGATTGACGAGGAGCGCATCAAAAGAATTGTATCACAATATTTGTAGGAAAGCAAGTCATAAGAGTTTTCTATCACCCGCTCGCTTCCACCTTCAGAGAATACCAATCAGCTCACGAGAGACTCCTCAGTGATGCTCATTCACTAAT
Source organism: Physcomitrium patens (assembly GCF_059467195.1). NCBI lineage: Eukaryota > Viridiplantae > Streptophyta > Bryopsida > Funariales > Funariaceae > Physcomitrium > Physcomitrium patens. The sequence goes on along the minus strand of NC_143423.1, from coordinate 7,417,014 downwards.
TAACATGGCTACTTCCCGACAAATCTTGTACAGTACGAAGAGCTGTCACTACTTAAGGACCAACTATCCAACATCACATAGTGACCAAAAAACTGAGAGCACTGGCCATACAACATCATGAGCACATGATGTTCAATTCCTGGAATCTGCAAATTGGCATATCACAGGCACCTTTCAGGATTTGGAACTAAATTGTGGATTCGGGAAAAGGGCGTGGCAACAAATAGACACAAGGATAACAATCCACGTATACGCAGACTACTACAAGCACTTACCAATTGATAGGATGATTAAGCTTTCATGCCTGTGGGTTGTTGCTGCACAGCGGCAGCTTGCTGAGGTTGACCGTAATTCAGGGGTCTACGGAAGAGCATAATGTGTGGCTCAGGGCGGTGAATTGCGTAGTGAACCCACCCACGTGACTGCTGCACTCCGATACCACGCCATTCGGCCTGTTGTAAATTCCAGGGAGCGAAACACGCGAGTTAATGTAATGCGTTCAAGAAGATAACAATAGTGATGGCATTCGGAGGACCAACTGCAAGACCTGTAAGATCACTGTTGGCATTTCACTGTCTGGATCCACTGAGGACTCGGACCATTCTGCGATCGTTGACATGAAAGCCGGAAAAAAAGAAGTGCACATGGGGTGCCCATGCAGCTGCTCGTAAAGCCAGATCTTCGCATAACGTACCTCAGACAGGAGTCGGTTTTTGGGCAGCAATTTGGCAATGTCGGGGGGAAGCACGACATGCCTGGAGCACCCATATACACGTCGTCATCGCAAGTTTTCACGTATACAGCTTAAAGTGAAACGAGAATCCTCGGCATAACGTTCATGAAATTCTGGAAAAACATCGATAACCGCTGACGCTACACGATACTTCATACGAACTACGTCCCCACCTCATAAACAAGGTCCACAACATGGAATAGAAGACTAACACCAGAAATCGTCACAACAAATGACACAAGTTGCAGCCAGGACGTCATAACGGATAAATAACCAGACCCACAACGTATACGATCGATATTCCACACATATTTCTCGACCCAATCCCTCAGGCTCCCGAGACCAGAAACCCAACACCGTCACAACTCGACCTCAATCACCACACAACCCCCCGACACGCACCGATACTCGTAGGTATCGTCGAAGTACTTCTCCGAGTACTGGATCTGGGGCATTGTACCGAGTTTCTCTCACTTCTGGCTCAAGGGTGTGAGCACACTTCCACTCCCACTCCCACAAGCAGATACCAATATACACGCGATCTTCAACTGCACACAAAACACCATCGCAAAGCACGTCAACACGGGGTACCCAACAACCAGATTAGGTGCTCAAAACTCAAATTCCGCTCAACAAATCTACTCATCCATCAAACAAGTGTGAATCAAGCCAAGAAACAAGAGTGACCCCGGAGGCAAGCAACGCGCTGGCAGCACAAACCACCCCCGAGGCCATCAGAAAAACCCACCTGCAATTTCGAACCAAAAAACGGGGTACGAGATTCGAGAGCACAAGGTGACGAAGGCAAGAGCAGGATGCGAGGAGTGGGATCGATGTTTCGATGCAGGGCAGGCGGAGGTGACGGAATGCGAGGAAGACGAGGCTGAGCGCAGGCCCGACGGAGCAGGAAACGAGGCCCAATTTCAAAATGGGTGGAGTCTGGCTCCCTGCTTGTGATCCTCCACAGGGATCGTGTTCCCCCACCTTGTTCCCTCCCTAGTTCTCGTCTCGTTCCCCCAAACCTGGCCACCTTCCTTACCCATCTGCTGCTTGCAGCCGTTTCTTTTTTTCTTTGTGTGCCCGGAACAGTGCGGGCAGGGACGGCAAAGGAAAATCTCCCTCGGTTGTCCACCAATCAAACTGCTCCATGTAATTTGAACGCCCCTGAAGCTTTTTTCCCCCTCCTTCATCCACTTTTTCGTTACTTTCGGGGGTGTTTCTGGATGAACGCTCATTTTCCATGATGTAAAGTTTCATCCATATTTCATTCATTTTGTCTTGTATTAAAACTTTTTATATTCAATACTTTTTTGGTCAATACTTTTTACTGAACGTGGCTTTTTACTCTCTATTTCCTTTTTAACTCTAAATAATATACTTATTTTAAAATCATAATTTATTTTATTAAATCAAATATATTTCGAATATTTTCCATGTATAGGACTTTTTTTAAAAACCAAGTATATGAATGAACATTTTGAAACTTTACATTGTACTTGTAAGCCAATTTTAAATAACTAGGTAGTAAACTTTAATATTACAATATATTATTAAATCCGTAATTCAAACAAAAAACATAAATTAAAAATATATTAAAAAATAAAATAAAATCAATGTTTATTGGTGCATCTGTTTCTGCTGTTATTTTTTCTATTTTAAGGCTGTACATTTAAATGTTGCAATAATGAGAGTTAGAATAAATCACTTAAATGTCAAACTGTTTAAAAATATGTTTTTTTGAATCTTATGGAGTTGAATGTAGTTTCATCAAATTTTATTTGAACTATATAACTGCCTTGGCAGTCTCCAATAAGTACATATTCTAAAAACTTAAGTCCTCAAGATATTTCAAAGAGTAAATTTTAAAATAAAAACAAAATCTTTAAAATGGACTCTGTTGAAAAATCAATTTGTAAGACACTTTGACACTAATTCACAACACACTTGAGCACAAAATGTTTTTTGCATTGTAATTTCATCTGTTTAATTTTCAAAGATTTAGTTGTATGCAGTTTTTAATTAAAAAATGGCTGTATTACTTTTATATATATATATATATATATATATATATATATATATTAAAAACAACTCTTTTATATGTGGATCATTTTGTAACATATATATATATATATATATATATGTGTGTGTGTGTGTGTTTATTAAAAATAACCCTTTTATATGTGGATCATTTAGCAATTGAATTCATGAATTCATATCTATGTATATATATAGAGAGAGAGAGGCTTGTCAAGGTCAACTTAAACTAAAATTTATCTCAAATTGTTTTAAGACCATGTTTTGTTCATCTGTAGATTTAATTAATTATATATATGCATATATGCAAAAAAAAATGTGTATTTTTATCTATTTATACATTTATTTATATAATTCCAATTTCAATTTCAATCATGTCTTCAACAATTTGATGGTAGTACAATCTTCTTGTAAGTTTTATCTTTGTTGCATACATGCCAACATAAAATGCATCTGTCTTTACATGCAATTAAGCATGATAATAAGGAGATTATACATCAAATTAAGCTATAGTATTCTATATAACCTGTCAATTGGCAACAATCCTTGTGAATTATATTTTAATTAATATCACTGACTTGAACTCAGAAAAAATATTCATTGAAATAATAATAACAATAAAAATAATAACAATAACATTTAGAGTTTTATGATTTTTTTCTTAATGAAAATAATTTTTATCCATGACTAATTTTAATTATAAAGATATATTTAACTTAAAACAAAAAAATAATATTTTAAAATTACAAAATATCTATACAGAATGAAAAAATCATATATATATATATATATATACTGTCATGAAAAAATAAAGATATTCAACTTTTAATATACAAATATAATAATATTATAATTTCAATTGAAAAATTTAAGAATTCTAAATATTTTTTAAAAAATTACAAGTTATATATATATATATATATATATATATATATATTTACAATTTTATTTCTAAAATATTTATTATTGCATACTTCTTCAGTGATTCTTTGATATAAACAACCTATATATTCTTTGATATATAACAACCTATTCTTTATTCTTTAGTTTATAATTCTTAAATTGTATAAGCTACATATGTCTTTAATTAATATTTAAACAAGTTGTGATGCATGCTATAATGGACAAGCGTATACAAACTTAGGCCCTTACTATTAAATGTCTTATATTTTTTCTAACTTTCTTGTAACTAACTCCAATATTGGCTCTAAGTGGTTATCAAACATCTCTTATTTGACCCTTTATGACTTATCTAAGAGTTCTTTACTAAATCTTGCATCTAAACTTAAGAATCTTTGTTTGCATTTATTGTGCCTTATTTAACTATTCATTTTAATACTTGCCAAAGCAAGATTTGGTTTCAATATCAATCATGGCTTACATTGCTTTAAAATTCTTTTTAAAAGTAGTAATTTTTTTGAAGTTGCTACATTTCCAAGATGTTGATATTGTCTCTTTTTCATTTGAGCCCTTCTTAAGTGACTTTCCAATACTTTCATTAGAGTCACTACTTCATATTATATTCTTACTTAATTCTTTTAAATCTCAAACAATGTTATATCAATTGACTTTGAATGCAACTCCAAGATACATCTTTTGGTTACTACAAGAACAATTGTTGGTTGTTAAATACTTGCTTTATTCTATACCTGCTTCTACCTTTTGGTCCAAACATGATTAATTGGTCGTGCATCAAAAAGACCCAATTTAAAATATTAACTTTTCTAATGTATTATAAACCTTGCCTCAATAATCTTTTCAAGCTTCCTTCAAAAATCTCCTCACATGCATCCATCTCTTGGTTGTTATACCTCAAGTTTCCCTTTTCACCATTACAACCCTTATTTTCAACAATTCGTTATGTTCATTTTAGGAACTTTGTGATTAACACCCTAAATGTCAAAGCCGTTTTTTTCTACAGCCCCCTAAGTATTGATAATCTTGTAAAGCAAATTCATGTACAAAAACTAAGAATAGTCTTTTAAGCTTCAAGTGAACAAATAGCTGATTCATCCATGCAATAGTCTAGCAAACATCATGGTGCCGGACCAGGCGATGGACTGTAGGTAAGTCACCAGTTACTAATCAGGAAGGTAGTTATCCAGACCCGACGAGGTAGGCAGGAAGGTAGGTAGCCGCCAATAGGTGGTGCGAGCAACGTGCTTGGGCGAGGGCAATGCGTGCTCCTGCGCGTGCCAATCGGATTCATCACAGTGGACGTTTAGTTGCAAGCGGGCAAGTCGTGATTCTCATTTATGGACGGCAAAGTCCTCATGAGATCAATGCGGAGATCATCGACAATTTGTGCATGGAACACAAAACCCACTACATTATTCCAAGCAACAGTCTGTCTCTTCGTCCCATTTGCACACGTGAACAAGCATGTCGTTAGAATCAGTTCCTGGCGCACTGTTTGGTCTCGGGCACGGACATCGTGGTGTTGTGCTTCACGTCTGCCAGAGTTCTTTCTGGGATGCTGCTGCATGAACGTAGCTTGAGCGTGTTGGCATGCCAATACGTGGACAAAATTGTGATTATTGGGGCCCCATGGAAAGTGAGCAAAGACATGGTGCATTCTTCTGACTTTTTGTCTTATACCGCACTTGGTTCATTTCCATCTTGATGTATTATTGAAGTTTTCGTGTATTGGATGATATTAAGATCGTTGAGAGTACTTTTTGCTACTTGGAGTTTTGTTGGCGTGCACATGCAGATAATAGCGTTCAATGTGTCGATGGTGGAGTATGGAGATTGTGCAGAAGCGAATGAGTTGAAATATGGGAGTCCAAATGTTGATACATTCAGTTAGGTTTGAAGAGGACAAAATATTCTAACTGAACTGATAGGGGTATTACTGAACAGAGTTTCGAACTGCGGTGTTGCGTTCTATTTCAGAGCTATCTCCAAGTTCTCTGCGTTTCCTCATCACTGTGACCGAGAATGCTGACGATCGTTTCGTGTTTATAACAGGAAGAGATCGACACTCACACAGCAGCTAAGACAATGGAAACATTTGAAGAACTATGAGTCCTCAAAATATCACGCCGTCTACCATTATCAATCGCATAGTTGCAATATAACCGAAGTGTTTGTTTTAATGCGAAACGATTGGATTTTAGGGTGAACACAGTGATGGATTGCAAGAGTCCACGACGTACAGATGATTGAAAGTTTTCGTGGTGATTGTGGCTGCCTGTTTTTCAGAAGTGGAATCAAAAAGCGAGAAACAACACCAGCAATTGTTGGTGTGTTAACTGCGATTAGAGTTAGCTTCTATGCGTAGAGCCACGATCTAGTGGCGACATTGTTGCTCTCTATGTGGAGTTGGTCTGAAATGGCAGGAGTAAGCTAGTGAATGTATGATTTGATTTTTGTCAAACTGGTTTTTAGTCTCCGTAGTGGGCGAATTCAAACTGACACCTGCAGATCTCTGACACGGTGATCATGTATCACATTACACTCTGATTTCTTGATTTGCTGCATCTCATCTGAGAGCAAGTTGGATACCTTTTTTTGCACTGCATCGGTGTCCTGAGTGTAGCAGAAATGCTGTTAGCAACTCAAGGTGTGCTTATCCCCTTAGGTTAAGGACCGGATTGCCTGACAATCTGGTATTTTGATAGAGGCGAACCTCTTGCAGAATGTGCTCGCTATAGGACAGTTTAAGTGTTGGAACGACCCCTACCCAGCGAGTAGGTTTGATCGTCTGAAATGTTTAAATTTAGAAGTCTCGGCTTCATTGCATTTATCTCTTTGAATCGTGCGCGACAAGAAGACGGAGACCTATTGGCCATGTTCGTTTTCGGACGTCAATGAAGGACCATTTTCAATCGAAAATCGGTTCATACATGAACATACCCTTAGGGTTTCTGCACCTGTGATGTGGATCTCTGTCAGTTTATTCCTCCAAGTCTTGATTGGCAGTTATCCGTTCGAAGTTGACTTTAGGCTACATAGTAATTTAATGTTCGTGACCTTCAATAGTTCCCGTCTTTAGTAGCCTCTGAAAACATGTAAATGCATTCACAATTTTGTGGCTGAAGTCAAAACCATAACCTGGTGAGTGCCTACATACGTTCTAGCAGTCACTGCTAATCAATAGAGCAACTAGAGAAGACCAAGCGAAACTACCAAAGCAGATGACTTTAACATTTCAATTGAAGTGCCAATTGTAAAGAGCCATAACAATTCAAATAACTGTTAGCAGCTGTCCTCCAACGGCTCAATTTCGGAACTAAGGACTCTTGAGTAATGCAGCTTGCCAGAGCGGAACACGCTCTACAGACGACTGAAGGTCCAATATGAAGGGATGCTGGCCAAAGACTTGAACACTAAAATAGAAGCGAAATCTCAACTATGGAAAAGTTAACAAGATGTGGTCTTGAAACAGACAAGCAAAAAGGGCACCGCAAAATAATATCCAGACAATTGCTGCCTTCAACACCAGCTCGACAGTATAAATGACTACTCATTAACAATATAGCAAGTTGCTTCAAGCCCCTTCAAGCTCCTTCAAGCACCACCAAGCTTCTCCAAGCGCCACCAAGCTTGGATTAGCCCCAGCTGAACACCTATCATGTATCAATCTACAAACAGTGCTACTCACAAACTCAATGCTAGAATCTAAGTGCTGGTGTCCACGTCCTGCGAGGATGGAGGTCGAGGAGGCTTCTTGGCCTTCTTGCTTCGGCCTTTCTTTTCACGCATGCGGCGTTTCTTCTCTTCCATATCAATCCATCGGTAATTCGGAGGAATCATAAATGGGTCAGCTTCTTCCTCAAGCTGATCCTCCAAGCTGCTCACTGCAGCGCTCTTACCTGGCCCTGGCGCACCTCTCATCCAGTGCAGCCAGGAGTTCTGAGATGGGGCTGGCGCTGCATCTGGTTCTGATTTGGCGTCACTGAAATGCCTGGGACTGGATAAGGGGGTTGAAAACTCTTCCGACGGCTTCAATTCCTCGAACTTAGTGAATGTGATAACCACTCTGATGGTGGGCACCACGGGAATAGCCACCTGCGGAAGCATATCGCAAATGAAAGGATCAGCCAAAAACGTACCTTCAAAAGTGTGCATGTGCACGGAATTCGTATTTACATACCAGTCATTAAAACGGGTAACGACAAAAACGATAGAATTAGCATTTAAAATAGATCAAATCTATGAGCTGAAAAACTAAATTAAAAATCGAATTGCTAGTTTAGGCTTGAACTCAAACTGAGCGTCTAAACAAACCTTGACAGGAAAGGTTCCTGGGGGCAACTTTGTGGTGAGCAATTCACGCAATCGCCGAACTGCCTTGACCTTGTTTGCCAAAATGTCCAGAAGCGGCAACAATTCCTCGGTCTTCAAAGGGAAGTCAGGTGTCAGCCACAATATTGGCCTCAGTCCTTTTTTGTACTCACTCTCCGGTGTAGCCTCAGGCTTGGCAGCACCACGACGGGACCTGCTCTTGATCAGCTCTTTACTACTCGTACTATGTCTACCACTCTTCAGTTCTTTCCCCTTTCCTTTCGTAACCAGGTCGTCAACATTAGACGGTCGCCGATCTACTGACAGCCGATTCTGGTTTTCATATGCAGCCAACTGACTATCTACAGACCTCCGACCATCCACCGATTTCCTTTGCTTCACTAACTTTGTTTCAAGGACTTGTTTGGATTTCTTAGGAGCTTCAGAATTTGAGTGGCCTGAATCACTCAGAGGCTCCAGCTTCTTAGAACCTTTGACACTCTTCTTTCCCCAAGCATACCAACGACTCCTCTTCTCGTCTTTAGAAGAGCCAGACAATTCACCATTCCCATTCTCGTGGGGTGATTGTTTATGAGGGTCAGATTCGTCGTCTGGAAAGCCATCACTTAAATCTTCGTTCGAGCAATCATAATTTCCATTTTGCAACTCATGGTCCAGTCTTCCTGCACCACCAGAGCGGTCCTCTTCATCCAAATGCTCTGACTTCAGAACATTTTCTAGCTGCTCTTTCTCTGCAGTTGTGAGCAGATTGCTATAGTCTTCATCTGCCTCTGTGTCTACTCTGTCACTATCGACTGCAAATAACTCCTCATCCGTCATAGCACCAGGAACTCTTCTAGATCTAACACTGACCTGCAAATAAAAGTTCCCGTGCTCTGTAAATATGGATGAACCCATACCAAATAACATGAACAAATGACCACGTGTCGCTAAGAACTTACGTCCCATGAACTTAATGTCACGATAGAAAATGGATTATACTGCAGACCCTACAATTCGAAAATCAAAGCAAATAGTCACCTTTCTCAATAAAAATATGCACCCTAACCAAAACAATTAAAAATCGAAAGTAAACTCCACTCAGGCGCTCGTTCAGCAGACTCTACCACAATGTAGGGACACAACACACCATTTTGAAGAGATCATATTTACCTGAACATGGTGCATGTCATAAACTTTAGCCTTCCATGCTCCAACCAATTCCGTCTTTTCTTGTCGCCTCCAAGAAGTTTGAGCCACAAGTTCCGCCTCAGTGACATCAATACCTGCAATAGCGAGTTCACTTCGGATGATGAGTACTTTCTCATAAATGTAACCATCCCACCAAGTGCACACTAGATTGAGTCTCCCTGCCCGATTGATGCCATCGAAGAAATGCCTCGGCATCGGATAAAGCAACACCACATACAACAAATATTTAGAAAAACGAAATATTCGAGTGTGTCGTGTACTCAAAGCCAAAGGAAACACCCCCTATTTGAATTTTAGTACGACAATCGAATAACCATTCACTGTAATTGGAAGGCAAGAGCCTCTAGCGAGTTCCTAAAGCTACAGCCAGATCGGATAGTGCATTCTAATAAGGTAAATCGTCACGTAAAGAACCTCAGGCCAAAATAACTACAAGCTGGTCGGGAGGAAGTAAAAAATTCCAGCTGAAATCCTCGTTTTTCGCTCTGAACGGCTTCCGTTACTGTCGATTCATAGGCAACAAGGCGCCAGCTTCGAATGGATATTACCTGGCCTGTACATGTTTGTCCTTGACATGGCAGCAACTTCTTGTGCAATCTCATACTCTGAGGGCTGTAATCCAGCACCCTCCAATGCATTAGCAACCTCCTTGTCCTTGTGGGTCAGGACACAAAGAGAACCAGGTGCAAGTTTTCCATCTTCGCTTCCATCACCCAAAAACACGAAGCTCTGATCAGACCTGTGGATTCGAAACCCATCAAAGCCTGCTAGTGTCATATCAGCTCTGAGATTGGAGCCCCGTTTCCATATCCGGTACGTATCAGACGGTGCAATGCGACCTATGAAAGGGATGACAGAGCTTTCGAAATGAAAAGAAATCTCCATGTAAAAATCCCGCATCCGATGCATGGTAGCTGAGAGGCGCGGCAGACGTCGGCACCACTTGGCCCACGCCATGGGCTGGTAGTGCCGCGTGATAATGATGGCGATTTCCTCCTCTCTCGCACATACAGCTTCCTGCAATGCACTCCAACCCTGCTCGTTTTGCAAGCTCCAGTCTGCTCCAGCACTCATCAACCTCTCCACGGCATCCGCGTCTCCGAGCCTCACAGCCAAATGCAATGGTGTCTCACGACCTGGCACATCACGCCTATCTATCACTTTCGAAATTTCGTCCGCTCGCTCCTCTGCAGCAATGGACTCCGCTTCTGTTGTCACCTCTCCCGCTTTTGAAGGACGTGGCAACTTCGACAGAATACGCTGCAGGGTAATGTGGTCTCGCCGTGCTACAGCGGCGTGCACAGGGTTTTTGTCATAAGCTGCCAGCTCCAAACCCGAAAGCTGCGCCATTTTCTCCCAGTTCCTCTACTCTACCCCCTGGCTACAATAGGCTCTTTGCAAGCAATATTCTGCCTTGCTCGCATCTGCCTCCAGCTTACCCTGCTTCCTGGTTCAACTACCCCCACAGCCAGTCCAACCCTAGTGAAACTCTCCAGCTCTACAATATCCCTAGACCTAAAAGTTCTTGACGCTCAGGCCCTCTTCCAGATAACCACAGGCTAATGAAAATCACCGCCTCCTCTTCTCCAAAAATCCCTCAAAGGATACAAGTGCTTGAATGTTGGCGTCGATACCATCCTCTACACCCGTCAACTCTCCTGAAGCCGCCCACGGGCCGAGGAATGGCAGCACGCAACTTCGTAAGACGAAAATCTCCTTTGAATGGGTTGACCATGATTAAAATCATATTAAGCTAAACCTTCCACTCTTCACTCTACATGCCACTCTTCGTTGCTGGCATCACAAAGAAAAGATTTCGCAAGACAGCCTCCCGCCTGATGACCCCCCACATCTTTGTTCACACCTCTCTTTCCCCCGCTGCCTGGCTGAAGACCAACTCCCAACAGCCAAACTGAGCCGGTTGCTGACGATCCCTTTCTTCCCCCGCAACGCCTGACCGGTTCCCCTTCGCGTGTTCACTACATACATATAATACAAACCCCGAGAGTCCCCCAAACAAGTCGCGGAAACGTCCCCACGCGACGATAACCGTCAAAAGCTCCTCGCTGCCGATCCGCTAAACCAACGAATCAGGGCAAAAACCGGCACACGAAGCCCCCATTCGGAGCACCCATAGCTTCTCCGCTCTGACATCGAATCCCAACCATCACAGTTCACCTTACATATCAATGCCGCCGTACCTCAAACGAACAACCACGGTGGAGCGTTCCGTCACATCCACCTCCAGCGTCACATCGCTAAAAACCAAACCCCCAAAAAGAAGCCGACACCGTATCCGGTGTGCATTCCCGCCAACATCTTCCCCCTTCCCCCTCCTCCTCCAAGAACGAGAAATCTCAGACGAAACCCACAGACATGATTCACCAAAACATCGCTCCCAACCGCAGTTCAGGAGTCTCTATCAGTTTTCTGCAACCGCCTCAAATCCCGCCCACTCCCGAAGCTGGGTATAAGACAGCGTCAACGGAAACATTAAATGCCTCGAAACACCAGATACCATTACTCCTCGACTTGAGAATCTATTTCGGTTCCGCTCTTTGACTCCGGAGGATTAGTTTCAGGGGAGAGAAGAAATGAGTGCTTGGTGTCGGTTACAAAGGCCAACCTGAGGCGAAAATCGGGGCGCGAGGGAGCGCAGGAAGATGAAGATGAGGATGATGATGATGGATCTGCACCACCACAGCCCCTGTGCATGCGAATGAATGCCGCTCAGCAGGCTTAGCAGTAAAGCTCAGCTTTGCTTGCTAGCGAGGTCTGCCTCGGCTTCCACAGTCTTCGCAGTCTTAGCAGGTCGCTGCACACCTACCGATCTACCGACCGACCGACCAACCTTCCTACCTGCCTACTTGGTCACATCCCGCTCAACCTACCGACTTGCCAGTCTGTCTTCTTACATAACTTTCAGCCCATCTGCCTAAGTACCTACCTACCAAATTCCTAGGTTCCAGCCCACCTGCCGACTCCTGGCGCCTTGAATAAAGTTTCCGACCCTCCTTTATGGGATCTAGTTACCCTGCAGCAGCAGCAACTGGGCCACATGGTCTGCTTTGCAGCTGGGCTGTCTGTAGTTCTCGGACGGCTGCCATCATTGGTCTCGTTTTCTTCGCCCCTTCGTCACGCTTTCATTCATCCTATTCTTTGCCCATCCGTTTGTGCTTCTGTTCGTCGGTCCGCGGAAGTGGGGGGGGGTGCCAATGGGTGGGTAGGTGGGTGGGTAGGTTTTGCTTTTTATCTTTCGAAGCTTGGCAATAGAGGGGGGGGTCATTTATTGGGGGAACTATGTTGGACAGACTTCGTTGAACGAGACACTTACTCTGTGGATGATAATCATTCGTCCATTGAGGAGGAGTCATTTATTAGTGCATCTTTCGAGTTAATTCACTGCCGTGAGGATTGAAGTCCCTCTTTTTATCTTACTTTTATCTTTCTTTCTTTCTTGCTTTGCTTTGCTTTGCTTTGATTTCCTCTGTTCTTTCTTTTTGTATGACTTGCTCTTTTTCATTTCTTTTCCTTGTCTTATGTTATTTTATTTTATTTTATCTGCTTTAGCTGTAACAGTCTGACAAAGTGTTTGTGGAATGTAGGAAAGAACAATCGTTTTCAGATTTCACGTTCCATGCCACACTCCATGTCTAATATTGCCACAATGAAAATTGTTTTTTTGTCTGATATTGCAGAATATCCTAATTTATTTTAATTCTGTCATACAGACGTGTCTGGATCATAGTTGATGATCAGAGTCCTTCATAAAAGAAATAAAGTTGTTCAGATATATATATAGTCATGCATATAATGGCAAATATGTAAAAGATCAGATTCTTTTTCCCATGTTGTAAAAGAGTTTTTTATTTTTATTAATAAATATGTGAATAAATAAGAAAATCTAAATTGTCATTTTTGTATATTTCCTTGTTGGCATTCCAAACTATACTAGTCTTGTTGTGTACACATACGATTGGATTTAATTGACAAAAGTTTTCAGTTTAAGCATATTTCAATTTAATTACAGGCTATATTTCCTTTCATTCAAATTTACCTGAGTTGAAGGTGTAATATATTATTTGAATGAAAGAAAATAATGCCCGTAAGTGATTTGTTTTTGCACTTTTAAAAGAAAATCCCTTAACAGAATATTTATAGTTTTATTTCTTTTCCTTATTTTAGTTTAAATTAAATTCTCGTTTTCAAAAATGAAATAATATAATTCATGGTTGTACGCATGATCACCAGTTGATATTTCGGTAATATTCTCTAGAAACTGATTTGTGAATGATGAATGATGTTTATTTTCTTTCTTATTTCTCGAGAACAAGATAGTTGACATGTGTATTTAATCAAAATTTATTTTACCCATTTATTTTATTTTTAAATTAATATTTACAGAAACAAGTGACTCATACTACATTTTTTTAAATAATAACAAAGGCATGTGCCACATTCATATTTATTTTAAGGAAAATAAATCTAAAATAAAATGTGATACATGTATTTATCAATTTTTTGCATATTATAAAACAACCATCTAATATATGGCTGTCTATACCAAAATTCATGAGTAGATGCATCATAAGCAACAAGAGCTCTATGATCAATAGTTTATTGAGTATCAAATTAAGACAGATAAATATATCAATTCATTTAATTTTAAGCAATGATTGCAGAAAGGATATGTCTCTTTTGCATGTTATCTTTGAAAAATAAATTTAAAATGTTGACCAAGTCAAGTCAATCTATAAGAATGTGTACAATGCATATAGCATTCAACTGCTGAATTTTATCAAATATTGAGTACCATGTCTTAAAGTAGTTTTGAATATAGCTATTACATCTTAAAGCAACTTGAGTGAATTAAAAAAAAGAAGAAGCTAATCTAACAAGTCCAAAAACTAACATATATGTGTTATTTGTAAACACAAGTAGTTGATAAAATATACTCTAGTACAAGTTAGACGGTTGTTTTTCCAAAATTATTATTGTTATTATTATTATTATTTATTCTTCTCTCATGTGAATATATATATATATATATATATACACACACACATATACATATACAAAAATAAAGAAAAGCATGGCCAACCTCACTTCAATCAAGTCTTCAAATGCAAGTTCTACTTTGGGTTCCAAAGTCAAATCATAATTTCATACAACCCATGAGTTACTTACACTTTCCACACATGCATAGTACCCCAACAAAGTACATTGCATTTCAAAATTCCCTTATTTCCACTACCAACTCACACTTTATTGGATTTTTTTTCATTCAATGAACAAGGGAGTGCATAGTTATTACGATCATTGTCACTATCACAACAATGATGATGATAATGGTGGTTTATGGGGTGAAGAACCCACTAAGCGGACTATCACTCCTACTACCATACAAAAAGGAAGAAAAAGAAAGATAAAATATAATCACCTTCCTTATTTCCTTTCTCACAACACATGAATTCATTATTGGCCTTTGGAACATATGTAGATGAAGAAAGATCTCCATAACCTTTGAAGGACATATCAACTACAAAAAATAAAATGGTGGATTTTACAAATCCTATGGACACAATGCCTTGAAACCCTAAAACCTATATGGGCACTAACCCTAAAACCCACATTAGCCCAAGCCCCCAAAAACCAATGGCATAAGGTTGGGCATTTGATGTTATGTACTGCCCAAGGGGTGAAAAGAAGGGATGGGCATCTATGAAATTTTATGTGAATTATACTTGCAAGGAGTATTGGTGGGATGGGGTGAAGCCCTCACAAAATGGAGCCACAACTTTTGACATTAATTTGGGATATTTCACATCCCATGTTTTGTGTTGTTTGACCATATATTTTGAATTGCTTATAGAGTTTGGCTATTTTTTTTATTTTTATTTTTATTTTTTTACTTGTTTTTGGAGTGTATGTATAATGGATTTACTTTTTGGCTTTATTATTATTATTTTAATAATATTTTTCTTTTTACATAATCATATTTACTAGTTTTGCTAAAAACCTCATTCAAGGATTGAACTTATTTATTTATTTTATATGCTTGAATTATCCATTAATAAAAACATTTAACACCTATATTTTAAAATTTTAGACATGTTTACAATTAATTTCTCACTAGCACAATAGATATTTATATTTATTTTTTTTTATTTATTTTTTCTATTATTTTGCCTTAGGTTGTTTAGCAGCCAAATTTACTGAACTAACTGTGATTAATGAATTTAGTTCAAAATTATTTATTATGATCATTTTTCAATTGGTTCTTTTTTAAATAGTCGTTTTATTTCATATTAAAATGATCTGTAGCTTGAGATTATTGTAGCCATGAAGAATAGATTATATTTCCAATTAAATTCTTAATAATTTATTGTAAATATTAAAATTCTATAAGGCATAAATTATAATATGTGTTATATATATATATATATATATATATATATATATATCTATATAAAAGAAAGTACATTTTTAGCTTACATTTATTGCAACAATTGTAACAATTGTAACATTTTTTTCTCCCATATAATTCAAAATTAAATTAAAAGCTTTATATAAGATTCTAAGTTTTTCCAATTAAGTATAATTATTTTTATAAAAATATTTATAATAATTTTTATTTTAATCAAGATCACACATTCTTATAAATCTTCTTATTTATTTATTTATAATTTTTTAATCATTGTTTTTGATATTATGCAGTAAATTGTTATTTATTTTAATTTTTAGAATTTCGGAGTATTAGAATTTTAAATTTCAAACTCTAATTATAACCATCAAACATAAATCTATTGCATAGAGAATTTTATATTAGTTGTTGATAATATTATAATATTTTTTTTGCATAATATTCATATAGTTTTATGTTAGTCATATGTATTTCACAAAATCATATATTATAAAAAAACTAAATCACAAATAATTTATTTATAATTAAGTATTTAAAGTTCATTTTATTTTATCTTTTGTGTCAGATTCTTTTTTAATACTGTAACTTCTTTTATATATTGGATTCTGTAAAATGATGGAATTTAAATCTTCCTTCTTATTGTGTAATTCTATTGTAAAATCTCATGTTGTTTAAAATATACTATTTTAAACTTTATTTAATATTAATCTTTTTAAAATTTTAGTGTCTTTTTATACAGTATAAATATACACTTTAGGTTTTAAAAAAACCATATATGTATATAATTTATAAGAAATTTATGCTCATTGAAATAAAACTTTATGTTTGTACACTATTAATTACAACCAAATTCTATGTTTTTAAATATTCATTTTAAAGCATAATGGAGCAGACCACATAACACCATCATTTTAGTGCCAATTTTCAAATCACCCATTCGGTGTACAGGTCACATTCTTTGCTTTCTAGAGAAAGCAAAATTAGTTAGCTATGGCATCTTTAAGTTAAGAGCATTACTCAAAACCCTCAGTGAATTGAGAGGCTGAAGGGCAAAGTTCATGTCCTTTGTGGAAAATGACCTGATTTTAATGCCAAGAATACTGATCATGTAACTCAACTTTTTCTCATTATCCTCCACAAACATGTACTCGTCACTTAATTGATATTTAAAAACATCAAGGAAAGAATACTAAAATCATCAGTGTGAAGTTGTATTTAATTATGAACTTAGTCAAATTCTACGTCAGTTTTGGGTGGGCTGCTCAATCCATGTGATTCCAAGTTATTGGGAGGATATTGAAGTTTGAAATCACTTTTCACACACAAAGGAACCCAAAGTTGAGATTTAAAAGCATACATGGCTTACTTTGTACAAAGCAATGAATTTGTACTCAAAACATTGTAAACAAGGACACTAGAGTAGCTAAGGGACAACAAAAGTGGCGAGGAAAAATATTTTAGACGTCGCTCTCTTGTTGTGACTTTATTCATATTTGTTCTTTACTTGTAACTGTAATTTCAAAATCCAAAAGTTTAACCTACTAGACTAATTTGAGGGTATATTAGTTCCTAGTGTGTAAACCAATATCTTACACCAAATAACAATCGGCAGACCATGCTCTTGCACATTGCAGATTAATCATCAGCAGAAAACTAACCTTTCTTTCACTACACCATAACCAGTTGTGAAATTTAAGCACATCTTCACATAAAAATGGTAGTAATCTTCAGGATAACAGAAAATGAACAGCTTTGGCAGACATGCGTTTGGCAGTTCGCATTCATCAATTAAAGCTCCAATATGTTCCAATTTTCTACCCACATAAACCACTACAGCAATGTTAAACACGTACAAGTCCAAAGATAACATCGGAAATTTCAGGAGGAATAGCTTACTGCGTGTTGTGTTCCTAAAAACATGAAATCTATGTACAGGCAGTCAAAGTATAGATACTACGACACACCTGGTCAACGAGTTTGAATTTGCAGAATTGGCTGTCCATGTGTGCATGTAGCAGCAAATAAACGCTCCCTTCCACTACTAAATGAAGACTTCACGACTGTATACCTGTTATTGCAGTGACACAATCATTTTAATTAAGCTAGGCTTCAATAAAAAAGCTTCATTTACATCCGCAGTTCAATTTATCAGTATTTCCCGGTCGTAGTGTGAACATTTGTTCACATGCATGTTGTGTTAAGCTGCTTTAATGTTTGAAGAAAGTCCATGTTTTGACCACAAAGATGTGACGCCATAGCTCAGGTTTTACGGGACATGACCGACACCTGAATTTTCTGCATTACGCCCACGAACAGCTTGTCTTGTCCACAGCAGAGTGCTGTAACAGCTGCCTGACTGCATTTCCTCTCAACTGAAATCGGAGCACCACTCAATATATCTTCAAGTGCCCATGCCTGCAAACAACATCCATATGTGGATTCATCAAATGCAAGAAAGACTTCCAACTGCAAGTCGCTTGAACATCTCCAAGCCACCATTCAGTGCAGAAATTGATACAAACAACGCATTTGAGCAATTCAACATGAAGTTAAATCAAGAAGAGATAAGGAATGAGGAATACCTTAATAAAACCATCCCAACTGATACTATAAAGCCAACTTTGGTCAAAAGCAAGTGCCGAGACTACCCCTGTGTGCGCTTTTAAGCTGCCCACACAGTCTTCTTCGTTCCAAATCTGCACCATCCAAGCATGATTCACTCTGATATACATAAGATCTTCAAACCATTGTTCCTGTGAACATTGTAATCGTAAAGAAGAGATCAATATCATAAAGCCTAATGTTCCAATGTAAATTCATCGGGAGCTCATCTAATCATTGTGAATAATCTAAGGTCACCAACAAAGCTTCGTTTCTTATCAGACAATAGGATTACTCACCTGAATGACACCGGAATCATGACCTGCAAATAACAGGCCATTGGGGGTGGGACATTTCACAAGTGCACGAATCCCACCAAGAAAAACGCTGGTGGCCCCGCCAAAGTTCGCCAGAGGACTGTGATCTGGACGCCACCACAATCTCACTGTGCCGTCCCAACTGCCACTGTACAGCATTTGTCCATCCACCATCAACGTTGATACCACATCTTTGTGTCCCTCCATCATAGCAACATGCTGGAAGTCCTGTAAATATAACAATAAGAGATGCTTAACACTCTTTTAACGATTGCAGTTCTTCCGCCAACCAACTCATGCAGAGGACTCGTGCTACGTAAAAAAGTTGCCATCGGTAATTTATATTTAGAAATTCAAATCATTTTAGTACCGCGACAACAATTTGAAGAGTGAGGAAGAAAATGCAGTACCACAGTAGACCATGCCTTGATTGTCCGATCACCGCTTCCACTGTAGAGAAATTCATCATTAGAGATGGCGAGAGAGGCAACTCCTGAAAATCGCCAATCTTGATGCTCCAGCCATGTAGTCACGGATGCTGAGTTGCCTATGGAAGCAATATTCCAAGCGTGGATGCGGCCCCCATAGTCACCACTAAAGCAGAGTCCTGATGCTTCATGCGCAGCGATTGCAGTGATCCTCTGCTCATGACCTTCAAAAACCTGGACCGTTTTATAATCCTGTTCCCATTTAAGTACCGTAAATGTATCAGCGAATAAGGCAGTACGCTTGATGAATACATGAACCGACAACAATGATCGACATAAGTTAAATCATCGGCATCCAGTGAAAGGCGAAATTATTGTGAAGAGGCAACGTTTCTATCAACAACTTAACAGCTGCAGACAACCTAGAGAAGAGGGTCATGTTGAAGGTCGCATACAACGTCTAACTTACACTGAGGGACCAGACTCGCAGAGTCTTATCATAAGAAGCACTGATTACATAACTTCCTGCATGAACGAAGACAACATATTCCCATCAATGATAACTCGTTTCGTTACTCGCAAGGAGGGATTATCACATAAGAGCGCAGCGTAACGAAGCAACTTGGTGCGTAGCTCATGATGGTATCATGCTGTAATATATTCGACAGCGATATTCAAAGGATATAATCATATCAACAGAACATTCTCATTTTAAAACTTCACATGATGCATAAGTTTCTCCGAAGTGGAAAGTGATCACACCGCAAATACATAAGGACGATACTGCATCTAGATGGCCTTGAAGAGTTTTCACGTTGCATTCCTCGACATCAATCAATGCCCTTGGCAAGCTTGGAGCATCCGGTATGGTCTCTATTGTAGAAGTCTGAAGATCTTCTGAACCACTCGCTCTTTCCTCAGTAGCTGTTTCTGGCTCGATCCAGCAATTATAGGAAGGTGGATTGCCTGAAAAGCTTCCAGATCCACCAATCTCTACGCCCAGCTTGTCTTGCTTAGAATCTTCTGGTAAATGAGGAGGCATACATAAGGCTTGATCATCGAGCAAATGTTTCAGTTCCCACCATATATCAACTACTCGTGGCCTGATACTTGGGACATTTGCCATGCAGTTCAGTAGCTGCTCCTTCAAACGTACATTTTCCTCCAGAATTTCTTGCTTTGCACCCTTTCCGTGCTCATCACCATGGACCTCTGAGGCCGTTAAGTCTCCTAGAAGTGAGCTTCCTGATAGCAGTTGCAGTAAAAGATACCCTAAGGACCAGACATCGGCCTTTTCAGTAAGTATTGCAGCCTCCGCCTTATCGCCACTTCCAAGAGATGAAATACCTGCTTCTTTCTCCGCATTTACAGGTTTCTTTAAAATTTCCAGGATTTCTGGGCTAAGATGCTCACAGGTGGAATTCAAGGAATCTGAGCATAGACTGTTTTTTTTGTCGATCTCCTCTTCGATAAGGAAACACACACCTAAATAATTCATACAAAACTTCATGTTTGACAATGTAGAAGTTTCCCCAATGCATGGTCTCCAAAATGTACTATTCCACACATGAAAACGAAAGTGACCATATTTATCCAACACGAACGAATCTGGTCCAAGTATACCCACAACAAGCCCAGCAGCATGTATCTCCATCAGTATTTCACAAAGTTCTACCCCTAACCTAATCAATGTTCTCAGAGAGCTCCTGCCAATATTGTTCTCTTCAGGGTTATCATATGAAGTGTTCTCTCCCTCCGCTGAGCAATGATCAGAACTACTATTCTCAGTAGCAGGAAAGAGCAGATTCCTAGCCTGCCTAATTCCTTCGACATAAACTTTAGAAGCGAGGAATAATGAACCTTCTACGGACATCCACAACCCAGCTATCTCGGCGAAGTAGTTGCAACGCCATCCAAGAGCAAGTAAATGCATCAATTTAGTTCGAACCTCATGATGCAACTTATTCCAAGCCGAGCGAACAAGCTCCGTATATTTCAATCCTCTGCTCCCCTCTTTCTCATTTGGATCGATCCTCGACAGAAATTGCAATCTCACCTCCTGCGAATTCGATTGCAGCTTCTTGTCACACGAAAAAACTCCAACACAAAACCCATAAACCATGGACTTCCTCCTCTTAACAGCCGCTTGTGGAAGTATCCAAATTGCAGGCTCCCCGTAGAAACACTCGAAGAGAGGTTGTGGGAATTCAGAATCCTCATCTCCCTGCTGATGAACGCCGGTAGGACCCTCCTCCTTCACTACCCTCGGAATCGATTCCCCAGAATTTCTCGCAATTCGAGGTGGAGGGACAGCTTGAATCAACCGCATGAGCTCAATGTTCTTCGGAAGCGCGAGGCGTCCTCCTAACGGCACCTTGGTGTGTTGCTTGCACTCGGGACACCGAACCAATCCACCCCCACCCTGTGTTCTCTGGGCTTGTGCTTCCCCCGACCCAGCTCCCCAATGCAATTGCAACTCCGCTACGCAGCTCTGGCAGACAGAGTGCCCGCATGACAGAACCCTGGGTGTGTGCTCTCCTTCATCGTACACTTGCAAGCACACTGCGCACTCAACCTCCATCGCTTCACTCTACCGTTGGCAAACATCACACACACTCTCTCTCTCTCCGAGGCACCAGCAGACACAACAAGAGAGAGAGAGCTCGAGAATGCTTGCTTGCTTGTCAAGCTCGCAACAGAAGCACCCACAAGCATCACCATGGACAGCGTTTCTACGGCCCCCACAAACTGGGCGAGCTCGGCGTACTCTGTTTTTCGTCCTCCCCCATTTCTCTCTCTCTCTCTCTCTTTTTTAATACTATTATTATCATTAGTATTAAGGCACTGTTAAATTGACCAATGCATATACTAAATCAACCCACCCATCATCATTGGTTGAAGATCCAACTATTTTTTCATTGATTTTCAACCAATATGGATTTAGCAATAGAGATTTTTTTGATGATGGTTAGGATAGGTGGATAAATTTAGTAAATACCTAGGTCAATTTAACAATTTCTTATTATTAGTTACTACTTTTAATGTTTCTAACTTATTGCCAAAGATGATAAATTTGTGTTGAAATGTATTGAGATAGCCACATATTGGATAGTATTGAGCTAGGAGAAGGTGATGAGATAAATAAGATTCAAAAGATAAATATAGAAATTAACAAAAAAAGTTCAAAAGTTACATAATGGTTCAAATTAACAAAAGTTACATAAGAATTAACAAATTGTCAAGGACATGAATTTCAAAGAACTAAAAAATCAATATATTCTTATATTACTCAAAAAGATTGAAGAATCACTTAAAGATGGTATAATATTAAACTAGAATGGCTATTACCATAGATAAGAATACTAGAAAGTTTTGAAAGATGACTGAGGACTAAAAAGGCATTGTTAAAAGTGAAGAATGTTTTATTCTTGCCTCTATATATGTTATTTAATTAGGAACTACATGATGATGTTCTATAGGATCTCTAATATATGTCTAAATTGCAAGACACATGTTTTAACTTATAAGATAAGTTTCCTATATGTATGCCACATAGTTAGCTTGTTCTACAAGCTATTAAGACATGGAATACATAACTAACTTGTTGATCAAGTTTTTAATCTACCAATCAACTACAAATATGTGTAAAAGTCAAAGCTGAGTCTATTAAGCTTCTAAGAAGCTTATCTACAAGATATTATCCAATTAGTCTACTTTTATCTAATCAAATAAGTAATTATTGGAATAAATATGCATGTCCATGACATTACCTCTTTCCTTCCTTCGAAAGAACAAGTTCCACAAGGAACAATGATTACATATTGGTGAAGTTTAAAATGCAACAAATTGTATTTGCTACATACTCTAATCTTTGCTTCCTTCAAAGGTAGTTGATAGGTCTTTTTAGCTATGAATAATATCCCATTCTAAGGTAAGAAGATCACTCCGTTATTTAGGCCTTTGTAACTTCTTTCAAACAATATATTTGTAAGACTATCAAGAGTCATTTCTACCTCTAATAAAATCACCAAACATTAGAAGTTTCTTCTAAGATTGTAATATCAAATGCATTGTATCTTGCCATCTATTAGAAGAAGAATATGTCATTTTTGCAGATCTTTATCTTGATTACATCAACTTCAAGGTTGTGACAATTGCAATATATAAACTCGAAGTCAACAAATAATAGCTCTTAGGTTGAATTTACTAGTTGTTGGTTTTCTGTTTTTTTAGTACCAAAAATATACAAAAATATTATAATAATAATAAAGATAATAAAGATTTATCATTTCATATCTTGATTTTGATAGATGCCATTGTTGAAAAATATCAACATTTTTTGTAGCATATACAAGATTCTTTACTGGCTCTCATCTGTATTTATTAATATCATATCCATGCTAATTAACAAGATATTTCAACGTCACATTGAGTCTAAGACTTCTTCTACTTCAAACTCTTCATTGTTATCCACTTTTATAGGAAGAAGTGGCATTTGTCTTCTTTTCAAGATATTTATTGTTTTACATGGCTCAAAAAGAAACATATAAAAAACAAGCTAGATCTTCATAGACATTGATAGATATAATTGATAGGCAACATAATTCATTTGTTTACAAATAAAAAATAGTTTAAGCCTATGATAATCCAACTTGTTATAAAAATGGCTAGTTTAGATATTATAATAAAGTAATCATATCTTCTTGCTAATATGGAATTGAGGTTGCTCCTTGCAATAAGTATCTGCATTGGTTTTTTGTCATTCTAGAGCTTCTTTTAATAGTGCCTTCATTTTTGTATGGAACTTAAATAAATAATTTTTCAAATCCTTCATTGCATGATTATCAACTTTTCAAAAATCAAAAGTATTAAATTATAGATGATAACTAGAATTAGTAAAAAAGTATTTATTATATAAAAGAATGTATTATATTATTATAAACAAACTTTGCCAATGGTAAAAGAATTATCCAATCATCTTGTTGGTAGTTAATGGTACACCTTAAATATTACTCCAAAACTTGATTTATATGTTTTTTTTGTCCATCTATTTTAGGTCAAAAGGTGTCAAGGACAAGAACTCGATAAAAAAACAATTCAGACAGGTAAGCCTTCACTCAAAGAGAGGTAACAAAATATATATAAACAAGTATATATATTGAAAGAGAAACTGGAATGGCTATTGCCAAAAGACAAAAAAACTAGGGACCCTTGAAACTAGACTAGAAGCAAGAAAAGAGTTGACAAGAGTGAAGAAGCCTTTACTCTTGTCTCTAAATATACTATCTAACTAAGGGCTACGTGGTGACGTTCAATAGGACCTCCAATATGTATTGACTTTGGAGGACACATGCCTTGACTTACAAGACAAGTTTTTCTACGTGTGGGCCACATAGTTAGCTTGATCTTCAAGCTAACAACATGTGTAGCACATGGCCAACTTGTTGACCACGTTTCTAATCCAAAAAGTCAATTAAAGATACCTATGAAGTCAAAGCAGTGTCTATGAAGCTTCTAGGAAGCTTCCATATTAAATACTATAGAATTAACTTACTTTTATCTACTTTTACTTACTTCTACCTATTTGTGTATATAATTATTAGCTTACATGATTATGTCGGTGACATTACCCCCCCTTCTAGGGACGAGTTCCACGAGGAGCGGTCATCATATGTTGAAGAAATCTATGATACGACAAATTATATTCGCCACATATTCTGATCTTTGTTCTCTTCAAAGATGATTGATAGGGCCTCTCAACCATCGGTAGTGTCCCATACTAGGGCAGGAAGACCACCCAGTTATTTGATCATTTTTGAGGCCTTCATAACTTCCTTCAAATAGAATATTTGGAACACCATCGGGAGTTGTTCCTACCTCTAATACAATTATCAAACATCGGGAGTCGCTTCTCAAATCGTGATACCAAACGCGTTGTATCTCGCCATCTATTCGAGGAAGAACATGTCGTTCTTGAAGATCTTCATCTCGATTGCATCGTCTTGAAGGTTGTGACAATCCTAATGTCTCATCCGACAGGTCAGCAAATGAAGGCTTTTGAGTCGAATCTGCTGGTTTTTGGTTCTCCATCTCCTGAGCGTCACTACTACAAAGAAGCTACGAACAAGAATTGAAAGTAGAATGTTATCTTGCCTAGATGTTGTTTCTTTTATAAAAAAGATTTTCATCTTGATTTTGATGGATGTCGTCGATGAAAAGCCTCCATCGCCTTTGCTGCATTTGCAAGATTCTTTATTGGCTCCCATGTGCGTTCACTAATACCATATCCGTGCCAATGGACAACATATTCTAATTTATTTTGACGTCGCCTTGAATCTAAGACTTCTTCTACTTCAAACTCTTCATTATTGTCTACTTCTATAGGAGGAGGTGGAGCTTGTCGTCTTCTTGGTATGTTTACTGTCTTGTATGGTTCAAGAAGATACACGTGGAATACTGGATGGATTTTCATTGACTCGAGTAGATGTAAACGATATGCAACTGGATTGATTTGTGCAGAAATAGAAAATGGTTCCAGCCTTCGATAGTCCAACTTGTCACAAGGACGAGTGGTCTTGATATTGCGACGAAGTAGCCATACCTTATCACCCAAGATGAATGATGGTTGTTCCTTTCGATAGACATCCGCATTGGCCTTTTGTTGTTCTTGAGCCTCTTTTAACTGCGCCTTCATCGTTGCATGTAGCTTTGATAAATGAATTGCCAAATCTTTCACAGTAGGATTATCAACTTTTGAAAAATCAAAAGTATTAAGTCGTGGATGATAACCATAATTAGCAAAGAAAGGTGTTTATTTTGTATAAGAGTGTACCGTGTTATTGTAAGCAAACTCTGCCAATGGCAAAAGAGTTGTCCAATCATCTTGTTGGTAATTAATGGTACAGCTTAAATATTGCTCCAAAACTTGATTAACATGCTCCGTTTGTCCATCAGTTTGAGGATGGAATGTCGAAGATAGTTTTATATCTACTTTAAGAATTTTGAAAAGAGTCCGCTAAAATCTTGATACAAATTGAGTTCCCCTATCTGATATAATATCCTTGGGTAATCCATGATAGCAATAGATATTGTCAAGAAAGAGCTTAGCTGTTTCTTTACCTGTGATAGATTTTGTACATTGTACAAAATGTGCCATCTTGGTAAAACAATCTACTATCACGAATATAGAGTCATAAGAACCTGAGATTGGAAGATCCGTGATGAAGTCCATAGAAACAGAAGACCATGGTTGTTCATGAATGGGTAATGGCTGAAGAAGTCCAAAAGGTCGATGACGAGGAGTTTTCGATCTTGAGCAAACATCACATGATTGTACAAAATCTTTAACTGCCTTTTACATTTGAGGCCACCAAAAATCCCTAGATATCAGCTCCAAAGTCTTATTATATCCAAAATGTCCTGCTGCTGGGAAGTCGTGACGAGCTTGAAGAACACGTAAACGTGCTTCTCCTTTTGGAATATATAGACGTCCTTTGAAATAGAGTAGGTTGTTCTTGAATTCAAATTTAGATGGAACATGAGATTTAGAAGAATTATTCTTGATATCATGAACAAGAGGGTCTAAAGACATACTTAACTGGACTTGCTTAAAAAAAGTTAAATCAACAGTCAATGTTGATTTTATTGCTCGAAGATGAAATTGCTGTGGCTTCAAGAGAACCGTTCTTTATTGCTCAAAAGCTGCATCTCCTTCTTTTGGTGCAAGATAAGAACGTCTAGACAAGGCATCAGATAAACCTTGTTATTTTTCTGGCCGATAAGTGATGATGAACTCGAATCTTGATAAAGACATGCTCCAACGAGCTTAGCGATGATTTAATACGCATGCTGACATAAAATATTCGAGGTTCTTATGATCCGTATACACGGTGACTGGAGTAGAAGCGCTTTCTAGATAATGATGCCATTCTTGAAAAGAATCCACAATTACAAGAAGTTCTTTGTCGTAGATTTCATAATTTATTTTTGTTGTTGAGAATTTTTTTTAATGAAAGGCTATTGGATGAAGTTTGTCATCTGTTCCCATTTGTGATAAAACCACACCCAGAGCAAAGTCCGATGCATCTATTTCCATAAAGAATGCTTTGAAAAAATCAACACGATACAAGATTGGTGCAAAAACAAACGTTGTCTTTAAAGATTCAAAAACAACTTTCGCTTCTCGATTCCATTGGAGTTTGTCTTTACAAGTCAAATGTATAAGTGGAGCTGCAACTCGAGAGAAGTCTTTGATGAAGATCCGATAGTAGTTGGCAAATCCCAAAAAACATTGGACATCTCTTACTTTTTTTGGGATCTTCCAGTCTATAATAGTTTGAACTTTCTTAGGATCCATCATAAGTCCATCATTTGAAATGATATAACCTAAGAAATCAACTTGAGTAGTGTGGAATACACACTTTTCTATCTTGGCATAGAGTCCTGCATCTCTTAAGTTTTGTAACACATGATGAACATGAAGTTCATGTTCTTTTGGATTCTTAGAATAGATCAAAATGTCGTCTAGATAACATACCACAAAATCGTCTAAGAACTCTCGAAAATTATCATTCATTAGATGTTGAAAAGCTGCTGTTACATTTGTAAGTCCAAAAGGCATGATGTTGTATTCAAAATGTCCATACCTAGTTCGAAACGCAGTCTTCCATTCATCTCCTTCTTTGATGCCTACTAGATTGTATGCTCCCTGAAGATCTATTTTTTTATAGATCTTAGCTTGATTCAGCTCATCAAGAAGTCCGGATATTAAAGGTAGTGGATACCTGTTCTTGATGGTAATCTTGTTGAGTCCTCGATAATCAACACACATCCGCAATGATCCATCTTTTTTTTTCACAAATAGAATTGGAGCTCCTGCCGGAGATTTAGAGTGGCATATAAAATTCTTGGCTAGATTTTCTTCAATATACTTCTTGAGTTCAGCCAACTCATTTTGTGATAAACTATAGATTGGTCCGAATGGCGGTTGTGCTCTTTCTTGAAGGTCAATTGAGCAATCATAGGGACGATGTTCCGGAAGTGTATCTGCATTCTTTTTTTCAAATACATCTTGAAATTCTTGATATTGGCTTGGAATGCCACTTAAAGTCTTTTCACTAATAGAAACGGGTGTGGCATAAATAATTTATGGTGATTCTTTCATAGTAGCATGCAAGAAAGCTTTTGTACCTATAAATACGGATTTAATTGAACTGGACTTATGACTCTCTACTTGATTAACTACACTGTTAGTTATACTTTTAGAGAAAGTAAGAGTTCGGGAGATCCAATCTATTTGAGGGTTGTATTTTTCTAACCACGATAAACCTAAAATGACTAGATTAGAGGAAGATCTAATGATATTAAATACTACAAAACTATTATGACCATTGATTATTACTTCTATAGGAAGGGTTTTGTGAGTAATATCTCTAGAAGACAATGGACGACCATCTATGACTTCTACATGAACAGGTTTAGTTTTCTTTACTAAAGATATGCTATGTCTTTTAGTAAATTCTTCATCTAAAAAACATGCTGAGGCTCCTGAATCTAACAAGGCAGAGACTTTGTAATATTTAGGTCCTAAAATAACATTTAATGTAAAACAAGAAGAGGGCTCTGAGGAGAGAATAGGACCTTTACTAGATGTTGTGCAAGGTTCGAGCTGCACGGTCCCTATTGCAGCTGGACAAACTTGTTTTCCAACATATTATCTTCTTTCACAGCCATACTCTTGATTTTGTGATTGCGTGGTTTCTTTGGACATTGTTGAGCAGTGTGCTTTAATTCTCCACAATATAAACATAATCCTTCTTGACGATGACGAGTCTTTTCTTGGTCAATAAGAGGTTTGAAACGCACTACATCAATTTGCATATCTTCTACTTCCAAATGTATGTGTTGAAGAGGTGTTGGTGTTGCCATTGAATTATAGTAACGTTGAGGTCCACTTGTACGGTTCTCAGATCGAAATTCAAAAAGGTAATTGTCGCACTTCATAGCAAATTCAATTGCTTAATTCAATGTTTGAGGATCACGTAAGTTGAGCATTAATTTTTTTACCTCATATTGTAATCCGTAGAAAAATTGGCTAATAAGTGCAGTATCATCCCACTTGATATCAGTTGCAAGTTGTCAAAATTGTGAAGCATATAACATTACTAATCGATTGCCTTGTCGTAAAATATGGATCTCATTGGTTGCAACACGAAT
This sequence comes from Physcomitrium patens, assembly GCF_059467195.1. Classification (NCBI taxonomy): domain Eukaryota; kingdom Viridiplantae; phylum Streptophyta; class Bryopsida; order Funariales; family Funariaceae; genus Physcomitrium; species Physcomitrium patens. The sequence goes on along the minus strand of NC_143423.1, from coordinate 7,387,821 downwards.
TACATCATGTTCTCCATAGATGGATTGAAACTCTGTCAAAAAAGCCTCTAGATTATCCAATATTGGATCTCGTCATTCAAAAAAAGATGAAAACCACGATAGTGCTGAACCTGAAAGAAGCGTACTAATAAATCTAACTTGCGATCTTGGAGTTGGATAGCTTTGGGATTGAAGTTCAATCACAAGTTGCACTTGATTGATAAATCCTCAAAACTTGGATCTGGTGCCATCAAACTTCTCGGGTAGGGCAATTCTTGGTTCTCTAATATTTGAAGGGCGTTCCACCATAGGAGAAAGGACATGGTTTGGTGCACATGTTGGAACAGCTCCAATCATTTCTATATCTTCACTTCCTGCCAATCTTGCTGCTCCTTGTGGTGGTAAATTGAGTTGATGCATCACAAGCATTAACTCTCTCAATTGTTCTTCCATTTGTGTGATTGTACTCTTCATTTTAACAAGTACTGCCGTGATAATACTTAGAAGAGAGAAGATGTCTAATATCGCTCAAGACAAATAGAAGAGAGGAATTGAGAACAAAGAAAATACTAAGGACAATATCCATTTAGAAGAGAGTAATCCGTAACTTCTAATATGCTTATATCTTATGAAGAAAAAGGGGTAATCCACTTTTAATCAAGATTAGATAAAGCTCTGATATTGTAGGTGTACTCTTATCAATCTGTCAAGGACAAGAACTCGATGAAAAAACAATTCAGACAGATAAGCCTTCACTTAAAGAGAGGTAAAAAAATATATATAAACAAGTATGTATATTGAAAGAGAAACTGGAATGGCTATTGCCAAAAGACAAGAAAACTAGTGACCCTTGAAACTAGACTAGAAGCAAGAAAGGAGTTGACAAGAGTGAAGAAGCCTTCACTCTTGTCTCTATATATACTATCTAACTAAGGGCTACGTGGCGACGTTCTATAGGACCTCCAATATGTGTTGACTTTGTAAGACACATGCCTTGACTTACAAGATAAGTTTTTCTACGTGTGGGCGACATGGTTAGCTTGATCTTCAAGCTAACAACATGTGTGGCACATGGCCAACTTGTTGACCACGTTTCTAATCCAAAAAGTCAATTGAAGTCAAAGCAGCGTCTAGGAAGTTTCTAAGAAGTTTTCATATTAAATTTTATAGAATTAACTTATTTTTACCTACTTTTACTTACTTCTACCTATTTGTATATATAATTATTAGCTTACATGATTATGTCCGTGACAAAAGGTCAAAGAGAGCTTTATGTCTACCTTTGGAAACTTGAAAAGGATTCTCCAAAATCTTGATACAAATTGAGTCTCTCTATTTGATATAATATCCTTGGATAATCTATGATTGTAATAGATATTGTTAAAAAATAACTTAGTTTTTTTTTTTTTTTTTTTTTTTTTTTTTTTTTTTTTTTATCTCTAATAGACTTTGTACATAATACAAAATATGCCATCTTGGTAAAATGATCTACTATCACAAATATAGAATCATACAAACTTGAGATTAAAAGATCTAAAATAAAATCCATAAAAATAAAAAATCATCAATGTTTTAGGATAGGTAATGGGTGAAGAAGTCCATAAGATTGATGATAAGGAATTTTTGATCTTAAATAAATTTCATAAGATTGTACAAAGTCTTTAAATACCTTGTATACTTGAAGCTACCAAAAATCTCTTAACATTAGCTCTAAAGTCTTATTATATCCAAAATATTTAGTTGTTAGAAAGTCATGATGAGCTTGAAGAGCATGCAATTATGCTTTGCCTTTTGGAATGTATAATAGTGCCTTCAAATAAAATAAATTATTCTTTAACTCAAACTTAGAATTTTTTTGAGACTTAAAAGAATTATTTTTAATATCATGAATAAGAGAATCAGAGGACGTATGGTCATTTTAATTTTAATGGATGTTGTTGATGAAAAGCCTCAATCTTCTTTGTTACATTTACAAGAATCTTTGCTAGCTCCCATGTATATTCACTAATATCATATCTATGAAAATGAACAAGATATTCTAGTCTATTTTAGCTCTTTGTTGAATCTAAGACTTTTTCACTTCATATTCTTGATTATTATCCACTTTTATAAGAAGAAGTGGCATTTGTCTTTTTTCCAAGATATTCATTGTCTTATATGATTCAAAAAGAGATTCATAGAATACGAGATAATTCTTCGTAGATTTTAGTAGATATAATTGATAAGCAACATAATTGACTTATTAACAAATAGAAAAAGGTCTAAGCTTACAATAGCCCAACTTATTAAAATGACGAGTAGTCTTGATATTATGATAAAGTAGCCATATCTTCTCATCCATCTTAAATTATAATTTTTTCTTACAAAAAAGCATCTACATTATTTTCTTATCGTTCTTGAGCTTTCTTTAACTGTGATTTCATTATTGTATATAGCTCTGATAAATGATTTATCAAATCTTTTTCCACAAGATTATCAACTTTTAAAAAATCAAAAATATTAAGTTGTGGATGATAACTATAAATGACAAAAAAAGGTGTTTGTTTAGTAGAAGAATCTACTAATTTTTATATGAAAACTTTTCTAATGGAAAAAGAGTTGTCTAATCATCTTGATGGTAGTTGATAGTATATTTCAAATATTGCTCCAAAACTTGATTCATCGAGTTCATTTGCCCATCATTTTGAGGATGAAAAGTCAAAGAAAGCTTTGTATCCATCTTTAGAATCTTGAAAAGGATTTTCTAAAATTTTGATACAAATTGAGTTCCCTTATCTAATATAACATCTTTGAATAATCCTTGATATCAATAGATAATGTCAAAAAAAATCTTAGCCATTTCTTTACTTGTGATACATTTTGTATATGGTATAAAATAAGCCATCTTGATAAAATATTCTACTATTATAAATATAAAATCATACAAACTTGAAATTAGAAGATTTGTAATAAGATCCATAGATATGAAAGACTATGATTGTTTCTAAATAAGTAATAGCTTAAGAAGTCTTTAAGGTTGATGTTGAAGAGTTTTTGATTTTGAAAAAATATCATATGATTATACAAAGTCTTTAACTATCTTTCACATTTGAAGCAATTAAAAATCTCTTGATATTAGCTCTAAAGTCTTATTGTATCCAAAATATTTGATTGTTGAGAAGTCATGACGAGCTTAAAGAACATATAATTATGCTTTGCCTCTTAAAATATATAATTTTTTCTAAAAATAAAGTAGATTATTCTTAAACTTGAACTTAAAAAGTATCATAAGACTTAGAAGAATTATTCTTGATATCATGAAGAAAAAGATCAAAGGACATACTTGATTGAATTTTCTTGAGAAAGATTGAATCAACAACCAATATTGATTTTATTGCTCAAAGTTAAAAATTCTCTAGCTTCAAAAAAATTATTCTTTATTGATTAAAATTTATATATATTTTTTTTGGTTTAAGATGAAATTATCTAAAAAGAGCATTTGATAAGCCTTATTATTTTTTGGATCAATAAATAATCTTAAAATCGAATCTTGATAAAGACATTCTCTAATAGACTCTGCAATGATTTAAAATACATGTTGATATAAAATATTCAAGATTATTGTGATCCATATATATGGGGACTAGACTAGAAGGGCCTTCTAAATAATAACACCATTCTTAAAATGAATCCATGATTGCAAGAAGCTCTTTATCATAGATTTTATAGTTAATTTTGATTTCTAAATATTTCTTGGAATAAAAAACTATTATATGAAACTTATCATTTGCTTCTATTTATGACAAAACAACATCTATTGTTATGAATTTAGAATATTGACTGAAAATCTAAACAAGAAGCCCAAGAAGAATCAACAAGAACTAGATTAATCAGATGAGTACAAGAACAATACTAGAGAGGTGAGCTAGAGCTCCAAGAGGTGTGTTGTCGAGATTGAGGATCCCCTCAGTCTTGGCTCCTATATATACTACAAGCTAGAAAACTTTTTAAGTAGCTTCCACAAACTACGAAGCTTCTCAAGCAACTTCTATGAGTTAAGAAGCTTCTCAGGTAACTTCCATAAACTAGGAAGCTTCTCTAGAACCTTTTAGAATCTTCTACAACTTCTTAGTGTATATCCTTGACATCACCCCCCTTTTAGCTTCGTGGTCTCCGAGAATCATTTTTATTGTAAGTCAGTACCAACATAAGAAGTTGAAAATTTGTCACATAGTATCTATAATATACTCCAATTATTGTTCATGTGTCAAGTAGTTCATTGGTCCTTGTAACCAACGATAGTATCCTACGCCTTTGATTTCCCTCTAAGCATGAACTTCCGTGTCTTCATTGTAAAAATGCCCTGCAAACACTCATTCGAGAAGATCACCATAGGCAGGTTCTACCTCAAACACAATCACTAGTGACCTGTTACTAGGTATCCTCCATCATCTTTGTGGTACAGGTGGTTCTTCATCTTGGGATCATCTTCGTGAGATACTCGGTTGAAAGGACATGATTGGTATGGTATCTATGTGTTAGCTATCCATATCAGATCAAAAAAGTAAGCACTAAACATGGAAGAATGAGCTCAAGTTATAGATTTATAGTCTCTAACTATGTCTTTTAGAGATTCCTTCTCCTCCTTCTTTGTAAGGCTGAGAATTAAGAGGCTTCAAAGAGAAGGGACTTCACTGAAAAACTTTCATCGAAAGGACTTAGGTTTTTGAAGATAGTGTTAATGAAACTCCTCTACCTTTTGTGACATATTGATAAGATTTTTTGCTAGTTCCCATGTGCACTCATTGATATCATAGCTGCTCCAATGCACTAGGTACTCCAATTTTCCCTACTTACATCACGAATCTAGTACCTTTTCTATCTTGTATTTTTTGTGGTTTTCAATTTCAATACTATGTGGCAAACATTACACTCTTCTAAGAACAGACGACTCTTGATAAGACTCCAACAAAGAAACATAAAAGACTGGGTGTACCTTCATAGCAGTCGGTAACCCCAGACGGTATGCCACTGGATTGATTTGCTTCTGGATGACAAATGGTCTCAATCTCCAGTAGTCCAACTTATCACATGGCTGCTTGGTTTTGATATTCCATCAAATCAACCATACTTTATCTCCAATTTTGAAAGTAGGTGCTTGAGTCCGAAATTTGTATGCAGATGCCTTGTAAGCTTTTTGGGCTGTTTGTAATTGAAGCTTCAACGTAATTTGAAGCTCTGATAGTTGTTTCACAAATCTTTCAACTGTCGAGTTGTTATTGGTTGACAGACTCAACAAATCAAGCTTTGGATGATACCCTTAGTTGGAAAAGAATGGTATTTTTTGAGTCAACGCATGAAAGGTGTTGTTATATGCAAACTTAGCTAACAATAGATATGTAGTCCAATCATCTTGCTGATAGTTGATATTACATTATAAATACTGCTCCAAAGTTTGATTCACCCATTCTGTTTGGCCATCAGTTTAAGGATGGAAAGCCAAAAAAAACTTGATATCCACCTTCAATATCTCAAAGAGAGATCTCCAAAATTTTGATACAAATTAGGTTCCTTGATCCGACACAATATCATCTGGTAAACCATAATATGGATACACACTATCAAGGAAGAGCCTTGCTGTGTCTTTGCTTGACGATGTTTTCTTACAAGGGACAAAGTGTGCCATCTTTGTAAGCCAATCTACTACAACAAAGATGTTTTCAAATGAATTCGATGGCGACAGGTCCATAATGAAGTCAATGGAAACTGAAGACCATGGCCAATGTGGAATAAGCAATGGCTAAAAAATATCATAAGGATGATGCTGAGGATTCTTAGATCTTGAACAAATGTCACAGGAGAGGATAAAATCCTTGAAATCCTTCTACATTTGGAGCCACGAAAAATCTTAAGAAATAAGTTTGAAAGTCTTATTGAATCCAAAATGTCATGCAGTTGGGAAGTTGTGTTGAGATTGGAGACCTCGGAGTCATGTTGGTTATTTTGGAATATACAACTACTCCTCAAAGTACAAAAGATCTCCTTCCACCTTGAACTTGTCATTATTGACACGTTACATGATATCGAGGGCTACAAAATCTCTAATAGTCATAGTACGTATTTGATTGAGGAAGTCAGCATCAATTGGCACTATAGCAAAGCAAAGCTTGAATTATTTTGACTTGAAGAATGTTGTATACTATTGATCAAACGTTGCTTCTTCAGCCTTTGGCGCTAGATACGATCTCTTTGATAATACATCGGATAGTCCTTGTTGTTTTCTAGGCTGATAAGTAATAACAAAGTCAAACATGAATAGTAACATATTCCATCAAGCTTGACGACGATTCAGAACGCAAGCCGACATGAAGTACTCCAAATTCTTGTGATCTATATATACAGTCACTAGATGCGGAGCTCCTTCGAGAAAGTGATGCCACTCTTAGAGAGAATCCACTATTGCAAGAAGTTTTTTATCGTGGATCTCATAGTTGATCTCGGCAGCAAAAAACTTTCGAGAGTAGAACGCAACCAGATGAAGCTTTTCGTCTATGCCTATTTCTAAAAGTATAGCTCCCATAGCAAAATCTAAAGCATCGATCTCCAAATAGAAGGCCTTTCCAAAGTTCGAATGTACCAAGATTGGAGCCATAATAAATACCGTCTTAAGATCTTCAAATAATTTTTCTGCTAGAGGTTCCCATTTGAGCTTGTCTTTACATGTCAACTGAGTGAGCGGAGTTGCAACTTGAGAATAATTCTTGATGAAGATCTGATAGAAGTTAGCAAAGCCAAGAAAATATTATACATCTCTAATCGTCTTTGGAACTTCCCATGATACGATTGCTTCCACTTTCTTAGGGTCCATCTTCAAGCCTTCCATAGTTACAATGAATTCCAAAAATTCCATCTCAATTTGGTTAAACAAGCATTCTCCAACTTGGGGTAAAATCCTCGCTCGTGGAGTTTTTCAAGGACTAGACAAATGTGTTTCTCATGCTCTTCTACATTCTTGAAAAATATCAAAATATCATCTAAATAGATGACAACAAAATCGTGAAGATGCTTGTGAAAGATGTCATTCATCATGTGTTGAAAGACCACCGCAGTATTGGTAGGACCGAAAGGCATGATATTATATTCAAAATAGTCATACCTTGTACAAAAAGCTGTCTTCCATTCGTCTCCTTTTTTGATTTGTAGGAGGTTGTAAGCTCCCCTTAGATCAATCTTTGTAAAGTTCCTTGCACTTCCAAGTTATTCTAGAAGACTTGATATCAAGGGTAATGAATAACGATTCTTCTTTGTCACCTTGTTGAAACCTTGATAATCCATGCACATCGGCAAGGAGCCATCTTTCTTCTTTATAAATAAGATTGGTGCCGCAACTAGTGACTTTAAATGACAAATGAAGTTCTTGGCTAGATTCTCGTCAATGTATTTTTGTAACTCCGCTAACTTTATCTGCGACAAATTATAGATTGGGCCAAAAGGTGGTTGTGCTACTTGTAAGTCTATGGCACAATTGTATGGTCGATGCTCCGGTAGCATGTCGGCATTCTTCTTTTGAAACATGTCTTCAAAATCTTTATATTATTCTCGTATATTTGCTGTCAAAATCTTCTCTCTGCTAGTTGGAGTCGCATAAATGACAAACGGTGTGCCTTCCTTGGACGATATTACAAACGCTCTTGCTCCAATAAATAAGGGTTTTTTGATTCAAGATCTTTTAATAGGCTTACTCTTGGAATATTCTATAAGAAATGTCATCCTTCGTAACCTCCAATCTATGGATGGGTTATGTATTTCTAACTAAGAAAGACCAAGAATAATAGGGTTTGATGGGGTTCTAATAATATTAAAAATAATATAACTACTATGGTCTTTAAATGTCACCTCTATAGGTTCTGATTCATGGGTGATACTACCAGACAATAAAGGTCATCCATCTATTACTTCTACGTGAACAGATTTAGGTTTTCATACTAGAAGAAAAACCAAAGCTTAGTAAATTCTTCATCTAAAAAGTAAGCAGATGCTCCTGAATCTAATAATGCTAAGATTTTTAGTTTCTAAGTGCCAAAAGATAAAAGAATGGTAAAGCAATGGGCACGCTGAGCGGAAGGAGCTGAACCTGATTGTTATTGTGGTATTGAATTGTCTAGTCACACGATCCCTATTGTGGCTGGACATCTTTATTTTCTCGAAGAAACGTGCCTCTAGTCCTAACAATGCATCAAATTTACTTCTTGGGGCAGTTTTCAGCTCTGTGGCCTTCTACATCGCAATACAAGCATAGTCTTTCTTCCATATGCTACTTTTTTTCTTCTAGAGTTAGAGATTTGACACATACCATGTCAACTTGCATGTCTTCCATTTTTGAATGTGAATTCAAGCTACTTGCTGATATAGTTGGAGCATGGCGAGTCGTATGTTGTCTTGAGCATTGATCTTGGTGATATTGGAATATGTGATTATCGCACTTCACAGCTTGGCTAATGGCTTCATTGAGTGTTCGCGGATGAGAAAGAGATAATAACAAATCCTTCATGTCATCCCTCAAGCTCAAATAAAATTGATTCATCAATACTTCCTCATCCTAGTTGATGTCGCATGCTAATTATCTAAAATTTGATGTGTAGACTAAGGCAGAATGTGCCCCTTCTCATAGCAATCGGATCTTTGTTGTAGCCCATCGTACCTTATCATGTTCGCTAAATACTTCTGCAAACGCCTCCAAAAAAGTTTCAAAGTTGTTCAAAATTGACGATTCTTTCTCAAACAAAGGAGCAAACTATGATAGAACTTGCCTCGTGAGCAAAGTTCCAACCAGTCCAATACGTGACTCCTCTATCAAATAGCGTTTGGAATGTAAAGCTATTATAAATCTAATTTGATTGAAAAAACCTCAAAGCTTGGAATACGTACCATTTAACTTGTCTAGAAGGCTAATTCAAGACTCCTTTCGTTGTAAAATCAATGGTCCTTGATGAACTAGAGGCAAAGTTGCTTCTCTTGGTGTTGAAGCTTGAGGCTGGTAAATCCTCAATTGTGCCATCCCGGATACTCCATCATTATGAAGTCTTGAAATGACTCCTTCAATCTCTATAATTCTCTGTGATAATGTAGCGAGAGCATTCATAATGGCGTCCAACTTGGACTCCGAACTTTTAGTCATACTAATATCTTGACCTCCAGCCATTCTAAGAGAAGGAAAGAAATGATTCTACAAGAAGGCAGTATTGGTTTAGACGAGGGTACTCCGTAACCTCTAAAACGCCTTAAAACCTTTAAGAAGAGGAATAATCCACTCTCTCCAAGAAAGATAAGACTCTAATATTATAATAGAAGAAACATCAATTTAAAGGAGGATAATTTGTAACTTCTAAAATGCTAGTACCTACAAGCAGAGGGATAATCTACACTCTAATAAGAAGGAACTAGCTTTGGTATGAAAGATGAATGCAGTCTTGACAAACTATCACGAATTTAGAATATTGACTCGAAATCTAAATAAGAAGCCCAAGAAGAATTGACAAGAACTAGATTAATCAGATGAGTACAAGAACAATACTAGAGAGATGAGCTAGAGTTCTAAGAGGTGTATTGTCGAGACTGAGGATCCCCTCACTCTCGGCTCCTATATATACTACAAGCTAGGAAACTTCTCAAGTAGCTTCTACAAACTAGGGAGCTTTTCAAGCAGCTTCTATAAGTTAAGAAGCTTCTCAAGCAGCTTCCACAAGCTAAGAAGCTTCTCCAAAATCTTCTAGAAACTTCTTCAACTTTCTAATGTAAGTCCTTGATACCTATAGTAAAGTTTGATGCATCTATTTTTATAAAGAATGCTTTTGAAAAGTCAGCACAATACAAGATTGGTGAAAAAATAAATGCTCATTTTAAGACTTCAAAAGATACTTCAGCTTCTTTATTCCATTCAAATTTGTCTTAACATGTCAAGCGTGTAAGAAGGGTCATAATTTGAAAAAAATTCTTGATAAAAATTCAATAATAATTAATAAATTCTAAAAAATATTGTGCATCTTTAATTATTTTTGAGATCTTCTAAACTATGATAGTTTGGACCTTCTTAGGATCCATTATAAGACCATTGTTTGAAATGATAAATCCTGAGAAGTTAACTTGAATAATGTGAAATACAAACTTTTCCATCTTAGCGTATAATCCTATATTTTTTAGTTTTTGTAATACATGACAAACATGAAATTCATGCTCATTTGTGTTCTTAGAGTAGATTAAGATGTTTAAATAACAAACAATAAAATTGTTAAAAAACTTCTAAAAAATATTATTCCTTAGATGTTAAAAAATAATTATTGCGTTTATGAGTCCAAAAGATATAATATTATATTTGAAATATCCATACTTGGTTCAAAATATAGTTTTACATTTGTCTCTTTTTTTTAATGCGTACCAGATTATATGCTCTATAGATCTATTTATATATAGGTCTTTATTTGATTTAATTAATCAAAAAGTCCTAAAATCAAAGTTAGAAGATATTTATTCTTGATGGTAATCTTGTTGAGTCTTTGATAGTCCACACACATTTGCAAAGATTTATCTTTTTTCTTTACAAATAAGCTAAGAATTGCAACTAGAGATTTAAAATGGCATATGAAATTTTTAGGCAAATTTTTATCAATGTATTCTTTGAAAGTAGCCAACTTATTCTACGATAGGCTATTATAATAAGGTATAGATAAGATATTTGTATTATTGACACATTGGGATTGATAATTAGAACCATGATTGAAAAGTTATGAAAGTTTTTCGAATTGGGGCTAGGTTAGTAAACTATATAGGATCTACCATGGAACATTCTAAAAAGAAATTAGGATATTTATTTATGTCGAACCTACCATAGAATCTTCTAAATAGAGCTTAGGGTAGTTAATCAAGTAGAGCCTACCATAGAACCTTCTAGAAAGGATTTAGAAGAGTTATCTATGTGGGGTCCATTATCTACAAATATTTTAGAATGTTCAAGGTGATAGAATGAAGTATAAATAGGATTGGCTAAGGCTTTTAGAGGTATTTGGTCAAGTATGGCTTTGGACATTTTTTTCTTAGTAAAATTTTATTTTGTATCTTCATAATCAATTTTGTTTTGTTTTATTTCCATTTACTTAGTTTTGTCTTTTGTGTCCTATTCTGTTTAATTTTGTTTAGTTTTGTTCTCGTCTATTTTGTCCAACTTTGCAATGAGATTTTATATTGCTATAGATTGAAAGGATTTTAAACTTGTGATTACTCATTTTACTTATTCCAGAAGAAACCTCCCAGAATAAATCTATATAGGGAGATTTGAACACGAGGAATGACTAGTTGCTTAAGTGTTCACGTTAAGATCACACAATCAATTACCTCTTGAATGTATCGTCCCTATTTCCAATATCTGAATACATAAGGAAACTATAATCTCCTCCTTCACCTTATTGGTCTCTTCCTTACAGTAATTCAGTCATATCAATAACTACTATTTCCACCAATATATTCACCTTCATAATCTCTAATTGTAATATTGTGCCCTCACAGCTTTCAGCACACAATTATCCTCATTCCAATCATTGGAATTCTTCACACAAAAGTATCATTCATATTATGGTATTTTACACAAACACAGACTCATTCTCTCTACTGAACTACAATCAGATTTCAGCATTCAATCTTTCTTCTTTTCAAATAATACCAATCATATTTCCATTCCATAATTCATTTCACAATATTCAAAAACTCTCAATCCTCTTATTCAAAGAAAATAACAAACAAAAGAAAAGAGGTAGCACTGAGCTTATCTCGGCTCACACTATCACAGCGATGTCACCTTAATTAACTTCTACAACTCCTATATACTTTCTCCTGATTCTTCAGATTTTAATCGTAATTCTATAATTAATTACTTTTAATAACTAAATCACTCATCCATCTTTCTAAATTTTCTATTATATAGAATATTAATATATTTTACCAATATCTTTCAAAAATGAATTAATATCTATTCTACATAGCCCCACTTCTATCTGTGCAGCATCCTCACAAACACTCAATTGATACATATCTAAAAATTATCTAACAAATCTCCACAAAAATTGTAATCCCTTTGGCCTATCTAATTAATTAATTGTCACAATATCTGTTATTGGTTCCACCGATTCCGTTTCCAATTGCAAATCTTCGTCTTCCTCCAATCCTTCTATCAGCTCCTGCCTCAACTGAGCTGAAAGGTCTTCATTGTACTTGCCCAGTTCACGGACTTGAGCTTCTAATTACAGGATCTGGGCATCTCTCAATTCCAATTGGCGCTAAAAATGACTCCTCTCTTCTGAAACTTCGGAAACTAGCAACGTCGATACTTGTGCTTGACCAATATTGACTAAATCCTCTGTCAAACTTGTCACCATGGCGTTCAAGGCCTCAATTTCAGCCCTTAACTGCTCCGTTTCACTATCACGGCCATAATCATGTAAGCTAATAATTACATATAAAAATAGGTAGAAGTAAGTAAAAGTAGGTAAAAGTAAGTTAATTCTATAAAATTTAATATGGAAACTTCTTAGAAACTTCCTAGACGCTGCTTTGACTTCAATTGACTTTTTGGATTAGAAACGTGGTCAACAAGTTGGCCATGTGCCACACATGTTGTTAGCTTGAAGATCAAGCTAACCATGTCGCCCACACGTAGAAAAACTTGTCTTGTAAGTCAAGGCATGTGTCTTACAAAGTCAACACATATTGGAGGTCCTATAGAACGTCGCCACGTAGCCCTTAGTTAGATAGTATATATAGAGACAAGAGTGAAGGCTTCTTCACTCTTGTCAACTCCTTTCTTGCTTCTAGTCTAGTTTCAAGGGTCACTAGTTTTCTTGTCTTTTGGCAATAGCCATTCCAGTTTCTCTTTCAATATACATACTTGTTTATATATATTTTTTTACCTCTCTTTAAGTGAAGGCTTATCTGTCTGAATTGTTTTTTCATCGAGTTCTTGTCCTTGACAGATTGATAAGAGTACACCTACAATATCAGAGCTTTATCTAATCTTGATTAAAAGTGGATTACCCCTTTTTCTTCATAAGATATAAGCATATTAGAAGTTGCGGATTACTCTCTTCTAAATGGATATTGTCCTTAGTATTTTCTTTGTTCTCAATTCCTCTCTTCTATTTGTCTTGAGCGATATTAGACATCTTCTCTCTTCTAAGTATTATCACGGCAGAACTTGTTAAAATGAAGAGTACAATCACACAAATTCAAGAACAATTGAGGGAGTTAATGCTTGTGATGCATCAACTCAATTTACCACCACAAGGAGCAGCAAGATTGGCAGGAAGTGAAGATATAGAAATGATTGGAGCTGCTCCAACATGTGCACCAAACCATGTCCTTTCTCCTATGGTGGAACGCCCTTCAAATATTAGAGAACCAAGAATTGCCCTACACGAGAAGTTTGATGGCACCAGATCCAAGTTTCGAGGATTTATCAATCAAGTGCAACTTGTGATTGAACTTCAATCCCAAAGCTATCCAACTCCAGGATCACAAGTTAGATTCATTGGTACGCTTCTTTTAAGTTCAGCACTATCGTGGTTTTCATCTTTTCTTGAACGACGAGATCCAATATTGGATAATCTAGAGGCTTTTTTGGTGGAGTTTCGATCCATGTATGGAGAACATGATGCAATTCAGGTTGCAACCAATAAGAACCGTATTTTATGACAAGGCAATCGATTAGTAACGTTATATGCTTCACAATTTTGACAACTTGCAACTGATATCAAGTGGGATGATGCTGCACTTATTAGCCAATTTCTCTACGGAATACAATATGAGGTAAAAAAATTAATGCTCAACTTACGTGATCCTGAAACATTGAGTCAAGCAATTGACTTTGCTATGAAGTGCGACAATCACCTTTTTGAATTTTGATCTGAGAACCGTACAAGTGAACCTCAACGTTACTATAATTCAATGGCAACACCAACACCTCTTCAACACATACATTCGGAAGTAGAAGATATACAAATTGATGTAGTATGTTTCAAACCTCTTATTGAGCAAGAAAAGACTCGTCATCATCAAGAAGGATTATGTTTATATTGTGGAGAACCAAAGCACACTGCTCAACATTATCCAAAGAAATGACGCAATCACAAAATCAGGAGTATGGCTGTGAAAGAAGATAATATGTTGGAAAACAAGTTTGTCCAGCTATAATAGGGACCGTGCGGCTCGAACCTTGCACAACATCTAGTAAAGGTCCTATTCTCTCCTCAGAGCCCTCTTCTTGTTTTACATTAAATGTTGTTTTAGGACTTAAACATTACAAAGTCTCTGCCTTGTTAGATTCAGGAGCCTCAGCGTGTTTTTTAGATGAAGAATTTACTAAAAGACATAGCATATCTTTAGTAAAGAAAACTAAACCTGTTCATGTAGAAGTCATAGATGGTCGTCCATTATCTTCTAGAGATATTACTCATGAAACCCTTCCTATAGAAGTAATAATCAATGGTCATAATAGTTTTGTAGTATTTAATATCATTAGATCTTCCTCTAATCTAGTCATTTTAGGTTTATCGTGGTTAGAAAAATATAACCCTCAAATAGATTGGATTTCCCGAACTCTTATTTTTTCTAAAAATATAACTAACAGTGTAGTTAAGCAAGTAGAGAGTCATAAGTCCAATTCAATTAAATCCATATTTATAGGTGCAAAAGCTTTCTTGCATGCTACTATGAAAGAATCACCATAAATTATTTATGCCACACCCGTTTCTATTGGTGAAAAGACTTCAAGTGGCATTCCAAGCCAATATCAAGAATTTCAAGATGTATTTGAAAAAAAGAATGCGGATACACTTCCGGAACATCGTCCCTATGATTGCTCAATTGACCTTCAAGAAAGAGCACAACCGCCATTCGGACCAATCTATAGTTTATCACAAAATGAGTTGGCTGAACTCAAGAAGTATATTGAAGAAAATCTAGCCAAGAATTTTATATGCCACTCTAAATCTTCGGCAGGAGCTCCAATTCTATTTGTGAAAAAAAAAGATGGATCATTGCGGATGTGTGTTGATTATCGAGGACTCAACAAGATTACCATCAAGAACAGGTATCCACTACCTTTAATATCCGGACTTCTTGATGAGCTGAATCAAGCTAAGATCTATAAAAAAATAGATCTTCAGGGAGCATACAATCTAGTAGGCATCAAAGAAGGAGATGAATGGAAGACTGCGTTTCGAACTAGGTATGGACATTTTGAATACAACATCATGCCTTTTGGACTTACAAATGCACCAACAACTTTTCAACATCTAATGAATGATGTTTTTCGAGAGTTTTTGGACGATTTTGTGATATGTTATCTAGACGACATCTTGATCTATTCTAAGAATCCAAAAGAACATGAACTTCATGTTCGTCGTGTGTTACAAAAATTAAGAGATGCAGGGACTCTATGCCAAGATAGAAAAGTGTGTATTCCACACTACTCAAGTCGATTTCTTAGGTTATATCATTTCAAATGATGGACTTATGATGGATCCTAAGAAAGTTCAAACTATTATAGACTGGAAGATCCCAAAAAAAATAAGAGATGTCCAATGTTTTTTGGGATTTGCCAACTACTATCGGAACTTCATCAAAGACTTCTCTCGAGTTGCAGCTCTACTTATACATTTGACTTGTAAAGACAAACTCCAATGGAATCAAGAAGCGGAAGTTGCTTTTGAATCTTTGAAGACATCGTTTGTTTCTGCACCAATCTTGTATCGTGTTGATTTTTTCAAAGCATTCTTTATGGAAATAGATGCATCGAACTTTGCTCTAGGTGTGGTTTTATCACAAATGGGAACAGATGATAAACTTCATCCAATAGCCTTTCATTAAAGAAAATTCTCAGCAACAGAAATCAATTATGAGATCCACGACAAAGAACTTCTTGCAATTGTGGATTCTTTTCAAGAATGGCATCATTATCTAGAAGGCACTTCTACTCCAGTCACCGTGTATACGGATCATAAGAACCTCGAATATTTTATATCAGCATGAGTATTAAATCATCGCTAAGCTCGTTGGAGCATGTCTTTATCAAGATTCGAGTTCATCATCACTTATCGGCTAGAAAAATAACAAGGTTTATCTGATGCCTTGTCTAGACGTTCTTATCTTGCACCAAAAGAAGGAGATGCAGCTTTTGAGCAATAAAGAACGGTTCTCTTGAAGCCACAACAATTTCATCTTCGAGCAATAAAATCAACATTGACTGTTGATTTAACTTTTTTTAAGCAAGTCCAGTTAAGTATGTCTTTAGACCCTCTTGTTCATGATATCAAGAATAATTCTTCTAAATCTCATGTTCCATCTAAATTTGAATTCAAGAACAACCTACTCTATTTCAAAGGACGTCTATATATTCCAAAAGGAGAAGCACGTTTACGTGTTCTTCAAGCTCGTCACGACTTCCCAGCAGCAGGACATTTTGGATATAATAAAACTTTGGAGCTGATATCTAGGGATTTTTGGTGGCCTCAAATATGAAAGGCAGTTAAAGATTTTGTACAATCATGTGATGTTTGCTCAAGATCAAAAACTCCTCGTCATCGACCTTTTGGACTTCTTCAGCCATTACCCATTCATGAACAACCATGGTCTTCTGTTTCTATGGACTTCATCACGGATCTTCCAATCTCAAGTTCTTATGACTCTATATTTATGATAGTAGATTGTTTTACCAAGATGGCACATTTTGTACCATGTACAAAATCTATCACAGGTGAAGAAATAGCTAAGCTCTTTCTTGACAATATCTATTGCTATCATGGATTACTTAAGGATATTATATCAGATAGGGGAACTCAATTTGTATCAAGTTTTTGGCGGACTCTTTTCAAAATTCTTAAAGTAGATATAAAACTATCTTCGGCATTCCATCCTCAAACTGATGGACAAACGGAGCATGTTAATCAAGTTTTGGAGCAATATTTAAGATGTACCATTAATTACCAACAAGATGATTGGACAACTCTTTTGCCATTGGCAAAGTTTGCTTACAATAACACGGTACACTCTTCTACAAAATAAACACCTTTCTTTGCTAATTATGGTTATCATCCACGACTTGATATTTTTGATTTTTCAAAAGTTGATAATCCTACTGTGAAAGATTTGGCAATTCATTTATCAAAGCTACATGCAACGATGAAGGCGCAGTTAAAAGAGGCTCAAGAACAACAAAAGGCCAATGCGGATGTCTATCGAAAGGAACAACCATCATTCGTCTTGGGTGATAAGGTATGGCTACTTTGTCGCAATATCAAGATCACTTGTCTATGTGACAAGTTGGACTATCGAAGGCTGGAACCATTTTCTATTTCTGCACAAATCAATCCAGTTGCATATCGTTTACATCTACTCGAGTCAATGAAAATCTATCCAGTATTCCACGTATCTCTTCTTGAACCATACATGATAGTAAACATACCAAGAAGACGACAAGCTCCACCTCTTCCTATAGAAGTAGACAATAATGAAGAGTTTGAAGTAGAAGAAGTCTTAGATTCAAGGCGATGCCAAAATAAATTAGAATATGTTGTCCATTGGCACAGATATGGTATTAGTGAACGCACATGGAAGCCAATAAAGAATCTTGCAAATGCAGCAAAGGCGATGGAGGCTTTTCATCGACGACATCCATCAAAATCAAGATGAAAATCTTCTTTATAAAAGAAACAACATCTAGGCAAGATAACATTCTACTTTCAATTCTTGTTCGTAGCTTCTTTGTAGTAGTGACGCTCAGGAGATGGAGAACCAACAACTAGCAGATTCGATTCAAGAGCCTTCATTTGCGTACATGTTGGACGAGACATTACGATTGTCACAACCTTTAAGACGATGCAATCAAGATGAAGATCTTCAAGAACGACATGTTATTCCTCGAATAGATGGCGAGATACAATGCGTTTGGTATCATGATTTGAGAAGGGACTCCCGATGTTTGGTAATTATACTAGAGGTAGGAACAACTCCCGATGGTGTTCCAAATATTCTATTTGAAGGAAGTTATGAAGGCCTCAAAAATGATCAAATAACTGGGTGGTCTTCCTGCCCTAGTATGGGACACTACCGATGGTTGAGAGGCCCTACCAATCATCTTCGAAGAGAACAAAGATTAGAATATGTGGCGAATATAATTTGTCGTATCATAGATTTCTTCAACATATGATGACCGCTCTTCGTAGAACTCGTCCCTAGAAGGGGGGGTAATATCACGGCCATAATCATGTAAGCTAATAATTACATATAGAAATAGGTAGAAGTAAGTAAAATTAGTTAAAAGTAAGTTAGTTCTATAATATTTAATATGGAAGCTTCTTAGAAACTTCCTGGATGTTGTTTTGACTTCATAGGTATCTTTAATTGAATTTTTGGATTAGAAACGTGGTCAACAAGTTGGCCATGTGCCATACATGTTGTTAGCTTGAAGATCAAGCTAACTATGTGGCCCACACGTAGAAATAATTGCCTTGTAAGTCAAGGCATGTGTCCTATTAAGTCAACACATATTGGAGGTCCTATAGAACGTCGCCACGTAGCTCCTAATTAGAGAGTATATATAGAGACAAGAGTGAAGGCTTCTTCACTCTTGTCAACTCCTTTCTTGCTTCTAGTCTAGTTTCAAGGATCCCTAGTTTTTTTGTCTTTTGGCAATAGCCATTCCAGTTTCTCTTTCAATATATATACTTATTTATATATATTTTGTTACCTCTCTTTGAGTGAAGGCTCACTTGTCTGAATTGTTTTTTCATCGAGTTCTTGTCCTTGACATTCACATCTGTATTGGTTACTTAATACCAATTTCTCTTGTCCCAATAAGTGGGCCTTTTTTCGTTCTATTACCAAATGATCCTACGCTTTTTGCAGTTCCAAAATTGAATTATTGCGAGCCCGAAATAGTTCTTGCCTGTGGGTCTCCTCTATACGTTCTCTTTCTTTGTTCCAAGCTTCCTTTTGTTTCCCAATATTTACTCCATTAACAGCTTGGATTCTGCATTCGCTTGGATGATCTGTTCTTGCTCTTCAATTCTTTGGGTCTGCTCTGATATCACTTTTTTGCTTGCCTCTAATTCCTGTTTACCACTGCCCTCTACATCCAATGCTCATATTATGCAATGTATTTGCGAAATGTACTTCAATAGAGCATTTTTAAGATGTATGCCTTTCGATAGTCGGCCTTGTGGAAACGCTAACTGATTGATATCTTACAACATCGGGACTTCATTCTCCTCCTCCACCACTGAACGAATCGGATCCATTTTTGGTGCCACTAGACGACTAGATTCTCCAATTTTATGTATTACCTCCGTTGTATTGACTTTCAGTGCCAACGAATTCCGTTTTGCTGCAAAGGCACTGGCACTGGCTCAGAACTTTCCTCTACTAGCGATGTTTGCCGCAATGTGTACGCGATCATAGCATACACATAATTGAAACATAGCAACGCTGTAAACTTCCCTATTTTGTGCTTGGCTCCCATTTCCACATGAATACGGGTTGCTACATAAGTTGTTCAATTGAACACCATCCCTTCAAATGTCCCTACCGCTGCAAACATTAATCATCTTGACATATATGTATTGTGTCGATACAACCCTAGACGCCTCAGCACGAAGCGCAACCATTCCATGAGCTCTGGTGTAATTACCTCAGCCGCCTGCCAACCTTGGTTCTTCTCAAACGATGACATGCCACTTTTGAAATAACTTCCTAATTGGAGGTCATTGGACTCCTCAATACCCACCACAATCTCTCCGACTAGAAGAAACAGTACTTTTTTGAGGATCTTCTCATTAATATCGATAACGCGTCCTTATATTACGCTCGATCCATCATGTGGGTCATAATTCGCGATGTATTCTTCCACTAATGCCATATTAGTAGAAGACAAACTATCTAATCTTTGTAAAAATTGAAACATTTGCGTGTTTCAAAAATCTCGTATTCTCCTTGGCGTCCAGCAAATCTCCAACTTCATAGGCTCCATATTCGTAACCATTACTACAGATGGTGGTCCTAAATTGCATTTAGCTTTCACATTTCAGCCACTTTCCTCTCTATCTATAGCTCACTTTGTACTCTCAATTGCCATGACGTACACTCTTTCAAGCTCTAACCATCAATACTACGCTCCAATACTCTGAAACACCCAAAATTGTAACACCAAAAAGAAACAATAATAGAATGCGACACCTGAGAATGATCGTAAATGGGTGCCTCACTCCTATTCTTTTACCTAGTGGTGATAACGACGACATGTTACCCCTACTGTCCGTTTCTCACCTCTGTCCCATCTAACATATTAGTAATTACTAACTATCATTTCAGCCGCCTCTACACCCTAACGCACTTAATTAGGTCTATCTTAAGTACATTTGACGTGATCTCCTCCAAAAATTGAAAACCCGTCTCGGATTTTATGTATGATATAACCGTAATTGATTCTCCTTAATGTGGGTACTAAAACGATGACCCATGAAATCCTCCAATTGAATAGACCCATTGAAAAATCCTTCAATCACACGATATGGCCCATGCCAGCGAACTTGAAATTTGCCCGAAAAATGATTAAACCTGCTATCATACAACAATACCAAATCATTGGGCATGAAACTCTTCGAACGCAGTTTACTATCATAGTAACTCTTCTGCCATTTTTGAGTTGCTTCCATGTTGAAGAGAGATGTAGCCCGTATTTCATCCAATTTATCCAACTCTGCCAACCGATATTGGAGTGATTCCTTATCTCCAAGACATTCATCCAACACAATGCATAAACTCTGAACTTTCAATTCAATTGGTAATATTGCTTCTTGCTTGTATACCAATTGGAATGGTATGGAATTGATAGTCACTTTATATGCAGTACGATATGCCCACAATGCTCCAAATAATTTAGTATCCCAATTTGTTCCTACGCCTGAAATTATTTTGGTTAAAATCTTACATAGAATACCATTGGTCTTTTTTGTCTACCCATTGGCCCGAGGATGATATGGTGTTGTTTTCCTATGCTTGATTTTGTATGTGTTCGTCAAGGCTGCTATGGTAGCATTTATGAAATGGGTACCGCAATTGCTAACCAATTCCTTCAAACACCCAAATCGAGTAATAATATTCTCGTATAGAAAAGTGGCCACCGTACTGGCATTATCATTACGGGTAGCAATAGCCTCCGCCCATTTGGTTACATAGTTTGTGGCGACTATAATATACCACTTTTGTCCATGTCTCGATGCTGGTGCAATGGATCCAACAAAATCAATTCCCTATTTTTTAAATGGTGTCTGTGCCAAGATTGGTACTAACGACATTGCTGAAGTACCTATGGGTCGATGAATTCATTGACAGGGATCACAACGACAAACAAATTGGTGCACATCAGAAAACATTATGGGCCACCGATATCCGGCCATTAAAGCCTTGCGAGCAGTACTATCTCCCGCAAAATATCCACCACAACTATCCAAATGACATCCCTCTAGTATCGATTATACTTCACTGGGAAAGATGCAATGTCGTAGAATTCCATCCCGGCCTTGCTTATATAAGGCATCTCCCATCATCGTATACGGTACACTTTTTAAAATCAATCGTTTCTTGAGTTTCTCACTATATGTAGGTAGAAATGTCTGAAATGTCAGATATTGAATGAATTTACTATAGTCAGTTGTAATCACTTCAACGGCAAATAACTATGCGTCAGGAAGTGCATCACTATTAGGCTCATTACCCAAGATATTGGACAATCAAGATAAGTGATCCGCATTGGCATGTTTCTTTCCTGGTCGTATATTGATAGTAAAATTAAATTCTTGAAGTAATAACACCCATCGAACAATGCATCCACTCAATTGAGGCTTATTAATCATGTATTTGAGGGCATCATGATCCACATAAAAGACAAATGGATATCCAAGCAAATAGTGCCAAAATTTCTGAACCGAGTATATCATACTCAATGCTTCTCGTTCAGTAGTAGTGTAATTACGTTCGGCAGCCACCAATTGTCGACTAGCATAATAGATAGGATGATCTAGACCCTGGTCATCTTTCTGACTTAGCATCGATCCAATAGCCACATTGGATGCATCAACATACACATGAAAGGGCTCGGTCCAACGAGGGGCCACCAATATTGGAGCAGAGACCAATTTTGACTTCAATGCTTCAAAGGCCATGGTACACTCCATGGTCCAGATGGGACTAGTCCCATCTAACGAAGGTTTCTTTAATAAGTTCATTAAAGGTTGATAAATAACTGCAAACGACCGAATAAATTGTCGATAATAACTGACATGACCGACAAACCCTCGAACATCGGAGACCATCTCTAGTCTGGACAAGTTCATTATATGTGTCACTTTGTCCGGATCCATAGCGATACCACGGCTAGAGACGATATGTCTCAATAATTTTCCTAACGGAACACTGAATTGATACTTATCCAAGTTCAATGATATCCCAAACTTAGCGCACTGAGCCAAGCATTTGCCAAGACAATTAAGATGATCTTGTTTTGTACTGAATGCACAGAAGTCATCTAAAAAGATCTCCATAAATAGCCAAAGATAGTCTTGGAAGGCCTGAGTCATCACTCTCTGAAACGTGGTTGGGGTGTTACATAATCCAAAAGGCATCACACGATAAGCAAATGTGCCCCAATCCGTAGTAAAGGTTGTCTTGAGCTGGTCTTCCGTTACAATTTGAACGTGATTATAAGCAGAAAATCCATCTAGGAACGAATAACATTCATGACCTGCTACAGCGTCCAATATACTATCCGTGAAGGGCAATGGGAAGTAATCTTTCTTGGTGGCCGCATTAAGTTTCCAAAAATCCTGAGAAATTTGGATTTTTCTATTTTTTTTCGGCACCATCATGATTGAAAAAATCCACTCACTATTTGGTACTGGATAAATAAAACCAATCGCAAGAAGCTTGTCCAATTCCTCCTTCACCATGAGAGAATATTTAGGATTTAAGCGATGTTGCCTCTGTCGTATCGGTTTAGCGTTCTCCTCTAAAATGATACAATGCTCACAAACTTCAGCGGAAATACCTTTTAAATCATCATAAGTCCAAGCAAAAGTGGATTTATGATGCAAGAAAAATTTGGTCTAGCAAGTCAACTCTTGTTCCTTAATACCTTTGTAGACCTTAATTGTCCGAGGTTCTGCTAAAGTCGCCAAGTTGATAGTTTGACATAAAGGTGCAACGGTGATATTCTATTTCAACCCCCACGCTCATTTAAAGTCAGTCGGTAAGTTCGACATGTACGAAGTACTGAATCCTGTGTCCAGGGCACTAACATGGTGCACATCATACTTGATCATCCAATCAGTACTAATATAATCCGAATTTTCCGAGTCCGTCGGGTATATCAAGTACTCCCCCGGACCTCCACATTGGTACATCACTCTAAGATGTAGTGCTGCCTCCACGGGCACCTCCATAATTGGTGCTACTTTATCGTCATCGGAGCTAAGCTCATCGTCCGACGTTAATTCAGATGCTGATAATTGAGACTCCCCGTGATAGTATACTGGGTACATTTATAACACCATTTTGTCTCCGCCCTTGCCAATTGTCAAAGTACCCCGACCCCAATCATTCTTGGCCTTTGCTTGATAAAGCCAGGGTCGTCCCAATAAAATTGGATATAATAAAGTCAAACATTATAACCGAAAGATGATATAGTCGATTTTATATGTAATATCGATAATCATAGTTTGAACACTCCGTAAGATACCCATTGATTTAATCCGGCTATAATCTGCCATCTGTAATACCAATGTCGTGGGTACTAAGTATTCCAAATCTAAAGCATCCATTGTATCAGCGTTTATTAAATTGATGATGGAACCACCATCTACCTCAGCACCCGAGATCATAACACCGTCAATCAAAACATTGATGGTTGGTGCACCTAGATCAGGGTTCAAACTGACTTCACAAACTTCTTTATTACAGTGCCTATGCCATGTTAATGATGAATTCAATGTAGAACGGTACTCTAGTGCGATCACTAGAAGTTGCTTCATAGAAATAGAAGGCCAAATAGTGTCCAGATCCTTCAAAATATCATAGGATTCCATATTTAGGGTAATTTCCAATACCCTCTTTCTTTTCATTGGTTTGAGTTTAACTCCGTGAGGTAAGATATTCTTCCGCCCTGGACTCGGAATTTGAACAACAGCTAGGGCTTCCTTGGAATTCTTGCCCCCGAGAGGATCTTTCAATAGATAGGATGTTTCTCCAAATTACGTAGAGATCAAAACTGCTTGAAACGCAACCAAAGCCTTCATAATTGGGACCTCATTGGATTGTGCCACTGAGTCAGGTCTCATACTGAGTACGAAGCCCATAACAGGACCTGGATTGGATAGTCCCCTAATTGGATCAAATTGGTCTTTTGCATCGGGATTACCCAAATGTTGAATTGGTCCTTTTTCCTTTTGCTAACTCTGGATAAGAACGGCTTGGACACATTCCACTCGATTTACCAGAGAAACTTGAGGACCTCGATTTATCTCCTCAAATTTTCTTTGGATTTGGATCTACTGATCTCGATTATTAACATTGAATGGAGCATTACATTATTGATACGTATGCCCGGACTGCTTGTAATTCCCACAAACTGATGCATAATCATCACTGGCTCTGGAATTGGGACATTCATTAGCATAATGACTAATCTGTCTGCAATGGAAACAACAAAGTGGTCTTTTTGTATCCCCATCAGGCATATAGGGTGCCTCCACCGGTATATACATACTAGGCTTGTTCCATGTAGGGTTAGAAAATGGTCCTGGTTGTCCCGTTCATACTGAGAGAACTTGATTTGATGACGTCAGTGGAGCATATTACTGATACCTCTGCTGCTCCTTACCGTAGTTCTGGGGGTTCGATGCAGACCCCTGATTAAAATTGGAACTTTGAAAGTTATTGAATGCTCGATTTTGTTGATTAAATTGATTTCTATTCCATCCAAATGTATTTCCCGTTTGTACTTGATTGACGTCCCACTAGGTTGGTGGGATCATGGTCTGATTATTAAATTGTTGTTGTTGTCTTTGCCAATTCCAACAATTTGTTGTTAGGTGCTTTCCTCCGCAAAATGTACATTGACCCATTATTTGTGACGATGAGGGGCATTCTGTTACAAAATGACCATGGCCCTTACAATTACTGTACCATACATTGGTCCTAGTATTGGTAGGCTTTTGTCTCTTCTCCTTATCTTTGACCATATTGACGGCTATTTCTTCCATTTTCTTCATCAAATTCAATAACAAGGTTTCATTGGAATCTTTTAGAGCTGGCATTATTGGTATCTCTACCATAGTTAATACTTGTTGTTGATACAGAAAATATGGAGTATACGTTGTTGTCACGTTCAGTAGTATAGCTTGCAATGAGGTGACATTAACTGGCCCCTGAATATTGGTATTAGAATTGGCCACTATTTTTAACATCCGTGGATAACTACACACTGATTCGTTCTAAGTTGGATTTTGATATCTACCTTGAACTGAAATCATCGTGGCTCCCGCAGTTAAAAACTGATCATAATGGCATTCCTTCCAAACCTTGGCTCTATTAAGGGATGCAGCCACCGTAACAGGTTGAGCTTCCTTTACAAACATTTTTAGCTCTGGTGGATGTAAATCATTGATTAATATGGATAAGATAAATGCCTCCGATATTTGGTGATTCGGCCACTTACTGAGTATATGAGCCACTCGACCATAGTACGATTCCACCACCTCTCCTAGGATCATTTTGTTGTTCATTAACCTTTCTCGAAGGCGGTCCTCAAAACCAATTGGCCAAAAATGAGATAAAAATGTATTCTTCAATGCTTCCCAATTCGGAAATTGATCCACTGGTTGGCGGTTGTACCATTCAAATGCCAAATCTTTTAAGGTTGCTGGCAGCCATCGCAACCAAATATCTTCAGTTCTGCCATTATTAGCTACACATGCTGTAAGAAACTAAGACAAATGTTGATCGAGATCCGCACCCGAAAATCTCCAAAAAGTAGGTATTGGTGCGATACTAGTCATACGATCGCCTACTGCACCCATTTGTACTGCAATCGAAATGGTTGGTCCTCCTGACGCCATTGAATTTCTTGTTCCACTAAACTCTTTTTTAAAATAATCTCTGCTTTCCCTTATTCTAATTTCCGAGTTCTCAGTGCTCCTCGATTTATTGTTATTTTTTGCAATTAGTTTTATTAGTTGAATTGCAAGTGAAAATGTTAAATTTTGAAATACAATATAGTTATCTCTATTGGCGACCAATTTGTACCAATCTGAAGAGCCACTATTGTTCATTTCAGCGGTACCCCTTACTGAAAAAATACCCAATAGAGTACCAAATTCTTCTATACCTCCTTCTCTTTCAATTAACGACCTTAAGATTTCCACTGGAATGTTAACAAAAATTTTCGCAAGTGTTCTTGGCAGTTTTTCTAACGGTACATATGACTGCAAAATTAACAGTTTATCCGGTTCTTGATATGTTCGGATGCGCCGACAAGCTTGCAACCATGGTTTAATCCAATTCTGTCGATGCTTGCTTTTAAGATTACATTCTTGCTCCTCTCTAAGCAAGTTCTTTTCTTGTGCTCTTTCCTGTCTTTCTCTCAATTAATTTATTTTCCTCGATACAATGCTCTCGTTCTTATTAACTATAATCTTGCTTCAAACACTACTGAAATCGTCTTCCATTACCAATTTTTTGACACGTTTGATAATTAATTCCTAACATTCAAAGCTATTATCACTCCCAGGCAGCGGTGCCAAAATGTGATTGCTCGTTTTACTTATTTTGGAAGAAACCTCCCAAAATAAATCCATGTAGGGGGATTCGAACACGGAGAATGATTAGTTGCTTAAGCGTTCACGTTAGGATCACATAATCAATTACCTCCTGAATGTATCGTCTCTATTTCCAATATCTGAACACACAAAGAAACTATAATCTCCTCCTTCACCTTATCGATCTCTTCCTTACAGTAATTCAGTCATACCAATAACTGCTATTTCCACCAATATATTCACCCTCATAATCTCCAATTGTAAAACTGCGCCCTCACAACTTTCAGCACACAATTACCCTCGTTCCAATTATTGGAATTCTTCACACAGAACTGCCATTCACATTACATTGTTTCACACAAACACAGACTTATTCTCTCTGCTGAACTACAATCAGATTTCAACATTCAATCTTTCTTCTTTTCAAATAATACCAATCACATTTCCATTCCATAATTCACTTTACAATATTCAGAAACTCTCAATCCTCTTATTCAAAGAAAATAACAAACAAAAGAAAAGAGGTAGCACTAAGCTTACCCGCGCTCACACTATCACAGCGATGGCACCTTAATTAACTTCTACAACTCCTATATACTTTCCCCTGATTCTCCGGATTTTAACCATAATTCTGTAATCAACGACTTTTAATAACTAAATCACTCATCTGTCTTCTTGAATTTCCTATTATATGGACTATTAATATATTTTACCAATATCTTTCAAAAACGAATTAATATCTATTCTACAAAACTCTTGACATAGATTGATCTTATTTCATTGATATGAGAGCAAGTGTTAGACTATTTTTTGGTAGTATGTTGATAGTTATCATCTAGTTCGAGGATCAATGGCACTAGAAAAATAACAAATATTAGTATAAAAAAGATTATATTTTTATTGTTGGAAGCGAGGCCATTAGACTAGAGGTTGTCTAAAACATCAAAATTCAAGCACCAATAAAAGAAGGAAAATTCATAGTCTCAAGACTTATCAAGTTGATAATGAGACAAAGTAGGAAAATAAGGCTCTTTAGTAAAGGCACCAATGGCGAATACTAGAGATAGCTATTATCTTTCAAAGATAAATGGCATGGCCTCAAACAACTATAAAAAGAGTCAGTTGGTGCATCCTATAGAACTATTAAGAGGATAGCTATGTCAAGTACTTGTGGATTATGGCTCTATAGAAAATTGCATCTTGATTAAAATTGACAATCGACTTAAGATTAAAACTAAAGCAATCAAAAGATGGAGTATATGCCTTATAAATGACTGAGAGAACATATTGAGTGAGACATGTGAAGAAGAAATCTTGAGGTTGACTGACACATATATCATAAGAGAGAAGTTCAAGAAAACAAAGCTAAGATATGATGTTATCTTTGGTATGCTATAGCTAGAGGTGGTAAATAAGCAAGTTGATTACGTAGCAAGGATGATTTCTTTCAAAGAGGATAGATGCAACGCGACTCTTTGTACCTCCACATCAAATAAAGAAAAAAACAATCTGTAATTAAAGACTTACTCGTAGAGATGATCTTTATAAAGAGGCAAATATAACATAAGCAATTGGTATATATAGTGGTTCCAAATCTTGCATCAGTGGTAGCAAAGACAACCAAAGGAGTAGAATTGGCAAAACAATTCATATGAGAATATCAAGATGTCTTCTCAATTGACCTACCTAATGGCATGCCTCTTCATATAGGTGCCTCCTTTTAAATAGAACTATTGCTTAGAGCTTTACTAACAAGTCGGCCAATTTATCACCTAGCATTAAATCAACTTGAAGAACTATGAAAGATATTAGATGAACTCTTGAAAAAGAACCTCATTCAAGAGAGTATATCATTATGGAGAGTACCTATATTCTTTGCATCCAAGAAAGATGGTGGACTTTGGCTTTGCATTGACTATCAAGGCCTCAATGAGTACATAGTTGAGAATGCATATCTATTTCTATGTGTGGATGATCTTCTTCATCAACTTCAAGGATTAATTATAATTAGAAAATTGGATCTTTGGAGTGGCTATTGGTAGAATTTTATTGCAAAAGAAGATATAAAAAAGACTGTATTTTGGATGTACTATGGACATTTGGAATGGCTAGTTTTATCTTTTGGCTTCATCAATGCTCTCCCTCTTTTCATGAGTTACATGAATAGATTGTTTTGGGATCTTTTGAACAAGTATATAGTTGTCTTCATTGATGATATTTTTATATGTAGTATAATTTCCAAGGAGCATAAACAACATCTATGAGAAGTGCTACAACGACTATAAGATAGTCGCTTCTATTGTAAGCAATCAAAATGTGAACTTTGGAAGCTAGAAGTCACTTTTTTGGAGTATGTGGTGTCCTCTGAAGGCATGCACATAGAGCAAGATATGATAAAAGCAGTCAAGGATTAGCCAACCTTTAAAGATGCCTATAAAGTTTGTTCATTTTTAAGCCTTGCTGGATATTAATGCCATTTTATTTAGCAATTTCTATACATTGTTGCCTCATTGACAAACCCATTGGAGAAAAATACTCCATTTGAATGTAAGTTGAAGCAACAAAGTACCTTTCATAGGTAGAAGGAGGCACTCATTACTACTCTAATATTACAACCGTATAATCTCAACCTTCTTTATATGCCTGATATTGACACTTTCAACTTTGTTATTAGAGAGGCTATTCAATATGACTTTGGTAGAGACCTTCAACTTAATACATATGAATCATGCAAGCATAGAAGGATAAAGCACAATTATTCTATATATGATCAAGAGCAATTAGTAATTATACACACCATAAAGATGTGGAGACACTATTTGTTGGAGAAGCCAGTAGTTATTTGGATTGACCATCAATCCTTACTACATGATTTGTATTTAGAAAATATGAAATCACAACATCCTTATTGAGAAGAATAATTGTAGCTTTTTGATATTCAATTTGAGTACAAGAAAAAGCAAAATTATACTATACTAGATAGTTTATTACAAAGACTAGATTTGAAGGCCAAATTAGAAGATAAGGTGAAAGTTGCTACTATTAGTAGTGCCATTGAAGATAGGTGATATATAGTATGAAGATTATAATTTTAGTGATGGCTTGCTTTATTTCAAGAAGTGGATTTATGTACATGATAATGCTATATTCTAGACACCCATACTTCAAGAAAGACATGACATCTCAATATTTGGACATCTAAGGCAAGAAAAGATTCTAAAATAGATCTCAAAGATATGATTTTAGGCAAGTTTGAATTGTAATATTCAAACTTTTGTGTGTTCCTATAAAACATGTCAATGTAATAAAACACATAACACAATGTCTTCTGAATTATTATAGCCAATTCTATTATCTATGACACATTAACAATATGTGACTATAGATCTCATTACATTTTTATCACAAATACCTCATAATTATACCATGGTTGTCGTCTTTGTAGATTGATTCTTGAAGCAACTTCACTTAACCATGGTGCACTTGGATATTGATGCCTTAACACTTGTACGTATCTTCTTTGATGTTATCTTTTATCACCATGGATTACCTTGTGTCATTATTTCAAATTGAGATCTAAGCTTCATAGGAAGATTTTAACAAACCTTGTTCAAGCTACTAAGTACACAACTTGCTATATATATAGCCTTTCATTCCTAAACAGATGGACAAATATAGCAAGCAATTCAGACTTTGGAAGATATGTTGCGGGCATTTATCGTAGTTCATTATAATGACTAAGATGAATATTTGATGCCCTTGGATTTTATTTATAATAATAGTATTCAAGTAAGTATCGATCATTTATCATTTTTCTTTAACACTGATTAACATCTTATTATACTAGTAATTCTCAATTGTTCTATCAATACCAACAATTTGAAAATGGAAGAGTCTATACAATGACTTAGAATAGCCTTATAAGAAGCATGGTACTACCTCCTTATCACACAAAATTGACAAAAGCAGTATGCAGATAACCATCGATAATACAAGACCTTTCAAGAGAGTGATTAGGTATTATTTTCCAATACTAATTTGTAACTTAGAATATCAATCTAAATCTATAAACTAGTACCTCGATAGCTTGGACCTTTTCATATTTGTGCAGTGATTTTTGATGTTGCATACTATCTCAAGCTTTCACCACATATTTGGTTCCATCTAGTCTTCTATATTTTACAACTGAAAAAATTTCATACCGAGCCAAAGTACTTTTTGAATCGACATCAGCCACCACCACCACCACCATTTGTATATAAGGCCTCACTCTTGTCTCTATATATACTACTTAACTAAGAATTATGTGGTGACATGCTATAAGACCTCTAATATGCATCCAACTTCGAAGACACATGTCTAATATGCAAGACAAGTTTTCTAGGTGTACGCCATATGTCCAACTTTTACTACAAGTAGTCAACATGTCGACACATAGCCTCTTTATTGGCCAAGTTTTCAACCTATCAATCACCTATAGACATATATAAAGGCAAAGCAGTATCTATAAAGCTTCTAGGAAGCTTTTTACAAGATATTATCATATTTATCTACTTTGATTTACTTCTATCTATTCTTATTATTTAGATAATTATCAAGGTAAATATATATATCTGTGATATTATTCCTCCTTCTAGGGATGAGTTCCATGAAGAGCAGTAATTACATGTTGATAAAGTCCAAGATGCATCAAACTGTATTTGCCACATACTCTAATCTTTGTTCCCTTCAAAGATAGTTGATAGGTCCCTTCAACCATTAATAATATTCTATACCAGGATAAGAAGACTTCCATGATATTTGATTATTATTGAGGCCTTCATAACTTCCTTCAAACAAAATATTAATAATACCATCAAGAGTGGTTCTTAATTCCAAAAGTATCACTAAACATCGGGAGTCCCTTCCAAGGTCATGGTACCAAATGCATTATATCTTACCATCTATTCAAGGAAAAATATGTCATTCTTGAAGATCTTCATCTTGATTTTATCATCTTAAAGGTTATAATATTCGCAATGACTTGTTTGATAGCTCGGCAAATGATAGCTCTTGAGTTGAATCTGCTGGTTGTTGGTTCTCCATCTCATAAGCACCAAAAAAAATAAAGAAATAATGATACAAGATAGAATGAAATCTCCATTGGACTTGCTTTGCTTTATAGCAAAGAATTTCTTGACTCTTCATCTTAGTTTTGATGGATGTCATTGATGAAAAGCTTTAATTTTAGCTGATGCATTTGTTAGATTCTTGGATGGCTCATATGTACATTCATGAATGTCATATCCAAGCCAATGTATTAGATAATTTAACCTATTTTGGCATTGCCTTGAATCTAAGACTTCTTATACTTCAAATTCTTCATTATTATTTACTTCTATATGAGGTGGTAGCATTTGTCTTTTTTTATATATATCCATTGTCTTGTATGGCTCAAGTAAAGATACATTGAATACATGATGGATTTTCATAGACTTTGGTAGGTGTAATCCATAAGCAAGTAGATTTATCTATTCACAAATGGAAAATAGTCTAAGTATATGATAATCCACCTTGTCACAAGGATGAATAGTTTTGATATTATGATGAAGTAACCACATTTTATCTCTCACATAGAATTGAGGTTGTTTCTTGTGATAGACATCTGCCTTGGCTTTTTGTTGTTCTTAAGTTTTTTTGAATTGTCCTTTCATTGTTACATGTAGCTTTGACAATCAATTTGCCACATCTTTTGTTATAAGATTATCAACTTTTGAAAAGTCAAAAGTGTCAAATCATAGATGATAATCGTAATTGGAAAAGAAAGATGTTTCTTGAGGAGAAGAATGTATCAAATTATTATAAGCAAACTTTATCAATGACAAAATAATTGTCCAATTGTCTTGTTGATACACCTCAAATATTGCTTTAAAACTTGATTTACTCGTTCTATTTATCGATCAGTTTGAGGATGAAAAGCCAAAGATAGTTTTATATCCACCTTCAATATCTTCAAAAGAGTTATCTAAAATCTTGATAAAAATTATTTTCCTCTATCTAATATAATATACCTTGGTAATCCATGACAGCCATAGATGTTGTCAATGAAGAATTTAGCTATTCTTTCATATATGATAGATTTTGTACATGATACAAAATGCACCATCTTAGTGAAACAATCTACAATCACAAATATGGAATCATATGAACTTGAAATTGAAAGATCCATGATAAAATCCATAGAGACAGAAAACCATGATTGTTTTGATATAAGTAATGGTTAGAGGAGTCCATAAGTTCTATAATGAGGATTTTTTGATCTTGAACAAATTTCACATGTTTAAATAAATTTTCTAACAATCTTCTATATTTGAGGCTACTAAAAATATTTGGATATAAGCTCCAGAGTCTTATTATATCCAAAATGCCTTAGTACAGGGAAATTATGACGAGCTTTAAGAGCACATAATTATGTTTCTTTTTTTAGAACATATAAGCATCTTTTGAAATAGAATAGGTTCTCTTTAAATTCAAACTTAGAAGTATTTTGAGACTTAGAATAATTATTTTTAATATCATGAATAAGAAGGTCTGAGGACAATCTTGCTTGGATCTACTTGAAAAAAGTCAAATCAACAATCAATGTTGATTTCATTGCTCGGAGATGAAATTGTTCTAGCTTTAATAAATTTTCTTTTGTTGATCAAAAGCTGCTTCTCCTTCTTTTGGTATAAGATAAGAACATCTAAAAAAGACATCAGACAAACTTTGTTGTTTTCTTAGCCAATAAGTGATATTGAACTCGAATCTTATCAAAGACATGTTCCAACAAGCTTGGCGATAATTTAAAACAGGTATTGACATGAAATATTTGAGGTTCTTATAATCTATATACACAATGATTGGACTTGAAGCACCTTCTAAATAATGATGCCTTTCTTAAAAAGAATTTATGATTGAAAGAAGTTCCTTATCATGGATCTCATAATTAATCTCGGTTGTTGAAATTTTTCTTCAATGAAAAGCTATTGGATGAAGTTTGTCATATACTCCTATTTTTGACAAGACTACACTCAAGGCAAAGTCAAATGCATCTATTTCCATAAAAAGTGTTTTAAAAAAGTCAACGCAATGCAAGATTGGTGTAGATATAAAAACTTTCTTCAAAGCTTCAAATGATGCTTCTACTTCTTTACTCTACTCAAGCTTGTCTTTATAAGTTAAGCATGTAAGTGGCACTACAACTTAAGAAAAGTTTTTGATGAAGATCTGATAGTAATTGGCAAATTTCAAAAAGCATTGTACATCTCTTATTGTTTTTTGAATCTTCTAATCCATGATTGTGTGAATTTTTTTAGGATCCATTATTAGATCATTGTTTGAAATGATGTATCTTACGAAGTCAACTTAAGTAGTGTAGAATATACACTTTTTCATCTTGGCATATAATCTTACATCTCTAAGTTTTTGTAACATACAATGAATATGGACTTCATATTGTAATATTAATTGATAATTTTAAAAAATAAATATAAGTAAATAAACAATTACACAAAATACTAAGTTTTTTACAAAAATTAATAGTCAATAACTTGATTTATTAAAATATTTATTATTTTCTAAAACTTTTCAAATAATAAAGACTTTTTTTAAAATCTAAAAAAATTGTTTGTATTCAAAAACGAATTGGAACTTTAATCATTTTTGAAGAAACACATCTCTTATAAAGAATTTTAAATTCTATAAATATGGAAAGAATTGCAAAGAACTTTGGATGAAGTAATTTTAATACTTATCTAACAATTAGACTACTTTGAAAATGATAAATCAATTTTTTTAACAAATTGAATCAGAACAAAATGACAACTTATTAATTTATAAATACGACTAAAAAAACCTTGCTGTCATAAGAATAGAAACAAAGAAAAGAAAATGATGAATACATATTTTATAATCTTAATATAAAAAAATAAAATACACCTATTATAAGAAACTACAAATTTGAAAACATAACAAATAGAATCTAATACAAAAGAACATGACAGACTTCAAGTACATAATAATGTGAGCATATTTGTTTTGTTTATCTTTTAATACTTCCATAGTTACAGTGCACATTCATTTGTGCTCAAAGAAAATTGAAAATGCACTGTCTGCTCTAATCATTTCAAACATTACTTAAGAGTTATTCTTTTTCACAACATTATGAAACTGGTTGCAAGTTAGTATACCTGTCGTCATTTGTGGAATGAAAAGATGGAAACATACAGTGGAATCATACTGTTCTCTTTTGATGCATTTCTCCGTTTGTTGATCGTAATGTTTCCCCTTCATGTTGGAGATTCAATTCTATACAAAGGGCAATCAATCCGTGCCCCTCGGCTTTTTATACAAGAGTTTCATCAAGTTGACCAGACTCTAAATAGTTTTTCTAAGGTTCCGGTTCATTCTAAGACCTCAGTGTCAACAACTAAAGGCGGTGAAATCGAACTGATCATCTGGAAGTAGATACAGTAAAGTCAATATGGCCAGAGGATCACGCACCTTAACATTCTACACTGAATAGTTTGCCCTACCCATTTTGTTACTTTCGTGTGCGCACTATCATAAAACTAAAAACAATGTAAAAAAAATAGTTCCTTAGTGTTCTTCATGTGATGAGTCTGGACGAAGGGATGAATCGGCCATCGAGGTAATCACTGGAATGTGGTAGAGCAACCCCGCTTTGGTTCACTCCACTGTGTAAGACTAACTCGTCCTCCACTCCCAGCATAGCGAGGGCCAGATGGGTCTGAATATCAGTGGTGCATTCATCGAAAGTGGAAGATTCTACAATGTTGAAATCACCTTCCTCGAGCTCTTCCTCAAGTTCCATGAGCAAGCTGTCCTCCCTCTCATCAGGCCTTAAGTGCATGTTTTGAAGCCTACCATAGCTACTGCAGAGTATTTGCAACACCTGCGAGCAATACATTATGCAGTATCAGACTGAGGAGACGACTC
This sequence comes from Physcomitrium patens, assembly GCF_059467195.1. Classification (NCBI taxonomy): domain Eukaryota; kingdom Viridiplantae; phylum Streptophyta; class Bryopsida; order Funariales; family Funariaceae; genus Physcomitrium; species Physcomitrium patens. The sequence goes on along the minus strand of NC_143423.1, from coordinate 7,351,975 downwards.
GAAGATTGTGATGTCCATTCACTAGCTAACATTCTGAACAGCATCCTTCATTTCAGTAGTTTATCTGCACCCAATGAAGCAGATGTACGATTATCAATGGGTTTTAGCAGTGGCTTGGTATAGATAGTGAATGAGAGACATACCTGACTCATTTGTGGTCTGCGCTGAGGAGATAGCTGTACACAAAGAGACGCAGCAAGTATCATTCTGTTCATCTGCTCCACGTCATAAACACCCTCCAGCCTCGGATCTACAATTTTGTCATGGTTGTTCTCGTGCAACAAAGGCCTTACCTAAACAAAGAAGTATGGTTACTTTGAGAGTTTTTCAACATGTACGATTCAATCATAAATTCTGACTGAAGAACATATGGAAAAATGGCTCCTCACCCAGTTGACAAGATTTTCTTGGCCTTTAGGGCTGGTATTATCGATTGGCATTCGGCCAGTGATAAGCTCCAGCAGTACAACGCCCAAGGCATAGACATCAGTCTTGTTGTTCACTCTTCCATACATGAAGTACTCAGGTGCAAGATATCTGCAACCAAAAACTCGTTAAGAATCCAGAAAATTGCGCACATCGATGGAGACTGAACTACAAAAGGTTCAAGTGAAATGAAGGTTTGTTGAAAGTACCCAAATGTCCCAAGAACGTCGTCGCACAGAATATGTGAAGCCTTTTTGGGAGCCCACTTGGCGAGCCCGAAATCCGACAACTGTGCAAGATAAAATGTCTTTCAGTGAATGGTGAGGAGAGGGAACAAAAACTTCAGATTCAAGAATATAACAAATTTCCAATGCCAAACTATCCCTGAAGTTGCCCGTTAAAGATACTGTTCTGTAGGACCACGTTTTTAGTGAAGTTGTCGTCTGACAACAGAGCAAGACCACATGCAACCAAACTTGAAACAATTAAGCAGGAAGTTTAGCCTAAGAGAAAACCTGAGGTTCAAAGTCGGCAGTGAGAAGAATGTTAGCAGTCTTCACGTCTCTGTGAATTACAGGACGGGAGGTGCCATTATGAAGGCAATCCAATGCTTTGGCTATGCCTACTGCTACTTTGAACCGCACAAGCCACGGTAAAGTGGGCGCATTCGTTCTAGCTACAGAGCCACAAAGTTTGGTCAATATTGCGAATAGCATCTGTAAGTCCGTCAGCAAGATTGTGGCAGGGAGGTGAAATTCTAAGTGGAATTGACTGCCGACCATCAATTTACGTAAAGAGAGTGTCATGGACTCACCATCTTTGACTGACGACCTTTCACTGGGTTTCAATTACATGCCAGAATTCGCTTAAGTGATGATTACAAAACCACGAAAGAATCGACGAGTAGACCGCTTACCGTGAAGACGACTTTCAACACTTCCTTCTGAAAGATATTCGTATACAAGAATCAAATGTGATGAATCAACGCAATAACCAAGCAGTCGCACAATGTGGGGATGTGCAGAGAGAGACGTATTGATGTCGACATCGTTCAGAAGCTCTTCTTCTGATTTTGGACCACGGTTCAAGCGTTTCACCGCCGCCACTTTTCCATCAGGCATCTTCCATTTGTATACCTCACTTCCGCCCCCACGACCCACCATATTACCTGCAGAGGGTAAACCCTTTCAATTACAGATAGGTACTTTGATAACTAGATTGCATTCTCCACTAGTCCTCATCCATGTAGGTTAAAAGTAAAAGGAGTGTCTGAAGAAAACTTACTTGCAGAAAAATTGCATGTCCCAGCTTCAATCTCCTCACGTGAAAATGATGAACACTTCCTATCTAAGCACAAGACTTTCATCCTCTGAGCTAGAGACGTATTTCTCCCAATTATATCGGGCACACTAAATTCCTTAGCGTTGAGAGAGATTGGTACACAAACAAAAGCATCTCTCGCAATCTCTTGCAATATTTTCGCGTAGATCTCTTCAGTCATTACCAACGTTGGTGACTTTGAGAGCTCCTTATTTCGATTTGGTAAGTGTAAAGTCCAATCCACGCTTGACGCACGACGATCTATTCGATTAAAAACACTTCTTGTCTTGTCTGAGAGTATCCGATGGAGAGGACTTCGAGGTGGCTTCACCTTGCCTGATACACATTTTTGTAGTAAGATTGGAGTAGACTTTTCTGAGGGAAGACTTTGCCGTGGACTTGGAGGAGACTCCTCCTCTGGAGGAATACATTTTGATGAATCCAGACCTGATGGTAGTTTGCCTGGACAAGGGCGGACTGGCGGTGCCATCAAAGAATTTTCTTCACCGAAACCTATTGAGTTGTACATGAGGGGCCATCCTGGTGTAACAACTTCTGAATCTACTGCTGCCTCTAAGATTCTTGGAGTCTCCAAATCACTGAAAGAAAAGCTGAAATCAGAAGTGTGACCAGACTCGGGATTAGATGGTGTACTTGGATGTGTATCATTCTGGTCTTGAAAGGTGAATTCAGAAGAGCATTCTGTTTTGGCTGGAAAATCCATAAGCTTTCTCGGATTACGTCCAAATTCCTGAGACAAAGACGTATCAGAGAGATAGCATGTCTCGAGTTCAGCGCTGTGGTATATTTGTTCATAATCTTGTTCATCACGACGTATCGCCTTGCAGACGAAGCTTAATGCAACATCACTAGGTCTCGGCCGGTCATCAAGATCACCACCACATTCATCAAGGGACGTCTTCTTGGTCCTTCCGAAACTCCTGAAGCTCCTCCGCAACTTCTTTATCATCTTTGTACCTGCAGCACGCAAAGGCCAATATATACGCAACTGCTGAATTTCCACTCGAGCGACCAAAAGAATTGATTGTGTCGAGAAGAAAACGTCACGACTCTTGTATTGGTATATATCTTCTACTCTGAATTGATGAGATGTGAGAAGAGTATTTACTTGTCGGGTCTGCACGGAGACCTCCCTTTTTTCGTGGAGAATAATTCTGACAGTGCTCTAGGACGATAACTGTGCATGTGAAGGGTAGCAGTCTTGAACAGTATCTGACAAGCGAATTGTTTTCCATGCAGAATTGAATGCAAATCCAAGAACAAATCATCACGCAAGTATCCAGTAAACTGGGTTCGGAGCAATTAAACAGGTACATAATAGAACCACCGAGCGATGAAGAGAATTTGAACTGCACGTTACAGGAGCCATTGCCTGCTTTCTGTGACAATCGTGAGCATGTATGAAGCATAGGGACTAGAAGGGATACCAAACAGCCAAGTGATTTATTAAGCTCAAAATGAGGGTGTGAGTCTCTTGGCTCCTTTGCAAGAATCTTTTTCACTTGAGCTCTCCAAAGGGTCCAAACCTCCAAATGTATCTATGGTTCGGAGATAATCATACGCTAAGGAAAATGATGCAGATTCTGCTGTGAAAGAAAGATCAACAGTGCGGGTCCACGATGATGAAACAGGTTCAGAAACAGCTTTTTGTATTGCAACCGAATGAAATAGTAATCAGACAAAGACAAGCTGAACAACTTCGAGTACGAAAAATAAATGAAGTGCGATTAAAATCGGTGTAAGACGCGCCACAGAAGGTAGTAGAGGCCAACCTGTAGAAAATTGCAGAGCTCCTCATAGATCTTAACAACTCCTTCAAGGTTTGCAGCAAGTAGCCGAAATTGTTTCTCGTGCATCGTGAGTGAAGTCACTGTGAGCACACACTATGCCCTATGAGATATCCGATTCGCACGCGCTCGCTTGGTTTTAGTTTGGAGGTCCACCTAGATGACACATTGTAGACTTCAGCTAGTAACAACTGACATTACATTCGAATATCAAGGAACTCTACATGTTCGATATGCTTATTGAGAAATAAGTTGGACGAAAACATGAAGGTCCAGAAGGAAGGCACCCGTACTAGCAAATTACTTAAGTACGATGGCATAAATTCCCTTTCTCAGATGAATATCAAGAGCACCGATAACTGAAGAAGAGTGACACACCTATACAGTCTATTGACGGGCAGAAAAATCGCCGACAGAGTCAGAGATGGTCAGTGCAGACCTTGCAGAGGAATTGCTGGAAAAATAAAAACACAAATACTAATCCTACATGATGTCATATATGACCACTATTGATGAGGAATTGTTCAGCAGACCTTGTAGCAAGTAACATGACATTTGCATGAGGACAAGACTGAGAATGAGAGAAACGCTGAGAAACCTCACGTGAATAACACTTTCCTTGCTCACGAAATAAAACTGAAATGCATTTTCTCCTCCTAGTCCACTACAGATGGGCAGTTCCGGCCAAAGTTCTACTAACGATGGAGCAAGCCTTTCAACGTTGACGTTTCTACGGTGAAAAGAAAACTCCATGAGAAGGTCGTGTCCATCCATGAAAAGGAATTGCTACAGGAAAAGGATGTCGCTTCGTTACCCGACGAGACTTTATGACGCACAACTTCTTGTGTTTGCGAACTCGGCGTGTCTTCTGTCATGCTGGCCAGCTCGTGGCCATTACAGTACTAGAATTCTCAGCTGAAAGAGCGCACTTAATCCTGTGAGCGGACCGAAGAATGGCATCTTCTGCCGAATTAGAATGTCAACCTTGCTGTACGGTTGCCTATATAGAGGTCCGGTGTATTCCAGTGCCGATGTCTGGGAGGAATCCACCTTGCTTATAAATCAACCGAGAGGAATCCCAAAGCACCTTTGTAAATTTAACACGTCAACAAAAGGAACGCAGTGCAAAATAAAGAAAGTCTATTTCAAGTATTAACACCGTAAAAAGCCGAAACAAAATGGCAAAGGACCATTCACCTATGGAAACGAGGGGAGGTTCTGGGCCGATCCTCTTTAACGCGTAACCGGGAATACTGTTGTTAGACTCGTAATGGTATCAGCAGCAGTGCTCGTTTGTCACGTGCATCACTGGGTTGTAAGAAAATCAAGGATTTGGTAAGTGGGCTTCCAGCGACCAAGGCAGAATGCATAGGTCGATCTTGTCGCCATAAGCCCATGTGGCAATGTCAGTTGGACCACACGTTGTCATATTCTGTTGCCCTCCCAACAATCATTGTATTTCAAGATGGGAAAGAAAAACAACTTTAGGGCTGGGTTGGGCAGAGCACATTTCGTGGCTAAACGAACACAGAAGAAAAGTCTTGATCCTAAAACCAACGAGAACTACTCGAGAAGAGTCGTTGTCAGAAACTCTAATAACAGTATTCAGATGGGGAGAATGACTGAGTCTGGAGAATGTAGCATTGTATGGGTGTGATTACCGAGCATTGTCTGTTGAGCAGCAGTTCACGGTGGCATTTCTACCTGGCTAGACGTTGAGCTTCATTTCCGAAAAGAAGCATTAGTCTACCAAATGATTGATTGTTGCTGGCTGAGCGTTGCTTTCTCCTGCCAGCAGTAACTCTTCCCTCCATTTGTTGCAGTACCGGGTTTGGCACCATCCTTGCGCAGTTTGAAACCCTGCTCGATTCACCCCAAGTTGTGCGGTGCAAGGATCGTCGAGCATTCATATTCAAATTCCAGCTTCATCTTCAAGTTGCAGAATGCGCAACATCCAACACCTTCGAAGACTGCGAAGCGTGTTCCTTCGAGTGTTATGCGGAGCATCGACGATTCCATGAGTCCCTTCGTTGTCGTCGTCGTCGAGGAGAAGGGGACTCTCCCAAAATGAGTTTTGATGTTGGTAATGGGAGAGTACGTTGTTGCTATATTTGTAACATTTTCTTTTTTTCTTTTTTTTATATATATGTTTCTCATTGCATAATAGAATGTGTTTGTATAAATCGGTTTGATCTTAGCAATAGTATTATTATTGAAGGATTTGATATAAATGATTAACAAATCATATTGAATTCCATTTCACAACCAACATGTGAATGAGACTTCCTAATTTGTATGGACTTATATTTGAGGTTGAAACAATACTTGCTGAAGAAAATAAATACTTTTGTAAGAAAATATTTGATGCTAAAATAATGAGACATTTAAATATCACATAAATATTATAATTTTTAAATATATATACATATACATATATATATATATTCTTGAAAGAGATATCATTTTTTTCATTTGTCATACAGACTACAAAATTAAAGATTAGAATGAATAGAGGCAACTTTGAATTAAAATGAAAAAGCACTTCTAACTTCTATGGTATGGACTTTTCAATTATAAGAAATTAATAAATAATAATATTACTTTCATTATTGACTTAATAAAAACAAATTGCTATTGTTATTATTGACTTTGTAATGACTCAATTACTTTGTGCTGCTTTACAAAGGTAGTGCATGTATTTGTTGTTGCAATTATTGTATTCCTTTGTGACTCATGTGATAAAAAAGAACAAAAATGATTAAAAAAATTTGGTTGTTTCTATATTTCTTATTTAGATGTATTTATTAGAAACAATTAGGTGTTCAAACATTCTTTAGAGTCATCTCTTTTGATGAAATTCTTTTTTTGTCTTGTCACAAGATGGTCAATGATGGCAGAGGAAGATGGGCAAAAATTGAATGCTTATAGGAAAAAGTTCTTATTACAAGCCACATGAAAGTTGTGAATGACAGCGAATAGACACCGTTTAGCCCAAGCCTTCCTGAAAAGGGTGGGATCCAAAAAAAGACGCCAACCCATGTGTGATATGAGGAACAAATTATATTCTCAGGTCCCAGAATGAGTTTGTCTTTTAAGTATTTGCAGAAAAGTTGCTCCATCTAAAGCCAACATGGTGTCCTAAGGTTGCATGTTAAGATCATGATGCACGAAGCAGAGCAAACAATTTCTCACTGCCTTCTCCATTCCATCATTTACTGACACTTTTCTCTGAATTTCAAACGAAGGTGGAATTGCGGAACCTCCATTTTTGATAACCTTGCCAGGAGGGATCTGTGGAAGAACTTTGTGCAACAGATGGTCTCCCTGGAAGATACGCAAATTGGTTATCATGTAATCTAAACTGAACAACTCAACAGCAACAAGACCTCTCCCAATTTTTATGCTGAAACATAAGGATTTACTGGGACTCTGCCCTTGAAATGAAGCTGGAAGCAAAGATGGTGGACTTCTACTCCTTTGTAATGTGAGTGCTCCAGGTGTTACTTATCCTACGTTCCATGGAAACTATACAGCAGAAAGTGAACAAATCTGAGTGAACAATCAGTAGCTTACTCATCATCCTCATGACTGTATCCCTATCAGGCAGAGCTGGAATTGCTCCTCGCTCAGTTGTGGTAATAGCTCCACACACGTTAGCAAATTTCAGAGCTTCTCTCAACCGCTGTTCATCCTGAAATTACAGATGCCTATTAGAAACTATTAGGGATGATCAGTTACCAAGTGGAATTTCGTCATCATCAGATGAAATGGCATTTCGAGATGAGGTCCGCATCCTGAAGTATCGTTTCAAAAGTTCAAATACCCAAAGAAGCAAGATGATTCCTAGAATGTGGAGTTGATAGTCAGTTTTCTTGTGAGAAAAGAGAACGTTGATAAAACTACAAGAAATTGTTAACGCAGATAAGATTTAAAAAATAACTAAAAAATGGTCGGCTTTATCTGAAAACCATGTACTAACATCAATGAGGCCTGGATCCTTCACAAGATTGCTTAATAGGCCAGCACAAAATGCGTCACCGGCCCCAGTTGTGTCAACAACCTGTACTTTAATACCGCCCACTTTTCCCCGGAATTTCTGCATGCTCAGATTACACTCAAAGGATTAGTGCTGCAACCAATCGATCATCAACATGGTCAGAATGCTTATCACAAAGAAAAGGACCAAATCAGCAAATACGCGACACAATATTGGTACACAGTTGAGCAGTCACAAAAGATAATGTAGAACCCTTTCCTCACTGTACAGCAATTTAGGAGATTATTTGTCAGCAAATCTGAGTGAAGTATACATTGGAGTGTTTAGAAGAAAACGCATTGCGATTTAAGGCAAGACTACATCAGTAGCTCGTACTACAGAACATTCTCCTTGAAAAGAAAACCTGCTTTGAGAAACGCGTTCATACCGGAGTGTAATACCGGCATCCTTCCCCACCCTCGGTAACAAGCATCAATTTGCATTTAGGATGAAACATTCTCATGTTATTCTCGTCCTTCGTGGGATCCCCACCGGTAAGGAATACCACTTCCTCGTCACTAACCTTCAGTCATTTCACATAAACGCACACCTCCCATATCAGACATTTCAATCCATGTAGTGCGTTATGAAGTCTGCTAATATTTGTGACGCACAAGAGTTTTTTTTGGATAGCAAACTACCTTTATAATATCAGCTTCATCCCAAATGCTCTTAATACCCTCTTTAGCAGCCTCTGGTGAAGGCCATAATGGCAGTCGAAGATTTGGGTCATAAGACAACAAGCACCCAGCTTCTCTGGCAACTTTCATGGCTTCCATGTGCGTTGAACGTGAGGGCTCCGTGATCAAGCTGATGGATCCGAAATGCAGTATAGCGGCCTGTAAATGACATTGTATAATATGATCATGATATTTACTCATTGAAATTGACAAACTGTGCGACTTGTCATGAGCATTTTATAGAAAATCTCATTTAACAACAGAACTGGAATTCACACCAACCCACCAACGTCAAGCAATTGTTCAAGTATGAAGGCTCCGTGAAGCAGGAAAATCAGAGAAATGATGCATGAGTACCGCTTTGAGAATATCAGTATCAAGCTCCTTCGTCTCAAATAACATATCTGCACTAGGGTTACGATAGAACATGAATTCACGCTCCCCATCAGCTCGCAATGTTACAAACGCAAGTGCAGTCCTGGCATTTGGATCAAAGCGACAAGCTTTTGTTTCCACTCTGTTCTCTTTCAACACCTCCACCAACATGTACCCAAATTCATCATCTCCAACCTAACGCCATCAAACAAGCTTCAGTGAGTCTTTTGTTTCTTCATGGAAAAATGGGAGGTTAAGGCATAAGGCATGCAATTAGCCTGCAAGGAAGCAACGATGATGTTCTATCAACACAGTTGGATAGCACTCCTAATAAAAACAATTATCAAGATGTTGAAGACGGGCGAATGTGATGGATCCAGTACATCTACTCCGCAACTACTTTGATAATCCATGTAATAGTCATGTCCTAATTTCCACAGCCTCCACAGTTGGTAAGGCAATTTAGTAGTACCTTGCCAACAAAGGCAGCATTTCCCCCAAGCCTTGCAATCCCGACGGCAACGTTCGCGGGTGCACCACCAGGCGCTTTCTTAAACGCTGGGGCGTCAGCCAGCGAAAGTCCTCCCACAGTGGGGACAAAGTCAATGAGCAACTCCCCAAAGCACACCACCAATTCATTATTGCTCTTAGCTGTTCGGACAATACAAATGCCAAACAACCGAACATGCCTCAAACCATCTCCAGAACAACCGTATTAAAATCAACAAGATGAAATTGAACACTACACGCTCATAAAAGAAAAGTATATGCACGCGTAGAAAATCCAGGAGAGGCTAGAACATTAACCTTGATCAGGAGTTTGGGACCTGCTGCCAGGGGAGGAATAGAGATCAAGATTCCTGTCAGGAGAGTCACATCGTGAGTGACTCCCACCACTGCTGCAGTGGTGTAAGTGAATATGGTGCCTTCCTTTGCTACCACGACGAGTAGGGAGAATCGGACTCATAGTATAAACACACGACGATTAGAGGGATGCAGCAGGTCGTCTTACATGTTTACAAAATTGTTGAAACCCAGTCAAGTCAGAGGACGTCGTGACAGAGTGACGTGAAATGCGTTCATGCATGGATTCGAAGAGACGCCCTAACGCACACGCACATCATCGCACCTTCTGTCTTCCTTCGTTCTCGATCCCTATTGTTCCTATTCTTTTACGATACTCTTTCCATGCGTTGATCCAGCCCCTCTCTCGCTCCCTCGCCCTATCTCACTGGCATTTCTTGACCGTCATACTCCCGCTCACCATCGCTCAGTTCAAATAACGTAGTAACAACCGACTCTTGCCGCTTGTCCCAATTTACCATCGACACTTCACTTTGTGACTCACCCCATATCCCGAGATGTGCCGCAATGACATGAAACCACACACATGCAGCATCTCCGGACACCCAAGGTTCATCTCCGTGCTGACACTCCAATGCATTCACCGCGAGGAATAATCCTAACTGAAAGCTCGCGACGTCCAACCCACCAGCAATGATTCTCTGTTTCTCATCCGTAAGTAATTACTTTACTTCCTTCCTAATACTTCACACACTATGTTCGCCCACAAAATTGGCAGAGACGGTTACGGGGGCGCATGAGACAGATTGGCAGGCTCATGCGAATGACGTAAGAACAAAAGAGACTGGAAAACAGCTGCTACGTCAAAGGCTGTAATGTAGGACTGAAACTCCGTTCCAGAGGAGGGAAGGAAGGAAGGAGACGCAGCTGAATGGATTCGTGTAGGAAGTGGACGATTTCGTGAAGAATGGCGTGGTTTCTCGCCACTTCGGTACACGTATCATTGGGATGTTCAACGGTTGACATTCAAGCTAAAATCATGTAGAAATAAAAGCCATAATTCAACTGACTAATATTGTCTGTCTTTCAAGCTTTTGGGTGTTTTAAGATTAGTGGAGGTCGTGGGCGAAATCAACCCATCTATCCATCCGCTGAAAAAAGTCTCTTCTTTAATTTGTGAAGATCTAATATAGTGTTAAGTTGCTAAAGTCACATACGAAAGTCAAGTCTTGAATACCGAGACTTTATTCAGCAGAAGAGTAAGTTGAAAGAATGAAATTTATGTTATCTATCTACGCTAAGGGCTTTTAGTCTACTACCGCAATCTTGCTGCAGACTGTGAGCCTTCTGTATGCACGGGCGCCCATGTAAAGTTGAATCCCGACCTAAACCTGAGACGTCACCCTCCACATTCCTGTAGTGATGGAAAAAAATAAATAAATAAGACAAATGCTTTAAATCATTGCCACGGAGTAGCCATTCGGATGCTGTTTGCGCCATCTCCATGCATCGGATAGACTACTTTCCAAGTCAAGATGTTGAGCAACCCAGTTCAGTTCGCGTCGAATCTTGGATGGGTCGCTGTAAACTTCGGCATAGTCGCCTGGTCGTCGATCGAGGATCGTAACAGTAACGTTCACACCTGTTGCAAATTTGCAAGCCTCCACGAATTCTTTCACAGAACTCCCTGCCATTCATAGGGGTATGCACAAAACGTTTCCTTCTTGATTCAAAAAATACTCTCTGGAATTCTTCACTTGAAGATGATACAAACTAAACACAGTCCAGAACAGAAAATGTGAGCGAGGATTGTACCTTTGCCAGTGCCGACGTTGTAGACAGAAACCTCAGCCCTCTTCGCTTTCTCTAGAGCCTTGACGTGGGCATCCACCAGGTCAGTAACATGAATATAATCACGAATGCAGGTGCCGTCTGTCGTATTGTAGTCACTTCCCCTTACCTAAAGAGCAAGCAGACTTACGGCTCAGAATATTCCTCACACCTCTATCGATTACGCAAAAAAGAAGTTTGAAAAAAATGTTTGTAAATGACATATTTTTGTAAGAAAACAAACGCAATTCATCACTGCAAGCAAATGATTTCACTAAACCGCTTATGAATTCTTTACAAATTCGCAAGGTACAAACCTGTATTCCAGGGATAATCCCCATCGCAGCGTCAAAACATGCTCCCGAAATGCGAGCATGCTTTCGGAGCTCGGGTCGTGGAGCTTCGCCAAGCCTGCCCTTTGGATCTGAACCAATGACATTGAAATATCTCAGGATCATCACAGAAAAGTCAGAATTTTTTGCGAAGTCCTGGATGAGATCTTCCGACATTTTCTTCGCCTTCCCGTAGGGGTTGATCGGCACCTGTTGAAGGAAAACCAGGAGGACAATCACACAATAAGGCTAACTCTGATCTGGACTATAAGTTTCATAGTGAAAAGATGTAGGAGTGGGTGTGTGTGCGTGTGTATATATTTATATACTAGAAACATAGCTAGAAACAAGCAATTACAAACTGCAGTTCAACGTAAATACCTGAGGGGTGGTTTCGGTGATGGGCATCATTTCAGGCTCACCATATGTTGCACAAGTGCTTGAGTAGATGAGCTTCTTCACACCATATGTCTTCATGGCCTCCAAGACTGTCAACGTGTTGAATGTGATGTTGTGGTAATACCGCAAAGGATCGACCATGCTTTCGCTCACATATGCAATGGCCGCAAAATGCATCACAGCATCTATGGCATTCTCCTTAAAAATCTCGTTGACGCGTTTGCTGTCACCGAGATCGCAGTAAATGAACTGCAACCTGCCCGGTTCTGGAAACAAGGCTTGCAATTGCTCCACCGCTCCCATGTTACCACGGGACAGATTATCCTGTATGCCCCGTACACATTAGATCAGTCGTGTGAATGGGGAGCACTCCTGCACCTCAATACCATTATTTAATGCAATATTTCCCGTTCATCTCTTCTACAGCATCTCTGGTTGATAATCGCTGATTGAAGAGAGTTGAGTGGCATACAACAATAGTCACACGGTGTCCATCTTCCAGCAGGCGCAATGCGGCATGCGAACCAATGAATCCGGCCCCTCCTGTCACCAGCACATGAGTCACTCCTCTCTCATGCGTCGCAAACTACAAAAAATTGTCCAGTGCACATGCAAGCCAAAATCTTTAGTCACTGGAAATTCATCAAATACGCCTTCAATGCAAGCAATAGCTTACCAGTAGATGGAAGAAATGAGAAGCGTAACTAAAGAATTCAGTTAAACTAGCACTCCAGGATTGCATACAAAATAGAATCGTTCATGTGAATAGGTTATTGGCATGCAAAAGGTGTAGCAGAACTTGGGATTATCACCTTGCTCAGACCAGTGAAAGAAGGAGACTGGCGTAAGGCACGCATGCAAATGGCAGTCAGCAACACTACCAGAAGCACCTTGCTAACAAAGAACAACCGAGGCTGCATACTTGCCCAATCAACACCTGCCCAAAGACCCCCCACAAAAGTTTAGTATCCACTTGAATATCTCCTCCAAGAGTAGTGGAAATCCCTCGGAGGAAGCTCACGTAAGAAGTGAAGTACTAATTAATAGTTTTTTGTACTGTGATTTTTAGTACTCCTTCATATTGGAGCAATCAAGGGTGTCCAAAAGCCGTGTGCAGCTCGCGGAGACTCGATTTTTGTTTCAGGGGATTAACGTGCCACAAGTTGTCGAAAGGTCTAGACCAGCAAGAATGAGGCTCAGTGTCTAAATTGATGAGTGTAAGAGGGCATGCGCCTTATTGGGTCACTCCAAAGGGAAAATTTGAGATGCAAAATCACGACAAAAGAAACACTTTCGTTACCATGCACGCACGTGACTATTCCTATCACACTGTTTACAGCGTCCGCAAAACTTTCAGTAGAGACGATCGGAAATTCGCTACCACTGACACTGCTTCCAGAAACATAACATTGAAATGGGAAATCCCAAATCACATTGTACTTCTGGCATCACAGAAAAAATGAAACAACTAAACAAGAAAGCTAACAGAATTTGCAAAAGATACTGCAGTCCTCTGCCAACCTGAAGAAAAATTGCTCCGTAAAACAACAGACAAACGAAGAATACTGTTCTTGTGAACCTCGATTCAGTGTATTCGTCCCAGAGACTCAAAGGTGGTGCTTGCCGCGCATGTTGACAACGAACTCGTGCAAGTTCGGAGGAAGAAAATGTAGGACAAGAAAATACCTCCAAAATTATTCATCCGGTATGGTCTTGGGCTTCGGCGTCGGAAAACAGGCGAAGTGGGACCAACAGGCAGAGCCAATCCCAGGCTACCCATTGATGCTCACTCCACAAGCTCAGCTCTCTGAATCCTTTTCTTTTTTCTTTTTTGTGAGCCGTTCAAAACTATGTCAAAGATGCACTAAGACAGCCGAAATCAAACTATTGTAGAATGCATAGAGTCACCAGTCAACATCGGTGGCGACGTTGAAAAGGAAAAGAAATTAAATATGACGCTCGTTTTGAGGGCCAGACGCGACTTTTCCCCTTCAAATATCTTTTCTCCCTTGCTCATCCGGCATCTTCCCCTCAAGTCCCAAGTGAGCCCCACTTTGAAAGTGAAGTATTAATAAAAATAAATAAAAAATAAAAAATAAAAAAATGAAATTTTGAAAAGGGAAAATTACATGTAGACGAAGCTTCGCGCCGCTAAAGCAACGGGGAGCGAAATGTCAACAACAACGTAGAACCGAGAGAACAGCGTCACTCTCAGTCCTTGCCTTGCTCCAACGTCGACCTCCTCTTATCAACCACCTCTCATAGACAAGCTTCTGCATCCGCCTGGAACGAACAACTCCCACACTGCGATCTCTCCAACCCAAATAAAGAAGACACAAAAAAACCGAGCGAACAACGAATGCATCCCAATGCAGCCACAGCTCCAAAAGACCAGCCACAACAACCACTGTCTCCGAGAAACGCGACGTCAAAGCGACGAGAAACTGATACGCGAGCTAAAAATAGCAAGTCGCGGGAGGGCTCTTATTGGGCCAAGGCAAACACAACACTAGTTATTCGTAATAAGGTGCTGTAGCTCTCAAGTGGAGCACGTCGCACTCACGTCGGATAGTTCCGTGGGCTGTCTTGCAGGTGGTACCCGCAACAAAATCCCTGAGGGCACAACAACACTGTCACGAGCAGCGCACAAAGGCCAAGTGGCGCCCCCCCTTCCTCAGGATCCCCTCCTCGTGCACTCCCCGATATCGATTTCTCCCCCACACGAGCGCGTCACCACCGATTCAATACGGAATCAGCAAGCAGTGCATTCGAAATCGCTTCGTTGCAGGGCAAACATGCAAGCAAACGAGTAAGCAAAAGTGGGCAAGTCAGTACGTAAGTCGCGGAGGCTACGTCACGAATTTCGGGGGCTCGTCTTCCAGCGACCTGTCTGTGGACTGGACTGGACGAACGAGCGGACGAACGGGCGGACGGGCGGATGGACAGACACATGGATGAACGAACGGGTGGGGCTGTTTGATGGGTGGATGAGAGTGTGATGGATGAATGTCGTTCGTAGATGAGTGGATGGGTGGAGGAGTGGGAGAGATTATTTTGGTGTACAATTTTTTGTTTTGGGAATGCTTAGAAAGTTCTTTATATATGCAACTGCAACTTTGGGAATTACAGCATCTGATTTGGACCTTGTCGTTTCAATCAAATTGAGATATTAATCTACTTTCATTTCAATTAAATTATAATTGAAATAAGTTTTCATTAATGTATCAAGTGTATGCAATAAATTGCAAGCTTAAATCACTTTTGGAATGTTTATTAATTATAATCGTTAGTCGTTAGAATCTTTTGGAGTCTTCTGTTATCTTTTGAAAATTTTCAAGTACAATTTATAATATTCTTGAAGTTTTTCATAGGTTATCATAGTTTTCTAAAAGTTTTGACAAAAGATTCTTTGAGTTTTTAGAATGTTAAATAATTCTGAGAACATTCTCTTAGAAAAAAGATAAAGAACTTGGATACTATGGTAAAAATAAACATACGAGACAAGGATTCTTATTGATTTATTTTTTTGTAAACTTAGTACCTGTATCAATTTATAAAAATCTAAGACAAGTGATATTTGAAAGAGGGAAAAAAAAAAAAAAAAAAAAAAAAACTACTTTAACACTTGACTGTGTGTTTTTATACTACACCAAGACTACTAACCTCTACTATGCATATAGAACCTAAAAAATAAAAATAAAAAAAGTAAAAAAATAGTATAAAACTCAATAAAACAATTCACAGTTAGAATCTTTTCACAATATTTTCTTAAAGAAGTTTATTATAAACTAATGGTGTGTGTATGTATGTGTGTATATATATATATATATATATATATCCTCACAATTAAAAATATTGTAGAAGTGTTAGAATTTTAAATTAAAAACAAGCCAAATATAGTATTTATTAATCTTAACTTGACCTTGTAAATACACATGTTTTTGGCAAATTCTAAGAAAAATAGATTTTCTTTTTCTTTTTCTTAAATATAGTTTTTAGTATTTAGAATAGAGAATCAGTAATAGACTTAGAACAAGAAATATTTCTAAGTCCAAAATAATATCAATGCCTAACTTCAGAACACAAATATGAAAAACAAAAACATTTGAATGGTCTTAAATTTGTTGAAAAGTCAAAGAAAACAATCTCTTAGCTAACAAATGATGATTATATATGCAAAGAAAAATTGTTATATTTTGGGAATATTTTTGGTCTCTTCAAAACTTTGCATGTCTTTGTACTTATTTTTAAACACATTACAACATATTTATTAAAATTGGTGTAAAGAATTTTAATTTATCTTATGACCTGGAATGCACAAGAGTTAAAGTTTCAATGTATCAATAATAAGGTTTGGTATGATCACTTCCTATTTCTAATAGATTATGGTTATTTTAATTAGCATATTTTATTAAAAAACTTGAAGTTTTTCAAAATATGATTTTAACTTAAGATGTTTAGATTATTTGTCTAAGATAACTATTCAATTTTTTTTTAATAAGTATTTTAAATCTTAAACCTATGATTACTTTTTTCATTACAAACTATCTAAACTAATAATTTAGTATTTTTATTAGGAAATCCTATTTAAAATAATTAAATGATAATACACATCTATTTAGTATTTCTTCTTCTTATTATTATTTCTTAAAAATTATATTAAAACTTTTTTAATTTAATTATAAATAAATAAAATATGTTTTTAAAATACTATATTTAGTTAAAATAAAATTATTTTATACATTTACAAGAGTGAAACATTAAATTCAAAACCATACAAGATATTAACATAGTTATACAATATATTTATAAAGATTTTCTTAGTTTTATACAAGATATTAACATAGTTAAACAATAGTTTGATATACCAAAATCAATTCATACTTAGAAAGTTAAAGATTATATTATATAGATGACATCACTAAAAGAATCTCACAAAATATAAATACCAAGATATGTATGAAAACGTGGGAATAAGTAAATTAGAAGACATTAAGAACTATTTTAATTTTAATTTTTTCCTAGTCAAGGTTATTAAGTCATATCTTCATAAATTCAATATGTTAAATTGAAAGATTATGTTATCATGAAATATCAAGACTTTAAACATGAGTATTTTTTGTCACAATTACTAGATAAATTGCACTACTTTTCATAGCTTTCACAATCTGATAAACAAATAGAAATAAAATAAGACCCTCTAAAATTCATGTATAAACTTGCAATGAGAAATTGTACACTACATTGAAATTTGAGATAAATTTTTTTTAATCAAAACTTAAACCTTAGTTAAACTACTACATGCCATTGAACCTAGTAGCCCATAATTCATCTTCCGAGGATGTTTTTGAAAGCCTAAATTAAAGACCAACCTATTGAAATATGACAAAAAAACATACATACTCTTTGTGGTAAATTACTTTACAATCATACCAACCATAATTTATTGGTTAAAACTTCAATTCCTCTCTGTAACATAATAACTAACAAGTCTGAAAGAAAAGGAGAAAAACAAATAAATAAATAAATAAATCCTGAAAAAACGTAAAGAGTTGTTGGTGTAGCATTGAACTGGAAAACCACCATTCACCTAACTCACGTGCCAGCTTACCTGCATTCAATTAGCTTGAATGCGTCACTGGGATTGGCTCCCATCTCTGAGGCACCTGGCTGACGTGGACATACCGAGGTAAGATCGCGCCACTTGTCATGATTCTGGCCTGGAGATCACGTGGGTCCCTTTTCCAAGACGCTTACAAGTGGCAGCCACTGGGCGGTAGACAGGATGAAGATATTCTGCAATGAGGGATGAATTTTGGACAGGTGGATGAATGCTCTTGGTGAAAATGGATGAGGAATCCTGGTTTCAAGAAGGGCTGACTGGCCAGCTGACTGACTCGGGTCAGCTTTGGCACGTACCCCCAAAAAACAAAAAAAACAAAAAAAATGAAGACAGTCAAATGAACTTAAACAAGGAAACGTAAATGACAGGAAAACGAGTGGAAGTTGTGGAAAGTGTCCAAGAACTCTGTTGAATTGTCTAAAGAAAATAGAAAACTGTCGTCCTGTAAGTAATTAACTTCCAACATAGGATCTCATTACCTTGTTTGGAAATTCAAACATCAAGACTCTGTAGATCAATGCACCTTGACCAAGTGTGAAATCACTGTAATATCAACCTACACCAGAAAAAACCCCAAGTTCGTACATTTTAAAGATTTTCCTTTTATTGCACTTTTTAATCATTTTTTTAATTTAAATATTACCAACCTCGAATTGCGATTCATGTTTGTTCGAGAATAAAACGGAACCCCAGACATTCTTGCATACAGCTTCATTTCATGTTGAGATTGGTTTAAGAGCCAGTCTAAGTGTACACCTGTGAACCTAACAACCTGAGCTCAATCACAAGCATACGAAAGACACTGAAACAAGAATATGGGTCCACTTCATATACAGCAAACATCAAGTACAAGCTGAGAAGGGAAAAGGAGCAAAAACTTTAATACAAGACAGAAGACCAAGCTGGTCCTTTGATGCAGTTCACATGACTCAAAAATGGTCCTCAACGATCAAGCATGATGTACCAGAAGCCATGTCCGAAGCAGCAGTCATAACCGAAAGACAACTGGAAGATCTCTGCAAGAGAGTATCTCTGGTTCTATACACACTTCTATGTGTCTTGAAAACCCTGTGCCGAGCTCCTTCCGAAGATCAAACAAAGACTTTGAGAATGAACTCCAAGCTCCACAACTGAACCTTTGTCTGCCGAGTTAGAATCTCGGTGGAAGAGCTACAAGATGATGAACATTGCCCCCGTCAAACCTTACCCAGCTGTAGAACCCATCCCAACGCATCTCTAAATGTGCTTCATGTGGCGATTTGCTGAGGAAGTCGGAGTTATGGCAAAACCAACACCAGGTTCTTGTGGGATCTACAATAAGAAATAGATAGGCAGTCGTAGGTGAACAAATCATCCTGGAAGTGCGATGAGAATCATTACTAACAAATAAGAGGAGACCTGACTTTAGGAACAACCCATACTAAATGCAAGACTTTTAGCTTACGATCACTCAGTGATGACAATCACTACGACCCAACCAGGATCATCATCATATTTTGCTGGTGGTTGGTCATGGCTGCCTGCAAATCAATCATTTCTCGGAAAGCTACCCAAGCTCCGAGAAATTATCAACGGGCAAAAGAATATACAACTAAGTAGTCGTATAACTGGAAGTATACAAGCTGGCTGTTCAGAAAGAAAGCCCATTAAGAATCACTTGGTCGAGTGATCACATCTTTAAGAGCAGGTTGAGTGGCGTGCTGTTGAACCGTTGTGAAAACCCTCGAATAACTAGCACAATTACGTCCCGGATATGGCGAGATTGCACCATAAGGTCGACTTCATTCTCCGAGTCCATGACGATCTTCAACCGATGCTGGTCATTGCGGAAAACTTCCACATGGAAAGGAGGTGTGTACGTGCCACGCAGCTCATTGGACGCGAAGTGAGTCTTGGATCCTGGCTTCACCACCTTCACTCGTTTTTTATTTACATCTAGCACCCGTCGCTCCAAGCTTCCAAGCCCTTGCTGGTTCTGTGACTTCATAGGCGACCGGTCACGATCACGCAAAGCTTCGAATTTCACCACACCGAGCTCCAGCTTCTGTTTCACCTCTTTTGAGACCTCCGGATCAACAATGATGGGATCAGTTGAGGCGGACACGGGACCACCTGCTACGCCATCGTCTCTCACTGGGGTGTACACAGCAACAAGCCGGTAACCGACATCGTCAACATTCGCTTCATACATGCGTCCCACTTCGCCAGATATTGGGATCAGGTCGGGACTTCCTGCCATTGCTCGGAACCACTGAAGCAAGCTTTTCCCCTCCTTGCCACCGCTGTAAATCCCCCGCACAGCATACAGACTGGTATGGTAACCACGTCCCTCAATCTCCAAATTCTCCACCCTGGGAAACCCCGAGGCAACGGGAGGAGTAATGATGGATGCGGGCTCAGCTGATCTGCCGAAGACGTCAGTGATAATACCTTCGCATCGCAAACAGTGACCGACATCTTCAAGCCTCACTTTGTATGTGCAGGAGCGTTGCGCTGGAAGGGGCTCGAAATGATCGGTGGATTCGGGCTGCCATGAGCGTGACCACTGATACTTAATGTCCCTCTTGAACTTCTCCCATGACTTCTGCTGGATATCTCCCTTGGGAATAACTTCCAAGGCAGTGAGGACCTCCCCTTCAATTGGCTTTCCTGAAATTACCAACTTCTGGATCCTCGGGATCTCAGGGTAGATGAGAGGACTAGGTTCCGATAGCACCAGCTCCCCAGCAACACCGTCATTGCGAACTGGGGTGTAACCAAACACAAGCGAGCATGTGTAGTCGTCGTCTACAACTGTGTAGGACTTGGAGTGTGCATCCGCGATGAGGGTACGAAGGCCACCAGTGGTCTGCCGGTACCAACTCATCACACTGTCACCTTCTCGCCCACCATAGTATTCTCCTTCTCCTTCAAACACACCATATGAGACTTCTTTCACGCTTACGCTGCGCACAACAGGAAGTGCAGGCGCCACAGGTATATTGCTGTGGGCAACAACAGGCGACCCTCGCTTACCGTCGGCTCGCACTGGTATCCAATGCAGACACAAATACGATGCTACGTCATCTAATTTAGGAGTGTACACCTCTTTGTCGCTGAGGAGGCTCGCATCCTCTGGCAGCTGTCCATCTTTCGGCTTTTGGCCGGCTCTATACCATTTGTACTCTCCCGGTCCTTCTTTGCCACCAAAATACGACTTGCGAGGCACGACCTCAACATCTTCAAAACACTGGGGTATCATAAGCTCCATCCCTTCAGGATCCCCATCCACAACTACGTCCGTAAACGAAGACCGAGAGTTTCCCACTACGCCATCTTTCCGGACTGGTGTGAAGACGAGCTCAATTCTGCTGCCGACATCCTCTGACGTGAGGTCCAGAATCTCGTCGGTACTCAACAAGACTTCACTCCCATCAGGGTTATGACGCACCCACTCATACATGCAGGTGCCCTTTTCCCCGCCCTTATAAGCGGCACTGAAGCTAAGGCATCCTCCTTCGACAGGCAACCCGAAAACCTCCAATGAGGTACATGTCGGAGGCGATGGAGCCACAGGACCCACGCTCGACGAGACAGTAATAGGGCCCGTCACACCATCACTCCGGACCGGCTGACACGAAACACATATCAGTCCCTCGATGTCTTCGCTCTGCACCGTGTAGGACTCATGCACAGCGGCTTTGATTTCACGCTGCGTTCCATCGTGTCGAGTTAGGAACCACTGCACCTTGCAAATGCCCTCTTCCCCGCCCCAATACTCCTTCCCCACCTGGAGCTCGTATCCTTCCATGGGCTCTCCGATAATGTGCAAGGACAGCAGCTTCGGAGAACCAGCGCGGATACGCTCTGATCCATAACTTCTCTTCCAGTCACCCATGATACCATCATCGCGCATAGGACGGCACTGGAACGAAACAAGCTTGTTCACAGTCTGCCTTGTCACCCGGTACTGAAGCCGCCCTTCTGCTTCCGGAATCACAGAACCAGGATCATTCTCGGTGTCGTGCCAATACCAGCTATACAGACTAGTCCCTTCATGGCCTCCTACATACCCATATTGAGCTGTCAACGTTTCCCCCTCTACAAACTCCCCGACAATATTCAAAAACGTTAAACTCGGGAACAACATCTCTACAACGGTTTCTGATATGGCATACACAGATTCGCCAGCCTCCCCATCCAACCTCACAGGGGTGTACTTCGCAACCAAATGATGTCCCACAGCGCTCAGAGGGATTCGGAACGCCTTGGCAACTTTGGCACTGCATAGGGGCTCCAGAGAGGAATAATCTGCCGGCAGCGGGAAGGAGATGCTCTTGAACCATTGCACTTTGCTGGCGCCTTCTACGCCACCAGTGAAGACGGCACTCACAGCAACCTTGCTACCTTCCTTGAGATCCCCTACAATACGCAAGTTCTCAACCTTGGGAGGGGCAAGCAAGACAGTGGTACTAATGGCGGTCACAGGATCGCCAATCTTGCCCTCCGCGTTGACAGGTGTGTACATAAACATCATCCGCCGACCCACATCTTCAGCTGTCAGGGTGTAGTCGAGCTCCCCTCGTGAGACGAGCTTGAATTCACCCGATTCCAGATTCTCGCGAAGCCACTCTAACTTGCTCGCTCCCTCCTTACCTCCGAAGTAATGGCCGCGCCCGTGGAGCACATTACCGTCCACTGCTTCCCCTATGATCTGCACTGCATCCACACTAGGCGGCGCAGCTTGGATAATAGAGGTTGCAGCATAATGAGGTTCACCACGCACTCCATCTTCCGTCATTGGGGTGTACATGTATATGAGGCTGTGCCCCACATCATCGAGAGTGAGCCGATGGTCTGGCTCCTCAGCTCCCATGATGGCAACGGGGCTCGTGAGCTCACCACGCCGCAGCCAGCTTGAGACAGACTTACCAGGAGTACCGCCACACCATGCTACAACAGCTGAGCCTTTGAGAATCAGGCCTTCCACAGTGTCGCCATCCACTTCTATCTCCAGCACTCGAGGACACTTGCTGCCGGGAGCAACCGGAGCGGATATTGCGAAGACAGGAGGATACTCTGTTTCTCCTAGCACCATGCTGCACTCCACTTTGAGGCAATTACCAATGTCTTCCTGCTTTGGCCAGTAGCTGTCAGTAACGCATCCCTCTATAGGGGTGAAGTTGGCTGGAGTTTTGTCTCCCACGAACCACTGATACTTCAAGCGAAGCTGAGAGTCCTCAAAGGCACCCTCGAGTTTGTCAAAAGCGAACTCGCAACTGCAGGGATCCTCCTCCGCGGGCTGGTCCACCCAGGCTTTCTTCACAGTGTAGCCTGGAGGGAGGTTTGGACTCCACTGAGAGATGAGGAACTGCAGTGTTGATTCCATAGCCTCCTCGGGGTCGCAAAGCTCCCAGCCTTCACGAATACATAGCGGGGTGCTTGGTGGGTACATTCTTGCAAACTCAAGCTCTTGAATAGAAAGATCGCGGTCATTAAACTTCTTCAGGCTCGGCCCCACAAGCAGGATGGACTGTGCTTCAACATGGAAGCTTTCAAGCATGGGATTCTCTTCAAGTCGCAGATGCTCAAGCGCAGGAAGGTGTGGGAAGTCCTTGAAGGTAGAGATTTTGTTCTTGCTGGCAGCGAGGACTTGCAGCCTTGGCTGGGAAGCCATGCACAGAGACTTGATTTTGTTCTGCGCAACGGACAGAAACTCCAAATTCGGAAGCTGTGGCAAATCGCTCAGAGAAGCGATTTGATTACCCGCAAGATACAATTGCTGCAGAGCCCTGCACGATGCCAGCGGCTCAAGCCCGGCACCCTTGAATTCATTAAAACTTAGGTCCAGCACCTTCACACGGCGAAGTATCTCAATACCGTTCAGTGTAGCCAATTTATTGCCTCGAAGATAAACAAATTCCATTTTGGGCGTCAAGCTCACAAGATTCCCGTCCAAAGTTCGCACTTTTTGCCCTCGAAGGTCAATCCTGACATCCTCCACGGCCTTCACTTCTACAGGCGGGAGCGCACTAATCTTGGCATCTCGAGTATCTGGTGTCAAAGGTTTCTTCCGGGTCAGCATGCTAGGGCCGCGATCAGCAGTCACTGCACTGGGCGATTGTTTCGACGGCATTGGCGAAACAGATTTTTCTTTTGCACTTGCAGCACCGTTGATGGATGCCGAAGGTGACGGCGTTAGTCTTGAGCTGGCGGGTCTTTCCGCGGGAGAAGCAGCAGATCCAGGTGATGGTTTGCCGACTTTGGCAGAAGACACAGCCTTTTTGGAAGGAGAAGATTTGGACACTCCTCTACTTTGACTACTTGGACTTTTTTCAGTCGGGTGCTGCTTTGGGGTGCTGAGGCTCAGACGTCTCTCTGATAGAGAAGACTTCGTGGTATTCGAGCTCGTATTTAAGGAACGGTCTGACGAGGACGAAGGGGAAGGCTTCCCAACTGGCTCTGCAAAGCTCGAAGTCCCTCTGGCGCCAAGAGACGGAGATGGACTGAGCTTTCTCCTTACCGTGGAGCTCGTGGATTCTCTTGTTGCAATTCGGTTGGAAACCCCATTCTCCGTGACTGGTGGTGACCTGTAGCTGGGGGAAGAAGGGACTGAACTGCTGCGGGGCATAGATGAAGTGGAATTTGTCAACGAACTACGAGACTTTGCAGGAGACGGCGAAGTTTTCGACAGAGACTTCCTAGAATCGCTTGGAAATTTTTGGTCAGAGACAGAGGAACTCGTCCTCTTTAGATAACTTGCAGGCACCACTGAAGAAGACGCAGCCGAAGAATTCACTCTGCGTCCAGAAGCTTTCAATGCTGGGGTCGAAGTAGCCCACTGCTTGAGGTCTGATACAGATGGAAGTTCAACAGACCGCGACAGAGCAGTCACTTCGGAGAGTGAGTTTCGGCGAGAAGCACCCGTTGAGCTGGCAGGCAACGTCGTTAGAGAGGATCTACGGGGATCAGCAGTTTGGGAAGGCTTGCGAAGGCCGTTGATGGCACCAGAGCCAGCGGAAGATCGGACTGCAGTTGTCCTTGAGCATGCAGCTGCATTCAAAGAACTCGTGCTCGACCTCAAAGTATTTGTCCTCGAGCTCAAGGAACTGGTGCTAGACCTCACAGGATTTGTGCTACCCCTCAAGGTGTTTGTGCTGGACCTCACACTGCTCATACTGCTGGGCACCTCGCGGGGCATTCCCCGACTCCTTATGACTGGGGGAGCTGAGATGATTGGCGGTCCGAGCTTTCGAACACCGTTGCTGCTCACAGTGCCAGCATTGCTGTTGTCAGCATTGCTTTGAGCTCGACGAGCAGCTGCCAGGGATGAGGAAGACCTGAGAAACGGTTTTGGTGAAGGTGGAGCTTGAGTTCGGGCTGCAACAGACGCGCTCCGCCGCAAAGAATTCAGAGTAGCCTCTGTGAGTTTGCTCGCACTGTTACCCTTCTTCGGAGCTGCAGCAATGGACGTTCTCCTCGACGCAATGCTCGCATTTTCATGGTCAGGCTCGTGAAGAGGCCCGTTATCATTCAGGGCAAAATCAGCCTCGTCTGAAAGTTCTGGGGCAGCTGAGAGGATGGACTCCACTTCGGCGTCCACCACAAGGTCCACATCATTACCTTGCTCGTCCAAATTCTGACTACACTCGTTCCCATCCGCCACTTCAGAGGAACCCTCGTGCCCATTCTCCGATGTCATATTTGACACAGGATCATCATCTTCGAACTTCGAGAGGTACACGACATCGCGCCAGGGATCAGCAGCTTCCACCTTCTCCATCGCCAGGACTTTCTGGTTCATAAACTGTGATTACTCCTTCAAGTTTTCACTCATAATCTTTCTCGACACAAAGATAGCCGTGGACATAAAAAAATGCCGCGCAAAGGGCAGCATCTCGAAACACAGAAGAAAACAGAAGCAAGAGAAGCACTAGATGTACAGGAACAACAATGTACCAGAATTGAAGAGCCAGAGGATCAACGTGACAATCCGAACGCGTTCAAAGCGACATCCTGCAAGATGACTGCAAGCTAGGTCGCGGGATCACACGTTGGGATACCCATTCCCTGCAAGAGGAAGGAACAAGGCATTTAGGGATTCTTCGAGCATGAATCAGAAAATTGATGGGTTTGAAGGACAAACCGAGGCGTCGAGTCAATGCAGAGGCTACCATGTGAAAAAAATAAGAGGAAAAAAGCGCTCACGAAAGCCTCCACACACGATTCGATAAGCTGGCATGACGACAGGCATCGGAGTGAAATCTCACAAAGGCGACAAACACAATCACGGCAATATGGGATGTGACGCAGTCAGAACTAGATTTACAGCCGCCAGCAGCTTTGGCTCATTTAATTGAGGGGAAGGTGGGAATGCAACGATTTATAACGATCTAGGCACCGCTGAAGAAGCTTCTACTCTACAAATACACGACACAAACATATACATGTCAGGTGGCTCTGACAGAACGATTTGCAGCGTCCTAATTGTATCTGACGCACTTCATACTTGAAACTAATGTCTTGTGAAGGAGACAAGGCACACTCGTACAATGTCTTCGGTAAGGAGGCGTAGAATGTGAGTCAAAAGAAGATGAACAAAAATGAACTCATTTCTATACTAAGGTGGAGCAAGATCGCTGCTCCTGACCGGATTCTGCGCAGGCTTGCAATAATGTAGTAAAAAGAGCTGCTACGAAGATCGGGCGGGAGACATTCTGTCCACACCTCATCGCTTCGAGGGTTACAAAACTCGAATACACGAAAAGATCGTAACTGTTTGGTGTGCAATCTAGGAGGTAATCCAACTGAGACAAGAAAAGATCCACATCTGCTGCTTCCAATCTAACACACTTGCAGAGACAAAGCTACAAGGAAGAAGAACATGCGCGTGCCGCAAATGGAGGTAGAGGCAGTCCTTGGGCTAGCTAATGCTACCAAAACCCACACAAAGAGAGAGCGTCTGTCAAAGCTTCTCTGCGACAGAATAGTGCATACACACAGATCAAACTAAAAACAAACACACGCGCGCGATCGGTGGTACCATTACATTTCTGAGCAAGCTACAAGCCAGCCATCACCCGACACGACGCAAAGAAACAAAAATCGAACATCGCCCACCCAGCTCCCTCCTAGG